>NC_142097.1:21740011-22351742 GCF_054644295.1 Miniopterus natalensis
CATGAGTCTGCAAACTACAGTTTAGAGGCCAGATCTGGCTTACTGACTGTTTTTTATTTTTAAATATGTTTTTATTGATTTTTAGAGAAAGGAAGGGAGAGTGGGGAGAAAGAGAGAGAAAGAAACATCAATGTGAGAAACATCAATCTGTTGCTTCCCAAGAAACATTGATCGGTTGCCTCCTGTACACACTCCCGACAGGGGACCAAACCCAAAACCTGGGCATGTGCCCTCACCAGTAATAGAACCAGTGACCTTTTGGTGCACAGGAAAATGCTCAAACAACTGAGTCATACCAGCCAGGGCCGGTCTACTGACTGTTTTTATATGGGTCATGAGCTAAGAATGGTTTAAATTTTTAAATGGCTGAAACTGATTTTTACAAAAGAATGATATTCCATTACACGTGAAAATTACATAAAATTCAAGTTTCATTGTCCATAAGTAAACTTTTATTGGAACATGAGCACACTCATTTATTTATGTATTTTCTGTGGTTGCTTTTGCTGTACAATGGCAGAAGAGTACCTGTGACAAGGACCCCACGGTCTACAAGTCTAAAATATTTGCTATCTGGCCCTCACATAAAAAGTTCCAGACTGCCAGCAGCCACATCCTCCCTGGGAGAGGACCCTACTTTTAACTTGCCCCTATTCTTTGTTTCTAACCTTTGCTTAGCGTTTAGACCCAACTGCTTGCCCAAATATCAGTAATATGTTGGAGTTAAAAGATTTGACCTAATCATTATTTAAGCTACAAGGAGGCAGGCCCAAAATGTTCTTGTCTTCCTAGAACTACACAAGGAACTTACAGATCCAGCAAAAGGGACCAGAGATGTTCGATAGCTTCTCTCTCCAAAAACAAGGCCTTCCTTCTCAGAGGACAAAAGAACCCAGAACTGACGTTTCCATCAGGCTGAGAGGTGAGCCCATGATTTAGTGCTGGCTGTTTCTTTCACAACCCAGCAACACCTTTTGAATTAAAACTCTCTCTCTCCCTCTCTCTGAGCACCTTATGCCTACTTTCATCTAGTTTAGTTGGCTTCTGTGGCAACTTGTCCTGCCAGGTATATTGTGGAAATCGCTATGATGATTTTTCCACTCCAGTGAAGCAGACGTCTGGACCCCTTTGTGAGCCTCTCGATCCTTATTTCTTACCATCCACGCCGATATGCAGCCACAGCCTTGTTGGCTCAATGAATCTTTATGGTCTCATTTTATAAGATCCCCAAAGAAGAGAAGTATGGCTGTGGTTTCCAGAATGTTAATTGGTAACAGTTCTCGGCAATAGTGCTCTTTATGGCTTTGCCTCCTTAACCTGCTCCTTCTACTCATAATATCATTCCTTAATAGAATGCGCCAGTCTAGAGTTCTCAGCTTCCCCCACCTCATCCCACCCCCACCCCCAACACCACCCCAAGCACATCACACCCTTCATTCCTTTCTTCCTTGCTCTACTGATTATATTTAGGACTGTTTAACTTTCTCATATGAGCTTGTTTGTAATCAAGCTCCTTGAACATTGTTAAGATGTAAATATTAATGATTAAAAGGGGCTTCACTGAGAGCTGTTGCTCCCACTTCATTTTCAAAGTTAAGGAAGGGTCTGGCATCTCTATTCATTTAAGAACTCTCTCCTCTAGACAATTTTCCTTAGGATCTATAGTTGAGTTGAATTTAGGCCCTAGGATGGGGTTGGGAAGAGACAGGAACCACCTATCACATAGGTAAACCCTAAACAAGCTAGCTTTTCATATGTGGCTCATCTTAAAATATTTGGCACCAAGAGGAAAATCTTTTGGGAGGTTCCCATTGGAAAATAAGCTGAGGATCAAGTGGCCTAGTGTTTTATTTCAGCTCTTGTCCAGACAATCTCCAAGCTTCTGGTCTTTGTCTTCTCTGGGTTTTACTTTTCTCATCTGTAAAATAAAGGGTCTCATTAGTCAACATTTACATTTCCTTCCAAATCTAAATTTTTCTGATTCCACATTCCCACCTATCTCCCAGAGACCATAATCTCTAACCTCATCATTCAAAGATTGAGTAATGTTAATGAACTGCCAGAAATAAAAACTTGTTGAATTCCTCAGGAGAGAGAGAGATTCATTGAACTCCCACTTAATCAGAATGAACAAGAAATGAAGTATTCCAATGTATTCCATATGTTGGTTAAATGGAAGTTGTTATATACCATATATGCATTAGCAAGTACTTATGTAATTAGAACAGAATAAAATACCCAATAGTAGAATTATGATAACCATAACATAAACTTTTTGATTCAGCCTCTTACAGTGCCCTCAGAATAGATTCTGAACTCTTACCATCATTGTACAGCACTGGAACTATAGATGACATGAGGCTGGACTCAGTTAACAATATATAATTAAAGTTGCTTCCTGAAAGCTTTGTTTATCATTTTTCTTTCACACAAAATTAGAATGTAGAAAAATTCAAGTTACTAGAACCACAGAATTACATAATTTTAGATCTGTAAGGGCCCTTGAGGATCATTTGACCCAGTCTTCAAATGTACACATGAGAAACCTGAGGCTCAGAGAAGATCATAGAGCTCGGGGTACCAGAGCTGACTCTAGAATTTGTTGCCTCCTAGAGAAAAGGATGTTTATAAGATCACAGTCACTTTGTTTTTAATTCTCAGTCTGTAGTAAGACATCATGGTCTTCTCACAATTATCTACTCATGTAACCACTATCATAATTGTTCATCATTGAGATAATTTCCTACTAGCCAGGATGGTACTTCAGTCTTTTGGAATTGATCATTAAAATGTGAGGCAGGTGGGACTACACTAATACTGTTTTTTTAAAGAGATAAAATATAAGTTTTCAAAACTAAAATTTTAAAGCTTATATAGCACAAAATAAATACTTTATTTGTAAAAATTTTCATTTTTTATCTAGATGTTTTGGCATCATGTAGATCAGACTTCTTGACTAGTAATTAGATATTTACCCATAAATTTAGAAACAATTGTCCTGGGTTTGCATCAATTTTTGTGGTATGAAGGAGAATGTGTGTGTGTGTGTGTGTGTGTGTGTGTGTATGTATGTACGTATGTATGTATCTGATACACTCAAAGATTCTAGGACAATAAAAAGTAGCTCTTCAGCATACAAATGCTGTGGACCTTTGGAATAAGGCACCAATTTTATATGTGTGGTTATTGCCATACAAATTTTAGAAACTATGTTCTGTGTCAATCATCTTATTCTAATCTGCCACAATAATACTTGTGTCATAAGCAACATGGCCATTTTCAGCCATCAGGTGAATAGTTTCATCTATGCTAGTGTTTCTCACACTTCAGACTACATCAGAATTTCCTAGAGGGTTTGTTGTAAAACAGATTGACTCAATTTCCAGAGTCTCTGGTTGAATAGATCTGGGGTGTGGCCCCAGAATGTGCATGTGTAACAAGTTCAAGGATGATGTTATAAAAGAGATGGGAGATAGATTGTTATGTGTACCCCATTTTCACCAGACAATATTTTAGGGAGATCTAGGTCTCTTTATCTATATCCTTTGAAATATTTTCTATGCAAATGTTTTTAACATCATTAATCCTCAAATTTATTTGATTTGATTATAAAAGTAATACATGCTTGCTTTAAAACACTGCAGAAATGTACAAATAAAATGTAAGTCTCTTCCCTTCATCTTCCCTGCTCCCTTCTAGAAGTATCTACTGTCAATAGTTTGGTATGAATCCTTTCAGACTTTTTTACTTTTAATACAAACAAAAAATAAGCAACTTATAGCTTTAAATTTTTTTATAAAAATTAGGTCATAGTGTAGTGCAATGTGATTATGCAACTTACTTTTTTCAACCAACAATATATCGTGGTACATCTATCAACATATACAGTTTTTTTAATGATTACATAGTATTCCAGCAGTATGATTAACACTTAGGTCCCCCCCCCCAATTTTCACCTATTAGTTTTTGTTCACTTCTCTTATTAACTCTTTTTTTTAAAAGATGTTTTTTATTGATTTTTTTAGAGAGAGAGGAAGGGAGAGGGATAGAGATAGGAACATTCATGAGAGAGAAACATTGATCTGCTGCCTCCTGCATGCACCCTACCAGGGATTAAGCCCACAACCCGGACATGTGTCCTGACTGGGAATCAAACCGTGACCTCTTGGTTCCTGGGTTGAAGCTCAACCACTGAGCCACACCGGCCAGGCTCTTATTAACTCTTAGTGATAAAGTCATAATAGTGGGATTTCTGGGTTGAAGAGTAAGTTTACTTAAAATATGTTGACACATGAGACAAAATATCTTCCAGAAAAGTTTTACTATTTTATACCTTTACCAGAAGTGCAAGAGGATCTATTGTCTGAGTATCACAATCTTTTCATTATTAATTTGGTAAGCAATAAATACAATCTCCTTGTTGGTTTTATTTATATTTCTTTGATTACTAATGAGGTTAAACATATTCTCATACATCTATTGACCAAAGTTTTTCTTTTATAAATTATCCATTCTTATTTTCAATAGAAGTGACTTTTTCTCTTATTAACTGGTAAAAGTTCTTTGTATATTGAAGAAATTAGTTATTTATCATGAGTTGCAAATATTTTCCTAATTTGTTATTTGTCTTTCAACCCTGTTTAAGGTACTTTTTGCCATGAAGAACATACAAAAGTTGCTTTCATTTGGGTGTTTTGTATGTATGGTCAAACCTATCAATGTTTTCCTTTTGGGTTCCCGGGCTTCATGTCAAGCCTATAAATATCCCCCATTACCCCAGAATTATAAAAAGTGCTATCATATTTTCTTTCTAGAACTCCTATGGTTCCATTCTTCTGCATTTAATTCTTTAATCCATCTGGAATTCATTTCGGTATAAATTGTGAGTTATGGGTCTAGCTTTATTTTTTCCCCAAATAGTTAGCCATTTGTTCCAATAACATTTATTGAACAATTCATCTTTTCCCCACTGAATTTAACTGTCTTATTTACCTAATTTCCCAAATAAACTTGACTCTACTTTTGGACTCCATTCTGTTCCCTTGGTCTATTGTCTATTCCTGTGCCAATAACACATTGTTTTAATTTCTGTAGCCTAAAATATTTTCTAATAACTGGAAAGGGTACTTCTTTAAAATATTAATTTTTATTTCCAGGAGTTTTTAAATTGAGTTGAAATTCATGTAACATAAAGTTAACCATTTTAAAATTTATTTATTTTATTCTATTATTTTATTTTTATTGATTGATTTTAGAGGGGAAGGGAGGTAGGGAGAGAGGGAGGGAGAGAAACATTGATTTGCTGTTCCACTTATTTATGCATTCACTGATTGATTCTTGTGCCCTGACTGGAATGGAACCAACAACCTTGGTGTATCAGGACGACACTAACCAACCTAGCTACCTGTCCAGGGCCTAAAGTTAATCATTTTAAATTGAACAATCAGTGCATTCACATTGTCATGTAACCACCACCTCTTTCTGATTCAAAAACATTTTTATCATGCTAAAAGTAAACCCCATACCCAATAAGCAGTTTTTCCCCATGCCACCCTCTCCACACATTTTTTTTTAAAATATCTTTATTGATTTCAGAGAGAGGAAAGGAGAGAGAGAGATAGAAACATCAATGATGAGAGAGTCATTGATCAAGCCTGCAACCCAGGCATGTGCCCTGACCGGGAATTGAACCCCGATCGCCTGGATCCTAGGTCGACGCTCAACCGCTGAGCCACGCCCTGCTGGGCTCCACACATTTTAACACACAAAAGAAATTGAACTTCTCAGGCTTAAGGTCCATGTGTATTAAGGAAACTTAACTTTCAAGTCCAAGTTCAGAATCATAGAGAAGCCTTACCGGATTAAGTCCATCCTCCAGCATGCCTCTGTATCCCCCAAGCTTGCTTCTGCATCCCCAGTAACCCAAGACTCGACTTGGATTCTGCTAATCAGCTGCTAAGTTGCCTTGTGATTTTTCTCAAGCATCTGCTACTTGTGTTATTGCTCCTCAACAACCTTGTAAACTTGCTACTTTTTTCTTTTCTCCAGTCCACCCTCATAGCATCTGGCACTGGCTTTACACAGTCACATTCTCATTAAATTATTTTTGATTGATCGTTACCAAAACTTCCATATTGGACTCAGCAGGGTGTCAGGAGACTGCCTACGGCATGATTTAAATAGGAATAAAGAGGGAATTCAACATATGGCATATTATTTTCAGGTAATACGATACTACTGGTTGCCATTTATTAAGTGCCTATTAATTGTCCTGCCATACACATTGTCTTGTTTAATTCTTTTTTTTAATCCTCACCTGAAGACATGTTCATTGATTTTTAGAGATAGGGGAAGGGAGGGAGAGAGAGAGAGAGAGAAACATTGATGTGAGAGAGAAACATCTATCGGCTGCCTCCAGCACATGCCCTGACCAGGATGGAACCCGCTACCCGGGTATGTGCCCTGACTGGCAATCGAACCTGCCACCCTTTGGTGCATGGGACAACCCTCCAATCAACTGAGCCACACTGGCCAGGGTGACACAACACTTTCTACCATGCTGTATTTTCTCCATATATTCTCTCCATCAAGGGCTACCGATCATGTTACTCCAGTTTATGTTTTTACTTTGATTATCATAGTCGGTTTGCTTAAAGGGAACATCTAAGCCCAGCCGGGTGTGGCTCAGCGGTTGAGTGTCGACCTAGGATCCAGGCGATCGGGGTTTGATTCCCGGTCAGAGCACATGCCCAGTTGCGGGCTTGATCAATGACTCTCTCATCATTGATGTTTCTATCTCTCTCTCCCTCTCCTTTCCTCTCTCTGAAATCAATAAAGATATATTTTTTTAAAAAAAGGGAACATCTAAGCCCTCCTGTTGAGATATATGATTAGGATAGTCATAAAGCACCAAAGAATCATTGCTTCTCTCACACATGATTTCACGTCATGCCCTGGCCAAGCTTTCAAGGATCAAGTTTATTCTTTGCTCTGGATGGGGTCCCATGATGGCTGGCCTAGGTGTTACAACTGTCATCTTGGCCAGACCTGGAGCTGGTAAATGGAGTTGAAGCCAGGCACAAGCTCCACTATAAAGATGGGAGACATCATTTTCCTAAGCAGGAGAATCCCAGTGGGTGCTTGAGAGCACCATCTCTTCCTAATCTACCCACACTTGGCATGTATTTCCTGTCTTCTAGAAAATGTATGAAGCTCAGGGATGGCAGAGAGCACTATTTGGAGAAATTAAGTGTAAAAAAATCAGAAACACATGGATTGGCTTTCCCTCAGAAGAGATTCACATTTTAAAGTGGGAAGGAAAAGATACAGGACAAAACCAGATGAGCTTTTAAGTATAGCATGGCAGGGTTGGCATATTTCAGCAAATCCAAGTCAGTTGCCATACCCAGTCCAGCTTCCCCTTGCAGATGCAGAAATACAGGCCACCTCTGGGATATTCTAGTCCTGGATCTGTGTTTTCAGAGGACAGAGGCCCTGGGTGTGGAAGTAGAAGGCATGGGTTTATGATGTAGCTATGCCAATTAGCAGCTCTCATGACTGGAAAAGACGCTTAATCCTACTAAATTTCCTCATCTGTCAAAAAAAAGTGCTGCTTTTTAAAAAAATAATGATAGCATCTTTCCTGCCTGCTTATAAAGTTTTTGTGATAATTAAGCCATTATCATTGTTTAACTGCATAACAAAGACTTTCAAGAGGTAATAAGTGATGATAATAACCAAAATAGGTCAAATGGGCTTACACTTTGTAAAATGTCTATAAGATTTTTCCTTCAAGGGAATGTTAAATAACAACTAACATCAATAACTATTTTTATTAGCTGACCATTTAATAGCCCGGCCTCCTAGATGACATAGTTATTCAGTCAATAATAACAGGACCCCAGTCCCAGGTGCTATGTATGAGTGTACTTTGTGTGTGTGTGTGTGTGTGTATGTGTGTGTCTGTGTGCAGCGCTGGGGGGGGGGGGTGTTGTGTTACATGCTATTGAGTCAGCTACGACTCCCGGTGACCCTGAGAATGAGTAACATCCACAATGTCCTGTCCTCAGCAGTCCTGCTCAGCTCCTGTAGACTCATGCCTATGGCTTCCTTTACAGAGTCCATCCATCTCATATTTTCTTCCTCTTTTCCTGCTGCCTTTCATTTTCCCAGCGTTATTGTCTTTTCCAAAGAACTCTGACTTCTCATGATGTGCCCAAACTAGGACAGCTTCAGTGTTGTCATTTTTGCCTCCAGCGATGTTTCAGGCTTAATTTGCTCTAGGACCCACTTGTTCATCTTTTTGGGGCTTCAGGATGTTATAGAGCTCTCCTCCAGCACCATATTCCAAGTGAGTCAGCTTTTTTCCTATGTCTTCTTCACTGTCCAACTTCTGCATCCAAACACAATAATTGGGAATACAGGGGTATAGACGACCTTAGCCTTGGCCTCTAACGACATGCCTTTGCTCTTGGTGATCTTTCCTAATTCTTACAAATAACGATATTAATGCTGGAAGGAAGTTTAGGAATCATTAAGTCCAATTTGCTCATTTTCCAGATTAAAAAAAAAAAAAAAGCCCAGTGAGACAAAGTAATTTGCCTGAGGTCACACAACTAATGGCTGAACTGGGGCTCAAATCCAGCTTTTAGTCCTGTTGCCTTTCACACACTCATTAACAGTTTTTCAGATTGCAAGTTGTAATGCCTTAGTGAGTTGTGAAATCAATTAATGAGATATAACCAGCAGTAAAAAAAGAACAGAATGGAATAGAAAAGGTCAGTGTGAATGGCTGGTAGGAACAGTTAGTATTGTCCTGAGAAACTTTTGTTTCACAGTATATTTATCTAAGTATATGGGATCTGAGTCATATGTAAAATGTGTTTCTTGCTATGGGTTATATTTTTTTATTTATTTTTTATTTTTTAAAACCCTCACCCAAGGATGTTTTTATTGATTTTTTTCGAGAGAAAGGAAGGAGGGGGGGAGAAAGAGGGAGAGAGAGAAACATTGGTTGGTCTTCTCCTACATGCACCCCAACCAGGGATCGAACTCACAACCCAGGTATATGCCCTGATCAGGAGTCAAATCCACAACCTGGGTATGTGCCCTGACTGGGAATCAAGCTTATGACCTTTCCGTGTACTGGAAGACACTTCAACCAACTGAGCTACACTGGCCAGGGCTGGGTTATGATTTTTAAAGTCTAAAAAGTGCTACTCTAAAGGGACATCTACTCAGTCCTCATGTTCTTATACTCTAATGATTCAATAAAAGAATAAATGAATATGAACTAGTTGAACCCTTTGAAAACATTACAAAATAGGTCAGTCTGCATTGTTTTTCTTCTCTTCTCAGGGAATGCAGAGATAGCTAGATGCCTGATTGGGGGGGGGGCCTGGGAAGACTTGGCTCCCACAAAGTCCTCATCAGGCCCCTTTAAAGCCGCAAGTTGTCTTATTAGCGTGAAGGCATTTCTCTGAAATCAAGCTTTTGATAACAAAGAGTTTGACGTGGTCATTTAGAACATCTTTCAGTGAGCCCATGAACCAACCTGGATATCGCCGAATGTTGTTTCTTCCCCATTCTCCTCCCCACCTCCTCCCCCTAGGTGGTCCAC
Source organism: Miniopterus natalensis (assembly GCF_054644295.1). Classification (NCBI taxonomy): domain Eukaryota; kingdom Metazoa; phylum Chordata; class Mammalia; order Chiroptera; family Miniopteridae; genus Miniopterus; species Miniopterus natalensis. The sequence goes on from NC_142097.1 coordinate 21,749,631, forward strand.
AAGCTGATTCCATTCCCAAAGGGTTGATCAAATAAATGATCCTTGGACTCAGGTCAGCACAGGGATAAGTACTAGGAATATGTTCTCATGGTTGTTTCTGTAAGCCTTGAAGACATCCCTGACCATACAAAAGATAAGTTGATATCAATAAAACCACTGTCAAAGTATAAGAAACCCACACCCTGGGACAGGTCTGGTCCTAATTGGGAAATGCTCAAATCACATGGTTTATTAAATCAATTTAATATAGCAAGAAGCAAGGGTGACCATCCTAGGGTGGGGTGCAAGCAGAGTGGAAAGGCCCCACTACCTGAATTTGGAGTGTGCAATGTTCATATGTTCTGTATCTCTCTCTGCTGCTTCAGCCTTCCATGCTGATGATATCGCAAGGACCACAGTTGTCATTGAAGCAAGGGGACCCACAGATGGAAGGTGCACTGAGCCAATGACACACACTTGCTTTTCCCCACAAGCTTAGGAACAAGTTTGCTGGGCCATCGCTGTAACTTGCTAATTAGCCTGCTGAGTAGCCCTGAGTATATTTGTATATCTTGGACAGAGCATACAGGGGGCCAGAATAGGTATCACCAAAGAGTCAAATTAAAAATTCATGAATATTGAGTGTTCATGGATATTTAATTTATCCTGAATATTAGTGCCTTTGGTATATTTAGTGTCTCATGTATCTTATCCATGTTCAAGATATCACAAATATTTTGTACCTTTCTTGTATTTAGTGTGTCATGACTAGGGTACCGAGGTACCTCGTAAATATTAGGCATCTCTTGGTTCTTCCCAGCTGCATTTAACACTCTCATGCTCTACTTGCTAACTATTTACACATCCTATAACCTCTGCCTATGTCTAACAAACATTTTGCTTACTAGCTACTTATCTATACTTAAAACATCTTTAAAAGTTTCACTCATGTTTTACAAACTACAAACTTATTTATCTTTTATAATAGGATTTAATATTCTCAAAGTAAATGTACATTATAGCCTCTCTTTGCTCACATTGCTATTAATGCCTGATCTGCCCCCTACTGTACCAATTCTGCTCCTTCGGTCTTTCTCATCTCAGAAATGGCATTTCCTGACCTCAGAGTCAACCTTTTTTTTTTTTAAATAAATATATCTTTATCGATTTCAGAGAGAGAGATAGAAACATCAGTGATGAGAGAGTCATTGATCGGCTGCCTCCTGCACGCCCCCAACTGGGGATGGAGCCCGCAACCCGGACATGTGCCCTGGCTGGGAATCGAACCCCGATCACCTGGATCCTAGGTGGATGCTCAACTGCTGAGCCACGCCCGGCCCAGCATCAGAGTCAACCTTGACAACCAACTCTCCTTATCTTCCTTAATTCCAATATGGCAGCAAGACCTCACACTGCTACTCCTAAGACATACTGGGTGGTGCAAAAGTAGGTTTGCAGCCCTGGCTGGTTTGGCTCAGTGGTTATAGCGTCTGCCCTAGGACTGAAGGGTCTCGGGTTCGATTCTGGTCACGGGCACATACCTCAGTTCCAGGTACCTCGATTCCCCGCCCTGGTTGGGGCGCATGTGGGAGGCAACCAATTGATGTATCTCTCTCACATTGATGTTTCTCTCTCTCTCCCTCCTTCTCTCCCTCCCTTCCATTCTCTCTGAAAAGCAATGGAAAAAACTATATCCTTGGTTGAGGATTTTTAAAAAGTAGGTTTACAGTTGTTTGTATGGAAAATAATACAATAATTAATAAATAATAATATAAGAGTAAACTCTGTTTCATGTACTCACAAGTGTAAACCTACTTTTGCCCCACCCTGTACTTATTTCCACCCTAGTTTAAGCCATCATCAGCCTTCTGGAATAACTGTAATTTGCTGCCACCTCCACACTTTGCTACATTAATCTTGTTCCATACAGCAACCCAGAATGATCTTTCTCAGATGTCAGTTGGATCATGTCACTTCCCTTCTTAAAAACCCCTTCATTCGTTTCTCATTGAGCTTAGGATCAAATCCAAAGTTGTTGTTGTTTAAAGATACAGCTTCTATTTAATTTTTTTTTTTAGAGAGAGAGAGAGGGAGGGAGGGAGAGAGGGAAACATTGACTTGTTCCACTTATTTATGTATTCATTGGTTGATTCTTGTATGTGCCCTGACTGGGGACAGATCCCAAAACCTCGGTGTATCAGGGTGATGCTCTAACCAAGTGAGCTACCTCACCAGGGCTTCTTAGCCTGATATTTCTAATGTTACTCCCTTTATGTGGATTTTGTAGTCAGAGTTCTGGGTTTGAATTTTGATTCTTCCATTTGCTAAGTGTGACCATTAGCAAGTTATTTTACCTTTTTTATTCTCACTTTGTTTTGTTTTAAAATCTTTCATGTATCTGTCCTGTTTCCCAACCAGACTCCAAGCCCTTTGGCAATAGGGTTCCCATCTCAGGCTTCTTGTATTTTTCACAGCACTCAGTGCCCTACACAGAGATGCTCAACTGAAATTCAGGTAAGATTCGTGAATGCCCATGGGATATCAGTTACTGTATTTCACATTTGTTATTGCCCAATTTCATTATCCATTAGAATCCTGTGAAAAGAGAGGCTCAGAAGGTTTAGCAATCTAAAAGCACCCAGTTAGCAAATAGCAGTCTTTTTTTTTTTTTTTAATCTTCACCGGAGGATATTTTGTTGTTGTCGTTTTAAAATGTTTTTATTGATTCTTTTTAGAGAGAGAGGAACGGAGAGGGAGAGGGGGAGAGAGAGAAACATTGATGTGAGAGCGATACATTCATCAGTTGCCTCCGGCACGACCGCTACCAGAGATTGAGCTCATGCTTCAACCAACCAGGCCAGGGCCAAATAGCAGTCTTTTGACTCTGGTTTATAGCCTGGCACATAGTAAATGCTCAATAAATACTTCTTAGTGCTCTTTCCACTACACCATATTGCCTGTCTCAGGAAATATTTATTCATGGTGAGGATGATAATTATCATCACCTTCTCAGTTCCTACCTCCCCAGAACTTGGCTGAAAATCCCCCATCCTTGATCATCTCCCCTAAAGTTCTTCCAGTGTCAAAAATAAGTAAATAAAGGAAGTTCTTCCTATGTCCTGTACCCCTAATTCCCACTCAGTTTCCTATTAGTGTCACATCTCTTTGCTAAATTCTCATAGACCCTGACACAGCACACCCCTTGATCTCCCCACAAGATACAGTCTTCTCCAGATCTTCCTCCCACTAAAGCTTCTCTTCCTCATGGCCCCCCTTCCTCCCTCCCCCTAGTCTAGCTTTAGTTCAGGTTGCAGGAATGAAGAACTACACCCCCACCTGGGAATGTCCTCGACACTAGCGTGTATATGTCCAGGAGGTGCCTAGGGTTCTTAGGAGGTGGAATTATTATTGCTCATTAGTTGGGTGGCTTGGGCAAGTCACATCCCTCTCCAAGCCTCAATTTATTCACCTATAAAATGGTAAGATGTTAACATTTATCAAGCAGCTACATAAGGTACATAAGCATTGCATATATTATAATAAATCAATAATAGCAGATGCTTACATAGCACTTAATGTGTGCCAGTTACTATACCAAATGCTTTGCATGCATTTACTCATGTAAATTGTCAGAACAACCCTATGAAAAGGTTGTTTACCCTATTTCACAGATGAAAAAACAGAGGTCTCCAAATTAAGTAATTTACCTTAGATCACCCCAGCCAGTGGGTGGTGGAGCTGGGCTTCAAACTCTGGCAGCTCTGGCTGCAGAGTCCCTGTCTTAACCAATGCCCTATTCTACCTCTTATTACCTCATAAAATGAGGGGGACTAGTTAAAAATAATCCCCTAGCATTTTAATAGCTCTTTTTCAATTCCAAAGCACTGTTCACATTTCGTACCCTATTTGATCTTCATAACAACCCTGAGGGTAGACATTATTAGCCCCAATTTATGGGGCAAGAAAAGAACTGAGACTTAAGAGGGTCATGTGTCCAATGGCACACAGCTGGCAAGGGCAGAGTCAGGATTCAAATCCTAGACTGCCTGTTCCCAGTGCACCTTCTGTTACACCTCAGATGCCACAGGGCACATCCTGTCCTTTCTAAGTCTCCTCCAACTCCAACATCCTACGCTATTCTTTCCTCTCTTTCTTTAAAGAGGTCCCAGTGTTCTGTCCAAGAATCCTGTTTTGTCAGCTCGCACCCACTTTGCGCAATGTGTACTAACAAACAGCAGGGGGTGCTGCAGACCAGCACACAGGGACCATGCTGCCCTGCCCCAGGAGCCCCCTCTGGAAGAAGCAGCCATAGGCCTCTCTAACATTCTCTTCTTTTTAATTTCGTTATATTAAAAAACGTCTTAGCCAATAGTACTTGTATATGGTATAAAATTTTAAAGGTACAAATGAGTATACAATGTACCTGCTCTCCAGCTACCCAGTTTGCCAACCTAGGGGCAAAACCCAAAATTTTTCTAGTGTTTTGTTCTAGAGATATTCTATGTTTATATAAACAAATCTGTATTTCCGCCACACGAATGGTAGCATACAGACACAAACACATTGTTTTTGCTGTTCACACAATGGTGCCATACTAGACACACTATTATTCTTCCTCTAGTTTTCTTGAGGTAATTAATCTTGCTGATCAGTCTATATCATAATTCATAACATTTAATTAAATAGATAAATCATAATCAATTTACCAGCCCCCTATTCTTTTCTGTATTGTACAGTTACAAGCAATCTGCAAGTTAAAACACTGTACATGGGCCAATGTGTACATGTGCATATCAGCAGAATAAATTTCCAGAAGTGAAATCATTTGCCTGCAAATGATACACATTTGTAATGTGGATCAATATTGCTAAATTGCCTTGCACAGAAGCTACCCATTTAGGGCTGCATCAGCCGGGCATTCAAGGGGCTGTTTCCTATACCCTCACAGACACAGAATCTTATAAGCTTTTTCATCTTTGCCTATCCCATAGATGAAAGATGCTTTCTCACTGCAGTTTTTATTGCATTTATCTTTAAATGAGTGTCCCCTGACCTCTGAGATTCACTCATGCAATCTGTAAGTAATTAGCAGGTGCCTTCTGGGTGCCTGGCACCGTGGTGGGGAATCCTCCTCCAGATGTCCCTGGCCTGACTTTCACTGCCTTCCTGCTGCCTGGTACTTGTCTTGTCATATCCCCCAAGAAGTCACTTTCCTTGCTTGGCCATCCTTGCCAGGTCAGGCAGGGGTGACCTCACTTGACCTCTTCTTTAGAGGCTTAGGAGTGAGGAGAATGTGGTTTCTTGCCTTTTCTCTGTTTCTCAGGACTAATTCCTCTAACCCAATTAAGCAAAGCTGAGAGGTGGGGGACTTGTGCCTTGAGGTTAGAGTTAGCCCCAAGTCTTTGGGCTTCTCAGACATGCCGAGTCCAATGGGTCAGTCAGTGCCTCAGTTTTCTCATCCTGACCCCTCTAGGGTGTTGGGAAGGTGGACAAAGAGCAGGGACCTGGTCACTTGTCTGTGTTCAGTGGATGTTGTTTGCTTCTGGATGGCTCGTTGAAACTTCCTCAGATTAGGGCCAGCTCAATGGAAACTGCAGTACTATTTAGGTTAAAGTAGGGAAGACATGAAGTTAGGATCAGTGTTCCCTTCTATGTGGGAAACTTCTGAACCGTTTCACAAACCCCCTTCCTTTGCAGTCCCAGAGCCCTTGACCCCATTGCAGGGTAACTGCTCGTTCAGCTGCCTTCTCCCAGCCCAACACTATGAATCAACTCGTACAGAGCTCACATCTCTCACCTTTGTTCTTCTTTGTCTCTCTCCTCAGAATAAAGGGGGAATCAACACATGGGAATTTTGAATATCTTCCTGCCTAAAAGTTCCCAAGACAGCATCCTTGTGAGGCCTGCATCATTCTCTAATAGCTTATAATGGGACCTCCAGTGTATCCAGTGCTGGGGGCTGGAGCTTTCCTCCTAAAGCACACTTCTAATCCAGTCACTTGTGAGGTTCCCTGTGGCCTCCTAAATGAAGTGCAAATTCCTTAGCTTGAAATTTAAGGGCCTCTGTGGTGACATGGCTCCTGTCTACCTTTTCAGTTCTTTCTTCCACTACCTCATGCTCCAACTAAACTGGATTACTCCATGCTTCTCAAGTGTGCCCACACTCCACCCAATGCCTTTGTCCGTGCTGGGCCTCCTATGCCTAGAACCCCTTTCTCTTTGCTCCCCTTCCATCACCCCTCCCATCACTGATACCTTCTTCTCTCTCTCTTTCCACCTCCCTTTTGTTTAAAAATTAGGGTTCTTTAGTTTTTATAAAAGAAGAAAGAAAATAAAAATTTCATATCTTTCTGGGTCCTTCTCAAATGTAATGGCCCCCAAAGTCTCCTGTTCAGATCCCCCAGCAGGATATAACCTCTCCTTGCTTAGCTCCCCAGTCAGATTTTGCTTTTGCTTCTCTCTTGACACAGGTCTGCTCTGTCTCACATCCCCATTCCCAGCTCCCTCCCAGACCAAGCTCTGGAGAGCAGAGCTGGGGGAGACCCATCTTTGTATCGCCTGCAGTTGGTCGATGTTTGTTGATGAGGTGCTCTGAAGTCCGAGGAGCTTCTCTTTGCTGCCACCTTTCCCATTTTCAAGACGAGCAAAACTTTGGGACTTGTTACTGCACCGCTGTAGCCATTCCTTCAGACCCTCCTCTAAATAGGGGTCTTCTCTCGACTCAGAGCCACCCCACTAAAGTCAGGAGATAATGTCAGCCTGTACTGCACCCTATATCCCCCTATACAAACCTTACAGAGAAGAGTGGGAACCTGTGCATCGGGCTTGGGAGGAAAGTGTCCTGTTTGCTCCTTTTCTGAGGGAAGGTAACATGGTTATGCATCTCACTGACTGAAAGGAGGAGTGTTTGTTCGCTCTGAGCTCTTGGAAGGAGAAATGGAAAGCCACCTCTCTCCTTCCCCTGCAGCCCTGGTCTCCCCCGCTCCAGCAGATGGGCACAGGCACTTCTCTGTTAAAAAGCCTGTCTGCATTATTGGGTGGTGATGTGTGCACTGGCAAGGCTGGAGGAAGACAACCTGGTCCCTCTCCAGGGCTTTCTTCTGGTGCCTTCTGCAGAGGAAAGATTGGTGCTTTGGAGTTCAAATACCTGAGTTTTGGTTCTTACTCCACCATTCAAAAGCCAGATGACCTTGACCAAGTTCCTTAATCTCTCAGCCTAAAAATAGAAATAGCTTCATCATTTCAACCTTCCATGTGGGCTGTGCTGAGCACCAAAAGAAAAAATGTACATGAGAGTGTTTTGCAAATTATATTTTTAAAATGTTATTTTTATCCTGCCTGTTGTGCAATGGATTTGCAGAGGCTTAAAAGATACACAAGATGTAAGATGGCATAAATTAAAAGTGAGAGTAAAAGCAGAAGAAAAAAGAGGAAGGGCATAACGAGCCCCAAATGAGGTTAAATGCACACCCTGTTGGCAATGGATGGATCTTAAGGTTGTTGGTAAACTAAAAAGTATTATCTGAATTGGTGAAAGGGGTCACTTGAGTGGTGGTGTTTCAGGGTGTCCAGCATGGAGATTGAAGGCTCGTAGTAGGACTGACAAATTCAGATACACTTGAACTTGGAGGCAGTCAGGTCCTTCCAACCGTCTTACCCGTCCCCTGACCCACCCTACACAGACTCACCTACCTCCCACTCAGGCACTCATTAAAAATCAACAACAAAACAGCTCTAATACACACACACACACACACACACACACACACACACACACACGTATATATATGTATATACATGTTTGTGTGATATATGCATGTATAAAGTTCACTCTTTTAAAGTGTACTATTCAATGGTTTTTAGTATATACTCTTAACCCTTTGTACTGAACACCATACCCATCTAGTCTTCTTTACCACACAGACCCCCTTGCTCTTCCTTTGCCCCAATTCTTAACTCCCTAAGAGTCTGGGCTCAAATTCTGGAAAAGTTGTCCCATATTTCTGGCATTTTCCACATCTGACCCATCTCTTTGGCTGGGTGCCCCCATTAGATCGGCTACACTGAAAGTAATAACTGGAGCTGGGGACGGTGGGGAGTGCACAAAAAAGCCACCAGTGTGATCTCCACATTTTGTAAGATTGAGGAACGCCCAGTGAGAATCCGGGCGGCAGGAGGCTGTGGGCAGGACCAGCCCAGGGAGCTGCAGCACTTGACAGATCACATTGTTAGACCGTGACTCACTCCCTGCGGCAGTCTGGAAAGCTGAACCTCTCAGCCTGGCCTTCAAAGGAGGGCCGCTCGGACTGTGGGTGGACCCTCTGAGCAATGCTCTGAGGGCCAGATTGGGCAAACAGAGTTAGAACCTCTTAACGGCTGAGCTGGACTGTTTCACACCCCTTGACCCAACATGAGCATCCCACATGTCAAAAGGTCACGTGTTGAGAGCCTGAAGGGGGAAGAAAAGGTATCCTCTTTTTGCTTTCCAAGGAGAAGAGGGAGGTGCTTCAGCTCCTGACCCTGCCAGAGATCTGGACTGTGCCGACTAACTCTAGGGACCCAAACTCCAGCTCTGGAGTTAGTGACAATCAAGCAGTCCCCGCTAAGGGAACTTCTCATTATTTTCTTCCTCTGTTCAAGGCTGTGCCTTGACTATGACACCCACATGCCTTTCCTCTCCTCCCACCCCCTCTGGTTTCTCTCCATCATTCTGTTTCCCACCCAGCACATCAGCCCATCAGATCTTTCATAACGTAAGGAAGAAAGTCTGGTGGGGGCAGGATCTTCCTTTTCCATCTTACTCAGTTGACTTAGGATTCCTTCTATTTTGAATGCTCCTTGAAGTCCTGATCTCCAACAAGACTGTTTCAGTCCAAAGGTCCGAGGGGCTGTTGAATTGTTACCCTGTGCAACTCCAGTCGGTCACACTGTCCTGCTCACTTTGCATGCTTGGGCCAGGGACTGACTGGAGTGTTGAGAGGGTGACCCAGAACTCCCTGTCTGATGGGGGAGGCAGAATTTGGTCTCTGGGAACTCCCAGTCTAGGGGAGAAACTCAGATTAAAATAATGAAAGACTATTTCACAGAGCTGTATGTTCCCAATTGCACATCCTACAAAGTGCTGAAGCGCTTTGAGATTGATTTGGATCATAGCAAGGGTCCCTCAAAAGCTCATTCTTAAAGCCTTTGTGGGAACCAGCACAGGTATATGATTACAATAAAAATAAAAATAAAAAGCCTTTATTGATTTCAGAGAAAGGAAAGGAGAGGAAGAGAAACGCTGATGATGAATCATTGATCAGCTGCCTCCTGTGTGTCCCCTACTGGGGATTGAGCCCACAACCTGGGCATATGCCCTGACTGAGGCTCGATCTCCTGGATCATAGGTCTATGCTCAACCACTGAGCCACGCTCTCCCAGCAATGGTTACAATTTCTAACACTCCCCTAAACAAAGCCAAGCGGAGAGTGCCCATTGTCAAGGGAAGTGAATGCTGAGCTGAGTTAAGGGAAGCTGCCCCTGGGTTAGGTGTCTTTAAAAATAAGACAGACTGCCAAGTCCAGTGGTCTTTCCACCACCCCAAGTCATTCCCACTGTCTTCAGATAACACAAGGAAAGTAGGGAGTGGGTGTGGCGGTGAGTGGGCTGTGCAGTCAAGTGGGAAAGTCGCAAGATGGTAAGGCCTGCTCCATCTAATAAAGGAAGAGGGATGAAGGAGCGAATCCAGGCTTCTCAAAACAGTATTTTCTCTTCTGTGAGAATAGCCAAGTGCATCTGGAGGAGAGAGTAGAGGTTCCTATTTTGGGGGGAGATCAGCCACTTACACAGCTTAGGATACCATCCTGTAGCCAATAATGACACCTGTCTGGTTATTTTTCCCAGTTACATAAGTACTTGGACCAACTCACTACTCACAACCATCCTGTAAGGCGTGTCGCTGTTATTACTCCCATTTTCTAAGTAAGGTTCTTTCTGAGAAGTGAAATCACTGGCAGCTGGCTTACTGTAGATTTGGGACGCAAGCCCAGGTCTTCTGATTGCAAGTCTGGTGGTTGTTCCACTATGCTGTGTTGTCACCCTGGTGTCTAGAGTCAGTATTGATTCTGAGGTCCCCAGTGTAGGCCCCTATCCTTGACCCAAACAACTGCCCTGTTTAGTGTTTGGGGGAAGTTGGAAAGGTGCATGCTCAGGACGCAGAGACCTCTGGCCCCTTTCCCAGGCTCACTCATCAAGCTGTTCTTAGGCTCGGTTTTACACCCGCCTCCCACCCCCACTCACACCCACACCCTCCTAGCCCCAGCTGACTTGGAAGCAGGGAGAAGGAGGCAAGGCCAGAAGGCTTTTGTTTTCCAACGATGGAGAAATGGCTGAAATCCTGGCATCTCCCCCAGAAGACAGAGGCAGCTCTGGATTTCCTGTTGCTCCCAACACGGGCCAGATAATTGGAGACAGATTTTTGGGCTTGGGTTGGGAGGTGAAGCTTGAAGTACAGTCATCGGGCCTCCTGTGAGTCCGTGTGCGCCTACTTTCTTTGTTAATACTTTCTTTGAATGTGTGTGTGTGTGTGTAGACGCTTGTGTTTTGAAACAGTGTGTGCGTCTAAGTGTGTGCATGTGTGTTTGTGTGGCACGCCGTGTTCTTTGTACTTCTTTGTTAGTGTATAGGACTTGTGTGTGTGTGTGTGTGTGTGTGTGTGTGTGTGTGTGTGTGTGTAAGAAAGTGTGTAAGCACGTGTCTGGGCCTCCAGGAGTGCTTCCCTTGTTTTGTTTTTTGTTTTGTTCCTTTGTGAGAGTCAGTCCAGCCGGGGAGACCTCACTAGCTCTTTCAGGATCTTATTACTCAAGACTTGGTGATTAAATGTAAAACAATAATTAAGGTTAAAAAAAAAAAAGGCAGGAAGGCAGATGGCCTTCAGGGATAGGATATGAGGGATAGAAACAGCCAGAGTAGTCAGAGGGGAGAGCAAAGGGGGACCTTCTTATAGGGCAGAGAGTTCCTTTTGGAGGGTCCCCCAACTCTCTAATGGAGAAAGGCACCACCACCCACTTCCAGAGGGGTTCAGCTTTCTCCACAGTCCTGAGGTTGGGCAGGGGAGGGAGCTGCTGTTGCCTTCCTGTCTGAATGGCTACCCTGGAAGGAGAGCCAGGCCCCTTTCTCCTAAGCAATTCTGTTCACAATCACAAAGTGTGCTCTAGAGAGCTCCCCAAACCTGTATTTAAAATTTTTTTTATAGATTTGAGAGAGGGAGAGAGAGAGAAACACCAACTTGCAGCTCCACCCATTCATACATTCATTACTTGCCTCTTGTATGTGCCCTGACCACGGATTGAAACTGCAACCTTGGTGTATAGGGACAATGCTCTAACCAACTGAGCTACCTGGCCAGGGCCTGTAGGGTCTTTTTTGCTACAAATGAGATACAGACCAATTGGGAAGTAGCCTAAATCATAACAACACTTAAACCAGCCATTGTGTACCTGCTGCATGTCTGACCCTGGGCTGAGCTCTCACTTTACATACATTTTGTATCAACATATGTATGTATATATGTATGTGTGTATACATAAAACCACTTATGAGCTTGGTATTAGCTTTCTACAGAGGAAACTGAGGCTTATGATAAAGTAAGGACTTTAACCCTCCATGATTCCCCCAAGTGATAATTCATTTGTTCATTCAACAAACACACACTGATACCTACCTTCATCAGGCACCATGCTAGATATCAGAGGTGAACAAGATGCCGTTCCTGCCCTCACAGAGGCCACCGTCTAGGGAGGGACTTAATGGCGTTCCAAGGATTGAGCTCCTTACTCTCAGTGCTAGAGAGAGGTGGTTATTGTGGGGCCGAGAACGTTTCAGACTGGGGCCAGATTTATTCTCAGAATTAGTTGTTCTTCATAAAGACATTTGAAATAAGGACTGGCTGGAGAGGAGAAGACACGGTGGAAGCGGAGGGCCGTGTGCTCAGGGCTTAAATGGGGAGAGACAGGGAGGGCACAGCCTGACTGCCCATCCACCGGCTTTACAGCCCAGCACTCCCTGGGTGGACATGGTGTCCTTAGATGGCCGGCCCCTCTGGCAGGAGGAAGTGGGGAGCCGGGGAGATGCACACACCCTCTCCTCTCTGGACTGGTCTCTGTGGTCCCAGGGCGGCTGGTGAGGGGTGGAGAGAGGACAGAGTCCCCTGCTAGCTCCTGGTGGCCTGACTCAATTCCCCAGTGCAGCCGCCTCAGTGCTGCCGCCAGCATTCTCTGGCCTAAATCGCTTCCAGTTTGTTTAGTCAAAACCCTTGGCCCCAACATCAAAGCCCTTTTGGAGTTTCTGGGGGTTGTTGTTCTTATATGGTGTTTATTTCAGAGATGGTTCTGCTGTCACCGGCTGTGTGGGGTGGGGCAGGAGAGGCTGCTGGGGCCCTTGTGTTTCAGAGACATGAAGTTGGCCTGGGGGGAAGGTGGCAGGACAGTTTCCATCACAGCTGCCCCCAGGACATTATCTCCCCCAAGCCTGCCTCTACCTGCTACATAGGGGCACACAAAAGGAGGCTGACTTCTCCTTTGCCCAGGGTCCCCCAGAGGAGCCTCCATTCCCCTCAAATTTATGCCAGACATTTTAGTTTGGGCTTCCAGGGGTCAAGCCTTTGCTGCATCTCTCTTCCCCCACACCAGCCCTCATCTTAGAGCCATGGGCTCACTCTAGGCTCTCCACTTCCCAGCTTCCAATCTTTGCCCCTCTGTGCCAGGCCTGGACCCCAGCTCTTACACCCTCATGCTCTTCTTCAGGAGAGACTTTCCCCCCTTTCTGAAACCTGATTCGCTGAATGTGTACGCAGCTACTCACACTCACATTTGGCTCCATTTGGCTCTGGAATCTGTACTTCTCTTACCTATGATCCTACAGGTTGTAGTGGGTCCACTTCTTCCTGTGACTCCTTCTCCAATGCCTCGTACAGGGTGTACACATTGACAAGGGATGCTCCGTCCAGGTGAGGTAGATGGAGAAGTTGCTTTGATGGGGCAGATAATAAGGATGCAGAGCTGGTGGCCTGGGTGGAGGCAGAGCTCCTAGGAGTCTCCCCAGGAGGAAAAATCTGCACTGGGTGAAGAGAAAGCCAACTCCAGGCCTTAGCCATTTGCTAGAGCAGAAACCAAGGAAGGAGAAAGACATAGGGAAGGAGAGAAAGAGAGAGAGAAATAGAGAGAAAGAAGTAATTGAGAGAAAGAAAGAGGGAGAGAAAGGATAGGTAATAGAGTTGGGTATTTGGTAATCAGTTGTTGAAGACAGCAGGTTCCAACAATGCTCTACACAGAAGAGTCTTCTCTTTCTTAGGTTGTTCCTAGGAGCCAGAGAGGTCTCCACGCCCTCCTCAGCCTTCCTCCTCTCCCTCTACCGCCTCATCTGACTCTGTTTTTCTTTCCCGTTATCTTCATGGGCTATGCCCTTCCTGCCTTCGTAACTGCCCATGCTCTCTCAATGTTCCCAGACAAAGGGAACTTGGCACCAATGGTCACCTTTTAGCCTGAGTCATTCATGATACTTTGCAGTTGCTTGCTGAAAGTGGGAGCGCAGATGGGAGAGATGGAGGTAAGACTAGGAGTGGACTTGGGTATCATCCCTGTCAGGGGACAGTGGGCAAGGCTCTGAGTCTGAATCTCCTTCACTTTTGCACACATCTGAAGCCAAGAGCTAGGTCTTTATAGGGAGCTTCAGTCTAGAAACTTGCCAGGCATAGGTGAGCTCCCTTCTCTGTAGACTCTCCCATAGGGAGCTTAACTGAGGAGTCCCCCAAGATGTGCTCATTCAGAATGTCTGGACACAGGCTCCCCATCCTCAAATCAGTGTCTTCAATGCCCTAAGAAGCTGGTCTCCTGATTAAGGGGGATATAGTTTTAAGTCACTCTCTCCCAGGGTGGCCCCTTGGCTAAGTCATACAGCAGGTGCCTCCCTCTCTACTCCAACCCCTCACCCAATGTCCACCCTGCCTTAGCAAACTACTCATTAGTTAGTAATGTCAATGTGGCTGCAGCTAGTGATTAAAACCATTGGTTGGATGAGGGTTAGTGATCAACATCCCTGGCATAGTTGCTAATCCCTTGGAAATATGTTTTTAATAATCATAGGGGAGGAGGTCAGGGTGGGTGGTCCTGGAAGCTGGGACCCAGTGTCTCCTGTTCCCCCAGCCCTCCGTTACCATGGTTTCTCCTAGGCAGGCACTGTGGGGTATGCTGGGATAGGGGAACCACTAGGGAAGACTGGCCAATTCTGCAGCCAATGGAGGTGGTGCCTGGTGCACAGCTGCTTCTGCTAGTAAGGCAGAGACAGGGATGTGCCAAGGGTGTGGCTGGTATGGCTAAATGAAGTGCCCAGGGTCAAGAGGCTTTAGCCACGTGGAAGGATTAGTTCTGAGCCCTGTATTGCTCACTTCTATGCCAAATGCTCAGGGAGGAACCACAGGTTCCAAGGATCCCCTTACCGAAGCAGTCTAGTTCCAGGCCTCCTCAGTGTCTCCCAGTCAGAACAGCCTCAAATCAGAGGGCTCCATTTCCCTTCCCTTTAGTTACTTGGGCCTCTTGATCATCTCATTCAATTGTTTAATTTATTTAATGCCTTTAATGATACATAATTATAACTGTTATATTAACAATATAATAGCAGGCATGGAATAAACGTAAACTATATTAATATATTATGTGTAATACTATAATTATTATGGTTAACCTTTTATTGACTGCCTGCTCTGTCAGGCCCTTTATATATATTACCTCTTATGTTCATAACACCCTGCCAAGCAGGTCTTATTGTCCTGTTTGATATATGAGAAATCTGAGACTCAGAGAGCTTAACTTGCTCAAGATCATATAACTAATAAGGGGCAGGGCCCGCATCAACCCTAGGTCTCTGGCTAATTTCAAACCCATCCTTTTCAAAGCTTAACACTGTAGGAACATAAAGAATAAAATAATACATCATCAGTGCTCTTAAAACACTGATAATCCAGCTCCCCGGGCATAGCGGCTCGTACACACACACATACACTAAAATGTTAGATAGCGGCACAAAATAGCTTTTGGAGGGCTGATACCAGGCAGTGAAGGTGAGGACCCTGGGAGTGGTGCCGGCAGTAAATGTCACAGTTTGGAGGAAGGAGCAGCCATTAAGGGCAGCAGGGATTACTGAAGACTTTATGCAGGGAGGAGAAGGCCCTAAAGGACAGATAGGAGTTGGTGGTGGGAAGAGCAGGAGCAAAGGTACACAGATGAGGATTCAATGGCAGTGAGTAGATCAGACTGGTCTACTACCTCCTGATAACTCCTGTCCTTTCACTCACCATCCCTGTGAGCAGGCCTGCCCTTAATATTTGCAGGGCTTGGGGTGAGAATACAAATAAAAGGCCACAAACAAAATTTATAAATATTTAAAAGTTATAAATCAAGCAAACAAACGTTAAATAGGATATCTCCTAACCTCTTACCTTGACAAATCTATCATAATGACTTTGGAATTTTGCCCTGGAACGAAGTAGTGCTATCCCATCCTCTCACCTGCCCACATTCTCTTGCCACCAACAGTTCCTTTCTGCTCTGCTCAGGGGAGGCCAGCTCCCCAGCCCATGTGTGCAGGCCCTGCCTGCCTCCAGAGACAACCATCCCTTGACCATGCCTCAGCCCTGAAGGTACCGACACTTGCACTTAGCTGGCCCTTGGGAAGATAGATGGGGGAAGAGCTCTGCAGCCCTTGGAAACAGTGATAGTCATTTAGATAGGGAATTCTGGGGATCAGGTGTAAAATTTAAGGGATGCCAAAAACCTCAGAAATAAAGATAAATCATATTTTAATGCAATATTTTAAAAATAAAAATTAATGTAAAAGATCCATAATAAGCAACATATCAAAAATTTTAATAAAGACAAGATCAGTATTACTGATTTCTTTTTTCCTCAGACTCCAATATGGTCCACACCACCCTGGGCCAGGAACCCAGAGCATGGTATTAGAGGTGAGAGTGGAGGGGGCTACATAGGCCCTGGGTAGGCACTTCCGGTGGACTCTGCTGTGTGGGGTGGGAAGCAACTGGAGACTCCCAGAATGGGGAACTCTCTTGCCTAGAGCCCAAGGGTGACACATACCAAATGTGAGCTCCATGAAGGTGTCCAGCATCTAACAGAGGACCTGGTATTTAATGGGCCCTCAGTAAATACCTCTTGAGTAAGCAAATGAACAGCATTAACTTTTCCAAAATCATCACGGTCCTATTCATTACAAGGTTACTGGGACGGTGATTCTCATCGCAGCCCCAGCATCCCTGTTATAACACGTTGATTGGGTCAGGGCCATGAGTCAAGAACAGAGGCAGGAAACTTATCAAGACTTCGAGGAGACTGAGCTGGGATCCTGAATGGTTTTGTAAGAAGGAGACAAGGCCAAGGTTAAAGGAGGAGATCCAGAAGAGATGGCAGCCAGGAGTCTCACAGGCTCAAAAGGACAGGGTTTGGAAGCGGGCGAGGGCTTATAGTTGAGGATAGGGGGAGGGAAGAGCTGGCTCTGAGAGGACCAAGGGGCAGGCTAGGGAATGAGCAAGAGGGGATGCAGGGAAGGGAACTGTGGAGCCTGGCAGGAAGAGCACAGCGTCTGGAAGGAGTGTGTGCGTGTTGGGGGTGGGTTTGCAAAGCGAATAGGGGCCTGGAGAAGGGGAGTTAAAGCCTCCGAGTGGGGATCCCAGGAGCCAAGAACAGGTCAGTTCCTCAAGAAAGGTTCTGAGCAGCCCCCTCTCCACCGACTCAGGTTACACACTGGTGTTTCCTATTTCAGGCCCTTGCCGATTGCCCAGCCTCCACCCTGCCCTCCCTCCCTCTTGCCCCACCTTCCCCAGGGAGGGACAAACACACTTGATATATGAAGTGTTTCCACCTCCACGCTTGGGAGTCCCACAAAGGCTTCAGTGTGTGGCGGTCCCTCCTCCCCTTCCACCCCGCCCCTCCCCTTCCTCCTTCTGTCTGGGAGTCTGGGAATGCCTCCTTTTTCCGGGGGTGTCAGAGAGAAGGAGGACGAGCTGTGGGTGGGGAGGTTCCTTGTCCTCTCCAGCCTCATCACCCTGAGAGAGGGTGGGTTGGCGTGGGTGAGCGTTGGGGGTCAGGATGATGATCACTGTTTCTTTGGCTTCCCAATAGGACCAGGCTCCAGAGGTTGAAGTGGTGGTGGTTGGAGCAGAGAGGCGGTGGTGAGGAGGTGGGGTGGGTGGGTAAGAGGGGGGTCAACATTTGCCTCTTTGCTTACCCTGACCACCTCACTCCTTGCTGCCGAAGCCCCCACCCACTGGTCAGGGGAGTGCTGCACACCCCCCTTTTCTCCATACAGGGACCCAGAGAAGAAGAAAAACTGAGTTTTCAAGTGCTCCCTGTGTTCCAGGCACTGTGCTAGGCCATTTTACAAAAACCATCTAAATTTCTTCCCTGAAAGCTTTTGAGGTGGGTATTTTTACACCAAGTGAAGTTGGGGTGGTATTTAAGACCAATGACTTGGGTGGCAGATAGACCTCAGACCAAATTCCAGCTCTTGACCTCATTAGCTCTATAAACGGGAGGGGGACAAGTTTCTTTACCCCCCAAAGGCCTCAGTTTCCCTGTCCCTCACAGAAGGGTATAAGGCTCTTCAAAGTTTCTGTAGAAGTATTAAGATATTGTGCATTAAATACCTGGCAAGTAGTATGTAGTAGAGGCTAACATTACTCTCATTGCACAGTCCCATAACTGGGGAGGGTAGAGCAGTCCCTGAGTTTTCCAGTGCTTGAAAAGGCTGGTCTCAGAGGGCAGGAACCCTGGGCCCAGCAGAGTGGGCTTGGATGCTAGATGATGAGGGTAGGCAGAGGAAGTGTGTTCACAGGAGAGAACTCCCTTCCAATTCCCAGGAACCGCTATGGAAGTACAGATGGGGAGCCCTGAGGACACAGACATCCCATCTCCCACCCACAGGCTGGGGGAAGACCCACTCCAACACAGTGGGTGGTCTCTCTGGCCAGCTCCTCCTCTGACTCAGGGAGAAGCTGCAGCTGGCTTTTAGCCACACCAGCCACTCACACTGCCAGTCACACCACATGTGTCAATCACTCTGACTCTTCTTGCCACCCATAGTACAGCAAAGAGTGGAAATGGGCACAGCTGAGGGTTTGAAATAATGTTTCAGGTGTGAACCAGTAAGGTTATGTGCTGAGCACTCAAGCACAGGTACCAGGTACTCATGTGGGGTACGTTTTGGGTATACGTGCCTTATATCTTACCTACATGTGAGGGGTGCCTATATGCAGACACATTTGTGGTCACCCTGGGGCCCCAGACTCACCCTGCGGCCCTGGGTGCATGTGTGTGCCATGTGCCAGAATATGTGCATGTGTCCACGTGTGCGACTGCGTGTCAGACAAACTCCCTGGAGCTGGGGCTCTGCAGGAAGGGTCAGACGGCAGTCTGAGACACTTTTCATGTGTCAGGAAAACCAGGCTCCCCTTTCAGGAAGCCTGCCCAAGGAAAATAAACTAGCCCAGTTCCTGGGGCAGAGGGGGCGGGAGCTGGGGATGGGGAAAGAGAGAAGAAGGTGGCTGAGCTGCTGGAGGAGGTCACAAGCAAGGCAGTCAAATGACACCCTTTGACCCCACCCTATGACCCCATCTTGATCTCTGGAAATTCTCTTCCTTTCATTTTTGTCCGAAGGGGGCTCTGTCCTCTTTCTCCTCTTCAGGTCCTTTTTTCTTCTCTCCATCTCTTCTTTCTCCCTGCTTTCTTCCCTCCCTTCTCTTTCGTCCGCCCTTCTCCCTCCAATACTCTCTCTTCCTCCCCTCTCCTGTGACTCCGGCTGCCTGCAAGTCACTTCTGCTTTTCTCTCACCTCCACTGCAGGAGCCAAAGCCATGGTCCACCTACGAGAACAGGCGGTCAGAAATCCCAGTAAGCAGCTGTCCCTGTGTACAGGTTGTTCTTGACTTTTGTCTTTTGGTGCCAGGTAGGCTGCAATGCAAGTCCCTGGATCTTCTATGTGTCCTTTGGCTAATTGACTGCATCGTCATCACATGTTTAGTAAACACCTGGTCTGTGCCAGGCACCGTGGTTGGCTCTAGAGCTACAAAGGAGGGCAATCAGTGGGAGAAACAAATTGGCTCTGCCTCACAGAGATGTCAGACTGATGGAGGAATCAGAAATCGATCAAAGCCACACACATAATGTAAAATTAAAACAACACTGAAGGTGGTATATATATTGTGAGAGCCTCTAATGGGATTAACATGGGCAAGGGATAGGAAAAATTTGCTAAGGAAGTGATTAGCCCAGGTTTGAGGAAAAAGTAAGAGTTAAGCAAGCCAAGGAGTAGAGGGGGTGGGTGTAAATAGAGACAGATTACTGGATTGTTGTAGGCAAGGAGACAGCATGTGCAAACGCCCTGAGGCCAGAGGGAGTGAGGTCCATTTTGTGTACTTGAAATAAGGCCTTTGTGGTGAGGACAGAGAGGGAGCTTAGATGAGGCTGGAGCAATAACTTGGACCAAGCCATCACACTCTCACAGGCTGTGTTAAGGATCATTCATCTTGACAAAAATCAGCTTGACACACTGCCATTATATTTTATAATTTTTTAAGTAAAGAAAGCATACATTTATTAAGACTTTTAAAGGATTTTATGTTCTTTCACCACACCACCATCCACACATATTTGAAGAACAACAGGAAGACAGTGGAAAATTTGTGCTATTCATGATGCTTGGTCCACTTAAGAATTCCCAGGGCCCCCCCAGATTGAAGGTCACTGCACTGGGGAAGAGAGGAAATGAGGAGATAAAGAATCACCCCAGTATGTTGCTAGGGCCTGGGTCAGACAAAAGAAGCCAGATTGAGCCCGGCTTCACACCCTCTCCTCCTGGAGAGCCTGACCCTGGCCCTCTGCCACCCAGTCATGTGCTCAGACCTTGACAGCTGCGGAGGCTTGTGTCTTAGGTTGAGGGGGATCAGGGAGAGGCTGGGAGAGGGATGAGACAGCTGAGCAAGAAGAAGAGAAAGAAGGGGAGGGTGCTACTCAAAGTGTGGCCTGTGGATGAGGAGCATCTGCATCACCTAGGACCCTGTTGGAAATTCAAGTTCTCAGCCCTCATCCTTAACCTACTGAATCGGAATCTCTGAAGTGAGGTGGCCTTCATGGCAACATGTTTTAGCAAGCCCACCAGGTGACTCTCAGGCACTGATGAAGTTTCAGAGCCAGTGATACAGAGGGCAGAAGGTTGGTGGGAAGTGCTCTAGGCTGAATCAGTGAAAACAGGAGTTGAGTACTCTATTCAGCCATCTATTCAGTCATCTGCCTATCACCTACTGTGGTTATTTCATGACCCAAGTGTTTTCCATGTAAGCCTTTCTGATGGAAAGGCACAGAGATGGAACTAACATGGCTCCTTAGACCCAGCCCCCTCTCTAATCTCTTCCCAGTCTCTGTCTGGCCTCTTGTTCCGGGTGGGTGGAGAGTACCCCTCCCACCCATCTCAGCCCATGTGTGTGGGGTGGAGGAGGGGAAGTGTCTCAGGAGGGGTGTCAAGCAAGGCTTCCTGGCAGACCCAGCTGTCCTTTCCAATCCATACCGCCCCCCAGCTCTCTCACAGCAAGCACACCCAGCAGCTGCAGGAACCATCCAGTCTGGCCCACCTCTAGCCCCAGTATCCCCCAGCTCAGGGGAAGTGGAGTTCAACTCATTCTTCCCTGATGGCTCCTCCCAGACCTCCACAAGGGACCCAGACCCACCACAGCCTGAACCCATGACATTCATTGAACCCTCCTCTCCTTCCTCACAAATCTCTCCTTCTTGAGGGTATTGGGAAAAGCTGCCACAAGCCATGTTCTCACCCCACTGTCCCCAGCCTGAGCCCCAAACCCAGCTGTCAGCTCCTCAGGTCACAGCCCATCCCCACTGAACACCATCCCACACTGTGGGTGGGATATCATCTCTATGGAGGCCAAGCAGCTGGCTGGACCACCTGCCTCAGGAGAGACCAAATGGAAGGCTGAAAGGAAGGGCAGGGGTGGGGGAGGCTCTGAGGGAGAGGAAGCAGGGGTGAGAGGGCCGGGGCCAGGAAGTCTAGGCTGTTAGAGCTGGAAGGGATCTTAGTGATCAACTAGTGCAGTCTGGACATTTTACAACAGTCCCCCAGACGGGGAGAGGGTGTAGGGGAATCTGTGCATAGAAAGGTGCTCTTCCCCGGACCGACTACAGTCCATTCCATCACCTGGGGTCTTCTTCCAGGAGCTTTCTTTACTTGGCTCCACATTTCTCCTCCCCTAGTACTCATTCTACTACTCTTGATGCTCAGTTCATTAAGTCATCTCATATGCATTCCATGTTTACACTTCTTCTGTGTTGTAGGAGTATGTGTGTCTGTGTTCTGCCTCCACCACCAGACGGGGAGTTTCCCCAGGGCAGAAGCTATGTCTCTACCATCAAACTAGGTGTTTCTAGAGGACAAATGATGTCTCCCCTCCATAAGAATAGAAGCTCCCTGAGGGCAGGGACCATCTCCCTTATTAGACTGGGGTTCCCTAAAAGCAGAAACTGAGCTTCCAGAATTTTTGTGGGCCTCCTTCTCATGTCCACAATTCTCTTTAACAGACACAGGCCTGGTGTTAGTCCCTGAGCCATGTGGACTAGGACCTAAGAGCAGTGAGGCCATTGAACAAGGAGTACTCAGTTTAGAGACTATGCCTGAAATGGCTAGTGGCACTTTGGGACATGACTTAGGAATTCTCAGACAGCTGTTATCATTCCTTGCCCTTCCCAAGGTTCTAAATTTTTTCTCACAGCAATTACCAGCCTGGGTGTTCTGTGCTTCCTGTCCTCATGGGAAATTCTCTGAAGTTTTGAAGGTTGCTCACCCTACCTAAGCTGGAGATCCTGTGAAGTAAGGGAGTCTTGTGGGGAATGAGGGTGAGGAGAGAGGCCTTCCTTCCCTCGGCCAAGGCCTCTGGGAATGGCTGAAGTGGATGACTCCTCTCAAAGCTCCCCAGACTCCGGCTCCTCACTGACCTGCCCTCTCTCATTTGTCCTATCCTCTCCTCACCACCTCCCTGAAGAGTTGAGACTAGTTCATCAAAGGCATCAAAGCTATCCCTCTCTCTCTAAGGAAGCAGTCATAGAGTCTTTCTCCCTTTTCCTCAGAGAGGGTATTGGGATTTTTGTCACAGGTCCCAAGCTACCAAAGTCCTAGTAGAATTCATTCAGGAACCTTTTTGATATTACTACCCTGAGCATCCAACATCCCCAGCCACCAGCCTGAGATGTGGCAGGGTCTGAGTGAATGCAGTAAGAACAAGGGGACCTCAACGCTGTCCTAGAGAATCCTCCCACACTGTGCTGGGCCTTACAGTATGCAGGGCACCTTTATAGGTGTCATTCTATGAACACGTATGTAACAGGATGGCCAGCAGTGCTTCCTCCTCCACTCTCCATGGCACAAAGTTAGAGCACTTTCCACATTTATACTGTATTTGTGAGTGTGGCTAACTCCACCTGCCCTACCCCACCCCACACTATTAAGGATGACATCTTAATGGTCAGGGTCCTAATTCACTTTTGTAGACCCAGTATCCAACAGAGTTTATAGCATATAGTAGCCATTCAAGTTTGTGGGATGGAGGGATGGATAGATGGATGAATGGATACAGACAGACAAAGGAACACAACTAGTACAACCCTAAGGTACACAGGACAGACCCTAGCCCAATTTGTGGCTGTTGCGGATAAAGGAAGAAAGGCTCAGAGAGGTTAAGAAATGTGTCCAAGTCTCACAGCTAGTCAGCAGAGCTAGAAAACCATGCCAGGCTTTTTTTGGTTTCAGTGTACCACCCTTTGTACCATGTCCCATAGCAGTGCTAGCTTGGAGCCAAACCAGGCTCCCAGGCATTCCACACCCAGCGCACTGCGTGTGGTTGAGCAGGTTGTACGCTGTGCTGCCACACTGAAGTCTCTGTTAATGGCATCCCTTGTTGCTGCTGCAGGATGTGACCTACGTGGTGGCTTCCACATCACTCCTCAGCCCTCTGTGCACATATTCAAACACTTGAGGCAACAGGAACTCATCCCCTCCTTCTCTTCTCCTGCTAGCTAGGGTGTCAGCAGGAATGGGGGGGACAGGTGAGGACTCCTGAGTAGTACACAGCACCCCCTCCCAGATCCACTGTGTGCCTCCTGCCTCCCCAGGTAGGAGCACTTCTGTCAAACCTCACCATGTCCCCTATGGGCCCCTTACATGTGCCCATACCCCTACCTCCCCACACACTTCCCGCACACATGTGCAGCATGCAAGCGAGGTGCAGAGCCCAAAGATCTCCAAGCTTCTGTCTGAGACTCAACCAAGCAGGGGGCTGAGGGCTGGGAGCTGGCCTCCTGTAGTAGAGTCCTGTCCCCCTCCACTCGTGTGCAGGGGCCTGGCCCCTCCCGGGGAACAAGGCTGGGATTAATAAGCGGCCTGGCTCCCTCCCCTAATGGGCTCCAGCTGCACAAACATTCCCAGAATTCAGAGCCGGCTCTGTCTGGGGCGGCCCAGGCCTCAGCCCCAGCATTCCTGGGCCCCTCCCCCCCAAGCTTGGGACAGCTGCTCCGGAACTCCCGGCAACTGGCTGGGGATCGAATCCCAATTCAGCTTTTCCAGAGGTGGGGGACATTGGAATGGCTGGGGCTGGGGGTAGTGTGGGGTGGGGAGGAGAGTAGAAAGGAAAAGGTAAGCAAACTCTACAGGGACATCTCAGTTCCTGTCCTACCTGCCCCTCCCCCTCCTGCTCTGCTGCCCAACCTTCCCCAACACTGCTCACACTCTTAGCAGTAGGTATCAGGGCCCCAGTTCAGTCTTACCTAATTTGTCTCACCAGGCAGTGCCCTTGGCTGGCAATGCCCAGGAGGAGGTGACTGGACAGAACTGGGAGGAAAGATAAACATCTCCCCTTGTGTTTTAAGAGATCCAGCTGTGTCTCAAATGGAATCCATGGCCAGACAGGAGCTTCATTCAAACAGATTCTTATCAAGAAGGGGGAGAGGGGTGGCAATAGAGCAGGAAGAAGGTAAGTGGGGTCCTCACCCTCCCATTATCCACTCAGGGAGGGGCATTTAGGGACCCAGTGGCAGGAGTATTAAGTGGACAAAGATGTGCTGTGGTGATGAGAGATCTGAACCTTGTCTGTCTTTTCTTTCCCACCTCTGGATCAAGGGCCAGAACGGGTCATTCAGCTGTCCTTGTGCAGTTGCCACCAGTTAGGCTAGTTTGGAGAACACTGAGGGCTGAGGCCAGGTGAAGAGTCCTGTGGCCCATGTTTGTGCAGGGTCCATCTGAGTGAGGGGACTGGTGGAGAGCATAGGTGACTCTGATGGAGGGATGTGTGTACATGTGTCTTGGTGCCCAAGCATGAGCAGTTGCTTTAAGTGACACCTCTTGATGGTGTTTGGAAGTGGATGAGTGTGTGCACACACACCCATCAGCCTCTGGTGTTCAGAAATGCTGAAAGTCGCACACTCACTAAGGAAGGCTGCCTGCTGGCCACCCCCTCCCTCAGCTGGAAGTGCCCCTACCATGGGCATGTGCTAGAGAAAAGCTGAGGAGAGAAAGAATGGTTAAAAAGAAAAGAGAGGGCCCTGGCCAGGTAGCTCAGTTGGTTAGAGCATTGTCCCGATACGCCAAGGTTGCAAGTTCGATCTCCGGTCAGGCACATACAAGAAGCGACCAATGAATGCATAAATAAGTAGAACAAAAAAATTGATGTTTCTCTCTCTCTCTCTCTTCCTCTCTCTCAAACCAATTTTAAGAAGGAAAGGAAAGGAAAGGAAAGGAAAGGAAAGGAAAGGAAAGGAAAGGAAAGGAAAGGAAAGGAAAGGAAAGGAAAGGAAAGGAAAGGAAAGGAAAGGAAAGGAAAGGAAAGGAAAGAAAAGGAAAGGAAAGGAAAGGAAAGGAAAGGAAAGGAAAGGAAAGGAAAGGAAAGGAAAGGAAAGGAAAGGAAAGGAAAGGAAAGGAAAGGGGGCGGGTGAGGGTGAGCCCTGCAGTAGACTGTGCAGGCAGCAGAGGGCACCCACTTGGGAGTTTAGAAATGTGGGTCCTGGCTTCATGAACCGCGGGGGACTTTGGACAAGTGACTTCCCTGACCCAGGCCTTGGTTTCTTTATCTCGAATATGAGAAGGTTGGACTAGTCTCCCCTGAGTCCCTTCTTAGATTCCACTGTGACTAGAGCTGGGTTTGGGGACACAGAGGAGAAATGGGCTCCGGGTAGGTCACAAAGCAGTCAACAGGAACTGCGAGGAGGATCCCTAGGTCTCCTGGCCCTGGAGGGACAATTCTGAGGAAGGGAGGGTGGTCCCTGCCCTGGGAATTCCAGCTTGTAGTTAGGCCAAGCACTCTAGACATGGAGCCAGATAACAGCAGATTCTCCCAACTGGCTGAGTTATTGGTGGCAGTCCTGTGTTAGGGGAGAAGAGGGCCACTGAGACAGCAAGCCTGGGGTCGGTCACCCCCTTTCCTTCATGTACATGTGGCAAAGACACATCCTCCCTCCCCAGGCTCTTGCTGAGGAATACAGACAGACCTCTCTGGTCTTTGTCACCATCAATCCCCTCTCCATGTCACATCATCCACTTCCTCGTGGGCGCTATTTCTCCATGGAGGCCCAGAGGGGATGGTTGTCTGATGGTGTTTAAGCCCTTTAACTCATTATTACCACACGTCCCCACCCTACGCTCCACCAGCAGCTATAGGACCAGTTCATGAGTTGGAGAGAAAAGGTGAGGTGAGACCTTCTCTTTGCATAAATGGAGAAACTGAAGCGTTTCGGTTGGTGGCAGGAACTCAGGAATTGGACCCACTTTAGGATTCTCTCCAAATGAGCCTCATTAGTCATTCATCTAGCACTTAGTAAATGCTACTTTATCTTTAGCCCTGCATTAGAAACTGAGGAATTCAAAGAAATAACATTTCCCCCAGGAGTATGAGGTCATAAAATTTTTTAAAAATAAAAAATTCCTTCCCTAAGACTGAAGGTGGAATTGGAACCAACCCTAGGCTGACCCAAGGAAACAATAACCAACCTGCAGTTGGATTTCAGAGCTGTTGATGTAGGCACGGGAGAAACAATAGGCAAGGACACCTGAGCCTCCTAGATGGAAAAAGTTCAGGATCATAAAGCTGCAGATGTTTAGCAGAGATACTGGGGATTTTAAAAATGAAAAATAGAAAAGCAGCACACCATGGTTTAGAACTCTAAGGTAGAGATGGGCAAGAAACTGACTTCCTAGCCTCCTTCCCCTACCCCCCCCCATCTCTTTTGGTTGCCTGTTGAGTAACAATCCACCCTAAAACCGAGTGGCCTAAAATAAGAACAATCTTTTATTGCTCATGATTCTGCAATTTGGGCAGGGTTTGGTGTGGACAGCTTGCCTCCACTCCCTGTGGTGTTGGCTGAAGCCTGGGCAGCTCCACTGGTCCTGGAGCATCCAAGATGCTTTACTAATATGTCTGGCGCCTCTGCTGACATGGCCGGAAGAGCTGGGGGCTGGCTGGGCCTCTCTCTTTCTCTTCAGACTCTCTCATCCTCCAGAGCATGTCTCTCTTCCTCTCTTTCTATGTAACCTCTCTCTCTCCTGCTGGATGATTGGACTTCTATACATTGTGGCTGGCTTCCAAGAGGGCAAAGCTGGAAGCTGTGCCAGGTCTCTTAAGACCCAGACCTGAACTGTCAGGGCATCAATTTTGTTGCATCCTATTGGTTAAAGCAAGTCACAAGGCCACCCAGATTCAAAAGGAGAGAAAAGCAGATGAAAGCACAGGGAAGGCATTGGTGGTGGCCAGTTTTGCAGACCATCTACCACATTCCTTCAGCTGTGCTCCCCTTAGCTCACCAAAGGGCACTCTCCTCCCTGGGGTGCCATCCTTAACCCCTTCCTCTTTCATATCCCATGTCTAATCAGGGCCCAAGTTCTACTGTTTCTGCTTCCTTGATGACTGTCCAGTCATCCCCAGTTGCTACCGCCCTCCTTACCTGGAATGCTCAGTGGCTTCCTGAAAGGTTTCCTGTTTCCACTCTTGCTTCATTACCATGCTGCTTCCACACTGCAGCCATAATGATCATTCCGTTTCAATTTCTTTAGTCTGTATGCTGCTGAGGCAAGTGATCATCCTAAAAGCCACACCTCTGGGAAGCTGGTGAGTGGGAACAGGACAGCCAGGGAGACTGTGATTCATTTATGCACCCTTTTGTACCATGTGTGCACCTTTCTAAAAACTAAAGCACCTCTTAAAAATGGACTCAAAATCAAATTTAATAATATATAAAATGAACCAAATCCTCATTGAGTCACTTTTCTATGGAAAACCCCTCCATGATGGCCCATGGCTTCTAGGATAAAGTTTGAACACCTTAATGGAGCTTATGAAGTTCTTCGGCATCTGCCCTGCCTGGCCCTACAGCCTCTTCTCTTCCCACTCTGCATTCTATGCTCCAGTGGAGGAAATTTGAACTTCTTACAGTTCCTTGAAAGCACCATTTTCTCCCTTGCCTTGCAGTTTCTGCACAGGTGACTGCCCACAACACTATTTTTCAGGCCTCAGCTAAGATGTTTCCTCCAGGAAGTCTTCCATGGTCCATAAAGTTGGGGCTTGACACCCCTTCTATGAATTCCCATAGCACCTTGCCCTTGACGAGTGCTGTCCTCGTCATGCTCTATTGTAATTACCGAGTGCTTCGCCTTGTCCCTCCTCTAGAGCACACATTTCCAATTGGGCAAGAACCAGGCCTACTTTCTCACTGCTCTTTCCCGAGCACCTATGCCTGGTGGAGGAAAGAAAGGGAGAGAGGAAGAGAAGGAAGGTAAGTTGGTTTAAAAGTGGAGCAGCTCAGGATGTGGTAAGGATTCAACTATGTGGCTGTATCTCATAGATGTTAGATACAAAAGAGAGCATATTATCTTGTTCCATTTCTTGAAGTTCTAGAGCAGGCAGAATCAGTAGATAGCGATAGAAGTCAGAACAGTGCTTACCTGTAGGACAGTATTCACTGGAAGATGGCAGGAAGGAAATGTCCTATATCCTGACTTAAGTAGCATTTACATGAGTGGAGACAGGAGTAAAAATTAATTAATCTGTACCTAAAATTAAAAAGCACTCCATGCATTTTACTCTATGTTATATCTCAATAAGAAAGTAAGGAGAAGAAAAAAAGGAAGTAGAAAGGAAAGGAAGGGAGGAAGGAAGAAGGAAGATAGGAAGGAATTATGTGTAATCAGAAATTCAGTTAAATTGCCTAATTGGTAACAGTGATGATCATTCAGTTGTAATCTAGAATGGAGGCATAGAACTGGGATCTGGGCAGAAAAAGGTGTGTGTGTGTGTGTGTACACATATGTGCATGGAATCTGGTAGGAAAGTAATAAAAAAAATTGACCCATGCATTCTTCACACATCTCCCTGTCCCTCCACTGGTTTTCCGTAACTACAGCAGCCTGGCTTCCCTGATCTGACATTACAACATTCCATTACATGCCCCCTGCCCACCTGCCCTTAGAAACTTATCTTCTTTGCCTTGTGTCCTCTCTCTCCAAATCCACCATACTTCACAGCTTCTGTGTTCTCCTTACCTGTATAGGTGTACCAGTCCAGTGAGAGGTCCACTGTCATTTCTCTTTGCTTATGGGACTCCTACTCACTGCCATGGGATCCACCGCTCCTCCATCTTTCTTTTCATGGTGTTTGCTCATAACCAAGTAGCATGTAACTTGACCTCTTATAGATTATAGGTATTTGTGTCTGTTTATCTCCCAGTCTGGAATGGAAGCTCTCCAGAAGGTAGGAACAAAAATTAGTGATCAAACCTATAGCTCAAATTTCCAAATCTTATCTGAACATTTCCAACTGCCTACTGGATATCTCCTCCTCAAAATAAATGTGTTCAAAACTGAGTCTATTACCTCCTTGTGGCAGAGACAATCATGTCCACTAAGCACTCCATGGCTCTCCTACACTTTCCAACCCTCTGTAGTTAGGAGAGGCCATAGACTGGTTCTGGCCAGTGGACTGTGAGTGGCATCATCGCTGGGCAGGGGTAGTAAAAAGTCCACACACAGCTCTCTAGTATCTCTCTCTTCTCTTTCCATGTAAGTGAGGAGGTGACTGAAGTAGCCATATGTTCTAAATGGTGCAGCTACAAGACAGTGGAGCCTCTGTCAGCTTGGATGCCTGGGTGGCTGCATGGAGTAGAGACCCCTGCTGACCACATGGAATCTGTAATACGAGTGAGGAAGCAAAACAAAGCATTGTTTTGTTAAACCAATGAGATTTTGGGGTTATCTGTGACTGTGGCATAATCTACATGATCCTGACTAATAGATTCTCCACTCCCAAATCTGCACGTTATTTTTAATCCTTCCACAGCTAAATGGCTTATCGTCTACCCATTCATCTCAGCTAGAAACTACTGCAGGGTCCTTCCTCTTTCACCTTCTTCCTGATTTGACATACAATGCATGGTCCAGGCCTAATTACCCTCCCTTGGATTAGAATCATTATCCTACCCAAACTCTCTGACTTCTGCCTCCCCTCTCCAGCAAACCTCCACATTGCCTCCAGAATTCTCTTTCTAAAACACAAACCTTATCACACATTCATTGGCTTAGAAACCACCTGATCTTCACTTTCTATAGTAGGGGTAGGGAACGTGGGCCCTCAGACCATATACTGCCGGTGAAATCATTTGATCTGGCCCTGCCTGTCAAGGAAACCACAGGCAGGACTCGAAATTCAATAAGTCAAGGAGCTTTTTTCATAGCTAATTTTTTTTTCTTTCTTTTTTTTTTTTTTTAAAAATATCTTTATTGATTTCAGAGAAAGGAAGGGAGAGGGAAAGAGAGATAGAAACATCAATGATCAGAGAGAGTCATTGATTGGCTGCCTTCCTGCACGTCCCGGTCTGGGAATCGAGCTCGCAACCCAG
Organism: Miniopterus natalensis; assembly: GCF_054644295.1. Lineage (NCBI taxonomy): Eukaryota > Metazoa > Chordata > Mammalia > Chiroptera > Miniopteridae > Miniopterus > Miniopterus natalensis. Next base: position 21,779,587 of record NC_142097.1, read on the forward strand.
GCATGTGCCCTGACCAGGAATTGAACTGCGATCTCCTGGATCCTTGGTCCATGCTCCACCGCTGAGCCATGCCTGGCCAGGCTCATAGCTAATTTTTAAGTTGATAATTTTGTATGGCCCACAAATGATGTTATAAATATCCAAATGGCCGTTGGCAGAAATAAGGTTCCCCACCCCTGTTCTATAGGATAAAAGTCAAAAGCACCTTGACTGCCTGATCATTCTACCTTGACAGCCTCCCCTGTAATCTAGTACTATGAGATCCAGCCACCTGAGATGACCTGTAAGTCCCCAAACATACTAGGCTTTCTTATTCTCTCAGTCTATGCAGCTCTTACCACTTTGAATGCCCTTCTTCCCATTGCCTGCCTGGCAAACTCCTACTCATTCTTCAAAACCCAAATTGAATGTCCTCTCTATGAAGCTTTATTCATATCTCCAGGTAGGACAATTTCATCCCTCTCTTGTTTGCCCAGGCACCTTGAACCTTCCTCCATTAGCATTTTTCACTAAAATTTTAATAATCTGTTTACAAGTTTGCCTCTCCCACTGGACTGAAAGCTCCTCAGTGGCTAAAATGGCATCATTCATCTTTGTACCCCTAGGGACAAAGCAGATAAAAGCATGTTGACAGAACAAGTGACCAAATGGATAGATGGATCAAGGAAAGGATTTTCTTATATCTGTTTCTTACTTAATGTATACATTGTTTATACCCCAAAGTTTCTTCAATATGCAGTGTATTAGTTATCCATTGCTACATAAAGAATTACCCTAAAACTTACTAGTTTTAAATAATGAATATTTATTATCTTACAGTTTCTGTAGGTCATGAGATTGGGCACAGCTTATGTGGGTATCTTTGGCCCAATGTATCTCATGAGGTTGCAATTAAGCTGCTGCCTGGGGTTGGGGTCCCAGGCAAAGACTTGACTTGGATAGGGTGGGGGAAAGGAGTCTGCTTCCAATCTCACTCACGTGGCCTTGGAAGGCCTCAGTCTTCCCTCCCCACACAGGAAGGAGATTACACAAGGGCATGAACCCCAGGAAGCAGGGCTCACTGGGCACCAACTTAGAAGCTGCTAACCATGTGTAGTCATACTGTTTTTCTACTTTAAATGACATGAGGAAAGACTAGAAAAGGACAAGTGAAATTCCTAGTGCAGGGCCTTGAACCAGGTTAACACCTCTGAAAGCGAAAATCCTGATCTCTGAGATGGTATCAACAGAAATTTTACCTAGCTCTGATGAAAATGAGTGTGTGTGCACACATGTGTGTGTATGTGTACACCCAGAAGTCCTGAGAAGGAGCTAGTCATTTTTGCACATCTACAGTGAATGGCAGAGATTGAAACAAAGATTTTTGGTACGGTGACCTGGGAGAGGAGGCGGGTATGGTGGCCCAGAAGAAAGGGGGTGCTGAGATTGAAGGATGTTCCATTCTGTTTTTCCCCCTAGGCTTAGAGCCAGAACACTTGGGATCTGGTCCTGACTTAGCACAAAGACACTGTGGCATCCTGGGGTTATTCATTTAGTCCTCCTGGTTCTCCATTTCTTTATCTGTAAAATAAGAGTTCAGTCCTGTGATCTTTAAGATCCTTTTACTCTCTATGGTTCTATGGTGTGAGGTAGGGGTTTAGGGAACGGGCTCTGGTGTCAAGTTGCCTGGGTTCAAGTTCAAACGATCACACTTGTAAGCTAGTTTCCTTTAAAAAAAATTACTTAACTGCTCTAGTTTCTACATCCTCTTCTTTGGAAAATACATATCGAAAACTTAGAGCAGTGCCAGATACATAGTAAATACTTAATAAACTAAATTATTATTAGTTCCACTTGTTTTAGTTGTGTATTGCTAATAACAAAGCACCCTAAAACTTAGTAGCTTAAAGCAACAACAATCTTATTATACCCCACAATTTTATGGGTCAGGAATTTGGGTAGGGTTTGGTTGGGTGATTCCTTTATTCCACAGATGAGATTGAGGATGCTTGAGGATATTCAGCTGGTGGATGGCCTGGTCTAGAGGGTTCAGCATGGTTTCACCCACATGTCTGGTCTGTTAATAGAGATGGCTGAAAGGCTAGACTCGGCTAAAACTATTAACTAGAGCACCTACATGTGGCCTCTCTAGCATGGTGGCCTCAGGATAGTCTGATTTCTTATATGGCAGCTCAGGCAGCTCGAAGGGCAAGGGTTCCAGTGAACAAGGTTGAAGTTGCATGGGCTTTCATGACCCAGACATGGAAGTCACAGAGCATCACTTCTACCATATTCAACTGGTCGAAGTATCCCACATTCAAGGTGAGATGACAGACCCCACCTCTCAATAGGAAGTGTTAAAGAATTTAAAGTTATGTATTAAAGCTACTTCACTTTTTGACCCTCAAGGAGGATTCTCATATGAATCCCAGAGGGGCATCAATGGGACAGTCTATCCCTGTTTCTTTGACAAGAAATTGGGATTATATCTCCTGAGACTTCAAGGCAACCAATTCACACACCTTTCTGGAGGTGTGCATGAGTACACTCACATATACATCCATCCATACACTCACACAAAGGCACAGTCACACGGTCAGATCTGGTACATACAGGTAGCCAAGCTTGCTCCCATCTCTAGTCATGTCTCAGGTCAGGGAGATCCAAAGTCCTGCCCTAAAATTCTTTCCCAGGAAGTTAAACTTCACTGACCATTCCTGCTCCTATGGTGTGAAAAGGGAAAGGGAGTGTTGTTAGGGATAGAATCCAGCCAGTCATTGACTGGAGAGAGGGCATAGATCCAAAACCCACTAATGTTTGGCATTAACATGTCCTTTGGGGTGTGTGTGTGTGTGTGTGTGTGTGTGTGTGTGTGTGTGTGTGTAAATGTCTCCTGATTCTGATAGGCTCAAGTCACTAAAGAAATGAGATCTGGTGTTGAAAGCAGGCAGGGTTGGCTCAGACAGTCTGTGCTACAGAGCCAAGCCAGCGTGAGATTTAATTTTTGCTGGGGATCAGCCCAAATCCTCACTTAGATCAGCCCTGCCACTCTCCTCTACACTTATTCTATGTCTCAGGCACACTCTCCTCACTGTTCTCTGATCATGCAATATTCTTCCATGTTCTTCCATATCCACATTGTACCCTCTGCATAGAATGCCCTTGTCTTTTTTCCTGACAATCCCAGTGTCTGCCCCTTGTGTCACATGATATTGCAATTACCTTCTTACATGTGCACTTTCTTCAAGAGCGGAGACCATGTTCTACTCATTAATGTATCCCCAGTGCCTGGTACAGAACAGTTCTCAATAATATCCATTGAACCAATGACTAAATGAGCAGCTATTACTCCCAGAATCAACAACTATTTCTCCTTCATACCTCTGTGCTGTCCAACTCCACCCCTATCCACCCAAACTCCCCTAGCCCCTGCGAGAAGGGGCAAAGGTCTCAAAGGCTAGGGTGGATAGTTTAAGCTGAATTCTTGAGGCCCCAGAGAGACTCTGTAGAGACTCAGAAGACAGGAAAAGTCATGGTACTGAGCTATAGTGGTGTCGCCAGCAGCCCCAGAGGCACTCATAGTCCTAATGGGAAAAGTCAGAGAATCCTGCAAGGTTTTATCAGTGTGAGAAAGGATGTCTTACAGTCTTCCTGTCTCAATTGGAATAGGCCATAAACCCACCTGGTCCTGCTGGGTTACATGTTAGGGCCTATCGGGACCTGGGCCTGAGCTAGCACCTTCTTGGAAGAGAATTCAGGCTGCTGAGGTGGGGGCAGGTACAGTTGAGAAGGAAGTCCCCTGGACCAGTGCTCCTCACACTTGAATGTACAAACAAATCCTCTAGGAATCTTGTTAAAATGCAGCTTCTGATTCAGTAAGTATGAGGTCAGACCCAAGATTCTGCTTTTCTAACAAACACAAGGTGATGGTACTATTGGGGCGTGGGGGAGGGCAGGGCAGAAGGCAGGTGGAATCACACTTTGAATAGCAAAATCCTATAAGACTGGCATTAAGATCCAGACACTGAGGGCTCAGGGCTCAGGCCTTAAAGGGAGAGGCTGCCATCAGGAATGTAAAAAAAATAATGTCCAGGAAATGTTGCAGGAGAAAACATAAAATAAAGCCAGCCTGACAAATATCTAGTGTCCTTGCCAACCTTTACATTCTTTTGATTCTGTGCCCAAGACAGACATCACTAGTGGATTTCAGCACTATCTCCCACTAAACCAAGAGGATGCCTCAGAATCCATCTGAACACAGTACTCTACGAAGCGACTACCAATTATTGCAGTTGGCATGTGAACTGACCCCTTTTGTAGTGCTGGTATTGTGGCTAAGAGTCTGATTGGCTTTGCTCAGCTCTGACTAGCTAGCTAGATGCCCTTGGAACAGCTGCTTCCATGAATTTCAGTTACTTTAATATGCTGTAATTTGAGTAAAGATCGAACTCATTTTATAGCTCTTTAGAACATTAAGTGCTATCATGAGTATACAATGCTTAGCACAGTTGTCTAGCATGTAGAAAGTACTCAATAAATGATAGCTACCACGTAGGGGGTGAATGGGTTGGCTGCACAATTAGATGGGATGTGAGTGGTGGGATAGAAAAGAGGAAGGCAAAGGAGAGAGGGGCCAGAGAGGTAAGGGTGGGAAGGATGTTGGACAAAGGCTGTGCCCACCTGGGGAAGACTGGAAGATATCCAGCTCTCTCTAGGTGAAACGGAGCTTCCTACTGGCATTCAAGCTCTTAGATCAGAAGGGGCGACTGGCACTTGTCATCAGGTATCTGAGTGCAGAATTTCTTATCAAGGAAAACAGTTAAAGAACTTAAAATGGTCAAAAAGAAACTGTCCTTGCAGGTTATCGCTGAGTTTTATTATTGCTCAGTTATTTTACAACTCAGAAAAATGAAAATTATTTTTGTCCATGAAAATATAAATTGTGTCTGGTGGAGATGCAATTGATTATTGCCCAGTGGGTATTACCTCATTTTACATTAAGCAGATTTATTTCAGTATTCTCAATGGCCTCGCTATGTTTCTGTTCTTTGAGTTCTCCTTTGAACATCTAACTGGTTCCTTCATTAATGAATGAGTTAAATGAAAATTTTGATGTGTTCATTGTGTATTTGTATGACAGTAATTATTCTGCCTTGTAGGAAAAAAAGTCTTTAACATTCTCATTAGCAGTGAAGATTGAGCAGAAGGCTTCCAGGACCCTCTATCTTGGACAATTTCCCCACATGCTGCTCCAAACACCAGATTACATATGTCAAGTTTACAAGGGATCATCCCCAATTTCATTCCTTGTTTTACACTATCCAAATAGATACATATCACGATTCCATATTTGAGCCTGGACACATTCTCAAACACTTACATAGCAAGTTTTTGTTTAACAAAACACATACCAAATAGACCTGGCTGGTTAGCTCAGCTGGTTGGAGCATTGTCCTGACTGCCAAGGTTGCGGGTTCGATCCCTAGTCAGGGCACATACAAGAATCAACCGATGAATACATAAAAAAGTGGAACAACAAATTGATGTCTCTCTCTCCCCCTTCTCTCTCTCTAGAAAATCATTTTAAAATGTTAAGAATTTAAGCAAACAAACAAAAAACATATACCAAACATACTCAGAAGTACCACACCTAATATTTATCCATTCATTCATTCCGCAAACTAGATGGTAGTCTCCACGTGGGCAGGGGTTGAATTTGTGCATCTCTAGAGCTTAGCAAGTTCCTGACTTGTGATTAAACACTAAATACAGATCTACAGCACCAACACATAAATGAATAAGCTTAACTAGCATTTATTAAGCACTTACTATGTGCCAGGCACTGCTTTAAACATTTTACTTGAATTTGTTTAATCCTCAAACCAGTTTTGCAAGGTAAGTGTAATTATTTTCCCCATTTTCAGACAGTGCACAGAGGAGTTAACTAACTTGCCCAAAGTCAATAGCTACCAAGGGGGCTGAGACAGCATTCAAGCTCTGGTAGTCTGGTTCCAGAGCCTGTGATCTTTAGCACCTACTATGTGTCAGGGATATATTGTTATGCTCAGGGAGACAGAGATAAAAGATCAAACACAGCCCTGGCTAGTGTGCTCAGTGGTTAGAGCTTTAGCCTGTGCACCAGAGGGTCTCAGGTGCAATTCCCAGCCAAGGGCACATACCTAGGTTGCAGGTCTGATTCCTGTTCCCTGTAGGGGTGCATGAAGGAGGCAACCAATTGATGTGTCTCTCTCACATTGATGTTTCTCTCTCTCTCTCCTCTCTCTCTTCCCCCCACTTGCACTCTCTTAAAAAAAAAAAAAAAAAAAAAGACCAAACACAGACTGTCCCTCAAGGAAGTCACAGTTAAGAAAGGAGACAGATAACTAACAATAATGTGATGTGCTGTGACAAGAGAGAACACAATTCGGGGACAAGATTGGCCTGGGATATGGCTGTTTGCACAGGGGCTACCTGATCTCAGGTGAGTTCTGAGGCACTAGTAGCTAATATCCAGGCTAGGGGAATGGAAGGGCATTAGGGCCACAGGAACAGTATGTGCAAACTCATGGAGCATGGTTGGTCTGGGAACATAAAAGTTCTGGAGGCTGCCATGTAGGGAGTATAGGGAAGGACACTGGGAAGTGAGTACAGAGGTAGAAGCCAGATCCAGATCTTGAAAGCTTTACGTGCTGAGGGAGGGAGGGAATTGGGACACTTCTTGGAGGCCTTGCAGGATTTTAAGCAAAAGTGTTAGAAGCTCAGACCCCACACTCTGCCCCCTCCCCACACACAGGACACTAAACCCAATACTCAGAATTCCCTAAAAGCCACATCCCTCCCCAGAGAGTTCCCTGGGAGGCCTAGACCTAGAGGGAAAGGCACTTTGAGTCTGGGACACACCCAGTGCCACCTGGGAGCAGTGGCTGGGAATCTTCTTTCCCTCCCGCCCCCACAATTCCTGTTGTCACCTCCCACTCCCACCCCAGCATGACCACTTCAGGCCCACTCCCTCCTGTCACATTTCCTCTTGAGGGTGAGGCCAGAGATGAGAATTATGCACCTTTACTTCCCTGCCCACCCTCTGACTCCACCATCTAATCAGCTGCAGAGCCTGGCACATCCTAGGCCCCCATCGGAGGAAGAAGAATAGGGACACTGAAGCTTGAAGCTTCCTGGGGGAGCCCGGGCTCTGGGCTCTACCCTCCCCTCCACCAGGCTGAGGCTGGTGATTAGCTGGGTTAATTATATCCAAGCCATTTCCGATTGGCACAAGCCCACCCACCCACAGAGCCTGCCCAGAAGGCATGCAGCCCGGGCCAGGGTCAGGATGCCAGGGCACCAGCTACCCTGGAAAGGGTCCTGACCCCTGCAATGGTCAAATGGAGAGCGGCTGTCCTGCCCCCCCACCCTCACCAGGACCTCTGCCCCTCCCCTCGCCCCAGGTCTTCCTCATCCCCACCCTCCTTTTGGCATGTCCCCACACAAACCCCTTTCCCTCCCCTCTCCCCCCAGGTTTGGAATGAAATCATGGGGCTCTGAGTTCCGCACGAGGCCCCGACATAAACACTCTGATTGGGGCTAATTACAAGGGCCAGGTTGGGAGGCTGGAGCCTTCAGAAAGCTTGGCTTTCAAACAAAGGACCCAGGGCTCAGCCCCCAGCCCAGGCCGGCTCCGCTCCAGGCTTCATTAGGAATAAGGAGGGGGCCCCGGGCCATAGGCGGTCTTCTCTAAACCCAGTCAGTGGTCTCTGAGCTCGTTCCATGTCCCAAGTCCCATCTTGTCTTTTCTCCAGGCCTCAAATCTTGGCCCTTCCTATATGTCCTGGAAGAGCAGCAAGTCTGCAGTGGAAGGCAAGGCAGCCAGGGAGGGCCACTCAGGCTGAGTGGGGACGGGGCGGCAGGGGGAGGGGAGCCGGGAAGCCAGCTGTGACAGCCCTAGCCCTAATTAGCCAGCTTCAAAGCCAGCTGGAGAGAGAGCCCGCCCACATTCGTGCCCTGCTCACTCAGGCGGGTAGGACGTTTCTGTCCTAATCAGAGAGGGAGAAAAACACTGCCCATCACCACCCTGAGGAGCCTCCAGACTGTGAGCTGGCACCCTGAGTCAGGTCGAAAAACTGGGAGCACAAGAAACCATTCTATTCTATTAAAACTGCTAATAACAATAGGTTAAAAAGTCCTCAAGAAATGCACATCCCTTGATCCAGGGATCCTACTGTATTTTTAGGAATTTATTCTAAGTAATTGGAAGAGTGTTACAATTTGTTGAGCTTCTATTATGTACTGGCTTTGTACACCATCTGATCTAATCCTCACAATAACCTTGCTGGACAGGACAGTTACTATGGCCTTTTTACAGATGAGGGCTGGGGCTCAGGGCCGGGCACTTTCTCATGCCAAAGCCTACACATGGCTGGTCTGTATTTTCTTTCTCCCACACTTTTCTCTCAACTACAAAGGTATTACACATTCATTCCACTTCTGCATCTAGATAACTTGTTCCTTGCGAGAGAAACAGGATCGATGAATAATCTGGTTTGTGGTGTTCCTGGTTTTGTAGGCCTGATGGTTTTCCTTTCTATACACCCTTTCCACAGCAGAGGTGATTAGAGACTGGGGACACTGGAGTCTGAGAAGATAAAAGCTGCCCCCTTGGAGAAAAGGAGATACCCAGTAATCAGGACTAGAAAATGGCTAAGCTAGGAATTGGAAAACTAGCTTGGGGGCAGGGCATGGGGGGGCGCACACAGCTAGAAGGTCCATAAACCTTCTAAAGTTAAATGCAAATTGCGTTTTCATGGGGATCTGACCATTTTCACCCAGGAGGTCCAAAGATTTTTCAGGTTCTCAGAACGGTCAGTGGCCCCCGGTTTAAAATACATTTGGAGGAGAGGAGGGTGAGTCTAGAAAAGGAGGGGACCCTACTACAGTGAGCAGTGAGATTATCAAAGGGACAACGCCTGGGAGGTGGCTGGAGCTTGGCTGGGCTCCTCTAGCCAGACATGTGCCGCATGCACTCTGGGACAGCATCTCCCCACTTCCAGAATCCAGCCCAGATCTGCGGTCCCCAACACTCTCTTGTAGAGACCTTTAAAATAATCCAGAAGTCAGCAGCTCCAGATCCTATTGATTCTCACTCTTCAGGGATGTTCTGAAGAATTTTGTTTTGGAAAACTTTACTGTCCTTTTCTGGGGCTGGCTCTTAAAGGGCAGAGTTTATAACTAATGGGACTATTTTTTCAGGAGGGGTGTCTGGAGAGCAGGAGGAAAAGCCAAAGTCTGATCAATGAGGGAGGAGTCTAGAGAAGAAATGCCCTGAATCTTGAGAACCAGCAGCCCTGCTCCCTTGTGGGACAGGGTGAGGATGGGACGGCAGGTTGAAACCAGCTGTGGTCTGAGACCTGCTGCAGTCCTGGGGACTCAGGTGGAGGGGTTTCCTTCTGGGCCCTTGACCCTTCACCAAAGCCTCACTCTTCCAAAGGCAGGCACCAACCTACTTACAAACTACCCATAGAGCAACCTAGAAATCTGCAGAAGCAGATCTCCAAGCCCATGTGTTTAACTGGGCTTTCCAAACAAGGGAGAAGAGACCCCTCTCCAGGTGTGGCAGTGAGCACCAGTGGGTCTCCGCTCCAGGTACTTTCTCCCCTAAATTCCCTATACCATGGGCTGACACTTACCTTCCTTCCTCTAAGAGTTGTTTCATTAGAGCAATGAGAGCAGCCAGGGAGGGGCTCCCTACTATTCTCTGGAAGGTCATTCAGCCTTAGGCTGCCCCTTTGGAGAAAGGGAGGATAGCTAGAAGGCCTTTCCTTTCCAAGAAGCAATTATCATCTATCCCCCTGCCACCACCATAAAGCCTTTTTTCAGTTTTCTTGGGCCCTCTTCCCCTCTGTTGGCAGGAGACTTTAAGGGAGGGGTTGAAAAGAACAAATCTTTACCATAATTCTCTCCCTCTCACCCCCATCTCATCTACCATCTCTACCGCTGACAGCAGGGGTATCCACTGACAAATGTACCCAAAGCACCCAGAGCTGGGGTGCTGGAGCCTTAGAGGTGGGGAGGTTTCTCCCCAAGTCTTCAACAGAGACCAGTGCTCCTCTTCCCACTGGGTTCCATCCAGCCACTGGAAAATCTACCCCCCACACCCCCATTCACAGGCTTTCACCATTCTTTCCAGGAGAGGCACTCACAATTTGTTTGTAATTTAACTCTTTCCTGCAGCCCTTGTGGGGTTCCTTTAGAATCCTGCAACAAATGGAGCTACAGCCTGGTGACACCTTACCCACTTACTTCTTTGATAGTTGAGGAAATCTTATGATGGGACTTCACACATATCATCATTTGAGAAAAAGCTAGTTTTAACATATAATTTTGGTCACCAGCACAAATGATTTGGGGAAAGGTTATATATTTTGGGAAAGGGGCTCTGCTGAAATCCTCAGACTTCATACAATTCCAAACAAAGCCCCACATACGACTTCAATTACCACCAAACATTTCCAGATCCCCTCCCCCAACATAAACTAACACACGCAAAACTTGGAAGTAGGGATTCTAACTTACTTTCTCCCTTGTCCCAAACACTGCCCGCAAAGGGTGGTAAGGCACCATTTCCCCCATCACCATTTAGCTAAAAAAGCAAAATCCCAAGCAGGGAACCTCTTCTCTACCCCATCCCCAACAGGGTAGTTGTGGGGAGAGGGAAGGAGGAGGTGTGGTTTGGTTAAACTAATAAAATGTTACAACCCTGTTAAATACAATTAAAGGGCTAGATCTCTAGAAGATAATTAAATGCACTTTATTATTATGATTATTAGCTTTTAATTTGCACTATTATCAAGAAACAGGAGATGGTGAAAAACTGAGCTCTGTGGAATACTTGTCCCACCCACCCCCTTGGTCCTCAAATTAATCCTTTAGAATTAAAATTCTAAAATATTCCAAATAGTTGAGGGAGATGATGTATATTGGAAACTGCAATTCTCATACCAGTGTCAAAGATACTTTAAGAAAAAGTCTTGACTTTTATTTGTAGGGGGTAGGGGGAAGATAAGAAACATCTGTTATAAACATTCTATCAATCTTGTGATATAGAATGTCATGTAAACACTCAACCCCACCCCCACAGTCACAAAGAGCCTGCCCAGAGCCTTCTTCCAAAGCAAAGATACCCACCCACCCCCACCCCCTTTTCTGGACAAGTTTGAAAAGAAACCAGTCTTTTGTCAAAGGAAAACTAAAAATCCCACCAGCCCATCTGTCCCCTCCCTCCAACCCAACCCATTTTTTTATTGCTTTTTGAAAAAAATAACCCTAAACAACAACAAAAACCCACACACAACACACAAACCCCCCCACAAACTGCTAACCTGAATGCTAGAGAGAAGATATTAGGTTGAGGGAGTGGGGTGGGGGTGCAGTCTGCAGGGGAAATTAGGGGAGAGATGCAAGGGCATCACCAAACCTCAACATTTTCCAGCTAAAGCTTGCCCTAAAAAAGTAAGGGGTCCGGATGGGTACTCAAGGTGGAGGCTGGGGTGGGGAGAGGTGGTTTCGAAACACACTTCACAAAGCACTTTCGACAGACTCCAAGCCTTGGGGCAGCGAGTTGAAAAGAAGAAAAGTTAAGGAGAAAGATCTTCCTGCCTGCAGGGGAGTGGGCCAGCGGGGTGGAGGCCATTCCCCACAGGCTCTCTGCCCTCTCCCCACCACCCCACTTGTTGGTTTGTTTTGTGTGTGTGTGTGTGTGTGTGTGTGTGTGTGTGTGTTTCCACGTCTTTATCTCTGTTGGGAGGGTTCCAAAGATGGAGTGAAGGAGACAGGACAAGTGCAGAGAGAAAGAGGGAAAGGGAAATAAAACCAGAAGAATCCAAGTCTCGTTCAAAAACATCCACCAGCTTCCCCAGACCCAGCTTCAGGGAGAAGGCTCACCAATTTGGCTTTAAAAGTTGCATGTAACAAACCAGCCAACACCTCTTCCCGCAGGCTCAGCCCTGCCAAGTCACCAAAGACTCCCAACCAAAGTGTGTGTGGGGGGGTGGGGGTGGGGGTGGGGGATTGAAAGGGCGCTGAAGAAAGGCTAGGACCCCCTCAACTCCCCTTCCCCCCAGTCCTCAGCCCCGGCCCCATCGCTGCTCTCTCTTTTTTTTTCTTTTTTTCTTTTTTCTTTTAAATAGAAAATATATAATTAAATTTACAAAGACTATTTACAGTTTTAATTACAAACCTGGTGGGGGTGTTGGGCAGAGTTATCTTTAAAAAGCGACCTAAAAAAGAAATGGTTTCGATTGTTCTTTATTTAAAAAAATAAAATAAGGAGTCTGTAGGAGGCCCCCCCCCCCCCCCCGCCCCGGGGAGGAGGAGAGCGCGGTGCGGGCCCGGGCCTGGGGACACCCCCTCACACGGTGGTCTCGCCGTGCCGGCTGTTGGTGAGGCGCGTGTAGAACTTCCTCCACGAGTGCAGCGTCTTGCCGGACCAGATCCAGAAGCCCGAGGTGATGCCCACGATGAGCGTCATGAGGTATTTGATCATGTAGACGGTGAAGTCGGGCGACATGCGCGGCGTGTAGTGCGCGGGGCACGGGATGGCCAGGCTCTTGCAGTGCTGGCTCACCCACGAGCGCTCCCAGTGCTCGCGGAAGGCCTGCTCGTAGAAGTAGCAGGCGATGACGATGGTGGCGGGCACCGTGTAGAGCACGGAGAAGACGCCGATGCGCACCATGAGCCGCTCCAGCTTCTCCGTCTTGGTGCCGTCGTGCTTCATGATGGTGCGGATGCGGAAGAGCGACACGAAACCGGCCAGGAGGAAGGACGTGCCGATGAACAGGTACACGAAGAGCGGCGCCAGCACGAAGCCCCGCAGCGGGTCCAGGCTATTGAGGCCCACGAAGCACACGCCGCTCAGCAGGTCGCCGTCAATCTGGCCCATGGCCAGGATAGTGATTGTCTTGACCGCCGGCACGGCCCACGCGGCCAGGTGGAAGTACTGCGAGTTGGCCTCGATGGCCTCGTGGCCCCACTTCATGCCCGCCGCCAGGAACCAGGTGAGCGACAGGATGACCCACCAGATGGAACTGGCCATGCTGAAGAAGTAGAGCATCATGAAGAGGATGGTGCAGCCCTCCTTCTTGGTGCCCTGCACCACCGTGCGGTAACCGTCCTCGGAGAAGCGCTCGTTGCACACCACGCGCTCCTGGAGCACGAAACCCGCGATATAGGCCACCGACACCATCGTGTAGCAGCCGGACAGGAAGATGATGGGCCGCTCGGGGTAGCGGAAGCGCTGCATGTCCACCAGGTACGTAGTGACGGTGAAGAAAGTGGAGGCGCAGCACAGCACCGACCAGGTGAGAATCCAGAGGCGCGCAAAACGCGTCTCCTCCTGCGAGAAGAACATGGAGCCGTCCGGCCGCGCCGGCTCGCAGGGCGCCGCGCAGTCGCGCTCGCCCAGGAACTTGTAGCTGAGGTAGGACGGCACCTTGAGGACGCGCGGGCAGTGAAACGGGTGCTCCAGCGTGGCGTAGCGCGGGGGCGAGCCGCCGCCGCCCGGGCCGCCTGGGGTGCCTCCAGCACCGGGCTGCAGGCCGGGCGGCGGCGCCGTGGTGAGCAGTGCGGGCGCGCCGTCCTCAGAGTGGTTCTGGCCCACGCAGATCTGCTCCGCACCGTGGCGCGGGAAGTGCTCGCAGCGCAGGCGCTCGGGCCACTGGAAGCCGAACTTGTTCATGAGCGCCTCGCAGCCCTGACGTGCGCGCTCGCAAATCGAGCGGCACGGCGGTATGGCCTGCTCCAGCACGGTACACACGGGTGCGTACATGGAGCACAAGAAGAAGCGCAGTTCGGGCGAGCACTGCACTTTCACCAACGGGTAGAACTGGTGCACCTCCAGGCCCGCGTCCTCCTGGTTCGTATGGCCCAGAAGGTTGGGCATGATGGTCTGATTGTAGGCGATGTCCGTGCACAGCGGGATGGAGATGGGCTGGCAGAAGCCGTGGTCCGGGATGGAGATGCCCTTCTCTCCGTGGAACTGGGCCGGCCCCGCGGCGGGCAGCAGCAGTAACGGCAGCAGCAGGCGGGGCAGGGCGCTGCGGGGCCGCATGCTGGCCGCCGCCCCCCACCCGGCTCCGGGGCGGCCCCCCGCCCCCGCCCCTAGCCCGGAGACCGCGCGCCTTCCCCGCCGCCGCCTGGCCGCGGCCGCCGCCTCCCGCGCCTCTTTGCAAACTTTGCTCGCGGCCGCAGAGTTGGGGAGGCCGGGCGGGGGAGGGGGCGGCGCGCCTGGCCGCTAGCTCGCCGCGGTCGAACTGAGCAGCCGGAGACACCGCGCGCTGCCTGCTCTCTCTCCTCTTCTTCCTCCCCCTCTAGCCTCTCCCCTCCCTTCTCCGCCCAGCGACTCCTTTGTGCCTTCCTCCAGCCCTCACCTCGGCCTCTCCGATCCCAATTAGTCGGTTTCAAGGGGGCCCCCGCCGGCGACCCCGCCCTCTCCTCAGCCCCCCAAAAAAGGGAACCTTGAAACCGCCCCGTCGAGCTCTAAGCACCATCCCAAAATGTGCTCTCGGCCAATCAGATTTAAACCCGAGGACCAGCCCCGAAGGCTGGATTGGTCGACCACAACATAATGAGATCAGAAACCAGATGCCAACAAAACTTTCCCCCCTCCTTTTGCTTTTTAAAGAGACAAGCTATTATTATATTAGGGGCTGTTTGCCTAGCACGGGATTTATCCTGAGTTGCGGAGGCGAGGCCCGTAGACACGCATTCCCCAGCACTGCGGTGGACGCCAGCCACTCCAGCCTGGACCACTTCTCTTCCGGGGGCCAAGGCGCTCTCCAGGGTAGGGCCTCTTTAAATCCTTGCCTCCGCCCCTGCTACTCAACCCCACTTATTTCAGTCCAATTTTTCAGATCAAGTGAAAAATCTCAAGTTAAAAAACATATATATATTTAAAAGAGAGGCTTTTAAAAAGCTAACAGTTAGTAAAGACTCTTCTCTCAAGCCCTTCTCATGGGGTCCAGACAAAAGTTTCGCTTCACCCTATATGTAGATCCCTAGGAGTTTGCCTCGCCCCTCCCCTACACACACCCTTAAATAACCCTCTGAAAAATGAGAGCCTGTCTCTTTAAGAGGCTCTTAAAGGGGCCTGGACTCCGGGGCGTAATTGCCCCGTAGCGAGCACAAAGGAGCCCATTATGGTTCTTTGTGTTCGGTGGCACCTCAAAGTGAGAAAACTCAGGAACTTAGAGGCCCAGAGCTGGAGGGCTGGGGCGGGGGTGGGAGGGGGTGAGGTGTAGGAGAATGGCCCGGAGCTGCGGCTTCTCCCTCCCCCCGCTTCCGAGGCAAATCTTAATTATGCAAAGTAAAGTTTAGTTGCCATAACGAGGAGGTCTTAATCGAGGGTTAATGGTGGGGGGTGGGGGGTGACGGGCAGTTTTGAGTGAAGAGATGACTTTCTTAGGCCGTTTGGGGGAATTTTACCTCTCTCTTCCCCGCTCTGCCTCCGCCCACTAAAAGCTTCCAGATACCGTCTCCTGGGAGAGAGGAGAATTTTACCCAAATCTTAAGTGATTCCACACCAGAAAGGGGTGGCGTGCGTGGCGAGGGAGGAGGCTGGGGGTGGTTGTGGATTATCACCCCCTCCTCTCTCTCACCTGGTTTGGGGTGGTGGGTGGCGGTGGACAGCAGGGTTCCTGCTAGCTTAAAAGGCTTTTCTCCCCCCCCCCTTCTTCTAGGGTTTTAAATTTGGGGGGGGAGGGTGGTGTCTAAGGAGGATTTGCATGTAAATCTCCTGGGCCTGGTCCTGGATGATGGATCAATTATTTCTATTGTCTCTCTTGAGGGAAAGGGGGGGGGGTCACTTAAAAAGAAGAAAGAAAATTGAGTTTAGAAAACTCCTTTGCTTCTCAGTATGGGTCAAATCCTCCCAGCCTGGTGAGCTATTTCTTGCTCCAATCTAGAAAAGGATTGCTTTTAAAACAAAAGAACAAAACAAAACAACAACAAAAAGAAAAGTAAGGGAAAGAAAGAAGACGAGTAGGGAGAAGGAAGGAAAATTCTAAGTGGATACATTCGAGGGATCCAGGTTTCACAGGATTTGATTTTTTTTTTTTTTTCTTGATTGAATGACATAGAGCACAGATTTTTTTCAGGTTCTTTACAATGTGACAATGTTCCTTATCATATCCTGAAGAAGTTGCCTTTTCAGTACTTTAGGAAAAAAGTTTTTCTTCAAAACCAGGATAGTCCACTTTTGTCCTGGAGCCACCTGGGGACAGGAAAATTGTACTTTCCTGCTCTACCTGGCCCAAACTAAGCCTGCGGTGCTGCTCTTTCGGCTCTTCCCTCCTACTTTACCTTGTCCAGGGCAGCTTTGGAGCTGGTGCCAAGCCTCAGAACTGAGCAGTGAAAAAAAATGAGTAAGATGGGCTCTTATTCTCCACCAAAGAAATGGGGAGCACATCGCCAATGGAAATGTAGCATCTTCAATTTCCTTCCATGACAAACTTGTTTTCCTGCCCTAAGGCCAGACTTGAGTGACTGTTATCCTTCCCCAGCCACCCCCAAGGCAAAGGGGGAGCCGAAGCTGGGAAAAAAGAAATAAAAGACATTCTTTCATTCACTCAGTCTACCTTTCATTCCTTCAGCACACTCTTATTGAGTTTTCTGATTTCAAACTCCGGTAGTAGATTGTGCGGAATATAGAGAAAATCCCTGCTCTTCAAGGGTTTACAGGATTCCAGAAGAAAGTGATTCTATGAAGATCTCGAATTTTTACATGAAATAAGAAACCATGATATTTCACGGTTACTCTTGCCCTTCATGTGAGGGATTTGAGAATGAACAGGACCAGAACCTGCATCTTCAGACTACAGGCCTACGCACAGCACTTTCCATTCCACCAGCTTGCTTTTTGATTAAAGCAGGTCTGTAACTAAAGGAAATTAACAGACTCTCCATTTAAACGTTTCATGATGACATTTGATAAATATAGCACTTGGTTCTCATTTTTCTTTTTAAATACGTTTTTATTGATTTTTTAGAGAGAGAGGAAGGGGAAGGAGAGAGAGAGAAACATCAATGTGAGAAACATTGGTCAGTTGCCCCCCACATGCACCCCAACTGGGAACTGAACCAACTGGAAACCTTTCAGTGCATGGGAGGATGCTCAACCAACTGAGCCACACCAGCCAGGGCTGATTTTTCTTTTTTTAATTAACTTGAGCATTGACCTGGACCTGATCCCAAACTACCACTAGCAGTGTGACCTTGGAACAATCACTTCATTTCTTTGACTCTCTGCAAAGTGAAAATAACCCAACAGATTTTTAAAATATGAGACTACACATGCAAAACAAAGATAAATGTCATAATTATCAAAAAGCACCTTTCAAAACAAGAAGTTACATGAATTAGTATTCAATCAGCAAACATCACTGGGTACCTAGGGTAATTGCTACCATTTATTGAACTCGTACTAAGCGCTGCACATACATTATGTGTATGCCTACAAAGTAGGTATTACATTTTGTTTATGGGTGACGAATTTGACCTTAAGTGAAATTTGGCGCATACCTGCGTTGGAGGCTTGATCCCTGGGGCACTGGAGCATGTAGGGAAGGCAACCAACCAATCGATGTTTCTCTCTCACATTGATGTCTCTCTCTCTCTCCCTTACTCTCTTCCTCTCTCTCTCTCTCCTTTCCTCTCTCTAGGTATGGCCTTAAGTGAGGATTAAAATAAATTAAATCAATTAAATCAATAAGCAAGGCCAATGTTTACAATCTGGACTCCTGGAGATAGATACATACACTGGAGTGTTTAGGGATGGGAAATGGTCACACTTCAGTTTTAGACAGTGCATTTGGGCAGCTATGAGGAGCATGATTTGGCTGAGTCAGAGACTCCAGTTAGGAATAGATTGCAAGAGACCAGGCAAGCGATGGTGAGGGCATGGACTGAGCTATAAGTAGGAGTGTAAATGGGGAGGAGAGATGTAAGGGAGGAAGCCAAACAAAGTTTCTTTCTTTTTTTCTTAAAAATATATCTTTATTGATTTCAGAGAGAGAAAGGGAGAGGGAGAGAGAGAGAAACATCAATGATGAGAGTGTCGTCATTGCTGGGCTGCCTCCTGCACGCCCCCAACTGGGGATCGAGCCCGCAACCCCGGGCATGTGCCCTGACTGGGAATCAAACAGTGATCTCCTGGATCCTAAGTTGATGCTCAACCGCTGAGCCATGCCCGGCCAGGGGCCAAACAACTTTTCTAACCAGATGGCCTGGTGTCAGTAACCAGGCTAGGAAACATAGAGACAGGGCAGATAATGACCACAGTCAAGCCAGTCCAAACCTACGGTATGTCCAAGGGAAGGTGTCCAGAACACAGGTAGATCTTTTAACTCAGTGCCCAGGACGGAGCTCTGGGCTAGATTTAGATCTGGTACCTTTAGCCTATGGTTAGAGCTGTCAGAATGGCTAAGATCACCTAGGTAAGGTGGATTGGGTGGAAAAACCAAAGCTTTGGAGATGCCAACATTTAAGGACCATGGGACTGAGGAGGAAAGAGACTGAAAGGAGTGGTGGGGACAGAAGAGAATGTTACTCCTGGTCTGGAAGCCTCAAGTCAGAATTCTTATTTACCTTGTTTCAGTTGTGAGCATTAAATGATATAGTGTATAGCACTCACTTGATCTGATCCTAAGCAAAAAATTGGTAAATAACAGCTATTATTTTTATCCAATAAATTACTGAGCACCAACTATATGCAAAGCAAAGACCCAGGCTCCAGCTTACAGTCTACGGGGAGCAATAATTTGCTGGCAAATCAGGCTGCTGTTCCTCCCTGAGAAACATTTCTGGTTAGTCTTGAGCTCCTGCTGTGTGTGGGCTGGGAGGCTAGGTGTCTCCAGTGCACAGTGCCAATGCCACTTCTCCCCCAAATCCCACGGCACTACTGTCGATCATCTCTCAGCTTACAAATCCGAAATCTGGGATAATTGTTGAATGCCCACAGTAAAGATGCTACACACTCCATTCCATGGGAGGGTCTGCAGGAGCAGAACTTTCAACCTGACAGGAAAGCAGAGCAAAAGGAATCCTGGTCTGGGGCTCAGCATATCCAGGAGGCAGGCTTGGCTCCACCCCATACGTGCTGAGTGGCCTTAGGCAAGTCGTTTTTCCTTCCTTAGCTCCCACTTCCTCATCTGTATAAGGGGAGCATAAAAACATTGATTGATTTTACCTATGGGCCAGATGTAGGGGGCTGTGAGAGTAATATGTTTGGACCATTGAAACCGTCCTTGCTTGATGACACCTGGACAAGGTGAAAGGCTTGTGTGTTATAGATGAATAAAGTGACCACCTGTCAGTAATATCCAGCACACTACAGGCATGCTCAGAGAGCACAGGGAACTTCTCCCAACTAAGGAAACCTGGGGGCTCTGCCCCAGGCTCCCCACTCTTGTGCAAAAATCCTCTTGTCTCTGGCCTTTCACTTTGCCAAGGGGGTGAGTTGAGGTAATTGCATGTGTCCTTGCTTCGGTGTTTCCTCTTAGAGCCCCTTCCTTCCAGAGAAATCCTCCTCCTTAGTAGAGTTATGGGTCCCCCCTTTGTTTCCCCAACCCCAGGTCAGTAGGCCATCCTTACCGAAGCACCGCAGCCTCTCCATTCTGCGAATCTGTTAGGATGGGGAGAAGTGAGGAAGAGAACATCATTTCAGATCCTCAATAGTTTTATTTTTATTTATTTTATTTTTTTAACTGTATCTTTATTGATTTCAGAGAGAGGAAAGGAGAGGGAGAGAGAGAGATAGAAACATCAATGATGAGAGAGTCATTGATCGAGCCCGCAACCCGGGCATGTGCCCTGACCGGGAATCGAACCCCGATCGCCTGGATCCCAGGTCGACGCTCAACCGCTGAGCCACGCCGGCCGGGCAATAGTTTTATTCTTTGAGTAGCAAAATACTCTGCTCTCAATGGGGTAGATCCTAGACACTTTGTGGAAAACAGGTGGAGCCTTCTGAGAGTCTAGCTGGTTACCCTCTCCCCCAACCCACAAGATAAGCCTCTGCTCTGGGAGTCTTCCCTTTCCTGCCCTCTCCCTGAGCCTGGTCACCAAGACATGGAATCCGCCTACCGGTGAGACACCAGATTCCCTCTCCCTGAGCTCCATCTTCCATTTAGCTCTCAGGGAACAGGCCCTTAGAATAATCAGGTCTAGGGCTCCTGGAGCCCCTACTCCTGCTGCCTGTAGGTTCCCTTCAGTGCACCGCGTCCCACCCCCTGCCAAGTTCCAGGGCTGGTCCAGGCTCTGGACAGAGGGGAAGGGGGAGCTAGCAGAGTACAGTTGTTACCCCCTTTATCTCTCCACCACCCTTCCCCAAAGTCTCTGGATGGAAAAATGAGCCATAGAAGGATTAAACTGATAAAACAGATGATCTATTAATTAAGGACTTTAATCAGCCCAGGCCTAGGTCAAGCAAAAGCAACATGTGAGCTGCTCCAGAGCAGACTGGAGAAAACAAAGCTAAAAAATGTGTGCTGAGTTTGGTTAGTGAGGTTCTTAGGGGTGACCATGCCTTCTTGGCCCAAGAAATAAGCATCTCTGGGAATGAATGGGTCAAATATTTTGTCTCATGGAAACTTCTACAACCTAACGCCAAGAGAAGTGGAATGGGAGAGCTTGAAGCATAGACTTGCAGATATGGAGGGATCCTCAGGTGTGATGAGTGAGGGGGGTGCTCACTGGGGAAGGAGGGCTGAGACGGGTTTGCTTTCCAGACGGGGCTCCCCTCCTGCTCCAGCACAGCTTTTCATTTCTGGCTGCGCCCCATCTCCTAACTTTCCCCCTTCCTTCCTTCCTTCCTTCCTTCCTTCCTTCCTTCCTTCCTTCCTTCCTTCCTTCCTTCCTTCCTCCCTCCCTCCCTCCCTCCCTTCCCTCCCTCCCTCCTTCCTTCCTTCCTTCCTTCTTTCTTTTCTTTCTTTCTCCATTTTCTCCCTTCCTTCCTTCCTTCTTTCTTTTCTTTCTTTCTCCATTCTCTCCCTTCCTTCCTTCCTTCCTTCCTTCCTTCCTTCCTTCCTTCCTTCCTTCCTTCCTTCCTTCCTCCCTCCCTCCCTCCCTCCCTCCCTCCCTCCTTTTCTTCCTTCCCCCCCCCCCCCCACTTTCCCTTGTCCCCTTTGCTTCTCCCAGAATTTCTCTCCTTTTCCTCCAGGCTGGGCCACCTCACCCCCTCCCCTTTCTCTTTCCTGTAACTTAAGCTGTTGTTGGGAGTTGGAGGAACTGGGCTGGTTTGAAAGGAGGCCCCACTGCTTTTCAGGGAGGAATTGAAACCATGGAGCTGGGGGTGAGGGGAGGCAGAGGGGGAGGGGGGAGACTTGAGAAATCAAAGCGGCTGCAGCTCCATCTGGGAAACCAACTTTGATTTACTAGCAAGGACCTGGCTCTCTAACCACCATCCCCCCCAGCCCTGCCCACTCCCTCTTCTTCCCTGGACTTTGCTTTGTGGAGTTAACTGGGGGGGCAGAGGGGGAGACAGGGGCTGACTCCCTCCCCCAGCCCAAAAGCCTGTTTTTGTCCTGGAAGAATCAGCCCAGAGAAGGAAGGCCTGGGGGACCCTGGCTAAGCTGGGCTGCAGATGCTTCTAAAGGGGGCCCTGGGTTTCAGGAGCTGGGTGTGGGAAGAGACCCCTGGGAAGGAGGAAAGCCCCTCCGCCCAGGCAGCCTCGCCCCACAGCCTTGGCCCTGCTCTTGCTTGAGGTGACCCACTTCCCCAGAGATGTGGGAAGTGGAAGAGGAAGCCAGGACTTCTTCATTAGCCTTCCCCCCAGGACTGGGGGGTTGGGGACCAAGGGTAGAGGAAGAAAAAGCAAAGAACAGAAAATGACCGAGAAAAAAGTGAAAATCTATTTTAATAGATTATTTTTTTAAAAAAATTTAAAATACTCACCTGAGAATGCTCATTGATTTTTGAGAGAGAGAGAGAGAGGGAGAGAGAAACATCTATAGGTTGCCTCCTGTACTCACCCCAACCGGGGATCGAACCCACAACCTTTTGGCCTACTGGACGACGCTCCAACCAATCCAGCCGCCCGGCCAGGGCTTCAGAGATGATTGTGTTGCAATCCAGTGTGGGCCACGGACAGCACTGGGTTCCAGTGGGGACTAGGGCCACTTGGGATGGCAGTGCCACCTCTCTCCTCCGTTCCTCTACTGTCCCCTGTTTCTGTTTCACCTTGCTCCTTCTCTGTCAGATCCTTAAACGCCTCGCCTCAAGGTTTAAGGTGGCCTCTAATGGGACCACTGCAATCAAAATAGGGTCCTGAATGTCAGTGCCAGGGCTGGAAGAGAGAAGAAAGTGGCCATGACTGAAGGCAGTGCTTGTGCATGTTGTTGACTCACCACCTAGTCCTCCTCAGCGGAAGGGTGGGGGTTCACACCCTGAACTCCTAGGTTCCAGGTGGAGCCCCCTTCCCCTTCACCCCCACCTCACCGGTATTTTTCAGGGTTCAAGCATCCAACCTGCAGGACTAGCTCTCAGGAAGGAGAGGAAGGGATCAATTTGGTATGTGCTCCCCCAAATCAAACATTTTTAGAGCTCACAGCACTATGTGAGCTTCATCCCTAGGACAATGTTCTTGAGAGCCTGGGGTCCATGCATTAGAATCATGGGAGAAGGGGTGCCGGGGCAGCGTTGCTTATATAGATTCCTGAGTCTCCCCAATGATCTAAATTTATCATCTCCAAGTGATTTTTTAAAACTTATTTTATTTTTATTTATTAATTTTAAAGAGAGAGAGGAAAGGAGAGACACACACACACATGGACTTGTTGTTCCACTTATTTATGCATTTATTGGTTGCTTTCTTGTTTGTGCCCTGACTAGAGATTGAACCCACAACCTTGGTGTATCAGGATGAATGTCTAACTAACTGAGCTACTTGACCAGGGCCCCCAAGTGATTCTTATACACAACTCTATGGCTGTCTGCTTTTGAGGCCACTCATTTAACCTTCAAAGCCCTGGGTTAATCCTGCTCTGCGTCCTCCTCTAAACTCATTCAACCACCCTTCAAAATCAAACCCCAACGTATCTTTCCAGCATGAACTTCTGCACTCGCCATACTGTGGTGGACAAGGTGGACCGCATCCATCCCCACTTCCTTCTAGGTAAATTCTTGTAAAGCCAAAGTTGGAAAGCCAGAACCTCATCTCCCATCCTCTCTAGCAGCTACAGTTCTAGATGCAAAAGGCATTCATTTGAGAATTGGAAGGTGGAAGGGAGATAAGGCCATGTTCTTGCTGTTCTGGGGTTTCTGTTGGTAGACAGGGTCCTGGAATGGTGTTTTCCCAGCAGCATCACCCCGTGTTCGGTCCCTGTGACAGCAGTAGCCGCTTGGCTACATGATTCCCGCGGGGCCGTGGAGTTACATCCTTGACCTTAGCCCCAGCGGCAGCCCCCTGATTCTCCCTGCCTGATTGTGGCAGAGGTGATAGCTCCTATTGGAGGATCATTTCTGTGCCTTCATTATAAAGTCTGTTTCTCCAGTCTATCCAACAATTTTGCAGAACACCTAATTTCCTGTTGGCTTAGTCTACTCACGCTGCCACAAAAAATACCATAGACTGAGTGGCTTACACAACAGACATTTATTGCCTCAGTTCTGGAGGCTGAAAGTCCAAGATCAGGGTGAAGGCCCTCTTCGTGGTGTGGAGACAGCTGCCTCCTTGCTGTGTGCTCACATGGCCTTTCCCTGGGGTGTGTGTGGAAAGAGAAATCTCTTTCTCTTTTTCTTCTTGTAAAGCCACCAGGCCTAGGATTAGGACTCTGCCTTTATGGCCTCATTTAATCTTAATTACCTCCTAAGAGCCCTATCTTCAAATACATTCAAATTGGGGATTAGAGCTTCAACAAATGATTTGGGGTAGGCACAATTTAGTTTAGCACCTGCATTAAATATCCTTCTGCATAAAGCACCTAGAATGGTTTCTGTTTCTTGTGCCAAAACCTGTCTTTACCCATAAATTAGACAGAGCAGAACACTTGGTACTTTTATACTCCATGTCCTTGTCCCAGTGGGCTATTTTTAGGAAGCCCTTCTACCACTATAAATCCTTTAAAGCCCCTTCTTTGTGGTACTTACCTGATCCCAAACCCACCCTCCTTTCTCTGGGTTCCTGCTTATGGCATTTAGTATTTGGTATGTGTTATTATATATGTCTAACAACCTCCACTCTCAACAAGATACTCTTGAGGGCAGAGGCTATGTCTTAGTTTTTGTGCACACCCTAGTGCCTATAATAGGTGGTATATAGTAGGTGCTAACCTGCTATATAGTGACTATATATGAATCAATGTCCTCTACAAGTAGGGCAGGGCCTGAAGAGCTCCCTAGGTTGGGTAGTCTAGAGACTCAAGCATCCTGCCCTGGACACCCAGCCGGACTCCCTTACCCTGACTGCTTTGCCCACCTCTGGAACCCACACTTAGGAATGGGAGAAGCTAAGCTCTGAGGAGGAGAAATAAGCAATCCAGGTTTCTAGGGTCCAGGTTTCAAGCCTCCAGTTTTGACAAGATTATCTAGTTCCTTAAAACCATATTTAATTTCCAATCTGAGAAGGTGTGAAGGAAAATCCAATTTAACATCATGGGGAGAACCCATGAAGTGGACCAAGGAGATCTAAGTGCTTGAGTCCTGGCCTTGGTACTTAGTAGCTCTCTGACCTTGAGTGAGTCATTTTGCTTCTCTGCGTATCAGTTTCTCCATCTGCAGAATGGGTACAATAAATTTGTCTTGTTCCCTTTGGAGTGAGAATTGAATTAGAAAATGGATTCGTAGGGACAATTACTTTGGGAAGGGAAGCTTAGGGTGGGACATGCTGTTCTGTTACCTGGAAGCAGAATGTCAACGAGAGGTCACCCAGGGCCCTGAACCCCGGCATAGGAGGGAGGCAGACCTACTAATGAGGCAGCATGCTGGGGCAGAGCACTGGCCTCCACAGGTGGAGGAGTTTTGAATCTCAGCTCCCTACTTCCTCACTGCATTCCCCTGGACAAGTCACTCAAGCTCGTAGAAGGACAGACCTGCCTGGCCAGTGTGGCTCAGCGGTTGAGTGTCGCCCAATGAACCAGGAGGTCATGGTTTGATTTTCCTGTCAGGACACATGCCCAGGTTTCCAGGCTCAATCCCCAGTAGGGGGCGTGCAGGAGGCAGCTGATCAATGACTCATCATTGATGTTTCTGTCTCTCTCTCCCTCTCCCTTCCTCTCTCTGAAATCAATAAAAACATAAAAAATTTAAAAAAAGAATGTCAGACTCTTCATCTCTAAGTTACAGATGTCAATCTTCCCTCTCAAAGGGTTGGGAGAATCAGATGCAGTGACAAGTGAGCAGTCACTTGGCTTGAAGGACACCCACTGCAAGTCCTTCATATTTGTTCTTCCTCCTCTCCCTGGACAGGTAGAGGCAGCTGGAAAGGAGGTTTTCCAGGGAAACTGGGGCAGACGTCAGACTTCTAAGACCTAAAGGGTTCGGGAAGCTTTTCCCCAGGGCTTGGTCACTCTGATTAACCCCTGAGGAATTCTGTGGCCTGAGAGCTGGCAGTATAGAGGGATAAATATGCTAATGCTGGGTTAAAGTCAAAATCTACAGGGGACTTCAGTTTTGGGGACAGAGCAACAAGGCCTCTTTGAAGCTGGGACTGATTCAGTCACTCTCCAGCCATCTCTCTTTTGACACCCTCCCCAACTCTTCTAAACATCTCTAAGCATCCTAAAGGTAGAGGAGCTGGCTCACTGGGAAGCAAAGAAAGAGATAAGGACCTTAGCTGAGCCCTCTGAATATTTGTTTTTGTTGGGAGGGGACTTAATGTTGAGGCAGCTTTTGGGGGGACCCCAAAGACGGAATTGAGAGAGCAGGTCCTACCTTGTGGATGGGATTCACTGGGAGAAGAAAACACTTCTCGCCTCTCTCCAGGAAGCTTTCCTTCCCTGCAGCTGGTGCCCCAAGGATTTCCCCCCCTCCATCCCTAGCCCTTCCCTTAGAGAGAGCCTGCTGAGCCTGGAATGAGAAGAATCTGAACTACAAACAGACCTCCCAGAGGCACCCCCAACTCTCCTCTAACCACTCCAAGCCAGCAAAAGGCTGGCTTCCTGGAGCGGAGACTAAGAGCAGGGCTGGGGTTTGGGCTGTGGAGAAGGGGCCTAGGTGGGGGTACTCTTTTCCTGGAGAGGGAGGGGAGGAAAGAAAAAGACTGAGGCCAGGGGAGGAACTAGGCCATACAAGGACCATATTTTCTAAGCCAAAAGTCAGAACCAGGAAAAGTGTACTTGCAGGGACCACGGGATTATGGGGTTGAAGTCAAGCCTGTCCTGGGATAATCGAAACTGTGAGTTCCCCACCGCAGGAGTGACAAGCAGTCACCCAAATATAACCCAGGAGAGAAAGAACCCCATCAGTCCTCACTGCCTCTCAGGCCTCTCTTTCTCTCTCCTTGGCTTCTCTCTCTCTGCCTCTCTGAAACAGTCAATTGTGGTAGGCAAGGGAGGATCTCCCAGCCCCTGCCGAAACCAGGCTCCTCTAGTCCTCAGTCTGGGCTGCATAAGCGAGTCTGAGAAGGCTGTGAATGAGCTCTGAGGAGTTGGGGGCAGGGGCTGGAATCAGAGGAACGAGGGAGAGACCAGCCAAAAGGACCGAAGGCACAGAGCCAGAGGGGCCCCTCCTGCCTGCCACACTTCCCCAGACCCTGGCCCCAGGCCCGCTGTCCCCCTGGGATCCCCCTAACTGGCCCCAGCCTGGGGCTTTGATCTGAGTTAGCCAGGGCTGTTAGTGCCCATGGATGGCCAGGCAATGTATTAGAGGGGGAGACCCTGGGGAGGCGACCAGGGAGGAGAGGCTGCTGGGTCTGGAAGCTGCCTTAGGCATGATGACCTCTTTGCAGGGGCCGCTCTCTCCAGCTTGTATAACACAGCTCCTGCCAAGGGTGGTATAGAAAGGCACAGAGCCCACAGCGGGCTGGGGAAGGCCGCTGAAAAGGCAGCTTACTGGCTTCCTGCTGGGTGAGATGGATTAGGGGCCTGCGGGGAGGGAGCCAGGCAGGGAGAAAGGCACTGGCCCAAAGCCAGAGCCCCTTGGCCCCAGGCCCTCTGGGATCAGGAGCCCCTGGGTGTCTGGTGCTGAGTGGGGGTGGGGGTGGGGTAGCACTCTCCACCTAGCCAAGGAGACAGCCAGGGCCACATACTGGGATGAGGAGATACCATGGAGTCCCCAAAATAGAGGGGAGTAGGAAGGGGTGGAGACACTCCTAGATGAACTAGCAAACTGCTAGTAGGGAACAGGAGGAGGGAACAGGGAACAAACTGACCTACCCAGCTAGTTCACCTGTGTCTCCCTCCCTGCTGCCTCCCAGAGAGAAGGTTTCATCTCAGAGGTGCCCAGGGTGGGCAGGGAGCGGATAGCCCTTCCTACCCTCCAGCCAGCCCTCTGCTTCTCAGGGACCCCGAAGTGGAACAGAACGAGGGGGAGCCATGTGGTCCTAAAGTTTTCACACAAGCATCGATTTAGGGGAAGAGCCCAGGTGGCCACCAAGATAAACTGTGCAACCCTGAGTGATGCCTGGACTGTGACAGCCAGGGCTGTTTTCATTCTGGCCCTGGGCTCCATTGTTTAATCTGAGAGATGGGATCTCTGAGGCCACATGTTGGAGTGGGATGAGCACGGGGGGAGGAGCCAGGGGACCTGACTTCCCCTCTGAATTTTGATTTCACCAAAAGAAAAAATATCTATTCCACTTAGCATATTGTCCAGAGCTGACGTACATTCTAGAACCATAAAGTGCTATAGGAATGTGAAGAACAAGATGTCATTGTCCCTGGAGTGTGTGCGTGCATGTGTGTCTGTGTGTGTGTGTGAAAGGATGGATGTTCCCAGCAAGGGAGGGAACACGTTCAGAACCGGGGACTGCCATGTGGGGTGCTTTGAATCTCTTTATATCTTCACAAGGACTTTAAGATCATTGTCCCCATTTTATAGATGAGAAAACTAAGATGCAATAGGTTATGTAATTCCTTCTCCAAGTTGATAGAAACTCACAAAATGAGGCATCCAAATGAGAAGGCCAGGCTCTCTGGTCTTTAAAAGGTTATGTGGCCCCAGGGTCTGGGAGCATTATTGCTACGTTTGGAGGATTTCTCCTAAATTTGATTCCTTCCCCTCCCTGGCTGGGCTCAGGCAGGAAGCTGACTTGACTTCGATCCTTAAGGCCCTTCCCGCTCCCTGTAGCACAAAATGTTCCAAGCGCCGGCAGAGTCGATCAGGGAGCCTGAAAGGGGGGCCAGCTGACCAGATAAGATACACGTGGCCACTGGGGCCATTCTCTGGGGACAAGAGGCTCTGGCGATGGGTACTTCTAGCTTAAGGCATCGCTGGATCAGAGCTGCCCATCTCCCAACTCAGCTGAGCCAGCCCCCTTCTTTGTGCTCAGCTTTTTCCCACAGTCCGGCAAGGGGGGTGCTGGGATCCCAGGCCCAACCCCTCCTGCTGGGAAGCACCCCATCAAGCCCGACCATAAAAAGCTTGAGAGTGGGGGAGGAGGGGGTTGTCCTCACTCCGAGGAGGCCCCGGCACCCTTCTGCCTTTCTGGGGAACAAGAAGCTTGCTAATGGCTTGGGCCCCTTCTCCAGCCCCTGGCCCCAGCCTTGGCTCCCCCAGACAAAAAGCTGCTTTACATGAGAAGAGCGGGCTGGCCTGGCCTTACCCGGGCACTCAGAGGCGGTAGCCCCTGACAGCCGAGACACTGCCCCTTCCCCCACACCAAGGCCTCATTTAGTTGCAATTAGCAATTCTTTGCAACCCACGGGCTGAGGGGGCTCGCGCCCTCACCTCCCAAACCCGGCCTCTGGGCCTGAGCTTCTCTTTCCCCCCCTCTCCTGGCTCCCTCCAGCCCCCTTCTCATTGCCCCACCCCCAGCTCTTGGACTAGTATGTTGGCTTCCTTGGAGTTGTCCACAGATTGAAGTACCCAGAGGGGCCAAGCCAAGGGAGGGGGTGGGATGAGGCTGGGGCTGCCTCGGCTGGGGGACCCCTTCTTCATCCCACTCTGCCCCTTCCCTCTGCTCTTCCTGCTTGCCACCCCCTCTCAAAATCAGGCTTAGCTTTGGATCAGTAGGAGGGGAGAAATGGAAGGAAGAGAAGTTTTTAGAGATCTGAGGACTAGAAGAGGGTGAACTGGTGGTATAGGGCATGGGTGGCGAGGGAGGGGAGGAGGCTCTGCCTCAGATAAAGTGAGGATTCACCTCTTCTTCTCCCTGGCTGGCCTGCCCCTTGATGCTTCTATTTGGGCTCCCCTTTTATTCAGGGAGCCTTAAAGTAGGGCTGGGGGCCTGGAGCCCTGATTCAACACGTCAGGCAGTGGTAGGGCAGTGCAGCTTGGAAAATGAAAAAGTAGAGATGGAATCTCAGGGCCCGTTTTAGGCTCCCACAAACCCACTCCTTGGTGTCTGGTCTCCACAGAGAAGGGGTGGGGCTTCAAGTGAGAAAGGGAGAGGGGAGAAGTCTCCAAGCCCTTTATCCCCATCAGCAGTTTTCTTGGGGATCCTCCACTCCCTTCTGTCCAAGTCTCTGGTGGGCTTTTTCTGTCACCACCAAGGGGAGGCCCCTAGGCACAGTGGGGGCTCCCAGGCCCATAGGGAGTGGGGATATCTTGCTAGGTTTGCACACTTCCCTACACCCACCTGGACTTCCTTTCCCCATGGAGGGGAGTGAGCATCCCTGGAATAGAAGAGCCCCTACTCTAAGTGCATTCTGCCTCAGCTTTAAAGGGTATGTGGGGTTTGAGATGAGATGTCCGACACTGTGGTTCAGCTGGTGATCAAGGGACAAGGCAAGGTTAAGGGACTAAGGCTCCCCTGGGATCATCTTAGCACCCCCTTCCCAGTGCAACTTTTTTTGGAGGAGTTGGGGATTCCTGGTTGGTATGGTGGTGGTGAGGCATCTTCTAGGGGTCTTCAGGATTTGTGAAAGGGTGACTTAGAGGCAGAGCAGAGGTTCACGGTTGAGTAGAGATGAGCTGGGTTGTTTCAGGTGGTCCTCTCCCCATTTTCAGTACTGATATTACACTACCCAGGTAAATGTGGAGGGGGCAGAGTTTAAGCTTGGAGATTAAGAAAGAAATATCTGGCCCCTTTACCAACTTTCAGCGGGCTCTCAAAACTCACATCCTTAGAGCCTCACATCAGAACCTGAGATCAGAATGGAGGCCCCAGGTGGTTCTAGGAAGGAATCACCTAGCTTTGTTTCCTGTGGAATTTGCACATAGCCCCCCCTTTTCTTCAGAAACCCCCAACTTCTGAAAAGAAAAAGTGCCCCCAAATGAAGAAAGGATGTGAGTTCCCACCCAGAGCCTAAACAGGCCAAAAGGGAAGTGAGGTGCTTGTCCCAAGGGAGAGAAGCAGGGTTGGATTCCTCTGGCCTCCAAAATCTGCCTGGATTCCAGGTCCTCAGAAGGGCTTGGGGATGCTGGGCATCTGGACACCTGGGACCCTGTCTTCTTCAGCTGCTGAAGTGCTTGGGTCTCTGGACCTGCAAAGCCGGTGAGGCCCTCGTGGCCACCTACCTCCCCTGGGAGGAAGAAATTTAATGGGGGTCAAGTGCTGGAGCTCTGGGCAGGAAGCAGTTGTGAGCCAAAGGCAGGAAATGCTCCTCAAGACCCATCCTCCCACAGCCAGCCTCTTTTGAGTGGTTTGTTCACTGCAAGCCCCTCCTGGAGCAGCAAGGGGGGGAGGACCTGGGAAGGGGAGAGAAATTGGGATGGGGGAAGGAGGAGGCAGAGCCTGTCATTCACGGCCCCACCCCCCTCCCATCCCTGCTGGAGCCTCTTGCTGGCAATTTCCCCAGTCCCTCCAGGCCCTTCCCAACCTTAGGTGTCTGGAGTCCCATTCTGCCAAGAGCCTTTGGCCCCACAGTCAAAGCCCACCCCACACCCCCACTTCAGAGGTCTTCCCTCCTTGGCTCCCCCTACTTATCCTGGGGACACGGGATGCCCCCAGCCTCCCAGGTTGACTTCGGGGTTCCCTCTTCTTTACAGCTTTGATCTCTGCTGTCCCCAATGCTTTTCTCTCCAGGGCTAAATCCTACGGAAATTTGGAAGTCTGACTTGAAGCTGCCTCCATGGTGAAACTTCCTTGGTTTCCTACACCACTTTGTTCTCACTTCTCAGGACACAAACCACATTTTCCCTTGCTTTAGAATTATTTGTATCCTGTCTGTCTGTCCACTGGGCTGAGGGCTCCTAGAACTCTGCCTCGCAGAAATAGAAGGGGCACATTTATATCATTTAAAATATTCTAGTAGCCACATTTTAAAAAGTAAAATAGAAGGGGCACACTTATATCATTTAAAATATTCTAGTAGCCACATTTTAAAAAGTAAAAAGAAACAGGTGAAATTAATTCTAATAATCTATTTTATTTTAACCCAATATAGCCAAAATCTTATATTCAAATTAAGTCTTTGGAATTTAGTGTGCATTTTACACTTATAGCACAACTCAAATTGGCTTAGTCCTATGTTCAGTGGTTGTGTGACTAGTGGCTACCATATCGGACAGCACTGTATTTAAATCAGGAATGGAGGCCCAGGTCTACACTAAAAGTCCAGATAGCATCTTGTTAAAAAGCCCAGTTGTTGGAACCAGACTGCTTGAGCTTGAATATTAGCTCAACCACTAGCTGTGTGACCTTAGATATGTCCCTTAACCGCTCTGTGCCTTAACTGTCTCATCTATAAAATGAGTCTAACAACCATAAGGCTGTTGTGAGGATTATGTGAAGTGCATAGAACAGCTGGCACACAGTAGGTACTCAATAAAGGTTGGCTTGTCTTCATCTCTGTATGATGCAAACCTTGGCCCCAAACAATTAACTGAAAACTAAATGAAAGAAATAGTCCTTTGCTCTGCAGCAGATTGAGGCGATGTAAGCTGGGTGGAGTGAACGAGTTTTGTCTGGAGAAGTTGGAACAGGACCGAGAAGGAAAAGGCTGTGGCTGGCTGGCAGAAAGCTCCTTAGAGGGCCAGACCCAGGTTTACAGATGTGCTGCCATGGAATTTAGAAACAGTAACAGAACAGCATAAGGCTGGGATGATTCATTGCTGAAATGAAGCTTCTGGGGTTCAAAGTAGGGAGGTCTAGAGTCCTGGAGCCTTCACAAAGGCCTCCCGCAATACGGTAAGGTTTGGAAAACCAGCCTGCAAGGCAGTGAATGACAGGAGTTTGCAGAGTGCGTGGAGAAAGGGACTAGTTGGGACAAATGGTCTGATTGGAGTCAGGCCCACCCCCTTGCCCACTCTCCCTAGCAGCACTTCTGAGGGCGGCATTTTGAGGCTACAGCGCCCTCTGCTGGACAGCAAAATGAGTGGCGCTGTAGTTTAAAGGAGGGGGTGACAAAATTCTGTGCAGGGAAAGTTCTGTGCCAGATACAGACCTTCCTCATCCCCAGACAGTCCTGAGGAGTTCACACAATCAAAATCCCTTGACAAGAATATGAGAAGTTTATGCAAAATGAGCAGTACCTGAAGTGTAATTGCCTATTGGTTCATTTTTATTTGCTCCGTTGGTGTAGATAAATGTGTGGTATATTAATTTTACCTCCTAATCCTTTGGAGTTATAGTGCTATGAGTTAGAGGCAAATAATAATAGTAATAACAATAACAATAATAGTAGCTATGGCTTATATAGCCCTACTATGTGCCAGGCACTATGCTTTTATTCTTTTATAGATGAGGAACTAAGGCCCAGAGAGGTTTACATCACCTGCCTAATGTGACACAGCTGACAGATGGCAGAGCCAGACTGAACTGCGCACTCCAGCTCTGGAGTGTGTGCACTGAACCACCACGCTACCTACTGCTTCTCTGAGATAATCAAGACCATTTTCCCTCTTGTGTGAGAGATGGTGCGTCCGGGTGCTCCATGAATCTAGACCTTTCAAGGTCTGTTTCTGATTCTCTGAACACTGCTCAATAATTTTTTTTTTTAATCAGGGTTAACATTTGTTGATTTTTTTGTACACTAAATACATGCCAGGCACTGTGTTAAGCACACTGTTGGGTGATCTCATGGAAGCCCTGTAATGGCCCTATGAGGTGGCTACCTTTTACAGATGGGCAGGTGTATCCATTTTCTATGGCTACATAATAGATGACCACAGGCTCAACAGCTTAAAACAACACACATTTGTTATCTCATAGTTTCTATGGGTTAGAAGTGCAGGCATTCTCATCACAAGGAGCAGTTGTTTTTTCTCCTTTTTTCCTTTCTTTTCTTTATATTGTATCTGTATGAGAAGATGGATGTTAGCTGAATCTCTTGTGGTAATCATTTCACAATATATGTAAATCAAACCATTATGCTGTATGGCTTAAATGTATACATTTATGTATGTCTATTGTTTCTCAATAAAACGAGAAGAAAAAGGAAGCCCAGGCATGGCTTAGCAGGTCCTCTACTCAAGATCTCACAGGTGCAATCAAGGTGTTCTTATCTGGAGGTTTGACTAGAGAAGAAATGTTTCCAAATTTAATCAGGTTATTGGCAGAATTTATTTCCTCCAGGATATAGGACTAAGGGTCCTATCTTCCAATGCCTTTCTGGGATCCACTTTCCCTTAGGCTTTGCCCTGGAAATTCATAACTCTCTTGTCAAAAATCTGTGATACTGTTAAAGAGATCTTAAAAAGTCCTTTATAGAGCACTTGCAGTTGTTTTCAGTGGGAAGGCTGGTCTGAATAACTTAGCCCATCATTCTTGGAAATGGAAGTCCCACCATTCTCCTCATTCCCTCTGCTTGGTATATATTCTCCCTTCCCTGCTCCCTGAATTGGAGCCATTCTCCAATTCCACCTCTTCCACCAGCCCTTCCCGCCCCTTTTGAGCTTTCCTGCCCTGGAACTAGAACTGATTGTTTCCCATTCAGTAGTAGCAACTTTGGGCTTCTTTTGCATTGTTAACTTATAAATAACTTAAGGATTGATTTATTGTTTCCTACACTAGATTGATCAGCTCAGAGAAGGCAGGAATAGCCCCAACCAGTGGCTCCAAATCCTGGCAAATCAGGGAGTGCAGTGGGGATGGGGGAGATTTGGATTCAGTAGGTCTGAAGCAGTTTCTGGTATCTGACCAGGCATTTGGTGGTGCAGGTTAAGCCTCTTAACCCCAGCTTTGCTGCGTTAAACCCCTACTAGCCCCGACAGGCCCCCTTCCCAGACCTGGAGACTGCTGGAGAGGGAGCTTCGGGTCTGGAAACCCCATTTCTGAGACAGCCTTGCGGCAGGTGAGAAGTCCCGAAGCCGGTGCATTGCCCCGGCACGCCAGTAGGTGGCAGCACACACGTTCTCATTGCCGCCCTGGGAGCTGTGTGCGCTTCGGGGCTGGGCCAGGACCTCACAGGGGACAAAGGAATGTGATTGCCTCAAGTTGGACCTCCTTTTAGTCCCAATGCCCAAAATAGAGTACAGTAAACAACCTCCCCTTCAACCTTCTCCCTGCCCCTCTTCCTCTGGGCTCCGTGCTAGGCAATCCCCAACAAATTCCAGTTTCTGGTCCTGCTGCTTTCTTGCTTGCTTAATCTTGGCCCTTTCGGTACCACCTGCTGAAACGCT
Source organism: Miniopterus natalensis (assembly GCF_054644295.1). NCBI lineage: Eukaryota > Metazoa > Chordata > Mammalia > Chiroptera > Miniopteridae > Miniopterus > Miniopterus natalensis. The sequence continues at coordinate 21,814,204 of NC_142097.1, forward strand.
CTCCCTTTCAATCTACTCTCCTAACCATTCTCAGCTCAAAAAACGTTTTGTTTTTGTTTTTTTGAATTTGTTACAATGATCTTAAACTGTATATATGATGAGTGCCAAGAAAAATATGAAAAAGAAGAGAGTGAGCATTAAAACAAGTGGAGAGTTCTGAGTACAAAGCCCTGTGCGACAGGCCTGTGCCTCTGCCTGGACCGTCTGCCCCAGTTTATAGCACCCTGCTCTCAGCTCAAATGTCACCTCTTTTAGAGGTGTCACCTGATTGTTGCTGAATTTAAAGTAGCCTCACCCAGTTCCTCTCTATTGCATCACCCTCTATCAGATCATCTTCCCAGTACCTGGCCATATCTGAAATAATCTCATTTGTTTACTTGTGTATCGTCTGTCATCCGCCAACCCCTTGAACGAAGCACCTTTCTTGTCATGTTCACCTCCGTATCTCCAGCATTTAGAGCAGGGCTGCTTCACACTAGACGCATGATAAATATTTGATGAATAAAGGAATGAACATGCTGAAGAATACACTCCAGGAAGCTGGTCTAGCATATTGGCCACTGACCGTAGGGGAGTCCTATGGCCAGCAAGGTTTTCTTTTTTGCTCTGAATCGCATTTTAATGCCTTTGGGCATCCTGGATACCATAGGCTCCTTTCCTCCCACTCCCTTAATTCTACCCCAACTCACGCACCTCAGTTCCTGTCTTTCCTCTGGGTGAGCAGGATGGACAGACCACGTTTGAACCTTATTAGCTATGTGACTGTGAACCTGAGTCTTGCTGCTTCATCTGCTCAATGAGGATAATTATGCTACCAGCTATTTGGATTATTTTCAGATTAAATAAAATGACACCCACAAACTGCATGTAAGTACTAAAATGTTTAAGAAATACCACTCTATTACTCGTTTAATAGAGGCAGTGATGAGATGGGAAGGACATAGGGTCCTGCTTCCAGCTCTTTACTTACTATCTGTGTGACCTTGACCGAGTGACTCTTTCAGCCTGAGACTCCCTGTCTTTTTCCACAAAATGGTGGTGATAACAGTGACAGCTATTTCACAGTATTTTTGGGATTACCAGAGAAAGTTCTAGATGAACACATATGAGGTGTTCTTACTGTTTTCTGATGGAGCATGGGGAGGGGACCATAGGAGGAGCCCAGGGACAGCCCCTTATGTAGCATGCAGTCACCAGAGGACTGTTTGTTCTACTTTGCATTGTACCCCAGACTCCCCAGGAGACAGAGCTAGGTCCAGAGAGCCCAGACAGAGACAGCTCTTGGTTTCACCATCCAAACTGCCTCTCTCCATAATGAGAAAGGCACAAAAATCTGATTTTACAGATAGGTTACCTCCCCACCCCTGACCATGTTTAAAAAAAAAAAAAGCTACCCTTTGTGCCACAGAGATGTGCAGGTTCCAGCTGATGGGGTTCAGAACATGTTGCCTCCAAATATGGTAGCATGACATATTGCATCTTTCAGGCTGAAGGAGTTTAAGAAACCACATGTGCACGAAGTACTTTCTGAACTTCCCCTGAAGTAGGTCATAAAACTTTCATGTGAGAGGTGCCTTCCCTATATCAGGAAGAAAGGAACATCCTTATCTCTGAAAACTAAGGAACACAGAGAAGAATCTAAATGAACAGATCTTGGTAACTTTCTCCAGTTTACTAGAGATACTGTCATATCTTTCCACAACTTCCCACTCTTTATCCAACCTGGCATAAATCCACTCAGGTTTAACCATTTCTTCAGGTCTTCATTTCCTTATGAAGGCTCGCTCCCATATCACTTAAAATTTATATTAAGGAAATTTGTATGCTTTTCTCTTGCTAATCTGTCCTTTGTTACAGGAGTCCCAGTCAAGAATTTAAAAGGGTAGAGGGAAGATATATTTTTCATGTCTTGCACAGCCCTGTATCCATGCTTACCGACCCTATACTTTTGCACGCTGGAGGGTCATAGAGTCAGTCGCATTCTTGCCATTTGGCTGCCAAGAGTCTGACCTTGTGCAAGGGTGAGGGGTGGGGATGTCTGGAAGAAAAGTGGCAATTCTATGTTCTTTCCTTAGGTCTTCTCACCACGAATTCGTGTTATTTGGACCCAACAATTTTCAACTTTTTTAGCTCTTTTCTTCCTTATTTTTATCAGGTTTATTTCCAGATATTTCTTATTTCTAAATAACATGCTCATACTAATATTTCTTGATTTTTTAATGTAGACATTACCTATTGAATTCCTGTTATGAAAGATTTAGATCTCTTGACTTATCTTCCCTTTCCCACACCCTCACAATATGCTTTTATCAAACATTTCCATTAGATCAATATTTAGTTTTTATATTATTGTGATTAAAAATATTATTCACAGTTAAACCATGTTGTATAGTAGGCTTACTACGATTACTTTTTTTTTTGGTATAGTTTTCCCTCATGAAGTTAATGGCCTTTTTTTTCATTTGCTTAGTTTTCTATATTCTTACCACTGACTCCTCTGCACCACTCCCCTCCTGTTCTAGAGAAGTGTAAATTTCTCTTTCAAACCCATTAGATATTCCATCAGATTTCTTTTTGTCTTACCAACAGCCTTCATGGGGCCTCTGTCCTCCCGTGTCCTCCTGTTCCCATCCGGACTAGATGTTTTTTTAGGCCTGCTGCACATTTGTTACCCTGCAATGTCTCTACACCATCACCCTGGGAATTCTCTTTGACTTTTTGTCAGGTTATATCTCGGCTTTCTGGATCTCAAGTCTCCCTTTTTCTTATCTTACTCCTTTGTTTTGCTGTAGTATATCCTCTAGTGGCTTCCAGAGAAAGAGTACATGGGAAATTTTTTTTTTTTTTAAGTGCTTGCAGGTCAAAAATATCATTTTTCTCTTTCACAGTTGATGAATACTTGACTGGATATAGATTTGTAGGTTAGAAACCATCCCCTTTTAGAATTTTCAGGGCATTACTCCTTATTCTCCCCCCGCCCCCAGGTGTTTTGGACACATCGTTCCAATTCCCAGTCCTTTATTCCTGACCTATTTTTCCTCTTTGGAAACTTTCAGGAGCTTCTCTTTGACCCACGTGTCCTGATATTTCACAACACTGTACCTGGCAGCAAGTTATTTTTAATTCACTGTGCTGAGCCCTCTCAATTTGGAAACTCAGGCCCTTGGTACTAGAAAATGTTTATACATTATTTCTTGAATATGCTCTTCTTTCCATTTTCCCCATTCTTTCTGGAAATTCTATTCAGATACTAGATTGATCCTCACATTTTCTTATCTGTTATTTCCCATTTTCCCTCTCATCCATCCAACAAATCCTTATTTAGTGCTATTTACTATGTGCTATTCATTATTCTAGGTGCTGGGAATATAGAAGGGAACAAAACTGAGAAAAATCCCTGCTCCACGGAGTTTACATTACATTTTAGAAAGTGATAAGTACTATGGATAAAACAAAATTAGGGAAAGCAGCTAGGGAGTTCAGAATGCAGGAGTCTGTAGTTTAAAGTAGGGTGGTCAGGGAAGACCTTATTGAGAAACTGACATTTGAATAAAGACCAGATGATGAAGGGGCAACAATGTGGATATCTGGGAAAGAATGCTAAGTGGAAGGAGCAGCAGCTACATAAGCCACTACGTGGGGCAGGCTGAGGCAGGAACAGGCCCATGGATGAAGGTAAAACCGGGAGGTCAGTGTATCCAGAGAGGTGGGAAGCAGGGGGCAGAGAGAAAAATGAGGTCTGAAAGGTGAGGTAGTGGCAGGTGGACTTTACGAATGATAGGGAAAACCACCGGAGGTTTGGAGCAGGGGACTGATGTGATCTGACTGACATTTTTAGAGGATCACCATAGAACCTTTGAGTGTAGGGGATCAGGGAGGAAGCAGAACACTTGGTAGCTACTGCAATAATTAAAGAGAAAGTAAAGGTGGCTTGGCCCACCTTTTTACTGTTTTCTGGGAGATTCCCACAACTTTATTTTCTAACTCTCATATTGAATTTTTTATTTCTGCTTGAGAAATTTTAACTTCCAAAAGTTACTTTTCCCCCCCTTCTTATTGAATTTACTGGGGTGAAACTGGTTAACAAAATTATACAGGTTTCAGGTGCACAATTCTACAACGTATCGCCTGTACACTGTTTTGTGTGTTCACCACCCCAAGCTAAGTCTCTATCGGTCGATCACCATTTCTGCCTCCTATACCCTCCTCCATGCCCATCCGCCTTCCTGGGCAACCACCACACTGTTGTCCGTGTCCATAAGTTTATTTTCTTTTGCTCTATCCCTCCACCCCTCCAAAAGTTACTTTTTTTTTTTTTTAAGTCCTCACCCGAGGATATTTTTATTGATTTTAGAGAGAGAGGAAGGGAGAAGGAGGGAGGGAGAGAGAAACATCGATGTGAGAGAGAAACATTGCTCGGTTGCCTCCCGCACGCACCCCAATCGGGGATTGAAACCCCAACCTGGGCATGTGCCCTGACTGGGAATCAAACCCACAACCTTTTGGTATAGTGGATGATACTCCAATCACCTGAGCCACACCAGCCAGGGCCCAAAAGTTACTCTTTTTTCTTTTATGGCATCCCTTGTTCCCTGATGTGATCTTACAGCTTTGTGAATACTTATTATAAATTTTTTTAAGATTTTTTTCTTTAGAGAGAGGGAGAGGGAAAGAAACATCCATGTGAGAACAAAACATCTATTGGCTGCCTCTTGCATGCCCTCTCCCGGGGATCAAGCCTACAACCCAGGCATGTGCCCTGACAGGGAATGGAATGGAACAGGAAATGGAAGCAAAGCGCAAGGGAGGACACCCAACCAACTAAGCCACACTGGCCAGGGCTGATTATAATTTCTTGATGGTTTCTTTTGATGCTTCTATTATCTCTGACTCTTCTGAATTCCTTTTTCTGTTTGTTTTGGGGCAGGGGTGTCTTTATCTTTCTAGTTACAGGTCTCCTTCAAATGTCTGAAAATCTTTGGCTAGCCATTCTTACATAACTGAGTGGAAGCTCTGTGTAGATGGGGCTTCTTGAATGATGGACTCTTCTGCGAGCTACTTGGGCAGGAACATGATCTTTATGTTGGGGAGACCCACCCCTCACTTCCATTTTTTGGTACACGTTTTTTCCCCCTAAGCCAATTTCCCAAAGAGGGATCCTGTGGTCTCTTGCTGGGAGAAACCCTACTCTTTGACCACAAAGTTGGCTGTTACCAAATCTTCCCATTTTCAGCATGATATCACCTTCCTTAGCTGTGTCAGATATGTTAACGTCTCCCTGGTTTAGCCTTTCCAAAGGAGAACCCTCCAGTTTGCTGGAAAAGAGATTTAGATTCTAACTGTTCTCTAAAGTGCCTTGTAACCAATCCTGTCTTTAGCCCCATCTACACCCTCACCTTCAGTAGTACCTGATGAATCCAATTCCTGAGCATTTCTAGTACACCTCAGCGTTAATCAACTTGCTTCCTGGCTTCCCCACTCCAGAACTTCGCTTTCTCTGTTCTACTAAAGCCATTTGCATTTATCTGTGCTCTTCAGCTTCCAAAATGTTGACATCACTTGTCTGCTACGGTTCCTTCAAGTCTCTTTGTCTATGTGAATTTTATTTCTTTCTCATCCTTTTACTGTCATTTTAGTGGTGTTGGTAGAGGGAGAATGGGTAACCGTGTCATGTATAGCCACGTCAATCTGCCACATATACTCTCAAGTCTCTTTACACTGTATAAACTCTGTGTTCTGCCTCTCCTTAGGTAGGAAGCTCTTTTCACCACTGAGAACTGTATTCTGCTTGGACTGGGGGTTGGGTGAGGCAGAGAATAACAAAAGAAGATACACACCCTTTCTCCAAAAAATTACATTTCATTTGACTCACTCAGGGTAGGTAAGGGCCATTTTTTCATTGTATGATTTCTCTCAACTACTCTTTTCAAAAGCAGGGAATTCCTGCTACCCCTCCTGTGTTTTATGTATTTTGGCTAAGAGAGCAAGAGGGCTGGGTGGGGTCCTCAGGAAGGTCATAAAATGGAAAAATAGTGACTCATAACCCATACAAAATTAGTGCTGGGCATGGGCAGTGGAGATTACCAAATTCAATTTCCTTATTTTATAAAAATGAAGCTGAAGCCCAGACAGCTTTAGTTCATTTGGATCAACTTTGATCACTTGAGAATAAGTCCTCTCAAATGATCGCCTGAAAAACGCCAAGTTCTTAGCAGTCATTGGGTCCCTAATTTTAATGTTTCCTCTGCCCCAAGGCGTGGACCCCTCGCTGCTCCTCAGGTGAAAAGGTCGTTTCAGAGGTCGTCCCTCTCGTCACTGCACCCAGTTTTACTTTATGTTGCGCTCGTTAATACCTGAAATTATGCAATTATTTTATTATGTATCTGATGTTCCTTACTGGAATGTAAGCCCTATGAAAGAAGACATCGTTCCTGTCTCATTCGCCGTCTAATCCTCAAGGAGAACCGGGATTCGAAACTAAGCAATCTGGCTCCTAAATCCGCGTTTTCGGCCACTACATTATGCTGCTATTTGAAGAAAGCAGAGGAGAGGCTTCTGCGAACGCAGGGAAGCAGGAGGATAATAAAAAAACAACATACTCGGGGAAATCTGCAGGTGGAAAACATCCGGAGGCGAACGTACCTTGCCCCTGTGACCTTTCTCTCCGGAAGCACTTGCCGCTCTCGGGCGCGAATGCGCACGCGCTCTAGCGGGGTCGCCCTGGGCGGTGCGCGGAGCTGGCAATGAGACGGGGAGGTTCCGCCTCCGGGGCTGAAAGGCGCGTGCGCCTCCGGGGCTCTGGCCAGGACCCGCCTTCTCGCTTCCTCCGTCCCTCGCCAGCGCGCGCTGGGTGGGCGTGGGAGGAGGCGGGGAACTGGGGAGGGGAGCGAGGGGGCGGGTGTCGCGGGAGGGAAGGAGCGAACCGGAGAGCGTAGTCCTGAGAGCAGTGAAGGCGGCAAAATGGCGGACCGCTTCTCCCGCTTCAACGAGGACCGAGACTTTCAGGTAAACACGGGCGTCGCCGAGGATCCGGGGAAGGCGCTGGCCGAGCCGAAACCTCCTTCTCCTCTGCTCCCGGCTCTCTTTCCGTCCAGGTTCTGCTCCGGCTTACGAACCGGCTCGCTCTTCTCCGCTTCCGATTCCTCCGGGGGCCTCCGGGCTGGAGGCGAGGCCGCATCTTCTCTCACCCAGTATTCTCTTGCCTCTTAAACTCAGGCCGCCGGGTTTGCGGCTTCGGTCTATTTGGGCTTCGGGTTTCGGAACCCCGGCCTGACCGCTAGTGGTGGGCTGTGCTTCCCCGGTTCTCCCCTGCCTGTGAAGGTGCAGGGCTGGCTCCCCGGGGAAAAGAGGGTTGGGTCGGGAGGGTTTGAGGCGAGTATTGCTGGACCAGGGCTTCCGAATCCCTGGGTTTTGCTTGCACGGCTTTCGCGGGGGGGGGGGGGGGGGCTCCTCCCTCTTACCGTCCTCTAATAAATAAATTCCTTTCATTGTCTATTTCCAATTCCTCACGCGCAAAAGGGTGCTTTAGTTATTAGACGCTTCCTTGGTTAGTCAGACATTGAGATTTCCCGGGCGTAAATGTTTTGTTATTATTAGGCCGTTAGTTGGGCCTGAAAAGCAGTAAGTTATAGGAGTATGATCGACGTGAGCTTCGCCCCAAATTTTACCTCGAAAGAAGATTCGTAAGAAGCAGAATGATAATGGACTCTCCAAGCGTGTGATAAATAGTGCCAAAAGCTTGATTTTTCTCTTCAGTTGCAAATATCTTATAGAAAAATGCCCTTGTAATGGCTAGCGTTATTGAGGGAAAAAGAAAGGCAAATTAGAATAACTCATAGCTTCCTGTTGATCATTGTTACCGCAGAAATCTCAGCAGTTAAAAGATTGATTATTTCTAGGATAAAATACATCCTCAGAGTCTCAAAGAAACCACTGCATTACTACCGCATATCCTGGCAACAGCAATTTGGGTCAGGGGATGAACCTCTGAACTCAAGTGTTTTTCCTACTGCAGGTCTTCCTCAAAGTAGTAAGGGAATATTCTAGATGTCTTTCAGAAGGCAGTTGGAAGGGGTTGAATTTCCTGAGATGATAGGGTTAGTAAATAAACAGGTTAAACCAACACCAAACAGTCTAGTACATAGAACGCTTAAAAGAAGTTTTGCAGCAGTAAGGGATCTGGGAGCTGTTGGAAAGCCTTGTGATCCTGCGCCTGCTCTACAGCTAGCTGCAGCACAATACGGGATCTCAAGGTGTTTTAAGGATACAATGCAGGTCCAGGGGAGTTTGAAGCGGTTCATATTAGCCAGTTGATCCCTGAGAAAGATTGTTCATTCTTTAGCGAGCACCTTGAAACATAAGTAGACTGCAAGATGTGTGGGCTTTATCTGTAATTTTTAGAGAGACATGTTGATAAAAAACACAAAACCTCAAGTGCTTTTCAGAGGAGAGAATTTCAAGGTGACCTAATAAAATTTTAAATAGATAACATGAACAATTATGTTTTGAGGAAAAATGGCTGTCAACCACAAAATTTCAGCAGGCTTAAACAAACAAAAACAGGATTTGCAGGGTCTTGAAAGAAGATACTGAAAACTGGGTAGCAGAGTGAATGCTGTCACCTGAAAAATTTGAGAAAGCTTCTACCTTTTCAGGTGAGATTAGTTTCTTTTTTGATGCTGAAGATACTACATATGTTTCAAGTACGTTTTCTCCTTTTATGTTGGAATAACCAATTCCTCCTGTATTGAGTCAGTCAGGGAAAGGTTGTTTGTTGTTTGTTTTTAATCCTCACCCAAGGATATTTTTTCCATTGCTTTTTAGAGAGAGTGGAAAGGAGGGGTGGAGGGGGAAAGAGAGGAGAGAGAGTGACAGAGACAGAGACATCAGTGTGAGAGAGACACATTCATTGGCTGCCTCCCCAATGAGCCTCTAACCTGAAACCCAGGTACATGCCCTTGACTGGGAATCAAACCTGAGACCCTTTGGTGCAAGGGCCGATGCTCTAACCACTGAGTCACACTGGCCAGGGTGAAATGTTGGTTTTTTTTAAAGTCAGATATCCTAGTATTATGGGTGGGTAGCTAGGGTATTGGGAATGAAACCTTTTAGACAATTATAAGATGTTAAAATATTTGTAAATTATTGTGCTAACATTTCCCAAAAAAGCATTTATTTAAAAATAAAAGGAGTATTTTTCTGCATGTTTTACTAAAGGGAAAAGTATAGATTGATTTTCGTGAATGATGTCCTTTGATTTAAGTTATTAGAAAATGTATATAGTATATGCATATAGTATATCAAACATTTTTCAAGGTTAGGTTATTTAAAATTAAAGGTGGCCTCCTTTTAAGATTTTAAGGGATAAACAAGGCAAAGCCACTGAATACACTTGAAAACAAATCCAAAGTAGGTTTTCAAACAGTACATAGGTCCTGTTGCTTTAAACAGATCTTGTAGTTCTGGAAATTTTTCCATGCATTTTCTCTGGTAACTTCTAGATGGCTATCATTTCTTTGTCAATTTATCATCAAGGACAAATTTTGAAGACCACATCAAGTTGTCTTTTGAACTTAGTATGGAGTCAGATGTGGGTTCACTATTAGATTTTGTGAACACCTAGAGTTTCAAAGATGTTGTGTATAGTATAGTGAAGAGCATAACTGTGGTATGCCACTTGAAGCACTTACGAATATAAACAGTAATTATTATCAGGGACATACATTTAAAAGTTTTCTTTATTAAACTTATTGGGGTGACATTGGTTAATGAGACTATATAGGTTTTAAAGTTTTTGATAACTTTATTATAATAATAAACAGGTATCGCCCTCGTCAGTTTGGCTCAGTGGTTAGAGCATCAGCCCATAGACTGAAGAAGGGTCCCGGGTTCGATTCTGGCCAAGGGCACCTACCGTGGTGTAGTCTCGATCCCCGGTCCTGATTGTGGCGCGTGCGGCAGGCAACCAATCGATGTTTCTTTTTCTCTCTCTCCCCCTTCCACTTTCTCTAAAAAGCAATGGAAAAAATATCCTCTGGTGGGGGTAAAACAAACAAACATATTATTCTACAGATTTTATGTGTACTATATCAATCTCCACAATAACCCTGTGAGATAGCTACTATTACATTTTCAAATGAGGCAGCTGAGGCACAGAGTTAAATCACTTGACCAAGTACACAGAGCTGGTAAATGGAAGACCCTGGATTCAGACTCTAGCTTTTTAACTCTTGAACTTGTGCTCAGGACCATTATCTCTACTGGCAGTTATGTTTTATATAACTAATTGAGTCATCAACTATAGAGGATAAATTTATAGGTCACAAAGAATAAAATGAGCTTTTAGAGAGGTGATACAATTAGTTTTTACCTGTTCTAGTTGAGATCTTTTTCTTGTTGATCTCCCAAGGGATTCTAGGAAGGCTTCTGACAGCGATAAGTTACACTGTTATAGAGGATATATTGTTAACTGTTGTAGTTTAGACATCCTTTTGTGTAGCCTTTTTTTAGCGGTATTTTAATCTTTGGAAATCTTTCTGATCTAGGCTGATGTATTTTTTTTTTAATGCTTTAAGAGTTTTAACTGCTACTTAAAGAATTTGTCCTCAGTTCCTGAATGAGACATGACTTCTGCCTACATTTATTAGATTAAGGCATATTTGTTCACTGATTGAAATGTTACACAAACTAGTGGAAAATACATACTAAAATTTAGGGTATAGGTATATTCAACACTTTTGAATAATAGGTTCACTAAAGAAAGTTTTATTTGTACAGTGATGTACAACAGTAAGGTGTTAAATACACAGCTTAGCATTTAGTGGTTGCATGGCTATTAATGGTGATGCAGCTGAATACTAGTGAGGGAATGTTCTTAAGTTTGTGTACTTGCAGCAGACTGGTGATTTAAAGGAGCCTCTCATTCCATTGTGCTCTGAATGTATTCTGCACTATATTTTTAATGAAAAGGAGCTATGATAATTGTGAGTGACAAAGTAATAAGAGAGATATTACCTTAAAGGTCACAATAAAAATATAAAAATTACCCAAGAACTTTTTATAATCTATATAAGTAATTGTGATGGTAAATAGCAATAAGCAAGTCATGTATTACTTTTATGTAATACGTTTATAGGATTCCTTCTTGTGTTTCATGTATAATACCAGGATGTGACCTTTAGGTAATTCTTATTTGAGACCATTAAATGAGGATGTTTACAGCTTAAAAATACTTAGGTCACAGAAGTGTATCAGTATATTTTCTGTGTGGTACTATCTAATAGAGTTGGCATCCTAATTAATGCAGGCATGCTAGAGATGACATATGGGCAAGTGTTCTAATCTCTGTTTTCTGGGTCTGTCTCCCATGATCTGGAAGAGATGCCACTAGCAATGAAAATCAATGTCAGCTTTGCTTGAGATACTGAAACTCATGCAAAATCATTACTATTCTCTTTCCCATGCATACTATGGTAGGTGGAAAGTATTGGAACCAAAGCTGGAACAGATTTCAAACTACTGATGATGAATCAGCATGATTATTAAAAAATTCAGAATTACTGATTACTATATTCTTGGGATCAATAGTGACCAGATAAGATCAGCATAAGGGAAGGCTTGCTGGTGGTGATTTGGAGGGTAAAAGGTATATATTTAAGATAAAAGGCATTTAAAAATATGGAATATATCAAGGAATAACATTATAGAGAAGGACATAAGTTGCACTGGTGGGAGAAGGCTGTGCTTATAGGGCTTCTTGTGATGGTATGCTTGCTTGTTTTCAAAGTAGACGTGGGATACCAGGAAGAACAGATCTAGACAAATATACTATTAGGTTGATTATTACAGGGCTGTTCTAGTGCTATCAACATTGTAGAAAAAATAGGTGTCATGTTGTATTCTTTACTTTTATTCTGTACATGTCACACAATTCTCAAGAGTACTGCAGAGAGATTCTTTTATCACATTTTCTTAGGTCTTTATGTTACATAACCAGAACTACAATTTATGACTTACATTTTTTAAAAAACAACACGTATACAATTAACTATCCTGATTGTTCTGCTTCATGGCTGAGATATATTTCCATATAATTTCTTTCCATTTGGGTACATGATAAAATGAAAAAAATGGCAGTTTTCTTGAGGTGGTCAAAATTACCATTTTCTGAAAAGGAATAGCAGAAGTTCATGAGATCTTAAATTATAGATTTGAAATCCATGTAGAGGTTTCATCTTACTGTGATTTAATAAGTTTCTAATATTTTATTAATGAAAATTGATTCCAGCTTGAGGTAGACATCCAGTTCTTGAATTCTATTAAAATTCCTTCCCTGAAACAACTTGATACTTTTGCTTGTTTGTATGTCTGGCATTGATTCTCTTTTCGTATTAGCATTGCCATTTAGTATTAAGTGAAAGCTGACTCATGGTAATTACCAAAGGAATTACAAATGACCACCACAAATACTGAAAGAAGTCATTGATTTGATATTGCTGTGAATACCAGAAGATGTTGTAATGATTTCACAGTTATAAAAAGTGAATTGTCCATTTAACTAAGGAAGTCTAATCAGATGTGCTTAATGCATATTGTATTAGTCAATGCAAAAATTTAAATATTCTCAGGCTGAAAGACAAAATGCTGTATTGTCTTGCTTATACAAAATGATTTCCTTGGGATTTAACAAATACATTCAGTATTTTATACCTAATTTAGGAATGTATTGAAGAAAAAGTAGCTAAAGTTGCTTTGGCATTGTACATAGATTAATAGCACATAATGTTTTAGTAAGTGCTATAGATAGTAAGAAATTAAAATTAGGGTCAAAACATGAGTTTCCTGTTAATTTGTCTTAATTCTTTCTTTTTTTTCTTTTTTACTGAAAATGTTAAGGTCAGGTAAACCTTGCATTGTGTGTCACTCAAGCAACCAGAAACTATCTTTATAATAGTACATTTGGCCTCAGCTCATGTGGTATCAATTATTTATTGTCATCCTTGCCACTCTGGCAGTTACATTGATTTCAAAGAGGAATTTCAATTTATCTCTGTGCTTTGTAGAAGTGAAATACAAAAGAGCTCTACGGGTTTAAAGTTGAAATAGAAAAAAGTCACTGATCATGTTTTTTATTTTTATTTAATGTTTTTGTTTTTTAAATATATATTGATTTCAGAGAGAGGTAGAAACATCAATGATGAGAGAGTCATTGATCTGCTGCCTCCTGCACACTCCTGCTGGGGATCAAGCTGGCTACTCGGGCATGTGCCCTGACCGGAAATCGAACTGAGATCTCCAGGATCATAGGTTGATGCTCAGCTGCTGAGCCATGCCAGCTGGGCTCATTGATCGTGTTTTGTGGCTGACATTTTAAATAATGATTGTTAGGAAAGTCATTACTCATATCTCATATAACATTTTTCCAGAGTTGATGAGGAAACAAGCCCAATTTTTCACCCTTTTTGTAGGCAGTACTGATCAAAAACCAAGGAATGAATGTCATGCTCTAGGTCTTGACTACAGAAAAAGCTAAGGCTGATGCTTGTGGATTATATGCTGTAGTATCAGTTTCCCTTGTTGCTATGAGTAATATGAGGTATCTTAAAAGAAAGGGCAAAAGTGGTTGAAAATTTAATTGGTTTAATACTACTTTAGGGTATCATCTGCACAAGAGTTACAAGGGACATATTTACCTTGAGATTATTTTCTAGAATATAAACTAATTTTTGAAAAGATTGTTAAAACTGAATAGTAGTACTAAGAAGTATGTGTGAATATGTCTGTGAGGGAAGTTCATTAAGAAGTGGTGTTTTTCAAGGAGCTTTTCTAGATGGAGAGAGAACAAAAATAACTAATATTTAGTTTGTTAAGACCAACATGATTGTCAGGTGAACAGTGTAATGCAAAAATCTAAGGAAAGGAGAGAACCCTTGAAGTGGGATGATTGGGTATGCCTTTATGAGGAAATTAGCATTTAAGCTGATCTTGAAAGATGATGGGAGTATATCCTTGCAAAGTAAAAGAATGGGAGGCATTCAGTTGGAGAAAATAGCCAGGGCAAAAGTATAGAAGTGGAACAAACCGAATTGGATTTTTTTAGGGCAATGAATAAACTGTTGGGCATAGGGAAAAAGTAAAAGCTGGGGCTACAAAAATAAGTTTTATTTTAAGGCTTCAAGCAAGAATGTACTAGCTTCTTAAGGTGTTTAAATGGTACAGATTTCAAAGCAGTTTTTCTTCAGGGAAGATTAATTCAGGTACAATCGTGTTAGATATGTTATACATACAATTAAAGCTGTGATAACCAGCTTCCATTAACCAGAGTAGGGGCAAGGAAGGAGAGGGTGTATACAAGCTAGTGATTACTATAATGGACTTTGATTTTAAGCTTGACTTGACTGGGAGATAGGTGAGGACTTCTGGGATTGAGGGGTAGGGGGCAGAGCGAAAAGTTTGGTCAATGGATTGTAGGTACTGATGGGGTTTAAGGATCAGAGTGGAGGTATTAGAGGAAACAACCTGGAAAGATAGATAGGTTGTGGTTGGAGAGAGAGCACAGTGTTTGAAATAGAGATTATGGGAGGGTTGAGAATATTGGTAATGACCATGAGAGTGAAATGGCTGAGATAGAATGGACAACAAGATTTTTCATTATAGGAAAGGAAGTTAAGGAACTGAGGTACCAGGATATTGTAAAATCATCTAACCTGGATATTAGAATGGTGATATTGTGTAGTTGTATACTGTCATGGTTTAATAAGTGCCCTTATATACATTCTTTTCTAATTCTTCTAGTAACTCAGTGAGGTAAATAGAATAGGTAGTAACTCTTTATAGATAAAGTTGAGGCTCAGATAAATTATTTTGCCTAGTATAGAGCTGAGTTTTGTACTATAATCCTATGATTTCTTTTGTAGTGTTCTTTCTACTGTGGTATATACATTGGCCTCTTTTTGAGGAGATGAGCGCTGGTATTGTCTACAGAATGCAAAGCATTGTTTCTTTTTAATACATGGCAGTATTTTTCACCAGTTACCTAACTGGTAGGACATAGGTATGCTTATCATTAAATATTATATTTTTTCCAGAAACATCTCAGTGTTATAAGTTCAATTGATTGTTTATGGCTTCTTGTCGGTCTTTTTACTGTGTATAGGTCTATCAGACAGCTCCATTCCATTTCCCAAACATTATCGAGTGCCCGTTTGTTAGCATTGCGTCATAAAAGGGTAAGAAAAGAGGATAAAATCAGTCAATTTTGTTCATTTATTCCAGTGAAAAAATAGCCAGGAGAGGAGAATGGTACTTTCTGGATACTGTCAAATTAGAGTACTATAAATTTATCCTTGACCAATATCAGAATCAAAAGTTGACTGCTATGATATCTAGTGATGATAATGTCAGCTACTGTTTGTTGAGTATGTATTACATACCAGGCTCTGTTCCAAAGCATTTTGGAGATACTTAACACAAGTGACCACCTAAACCAGCTGGTCTTCCTTTTGTAGATGAGAAAATAGGCTTAGAGAAATTGAGGCGACACAGTAAACTCATATTTGAACTTTGATCTCTCCTAAGATGTGACTTTTCCTGTGATTCCTGATTGTCTCAAGTGTAAGATCCAAACTCACTAATCACTAACTTGGCTTATAAGACTTTTAAGCATCCTGAATCCCTTGTAACAGGTATATCTCTTCCGTTGTCCTGCCATTCTACAGTTTTTGTTGCTATTTGGATCAGCTAGGCTCTTTCATTATTGTCCCTTTGCATGTGTTCTTATCAGAGGTTATTGCTGACATCTTTCTTGGGCAGAGTTAATTGTTTTCATTTTCTGTGCTCCCACAGCACTTTGGCCGTATTTCAATAATACCACTTTTACTAGTAATAGCATTTTTACTAGTTAACAATACAGAGTGCTTACTCTTTTAGGAACTATGTTATGCACTGTTATCTCATGTAATCCCCCTATAAGGTAGGTTCTATTATTCCCATTTTACAAATGAGAAACTTAACCCCATTCACATAGCTAGTTGAAGAGATAGCTTTCAGGTAGTTTGGACCAGTCTCAGCCTTGAACCACTGTGCTGTTTTACCTCCTACTGTATACTTTCTTTTTATAATTTATCTCATCTCACTGGACTTAAAGCTCCTTGAATGAGAGGCTTTCTTGTTTTTTTATTTTTTCCAGCATTGAGTCGGGATCTGGCACCTAGATGTTGCTCAGATATTTGAATTAATGGTTAAGTAAAGGCAAGTATGTATGTAGGCTTAGTAAAGACTGAGAAGAATGTCCAGACTAGAGACTCAGCTTCCTGCTGCGCTGTGGATTATCTAGGTTGAACTGTTTCTGTGATATCCTGTAAAACCAATTGAGGGATATTTCAGGTATGGAGGTTGTGTTATATGTAGTTATAATCTCACTTTATTATATATCACATATAATTACAGCAACACTTGTTTTTCTGTGGACTTGTGCAGAAGTTTTGTTAAATGTCTGCATAGAGATCTATCATGCTAGCCAGTGGTAAAAGAAATAATATGCATTACTATGGGTCTCAGAGGAATTTTTTTTTTTTTTTAAATATATCTTTATTGACTTCAGAGAGAGGAGAGGAGAGGGAGAGAGAGAGATAGAAACATCAATGATGAGAGAGTCATTGATCGGGTGCAGCCCGCAACCCGGGCATGTGCCCTGACCGGGAATCAAACCCTGATCACCTGGATCCTAGGTCGATGCTTAACCAGTGAGCCACGCCCGACCGGGCAGGAATTCTTAACTGTTGTCTCCCTACCTTTTTTGAATGCCTCAGAATTATTTGGCCCTGCTGGTGTGGCTCAGTGGTTGAGCGTTGACCTAGGACACGGTTTGATTCCCAGTCAGGGCACATGACTGGGTTGCAGATGGGCTCCTCAGTAGGGGGTGTGCAGGAGGCAGCCAATCAGTGATGTTTCTCTCTTGTCGATGTTTCTCTCTCTCTATCCCTCTTCTTCCTCTCTAGAAAAATCAATAAAAACACTTTTTAAAAAAAGAATTGTTTGCCGTATTTTGCATGCGTTTCTGAAAAAGGTTGATTTCTCTTGTGGGGTTTTTAAAAATTACTCTTTTTTAATATAGTGCTTTTTTGGAAACCAGTTCTTTCTTCTTGTCAAATTATCCAAAAAATTTGATATGTCAAACAGGTGTACATGTATTTTTAGATGAGTGTGTGATATACTCATACCTATGACCCAATGTAATATGTTTTCTTTTTCTTTTTTTTGTTTTTTAAAGAATAGTTTATTGATTTTTAGAGAGAGAGAAAAATTGAAACCTTGGTGGACTGCCTTCTGCACGCCCCCTGCTGGGGATTGAGCCTGCAACCTGGGCAACCTTTCAGTACATGGGATGATGCCCAACCAACTGAGCCACACTGGGCAGGGTTGGTTTGTTTGTTTGTTTCTTTGTTTGTTTTAGAGAGAGGATGGTGTTGTGGGGACACATCAATTTGTTATTCCACTTATTTATGCATTCATTGGTTGCTTCTTGTATGTGGGCTTCTTGTATGTGGGATTGACGCTCTAACCAACTGAGCAACCTGGTTAGGGCTCCAATGTAATATGTTTTCAAGTTCTTAAGTTATTTGCTGAGATTGCTAGCCAATTATTTTTCCTACCAATTTACATTTAATTTAATAACTGAATTTATTCTTCTGGGTTATTGACTGGCCTCAACAGTGTTTTAAGATAATAATCCATTACTTTGTACCTCTTTAAACCTTGCAGCCTATGCAGTAAAACTATAGTGTAATCATCTGGATTTTACAGCTGGGGAAACAGGCTTAGGCCTAGAAAGAAGTTTGGTAATTTGCCCAAGGTTATACAGCTGACAGATGGTAATGATGATTTCTAGTGTCTCTGGCTTCAGAGATCTTTGGTTTTTATAATAATATACTAGAAGTTGTTTTAAGTCAGACTATATGATTATGAAAACAGTAGTGAAGAATTGGGGTTTTTGAGGAATTGACCACAGTGGTGTTCCTTTCCACTTTCTAAATTGAAATAAATTTTTTAACTATACAAATAAAATTACACCAATAATCCCCAAGAATGTGCATTTCTTTTTGGATAGGTTTTTTCCTGCAGAGACATTTTTCTGAGCTGTTTAGGATAATAGTACAATTAGTTTATTTGGAATGAGTAAGGGAGACAGGGACTGAGATGAAGTCTCTCATTTATTTGGTGACAAGGGAGGACTGGTTTTGTTCATAGATTGAAGCTATCCAGTATAACTCTGTCTGCTAAATACACCTTTTTTGGTCCATGCCAGCTGAGATTGCATCATATGTTCTGAATTTAGAAAGTCCAAATTATAAGCAAGTATGTTAATTGAGTTCTGAGGTAGAGCTATAATTAGTAGATCCATTTAGTGACAATAGACCATCTCTAAAGGAATAATGGTAAATACAGTACACAAGGTAAATGTTGGTTGGAGAGATTTGGAGCAGAGAGAGACAAGAATGTCTGCAATATGAAGTTTAATAAACAGAGCCAGGTGCTAAAAAATAGGGCTAGGATGAGTAGTATAATATACTGCCTAAGAGCCCTGGCCTGGTAACTCAGTTGGTCAGAGCATTGTCCCAATATACCAAGGTTTCAGATTCGATCCCTGGTTAGGGCACATACAGGAAACAACCAATGAATGCATAAACAAGTGGAACAACAAATTGTTGTCGTCCCCCCCCAAAAAAAAACAAAATGTGTGTGTGTGTGTGTGTGTACTGCCAAAAATAAAACTATTTTAAACTTGGCTGATACCTAATTTAAAAAGGAAAAGTCAGGATTTAAAACTTTAGTCTTTATAATCATTGTGTTAATAATTGATTTGTTCATCAGAAACTTTGAATTCACTGACTTTGACTCTGAGTAATATTTTTCATTAAATTTTTTAAAGAAATTGTGTTAAATTTTAATAGTCATAGGAAGATGAAAGAGAGTATAACCTTTTTTAGGGTCTTAAATACTATGTTTTGCTATTTGAGGTTATGGGCTGTTGATTGCAGTCTCTAAAGAATTGTCCCAATGATTTCCTCTTCTCTAGCTTTAATTTTCCCTATTTACTGTGTAGTTAATCACTGGAAAAGGTACAGCTGTGGGATTATGTGGATTCCGAGATCAACACTTACATGGATAAATTTATGGCAGTTTCTGTCTCTTTATATTTAAATGATCAACACAGCTAAATTTGTGACACAGAAGTTTCCACATTTGTCCTGGGCTTGGAAGCAGAATCCTTGACCTGTAAGAAACTAGAAACTAGAGCTACTGTGTATTTTAATGATGTGCAGGTCAGCCAGGTTCTATTCATTTGTAATTAGACCTCCTAGGAATTGAAACCTTTTTTTTTTTTTTTTTTTTTTTTTTGAGTGAAGAGGCAGTTGAAGGGAATTCAGCTGGGTGTATGTATATGTGTGTGCATTTAAAAATGTTTAACAGAGCCCTAGCCAGTTTGGCTCAGTGGTTAGAGCATTGGACCAAGGACTGAAGGGTCCTGAGTTCAATTCTGGCCAAGGGCACATACCTCAGTTGTAGGCTCAACCCCCCGCCCTGGTTGGGGCACATGTGGGAAGCAACCAACTGATGTCTTTCTCACATCGATGTTTCTCTCTCTCTCTCTCTCTCTCTCCCCCTTCCACTCTCTCTGAAAACCAATGGAAAAAATACCTTAGGTGAGGATTAAAAAGAAAAAAAATCTTTAACACATATTTTAGGGAAGTGAATTTGGATCCCTTTGATCTTAAATTTCTGATCACATAAATGAAAAGCTATATTTCAATTCTGAAAGCAGGTCGTAATTAGAAAGGAAGAGTTAATTTAGACAATGGAAAATGTATTCCAAGCAATCATCATTAAAGCTAAATTTTAGGAATCTTCTAACAAAGAATCTGAATTTTCACTAGAATGACCATATGTTCCAGTTTATGCCTTTTGTCCTGGCATAATTACTATTAACACCCCCTTTTACCCTCAAAGTGCCCTGGTTTGTATGATACATTATATGATTATCCTAGCTCTAATGGGAGTTGAGAGATCTAAATAAGGTTTTGAAAGCAGGTTAAAACAAAAAAATACTTCTCTTCAAATCCCTTTTGAGGCCTTTGGATAATCAGATGCCATACTGACTATTTTTGGAAGGAATGATCTTATTATTAAGCCTTAGTGCATCAGAATGACTTGAAAAAATTTGGGAGGAGGGGAGAGAGGCGAGAAATGAAGTATTTACCACTACCACCACTACTTCTACACTTTGTGCCCTAGGAGTTTGAAATCACATTTTATATTTCGTCCTCCTTTCTTCCCTTTCTTTCCTAGTGCAGCATTAAAAGGGACAAATGGATAAATTCAAAGTGAAAAGTAAAACACAACCTTCTCAAAAACAACTACTGTTTCTAATTACATGTTTGTTCTTTCAGAGATACATAATACATATACAAGTATTTTTTACCTTTCATGCAAACACATTTTCCAGCACTTTGATTTTTCTGTTAATAATATGAGTAGAGATTATCCTATAACTAAAAGTCTTTTGTTTTTCGTTTTATTTTAAACTCCTTTTAGACTTATAGCATCACTGCAAAAATAGTATAGAGTTTTGGTATACTACTCACCCAACTTCCCCTACTACAATATCTATACAGTAACCATAATGAAATTAATCAAAACAAAGAAATTAAGTTTGGTACAGTAATATTAATTAAACCATAGATCTTACTTGAATTTTACCATTTTTCCTCTAATGCCCTTTTTCTGTTCTAGGAGCCCATCTAAGATTCTACATTGATTGCATTTAGTTATTTTTTGTCTCTAATCTGTAATAGTTCCTCACTCTGTGTCTTTGGTGATAACTAGAAGGTTTTGACTAATTCTCCTTTCTACAGAGAATATTGTTTCAGAATTATGGAAACAAGGCTACTATTACTTTTTTTAATCTTTGAGTTTTGTGTAGTGTAATACAGTGGTGGGAACATGAGACTAAGAATCAGAAGCTTTTGTGAATTGGTAACAATCTCTGTATTACTTATTTGTAAAATAGTAATGATTAAAAAATCCCCAAATCCTGTACAGTGAGTCCTCACTGAATGCCATCTGTAGGTTCTGGGACTTTAAACAAAGTAACCTACAAAGAAACCAATTTTACCTTAGGCTATTGATTTTCAACAGGTCTGCCGCAGCACACCAGTGTGCCACAAAAGGCACATTGGTGTGCTGCAAGAATTTTTAAAACATGCAGTATCTGACTATTTATTCAGGAGCACTGAGCTCTTTCCCTTAGATTGTCAAGTAAAATGACAGCAGCCAACAAAACAGTAGCCATCGGTGTGAATGAATCAGAATTATACCTTTTTATTTTTTTGGTCAGATCAGCAAAAAACATAATACTGTATTTTTTGGTGTTCCAAAGCATTTTAGTAATTAGTTTATGTGTACCATGAGATGAAAAGGGTTGATAATTGCTGCCATAATAGGCTAATTGATAGGAACAAGAGTTAATTTCTTACGGCATCTCATTAACATTGTAATGAAATGACTGAACGAAATGATGTTGAGGACCTGGTGTATTGAGTATCTCACAAACTTGTTAGAATAAAGTTTCTGAAGGTATTTTATAAAGCTAAAGGAAGCTATGCATGCTATGTATATGGAGTGGTATTGACCCTTCCCAAAACTTTTTATTTTTTTAATCTGTTATTTTAGGACAGTTTTAAATTTACAGAAAGATTGCTAAGACAGTACAGAGTTCCTATATACATATACCTCATATACTCTGTATTCAGTTTTCCCTGTTGTTAACATCTTAAATTAGTATGGCACATTTGTTACCATACTCATGCAGCAGTATTGATACATGATTCTTTAAAGTCCATCCTTTATTCGGATAGCCTTAGTGTTCCCCTAATATTCTTTTTCTGTTCCAGGATCCCATACAAGATACTACATTAAATTTGTCATGTCTCTTTAGAATCTTCTTAGCTGTGACAGTTTCTAAAAATTTCTAAAGGGCAAAATTTTTAGTTATAATTGTCATTAATTTTGGATCTAATTTAATAAATATTTTGATTTACCATAAGTACCTGTATATACTCTATAGCACAGTAGAACCTGTGTCTGATTTTTATTGTATATTTGTTTACTCTTTTAAAGCAAACTCTTTGACTTACTCATTTATGTTTGTGACACTGTCAGGTACACTATAATTTATTTGATATAAAAGACTTCATTAGGGGCATGGATCTGAAATTTAACATTGTTCCTACAAGAAAAAAAGATATGCTTTAAATGATCTGGTTTGGGGAAAACCAAGGATGCTTAATTCTTTTGGTTAAAGAAAGCGACAGAGTTTCATATATCTTCTTTGAGCACTTTAATGGCCAACAAATATAGTCGTTCTTATCGTTCTTTGAGGAAGGAGCTATCTAATCTTTAAGGCAGTTCCCTCCAAATTTCCATTGTCTTTTATCTTAATGTATTTCCTCCTTTGTTTTCTGTATATTCAGTACCCACTACTTTTTTTAAAAATCCTATTAAACAGTTTTTAAAAACAAATCATATACCACTCTACTAGCTGCACAGAGTAAATGATAGATCAAAGAATAAACCCAATGCCTTATAAAGCCAGCCTTGTACCCTTCCACCCACACTCCTCCCTGGCACCTGGCTAAGATCCAGCTCACTTCCACTTTGAAGTCCTGCCTGATACTTCTGGTCTGTGCTCCCCCAGCTTTTCATTTACACCTCTGTCATGGCACTTAGATTGCAATCACTGTTTACCTGTCTCCTCCATGAAGCATATTCCTTAAGTCCAGGCACTCTTTCTTCATCTATATGATATGTACTGTGCCAGAACAGTTCCTAGTAGATGACAGAAAATTAATGAATATTATGTGTTAGGTTAGACTAACGTGTCCTTTTATGTAAATAAAAAAAAGAAGAGACTGGTCATACAGGATGATTTTTTTTTTAAGTTAACCACTGTAAAGACTCAATGCTTTCACAGCCTTGCTCTTGTCCCCTACTTTTTTCAGTCTTTTTAAGGTTATTTGCACTGTTCATAAATTATGCCCATTAAGGGTGTTTTTGTAAAATACTTTTCTCCAGATATTTGTTAGATTGAACTTGTAAGTAGAACTTTAATCTTATACCTAGATATGTTACCTAGTCCAGTCATCTCGTGTTACAGGAGAGGAAACTTTGTGCTAACAATGTCTTTAATTTTTTAGAACATTGTGCCTCCCTATATTAAAATTCATAGATCTGTACATCAAAATAAAAGACTTTTAAAAATAAAAATAAAAAACATGCATAGACAGCTCTAGAATACTTTAGCAACTGGTGCTAGAGGTTGTCATCTTCGATAGTGATAAATTTTGGGAAAGTTCTCTTTTGATTTAAAACATGGTTGTCCTAAATTTAATACTATAGAGGCTTATTTACTTTAAAAGTACCCAGTTGTTGGTAGGATGAGATTCTTTTATCATTAAATCATTGAAAGCTGTAGAGTGAAAAAGAGAATTATGAGATTTGGCTAGACATTGGTCTATAATATTGTGAGGTTTAAGTTAATCTAAGTATTTGAATGTTTATCATTTAGGAATTTAGAAATATTTTGCAATTAACATCTTTGAAGTAACTTACTCTTTTAAATGTTGCAATAGAAGTTAAAATGCCAAGAGGAAGGTTTTATTTTAAGAGATCACTTGACAAAATATTGGAGATTAATTTAAGACAGACTTTCATGATTGATAACCCCCCAATTTTTTTAGTTTTTGTTGATGATGGCTTTTCCTCGGTATTGGAATACTTGCTCTTATATCCTTATTTTTAAAATTTTTTTAAATTTATTTTTATTTATTGATTTGAGAGAGAGATTGATTTGTTGTTCCACTTATTTATGCATTCATTGGTTGATTCTTGTATGTGCCATGACTGAGAATAGAACCCACAACTTTGGTGTATCAGGATGAAGTTCTAACCAACTGAGCTACCCAGCAAGGGCCTATTTTATTTTTTAAGATTTACTTTTTTTTTTTTTGTCTTTGAAAAACCCATTGTTACTCCTTTTGTTTTTTGATTTATCTTTTTTTTTTTTTTAAATATATCTTTATTGATTTCAGAGAGAGGAAAGGAGAGGGAGAGAGAGAGAGATAGAAACATCAATGATGAGAGAGCCATTGATTGAGCCCACAACCCGGGCATGTGCCCTGACCAGGAATCGAACCCCGATCGCCTGGATCCTAGGTCGACGCTCAACTGCTGAGCCACGTCCGGCCGGGCACTCCTTTTGTTTTTTGGAAAGAATGCACAATTTTATTTTTATTATATTTATAGTGGTAAAATACACATAAAATTTACCATGTTGCCTGGCAGGCGTGGCTCAGTGGTTGAGCATAGACCTAGGATCCAGGAGATCGAGGCTCAGTTCCCCATTAAGGCATATGCCTGGGTTGTGGGCTTGATCCCCAGCAGGAGGTGTGCAGGAGGCAGCTGATCAATGACTCTCACATCATTGATGTTTCTCTCTCTCTCCCCCTCTCCCTTCTTCCTGAAATTAATAAAGACATATTTTTTTAAAAAATTACAATGTTAGCCCGGCCGGGCGTGGCTCAGCGGTTGAGCGTTGACCTAGGATCCAAGCGATCCGGGTTCGATTCTCGGTCAGGGCACTTGCCCGGGTTGCGGGCTCGATCCCCCAGTGAGGGGCCTGCAGGAGGCAGCCAATCAGTGACTCTCTCATCATTGATGTCTCTCTCTCTTTCTCTCCCTCTCCTCTCCTCTCTCTGAAATCAATAAAGATATATTTAAAATATATATATATATTTTTTTAAAAAGTTACAATGTTAACTATTTTAAAAGCATACAGTTCAGTGGCATTACATACACTGACAATGTTTCAGGGCCATTATCACCACCATTATCTAGTTCCAGAACTTTTTCATCACTGCCATACAATTTTGGCACCTAAGTGTTCTCTAATGTTTACCCATTATGTTGAGTTTTGGGGATTGTAAGAGGTAAACAAGACACTGTTCTTGTCCTAAAAGACTTCACGGTCTGATGAGAGAAACAAGTAAGCATATATTTATGATACATTGTGGCAAATTATGGTACAGGTCTCTATGGTTAAAGTTTATTCAACTAAAAGTTTACCTTGGAAAAGCAGAGTATCTTTTTGTTAGGTTAACATTCAGATTGTCATACCACTCCACATTGAATTAATTAATTTAGGCTAGACTGAAGTCTGGTCTTTTGACTTTGATAAGTTCAGGACTCACAAATCCTTATGCTCTTTAATTTGTAACAAGAAGGAAAGCAGAAAATTGATATTCTGATTTAAAGCCAAATTACTAGTTCTTCCTTTCTAGGGGAGCCGGGGACTCAGGAAAAAAACCATGATGAGGGTGAACCTCTAGCTATCGGAACTTATCTTTATCTTCAATTGAACTGTTTTGATTTACTCTGATTACAGTGATAGCTTGCCTGATTATGGTCAAATATGGTATTATACAAGCATGTTTATCTCGGCAAATCATTTGAGGAATAGCTGCATTTGGGATGCTGTGTCAGATTTTGTTGTATTCCTCAAATCTTGGGAGTTAAGTGTTAATGATTTAAAATGGAATATTTTAGCAGTTTCAGTAAAAAGCAGTGTTACCAGCATTGAACAGTATTATAGGTTTTATTTGCATTCTTCTATTACTATGACATATTTTCTTTAGTACAAGGTTGTTTGTGAAAACTAAAACACAATATGGTCCTTTGTTTTTAAGATTCTGTAGTCTTCCTAATACAGTCAGTCTAAGAAAGTCAATATCCCAGATGGTTGGGCGTGTTTTAGTTCGCAGTTTCGATGCTTGTCATAGGAAGAAGAGTTCATGTTACTGGACTCCTGATAAATTGTTCAGATTTTTTTTTTTTTTTTGGTTCAGATTTTTTAAAAGTCTGAATTTGTGTCAGTTTTGGTTATCTACAACAAAAGAAAAAAAGTTAAAAATAACCCCTCATTCGATTGCTTTTGAAAAAATAACTGTAGTCTTATCTTTTCAGGGTAATCACTTTGATCAGTATGAAGAAGGACATTTGGAAATTGAACAAGCATCACTTGACAAGCCTATTGAATCGGTAAGATGATCAGTGCTTAATTTGGGGTCATAGCTAGCTAGTTAGGTAGTGTTCGTGTGACACTTGATGTGAATGAAGTTAAACTTATTAACTTATAGTACAGTCTAGAGCTGTTTTCGTGCATGCCTGACAGTAATCAAAGAGAGTTTGAGATATAATTTAATATTTAATATGTTGGGATATCAGTCTGAAATCTAGAAATAATTTAGAATTTTGATGAAAAAATATCATTTGGCCCATACTGATATTCCATTAAAGATAGCAAGTTAAAAGTTTAGTGTTTTTGTAAATTGAATAAAGGAGTAAAATGTATTTTGATCCTTTAAAAGCTTCACCTTTCCTGGGCAACACAATCATATAATGTTCCATTAGGAATAGTTACTATCTCTTCACACAGTTTAGTTTTGGATATTGATATAAAGCAATACAACAAGGAGATTTCTTTCTTTTGACTTTTTTTTTTTTTTTTTAATCTTAATTTTTGAGCATTGTTTTCATTTTGAGAAGCCCTTTATTTTCAGGTTACAGTCCATTGTTAAAATGTCTAAACTTGTCAGTATTGTCAGTATTTAATATTTGTGCTTAAGTGTACATATTTACATTTAATAAAGGTTTCAGTGAGTTATTTTAGCTTGAGTGAAAAATGATTAAAGAGGGAATCTTAATCTTTATAATAGTCAAGACATCCCCTCTCTCCCTTTAAGAAACACTAGCTGCTTCTCCTCCCTCAGGAAAATAAGGCAATTTAGAAAGCACAGGTATTTTAACCATAGCTTTTATTTTCACAACTGTACCATAGTAAAGGATCAACATATATTTATGTTCCTAAATTAGGTTGGTGTTGTGTGTTTGTGTGTGTGTTTAGATGTTTACAGAAATTTACACAACTTGGGGTGTTCGACATTTTTCTTCCACAGCAGTTGGCCCATATTAGCTAAGCAGCCATGATCTGGTTTGTATTGCACGGTCTGCCTTTTTTTAATTTCTTCTCTAGGGTTTCTTTCTCCCCCACTTCCCCTTATTTCTGTTCTTCTGGTCCAGTGAACACTGCATATAGTACCTTCTGTCTTAACGTGCTGGCATGATGCTAGACTTAGGCATGGCAGTAATTGATGACGCATGTGATAATGCTGCAGAGGGAGAATTCACATCTGATGTTGTACTGAAAGTCCAGTCTTGTGTTTTGACTTAAGGATAAAATGCCAAGCCCATTTTGCTCAGTTAAAAAAAAAAATCACTGAAGTTTTTGCCTTGTTTTGTGTCAGTTTTTTATTTTAATTTAAAAGTTCCTTCGGGTCAAAGTTTAAAAACCGAGAACTGTCAGAAGCAAGGCCCAAGTACCATATTCTCCAAGGTACATGATTGGTTAATACAATTCTGTGAGTACTCTGACCTGAAAGTAGCAGGAAATTTAATTAGACTAAATTTGCAGCCTAGTATTTGTTATCACTATACTCAACAAAGATTTTTTTAAAGCACTAAATTAAATGATGTATAACATTTTTAAAGCCTTCTTTTAGGGCTAATTTTAAGGGTTTTGGAACATTCGTTCCTTTGGCATGTGAGACTAACGACCTTTTCACTCTCACACTGTCCAGGATTTTTTCCAGCACATGTCATAGGGAGAACACTATCAGAAGACAGTCTGAATAATCATTGTTGAATAATGTCAGTGAGTAGCAGTGGAATTGATATATGCCTTATTTATTAAATAATATTGTCTTCTCCACTTAAAATAGCAAACAGTACAGCATTCAGACTGGATATTTAATTTTTAATAAACAAGTGTATGTTCACAGAATTATATTAATAAATTATACTTCTAACATAAATTTACTCCCAAATGCATAAATATATCAATTATTTGTGCTGTGGTAGTTTAGATAGGAGGAGGAGGAGCTTCATAGCCTAAATTATGCTAGATAAAGGTGGGACACACAAGATAAGGGGAATTTTATTTCTGTTATCAAATCATTTGGGGATAAATTTAAAATTTTTAAAGACACTCAAAATGATTGACTTTAAAGTAGGTAGTGTCATGTGTCCCCCCACACCGCCCCAAAAAGAAGTGTCCTATAACCTAAGGAATTCCCACATGTATATTAGTTTTATGACTGGCTGGCTATATTGAGCTGTCTTATTCCTAGAGGGGGAAAGGTTGTTTCTAACACACAGAAAGAGTATCTGCTGAATTAAAATCTTTCTCTGCAGCAATATCTATTGAGAGGTGCTGACTGTTTTGCTACAGCATGCAACTCAAAAGTGGCTGGAAATATGCAGCTTTGGGAGTCTACAGATCATTGCAGGAGCTAAAGGTCTAGTCATTTTTTTTTATTTAACAAAGGTAATCTGCAGCAGCTGGTAACCGTGGAAGTCTCTGCACAGGTTTGTGCCAAGAATATGCCTGTTTGAAAGGTTATTGTGAGTATAGGATTAAGCTCTTTTTGTTTTGTAATAGGGTAAATTTGTTGCAAACCAGCAAGGTGGGAAATGAGATATAAAGATGCAATAATGCATTATGCTTTCAGTGTACTTCTGAAGCTTAGATTTGTTAGTGAAATGACACAGATATTTTCATTTCAATTAGGAAATGTTGAAAACACTTAAAAATCTAGCATTTGTAAAGCATTTCATAATCTTTGTTATAAAGTTATATTTCAACCAACCAAATATGTTTCAGTAAAATTTCTGGTCAAAAATAAAATATTGTTCTAAGAAAATTATGAAAGATATCAGTAGACAACTTGATTATATGAATTAGAAAGTGTAAAGTATTAACATTTTACCCTTATTACAAACACTTTTTAGAACTTGAATTTTAAGTTATGCTTAATGAAATTTTTAGGTCCCAGCCTAATAATTATGACCTGCACATACTTAAAGATAAAATATTTAGAAAACAAATAAAACTTAATCTAAAACCATAGACAGCCCAGTCTAGGATTCTACCATAGTTCCAAGAATTGGTCGGTGTGATTTAGGATATATGTTCCTTTTATGACCCTTACCAAAGAAAAAAGATGAGAAATCAGATGGGAGAGTGATTTTAAGCTATTCATAAGGCAAACTGCCTGCATGATAGACTTAAAATATGTCATTGTTGCAGTTGGAAATAAAACTACCCATCAACTGTTCGTTGGTCTTTGTTCTGCCTGGCTGATTAAAATCCTATCTTTATAGTTGTCAGGTTGACCAAGCAGGTTTTAAAAATTAATGTAAGTTTTTAAACTCCAGTTGCTGATGTTCACTTTGCTCACTAGGGATTTAGAAGTCTATGTGTAATTGGGTTTTGTCCTGTTAAATATCTGTTTAGATCTGTGGACTCCACTAGTTCCAAACTGTAACTCTGTAAGACTGTTGATTTGACATTTAGCAGTGACCATATGTGGACTGCACTATAAATAATGTGCTTCTTGGAGCTGAATGGTGTAGCATTACTATATGGCTTTTCTCTCTAGTCTTCATTGTGTCATCTGTAGTGAGCTATAGATTTTTCATTTTGGGAATTTTTACAACTTATTTGCATGGGTTCACCTTAGTAGCATTTGTTTTTTGCTTATAGAATCTTTAATACACAATCAGCAAAGCTTACAATCCACTCAAGAGACTTAACCATTTTTGTCACTGTATAATATAGACTAAATGGTATAAATTGAATGTGGCTGTCAACTAAAAGAAAATTCAATGTGGAATTAATATTCAGTCATTGACATAATTGTAGTATAGTTTCTTGAGACATGATTAATACTATATTTCTTTCTATAAAAATTTTAAATGCGCCCCATACAAAAAAGTAAATTTTTATCTGTGTTTTGGCAGACACCCATTATACGGATTGGTGGTACTATTGCCAAAATGATTGTTGTTATTCTGAATGGCATACAGCTTTATGGAGCAGAGCAAAGTTCCCTGGGAAAGTTTTCTACCTGATATATATGTGTGTGTGTATATATATATATATATCTTTATTGATTTCAGAGAGAGGAAAGGAGAGGGAGAGAGAGAGATAGAAACATCAATGGTGAGAGAGTCATTGATCAGCTGCCTCCTGCACGCCCGTGACAGGGGATCGAGCCAGCAACCTGGGCATGTGCCCTGACGGGGAATCAAACTCCGATCGCCTGGATCCTAGGTGGACACTCAACCGCTGAGCCACACCCAGCCAGGCTCTAGCTGATATTTAATAAATAGAAATGTTGAGGAATGACTGAAACAATTAATAATGGGTGTTTTTTGGGTTTTGGGGGGTTTTTTGCTGGTGTGTTTTCAGCATATTGGTAGTTGCTTATAATACACTTTTCGAAGACCTTATTTAAAAATTATATCCTCACACATATTTTAGAGGGGAACAAAGGATAAAAATGTAGCATTTTAATTATACATTTAACTTTTGAACTAGAAAAAAAAGTTTTAAAAGCTAACTGAGGTAATCTAGGTAGAAATAGTTTGGGTTTTCAGCTCAGCTTCATGGTTTAGCCAGAATTAAGAACTTTATGCCTAACCAAAAAAAAAAAAAAATTCCACCCTGCCACCATTTTGGAGTCATGAGCATAGAGAATAACTAGTAGATTGTGGAAACCAGCTTTTTGCCTACCACCCTTTGGCAAAATTCAGTGGCTTTATTATTTTAAAATTAGTATTTCCCTGTATTTCTTCCATGTGCATTGAAATTAGGCTATCATGTCCCTTTGTTAGTCATAACCAACTGTGTTTAAAAAAGAAAAAAATTTCCATTCATTTTTGGTTCTGTGAGATTATAATTAAACCCCAAATTTTATATATTCTTTAAAATATATATATATTTAAAAGATTTTTAATTGATTTTAGAGAGAGGAAGGGAGAGGGAGAGAGAGAGAAACATGGATGTGAGAGCAAAACATCGATTGGCTGTCTCCTGCATTCTGCCTACTGGGGGTCGAGCTGACAACCTTGTGGTGCATGAGACAACGCCCAACCAACTGGGCCACACCAGCCAGGGCCAAATTATATATTCTGTTTCAAAATTAAAAACTGAAAGATATTTTAATCACTATTGTAGTAACTAAAATAGTAGTAGTTACTGTTTTAGAAGCTAAATTTAGTGGTCCTTGCTTTTGTTGTGCCTATATTACCTGTTTGGGCTATAAATAACATCTGTGAGAAGAATTGGCAGAATCACAGCCTTAGACAGAGAGAGTAGATTAATTAACGGTCTGCCAATTGAACCCCTTGTTCTTTTACAGGGAAAGTTCGATGAACATTTTGATCATTTCAGAGGTAGACAAGTCTGCTTTGTTCTCCTTTGTATAAGGTATTTATTTTGGTGTGCCTTCCTGTGTTACCCATCGTCCTTAAACCTACTGGATTTTTGACGAGTGTTTATAAAACTTTTTTTCTTTTTTTTGGTAGGAAAAGGGACCATACTGAATACTAGCCCTTTCTGCATTGTCATAGAGCTGCCTATTTTCCTCTAAAAGCAGGTAGTCTGGAATGAAGGAAGGGTCCAGATTTTCTCTATTAGTCATTCACTTAATTTAGGAGGTTGGTGAATCTAAGAGGTTCTTGGGTATATATCTGTTTTTTCTGTTGCCTTTCTTATAATCACAAGGACATAGAGTAGTAGCATGTTAATAATTTTAATATAATTCCTGACATTTCATTCCCTATTCATACTTGGGAAAGTAGATTTAATTAAAGAACAGTTTTCACCTAAAATTTTAGAGGAGAAAGGCCACTACCATTTTGTATCAATAGCTTTTTTGAGAAAGTGACAGCCATCTTGAGTGGTTTTGTAAAAGTGGTGCTAATGTGTATAACCCTAAATTTTTCTTTTTTCTCCCTCTCCCTTTAACATTTGCTTTTCCTTTCACTGTTGTCAGCCACAACACGCTGCTCTTGAACCTCTCAGCTGGTCTTGACTCGTGAATTTACTTATGCTTTCACTCTTTAGTAAATACATTAATTGCAAGCAGTGAATTGAAAACAAGACAAAAAAAAAAAAAAAAAAACGACCATTAGTGAATGGACAGTTTCTTACTTTGTGTTACATTTAACTGTTCTTTTGACAGCCCAGTTTTTAAAGCCAGGTTCGTATGGAAATGCTTTCACTCCACTTGCACTGCTTTTGGAAATAGCATACTGCTTCATCTGTCTGTTTATTTTAGTGCATTCATAATATAACACAGTCAGCATAATGTCTCATCTCCACTTAGCCAAAGATTGAGTTTTCTTAAATAAAAAAAAGGGGGCAGCAATTTTTGTCAGCATGGTTTAATATCCTAAATCTCTTTGCCAAGTACAGTTATAACATTAGTCTATTAAAAGATTAAACAGTAATCTAATCAACTACATAATCTTAGAGTTGTTCTGCTTTCCTTGTCCTTTCTGTAGCTATTGTAGGAGTTATGATATAAAATAAGGATTTTTATGTACAGGTAAGTTTCTTTTCATAGTAGTATAATAAAGGCCTCTTTACCTTTTCATTTTTGGCTAACATTGCTTGTACTAAGACTTTCGTTTTTGTTTTTTTTAGTGAGGTTTTTTTTACAAATACTTAGGTACTCAGTACTTGTTAAGGGGATGCTTTTCCTGACAATTCATTTGGGAGGAGAGAAGGGAAAAAGAGGCAGCAGTGTTAGATTAAGTATTTGTGATGTTTAATAACATGAACATCATCACTTGGGATAACCATAGCATTTTCTAATTCTTTCAGTTCCTAGCAAAAAAATTTCCAGTCATCTTTTGTGTACCATGATGATTTTGTGTGAGAGTATGTATATATCTTGAAAACAGCAGTGTCTTTTGTTTTAGAAACAAGTTTTTCATTATCTTTTGCTTCATTTTTGTTTTTTAAAGCCTCGTAATCTCTCTTTTTTTAATCCTCATCTGAGGATGTATTTTTCCATTGCTTTTCAGAGTGAGTGGAAGAGGGAGAAAGAGAGTTAGAAACATCAATGTAAGAGAGACACACATCGATTGGTTGCCTCCCGGTCTCGAGCTGACTGGGGCCAGGGATTGAGCCTGCAACCAAGGTACGGCCCTTGGTCAGAATCAAACCTGGAACCCTTCAGTCCGAGGGCTGATGCTCTAACCACTGAGCCAAACTGGCTGGGGCTGATCTCTTAATTTTTTATTAAAATTTTCTATTTATTTTATTGTTTTGAAAGAGAGAGAAACATCCATGTGATAGCTAAACATCTGTCGGCTGCCTTCTTTACCGCCCCCCCCCCCCCACACACACACAGTAGGGATTGAGGCCACAACTGGGGCTTGTGCCCTGATCTGGAATCAAACCAGCAACTTTTCAGTGCATCGGGATGACGCCCAACCAGTTGAGCCACACTGGCCAGGACTCTCCTGATCTCTTTTTCCTCCATCAATGAAGTAATCAGCTGCTCGGCCCAGTTTTCCACTTTATATGCTGTCCTAAACTTGTAGAAGGAAATTGTTCTTTAAAAAAAAAAAAAAAGGCATTGGGGAGGCTTAATCTTCCTCTTCTAACTTTCTGTCAGAGAAGGTAACAGTAAAATAATTTTTTCTTTCCTTTCTAACTCCAAAGAGCATTTTATCATTGATAAGGAGCTAAAGATAAAAAGCAGTTTCGTATGTTTGACTTTTACATAGAGATTTATGGTTTTGTTAGCTTTATAAATTGATTTCAGGAAATGAGATTATTTTCAAGTGGTGATACCATATTAATGGAAATTACATTTTATTAGATATAGAACACTTTGTGTTTATAATTTTTAAATGTCTTCATTTGGACAAGTAGCATCATTTTATCTGACATAGTTAATGGTTATTTTAGCTTTGTCTCTAATACTGGACAGTATTTGTAAAAAGCAAAGAATTGGACAAAGGTATGCAGAGGTTTCTAAGATCTTGACTCCTTACACAAAAGCTGACATTTGCTGACATTTAATTGTTGTTTCTGGTGTCTTTTCATACAGTTTACATTGAAATACCTTTCCTGGTGTGCTCCTAGGAAGATGAGACATTATGTATATTGGTTTTTCCCCCCTACATGCACTAATGGTTCTTTACTGTTAACTTATTGCTAGGCCTGTTTCATTCTAACATTTTAGCATTTTTGTTAGATTACATGTTGAAATGCATCACTCAGTCTGTGCTTGAGCTCATTTTATTTTTCTGTTTAATCAATTTAATTTCTTGTTTTACTAACCTCACTGTTTTTTCAGTTTAATATTGGCTGCATGCTAGTTAAATATTTATATTTTATATATATATATAAAAACCAATCAAATCTAGCCTGGATTTTGCTCTGATTGTGTTTTCATTTCTAGTGGTGGGGCAGTCTTACACTTACAACTTACTTTGTATCATGAAAGCCTGACACATAAACAAAATAACTAAACACAATGTAGATTTTCTTTTAAAAAAAATCTTAAAGTGGTGCTGTCTAGGTGGTGGATATGATTGTATAAGTACCTTGATTTTATGCTTTTTTAATGTTAGTTTTAAACTTCATAAGTGTATTCTTCCCTCTTCTCCCCTTCCCCTTTTTCTCCTTTTAAAAATGTTATGTGCAAAAGTTGCCCAGCACACCATCAGAAAGGACCCTTACTCCCTATATTCTTTTCATATAAAATACCAGCCAGCATTTCTTTTTACATTAATGTCCCTTTATTGGGCACATTTGCCCCCTACTATTAGCACCTTTTTGCATGCATATATGTAGACTTATCTCTTGCTCATCACCTGTTTAAATGTCACTATAGGAAGGGAAGAATATATTATTGGAATATTTTTGGTTTGTCTCTCTGTTCTGTCTGTCAGGATAATATTGGACATCGCTTACTCCAGAAACATGGGTGGAAGCTGGGCCAGGGATTGGGAAAATCTCTTCAGGGTAAGTTTTTTAAATATACAAAAAGAAAGAAAGAAAGAAAACAATGTTTCTGATGCAAATCTTGTGCCTGAGTATGTTCGTTGTCCTTTTTTAAGTGTTTGGGTGTTGTCGTCGTTTCCCAGCCCCCCACCCCCCCCAGAATAGTCTGTTTTTCCTATAACTGTATTTTAAGTCACTATTAAGGTAATAATTTATAAGAGTAAGCTGTTATGCCATGAATATTTTCTGGTAAAAAATATTGTGTATACCTCAACCTGTTTTCATTTTTTTTGGTGGGAGTAACCAGTGGGTGGAATGAAAGAAATACATAGCAGGGTGTGCTTTGTGTCATTTAGTGATGTAGTGTGGCTTCAGTATTATAAAGAGAACCATTCAGTAGCAGAGTTTAACTTTTATACTACCCCCACCCCATTTTCCCTGAAGCTATTTATTGCCTTGGCTCTTTTTCTCTGCAATCATACTCTATGTAATAGTAGAGAGAAAAATTAACCCATTTTATATGAAACATAAATGGAAGCAGAGAGGCCATTTTTCAGGTTCCAATCAGATTGGGCTGTGGAAAATGTATGGCTTAACGTTTCCATTACATTTTTTTTTCTTGTAACTATACTAACCATTTGGATAAAAACAGAGTACTAATATTTCTACTTCTGAGTTTTTGCTAATTGGAAACCAGCCAACTTCGTTCACCTTTTTGCTCCCTCACATTCAAGAGCTGTTGTTGATTCTTTGCACATGTGAGATGGGATGATTGTGCTCCCACATCTGCTCCTGAAGGGTCTCTTTGTATAAAAGGGTCTTTGGGGAGAGGTGTGCTACTGTTGACTTAATTATTTGCATTTTGGAAATGGATTTCCATAATTTGAATGGGAAGTCTTAATCAACTCGTGTGTGTGTGTGTGTGTGTGTGTGTGTGTGTGTGTGTGTGTGTGTGTGTGTGTGTGTGTGTGTGTGTGTGTGTGTGTGTGTGTAGCTCAGAGGAGTGATGACTAGGGAAGACATCACAGTAAGGCTGGAGGAATAATAGTTATTACCAAATAAAGGTGATTACATTTGGCAAAAAGTAGACATGGCTAGCTGGATCAGAGAATGCCCGTAGGGCAGTGGATGTTATACTTTTCTTTTTTCTTCTTTTTTAGCAGAACCTCCCAAAATATTTTTTAAATGTTGAACATTAATATATAAAAGGGAGGAGAGGAAACCACAGTTATTTTGGCTGAAGTAAAGTTCTAGGTCACCAGGAGTAGTTTGGAAACCATAACTAGAAGGCAGTAATGGGAAATTGCATTCAAATAGGCACAAATCTAGTACTTACTGAGTATTTATGTGCTAAGCCCATAAGAAGTATTTACGTGCTAAGCACGTAACAGATACCTCATTTAATTCTTACAACAAATCTGTGAGATAATTACTGCCATTCCCATTTTGCAGAAGAAACTGAGGTTTAGAGAAGTTTTTTGTAAGTTGCCCAAGAATAAGCAACCAGTAAATGACAGTATCAGAATTCAAATTTTGGTCTTTCTGACTCCAAAACCCATGCTGTTACTTACTACACTGAATGTGGAAGGCTTTAAGGTTGCTCCAATTTGGAACTTTATTTTGTAAGCCAAGGGCATTTTTTGATCAGAGGAAAGGTATAGACTTTATAGCAAGAGATATTAAAGCTAATCAAAATTTATTTTACAGATGAAGAAATTTAGATTTGAGGTTCCAAAATATATTAGTAATAGTGCTGAAACCTATTCCAAATTCTCTGATTTGTGATCTGTTCTTTCGATTATACCAACCAGGAAATTTGCAGTACAAGTTAAATATTCGTCTGGTCAAAGTATGTCTGAAGAAGATGGAAAACCATTTAGAAAGTTGTTTGGGTTTGAGTTGAGGGACTAGGATAGAGTAATAGCAGTGGAAATGGAACAGAAGGTATAAATATAAAGGATAATAACACAGCAACTATGAAGCACAGTGTACAGTCAATTTATGCATGTTCCCTGGTGTATTGTTAATCCTTTGTAATAAGGATTTATTAAGTGTTTACTGAGTGTTTGCACATGGATTATCTAACTTAAGTTTTCTTTGTGGTAGGTATCATTCCTATTTTATAGATGAGGAAATTGACATTCTGAGCAATACTCTACCCAAGATCATATAACAAATAAGGGGTAGAATAATGGTGCCAAGTCCTATGCTATAATTAATATGCCATAATGGATATAAACTCTGTCTCCTAGAAAGATGTGATGGTGGTGAGAAATGCAAGTACTATAGAATTGACATGTACAGTAGTTAATTCTGTCCCAAAATATTAGAGATAGCTTTCAATGTGATATTTTTACCTTAGGGCACTTGAAGCAATCATAATTGATACAGGTTTGTATGTATTCACTAGAAAATTGAGGCTAGATTGAGTGGTAAGAACCTTGGCCTCATTTATAGGGATTGTTGATAATTGGTCTCCAGGGAAAAAGAAAATACTGTAATTTCCTCCCTTATTTTTTCTTATACTTTATGTTTCTCTCTTGTGGCATTTTTAATGTTCTACTTTGTATAATTTATGTTTATGTGTCTTTTTTTAAAAAAATATATCTTTATTGATTTCAGAGAGAGAGATAGAAACATCAGTGATGAGAGTCGTTGATCGGTTGCCTCCTGCACGCCCCCTACTGGGGATCAACCTGTCAACCCCGGCATGTGCCCTGACTGGAAATCGAACCCCTACCTCCTGGATCATAGGTCGATGCTCAGCCGCTGAGCCATGCCAGCCGGCTGTTTATCTGTCTTGTAATCTTCATTAGACTATAAATTCCTAAATGATAATAATTGCTGTGTATTTACATGTATCTCCGTTGTTGCTTTTCATATGTTTTTTATTCTGCATACATTTGTTGAATCCTTAAAATGTGCCAGATCTATACTAAGTCTTGAGAGTTCAAGGATGAATATATAGCCTCTACCCTCCAGAGGCTCACGTCTAATAGAAAGACAAATACAACAAATAAATGTAATGCAGTATAATGACATCATAATTGTGAAGTTAAAGGTACAGTGGGGGCTTCATAGCAGATTGAACAGGTAGAATTTCAGTTCATTTCTTGAACAACTTAACAAGTGAAAAACCTCAGACTGTGAGAATGAGAAAGCAAGCAGCTGCACTATATGGAACCTCCTCTTTCTTTCATATAGAAGCACTGGACCAAGTGTAAACGTGAGAAGCACATAAAGTAAAAAGTATGTTTTTAAGAAATATATTTCATTAAAGAAAAAAGCTAAAACAGAAAATTTTCATTAAAATGGCTACCAAAATGTGAAAAACAGGTTATACATTTTGGAAAGAGAGCAAGAGGACAGAGCATGAAGCAGGATGTTTCAGTCTATAAAACCTTTGCTTTTTATGTTATACTTCTACAAATTCTAATCAGTGGTGACACAAAGGAGATGTTTAATAAATATATTTCAAATTAATATTTATTAGTAAGCATTAACCTATTTGGGGGGTGGGGGAGATAGAAAGGTTTGATTACCATTAAATTTGTTTTCCCAGGAGCACAGGAACTCACTGCAAATAGAAATGACCTCTGTGGATAAAACCTAATTCCTCTTTTCAAGGAGCTCAAGAGAACCAAAATTCTAAAGTATTCTTAAAATATTAATAATAATTTTCCATTGTCCCTCCCCCTCTCTAAAATAAAAATATAATAAAATACAAGATAAATTTTCATTTTACTTGTGGTAAAAATACATAACAAAATTACCATCTTGACCATTTTTTTAATTTTTATTTTTTTAAAGAACAGTTTATTGATTTTTCAAGAGAGGGGAAAGGAGAGGGAGAGAAAGAGAGCAACATCAATTGGTTGCCTCCTGCACAACCCCCACCAGGAATGAGCAGGCAACCCAGGCATGTGCCCTTGACCTGGGAATAGAACTGGCAACCTCCTGGTGCACGTGATGACGCCCAACCTACTGAGCCACATGGGCCAGGGCCATCTTAACCATTTTTAAATTCACATTGTGTGCAAAGCCCGTCAGTTTTGAATGGCTAGTACAGTGTCTTCATTCTTCAAAATGAATGGAACCCTTATTCTGTTGCAACAATAAGGGCCGAGTTTAATTGTCTTATAAATGGCTCTATTTTCTAGTGTCAGATTCAACAGTGTACAGACATTGTGCTGGTTTCTCTTACATAACTCTTTCTCTAATACCCACATGATTTGACCTAGAATATAGCCACATTTTTGGCATATTGAGATAACTCATGACAGATTTTTTTTTTCATTGAACCAGTCCTTTGCTATAAGTAACCACCGAAGAAAGCCCTGTTGCTCTAGTGAAAATGATAATGCTGCCATAGTTTGTATAGACTAGTCACTGCATAGAATTTCTAGGCTCATGACTTTGTAAGTTCTTTGTATTTACTAGTTTACTGTTAACTTTCAGTTTTCCTTTTCATTTGGTTTTAGGGCTCTAACGTCTTTAACATTAAAACCTGATCTCTTCAGGATTTTTTTTGTTAATGTTTAAAGTTATTTTGACCCATGCAAGGTTTTTGCAAAGAGTGCCAGTTCTTGGGACTACAATGCAGATATCTTGTCACTAGGTAGATTGGGGAATAGGGCATCGCGACTCAAGAACAAAATTATCTGTGGTAAGGTAGAAAATTGTACTTTGTAAGGTGGGTTTATTTTTGTACTTGAATTTCCCTTATTCAGCTTTTGTTCTGCCTTAGTGTTTATTAAAGTATTTCAAAAGTTTAAAAAGTAAGAATGGGGTCTGATATTATTTTACATCTCATCCTGTCTGTAAGGTTCAATCAATAAGACAACCAACAAATATTTATTGGGCTAATAATATATTCTAGCTACATCAGCTATAACTGTCATAAGCCTTGGACAGAGTAGGTAAGACATCTTGCCCTCCAGTATTACTTTCTAGTCCCCCAAGTCTTGTTTTTTATTTTATTTATTTTTAGGATATGCTTTTTTTCTAATTGATTTTAGAGAGAGGAAAGA
Organism: Miniopterus natalensis; assembly: GCF_054644295.1. NCBI lineage: Eukaryota > Metazoa > Chordata > Mammalia > Chiroptera > Miniopteridae > Miniopterus > Miniopterus natalensis. The sequence goes on from NC_142097.1 coordinate 21,854,212, forward strand.
AGGGTGGGGAGAGAGAGACAGACAGAAAAACAGACATCGATTTGTCATTCCACTTCTTTAAGCACTCATTGGTTCATTCTTCTTTGGGCCCTGTCTGGAGATCGAACCCAAAACCTTGGTGTATGGGGACGACGCTCTAACCAACTGAGCTACCGGTCAGAGCAAGTCTTGTTTTTAAACTACTGTACAACTTTGAAGGTTTCTTGAGGCTAGAGACCATGTTTCATACTTTTGTGTATTCCCTTCCATGCTTAGAATTAAGTATGTGATCAATCTGAATAATTGACAAGTTGCTTTAAGTTCCTTGAGAGTCAGAATTCTCATTTGTGTGGAAGTACTTGTTGTGTAGGGTATGAAGGCATTGTAAGCAGCATTTTGGAAACAAAATCTAGAGAAAACCCAGTGGGAGCTCAGAAGGAAGGAGCAAGGAACATAGACTTTGGAGTAGGAGATGCAAATCAGATACCTGATGAGGCCATGTGGTAACATACACAGTGGAAAGGAGTGTGAGCTAGCTCCTGCTCATTGTTGCCATGTAGAAATATAGTCTCAGGGTTGTCAGAGCTGCTCAACTTTTAAAAAGAAACCAGAAATCAGATTTTTGGGGGGTGAAATTTCCTGATTGGTAAATATTGGATCAAAGTTTAAGATAATCTGGGATAAACAAAACATTTTACCCACTGGTTGCCACTTTGTGACCTCATTTGAAATTTGATTTGGGTTTAAATTTGAGTTCTGAAACTAGTAAACAGTGTGACCTTGCTATACCCTCAGGTATACCCATATTCTAAAAAGATCTGGGGTGTTTGGGGGAATTAAACATGATGGTATATATATGTTTTACATCTGTATACTGTCTCACTTTCCTGTTCAGTATGTAGAGGGGAGATGATGCCGCTTAATAAATTGAGAAACTTAAGTGTTTATTCATGATCAAACAACTAAGGATAGGAGCTGTGTTTATAGCACAAGTTTTCTGATCTCTACTCCAGTGCTTTTTCCATTTGTGAAGCAGCAGAATTACCTTTGGTACTTGTTAAAAATGTAGATTCCCAACCAGCACAACTCGGCAAGTCTGGAGTGGGATTCAGTAAATTCACATTTTAAGCAAGCTCCCCTCATAATTTGCTTTGGACCACATGAATAAAACAGGCTTCTAAGAAAATTACTTTATTATAGCAAGTAGGGTTGACAGTTGGTTCTTTTACTCATCCAAAATGTGTCAGTGATTTTTGGCCTGAATTAGTTTAATACTATTTATTTTTCTTTCAATATTTTTTGTTGATTTTTAGAGAGAGGAAGTGGGAGGGTGGGAGGAGAGAAACATTAATCAGTTATCTCCCACATATGCCTGGATTGGATCTACAGCCTAGGTATGTGCCCTGACCGGGAATCAAACCTGCCATATTTTGGTGTACAGGAGGATGCTCCAGTCAACTGAGCCACACCCACCAGGACTGTTTGTTTTTCTTTATAGTCTTATCCTTAGCTTGATTTTCATTGTTCCCTACCTCGTTAACATATGAACTTCTTGCCCTAGGTTAATTTGTGTGATTAAAATGAAACTGGTTTATGTAGAAATTGTTTCTTAGGCAAGAAAGTGGAGTGTTCAAGAAACTTTTTTTTTTTTTAAATATAGATTTCAGACAGAGGAAGGGAGAGGGGGAGAGAGAGATAGAAACATCAATGATGAGAGTCATTGATCAGCCGCGTCCTGCACGCCCCCGACTGGGGATCGGGCCCGCAACCCGTGCATGTTCCCTGACCGGGAATCAAACCCCGATCACCTGGATCCTAGGCTGACGCTCAACAGCTGAGCCATGCCCGGCTGGGCTCAAGAAACTTTTTAAATGAGCAATAAATAGTATATGGTGTTAGTGATTTCTCTGTAAGTACAATAGTCTAATCAGGTGGAAATAGTTGAAAATACAAAAACTCACTGATCAACTAATATTTGATAAATAGGAACTAAGAGGAGACAGAAATGCTTTTAAAACTCTTTAGAATCATAGGCTATAGAAGTGTAAAAGAATTTCTAGGAGTGACCTAAGGTCTCTGAGCTCTTAGCAGAGACTTCAAAGGAAATAATAGGATTTTTGAGAAATTTCGATGTACTTGACTTTCTGAATTTACTGAGACATTCCATATGGACTTCATCTATTACAAATTAGACATACCACACTTAATACTTCCTATTTACATACATGGATGCTATTATCTTCCTCCAGGTGATGATAACAGTAAAATAGTAAGCATTTTGACAATGTTTATTTTGCTTAGGCAAAATTTATTTTCTTAGATGACTTGTAGTATATGTTTAATTTGCAGAAGGTCCTGCTAACATTATGCATTTTTAGGTTCATTCTCCTGGCTAGGACTTAATATTTGTATAACATTGCTTTTCAAACTCAGTAGTTACCCATTTTGTTAGTGGAGTGATATATGGGAAGGATTTTTGGATAGTACTTTGGTTATTGATCCTGGATAATAATTTTCTCCATCAATAGGGTTGTTTCATTATCACCAAATGTTATGTAAAACATTAGAAATATCACAGTTTCTGTTTTAGAGTATCTTTATTATAAGATATTTATTTTCAAAAATGCCAAATTTGGAAATGAAAGGAAAACAGATTGTTTTTTTAATTTTCTAAAGCCGTAAGGAGATGACTGGGATAGAGTTTAACAACATCCTATATAGTAATTTATGGTTTACCAAGCATTTTCTGTGTGTTATCTCTTTTGATCTGCATGACAATCCTGAAAATTAGGATAATACCTCCATTTCCCAGGAGAGGCTGCTCAGACCTGGCTCTGATTGTCAAAAGTCACACAAGTGTTTAGCCCCTGGCTAGAGTACCTCAGTGGTTAGAGCGTCAGCCAGAGCTTCGAAGTGGGGTTCAATCCCCTGCCCTAGCGGGCAAGTGCAGGAGACAACTAATCGATATCTTTCTCTTTCCCTCCTTTCTCACTCTCTTTCTCTCCCTCCTCCCTCTCTTCTCCTCCCTCCCTTCCACTCTCTAAAAATCAATGGAAAAAATATCCTCTGGTGAGGATTAAAAAAAAAGAGGTGTTTAGAGATGAATGTTTAGTGTCTCTTACTGGAGAACTAAGATTTTGTATCCCAGCTTTTTAAAGGGGCCCCCTAGAAATATATAGAAAGAAAATAATAAAAATGAACTGGGGAGAGGGTTATTGTGGAAAGTAAAAGAGGAGCAGTTAAAAATGAAGCTGGAAAGTCTTTTTCTGGTGCGGCGGGGGGCAGTTATAGTGTGGTCCTGGAATAGTAAAAAATTCTTGTTATGGAAAACCTAACACTAAGAGAATACACCTCTAAGGCGGCATTGGATTGTTGGATTATTACATTACCACAGAACTAACTACGTATCTACAGATTTCCCCCAAATATTTTCTACTCAAACATTTTTCACTCTTCAAACTCAAGAATTAAAGTGAACCTTAGAAACCATTAAGTCTAACTTCTTAAATATTCGATGCCTGCTTCTCCTTGACTGCTAATAAGTGATGATAGATAAAACAAATTGAACAAGTCTCTAATGAATAGCAATGCAAGACTCAAATATTTCTTTTTTTAATATGTCTTCATTAATTTCAGAGAGAGGAAGGGAGAGGGAGAGAGAGAGAGAAAAACATCAATTATGAGTCCTTGATCCACTGCCTCCTGCATGCACCCTACTGGGGATCGAGCCTGCAACCTGGGGCATGTATCCTGACCAGGAATCAAACCTCGATCTCTTGGATCCTAGGTCGATGCTCAACTTCTGAGCATGCCAGCTGGGCTCAGATATTTCTTTAAAATAGCTTGCATATTTTTTGAGTTACGGAGACCCGTTTAATACAGTCAGATGTTCAATTTGATAAAATAATTCTTTAATTACAAGACAATTATAAATCATCAGTATCTTGTGGCATTAAGCAGAAAGTGCCAGGATGACTAAATAGAGGGGGGGCAAAGATTGGTTTACAGTTGTGAGTACGTGAAACAGAGGTTTTTCTTGTATTATTATTTATTATTGTATTATTTTCCATATGAACAACTATAAATCTACTTTCGCCCCACCCTGAATGAATTTGAGACCCACTGTGAACATATTCATTCTCTTGAGTCAACAAATACTTTTTAATTAAATGCCACTCTATCTTAGATACTGTGTCAGTTATTTAGGATACAAACATAAGTAAAACTGAGGGTACAAGTGTTTCCCTTCTTTTTTTTCTTCTTTTTTTTTTTAATGAAAGGCCTAACATTGTTTTTCCCTCTTCCCTAAGTCTCATGTTTTGGGTTATTTACCCTGAAATTGTATTTATTAAGTTGGTTTTTCCATTTAAAAAACAAATTGATTTTAAAATTATGGTTAGCGTGAGACAGTCTTCAGTGAGTTGATATAATTTTTTGCCAAAACAGTCTTATCTGGAGTAAAAGTATAATTTTCCTTTAGGTGATTTTTTTTTTTTTTTTTTAATTGAAAGTGCTCCTGAATTCCCTTTATTACCTCTCCTAAGGCTTGACTATCTCATGTCATCCCTGGATGAGATACCCTTTCCTCGCTTAATTAATAACATCCTGATTCCATAATACTTGACTAAAGTCTTTTTGCCTCTTTTCTGTCCCTGTTTATTAATATATTAGATTATATGATTAAAATTGAGCTACTTTATCCTAGAAAGCTAGCTCTGATACTTCGGAAAGAATGGAAGGATGTCCTTTAGGTCATAGTTAAACTCCGTCTTTAGAAAACCTCTGTATTTGAAAATCAAATTAATCTGGTTGTTGTATAGATCACTAAACAGGCTATAGCAAGAATATAATTAGTTTTTTAGTACTGGAGAATTTGAATTCTGTTTTGAGTAGGAAGTCTTTTTTCTTTTTTTAAGTAGAAACTATAGGGAATAATTAATGCGCTTGATGTTTCCAGTTAATGTTTCCTGAGAGGTAGCATATATCATGTTATGGTTACTAAGAAAAAATACCTCAGTGATGCTAAAGTAATTGTTTTTATGCTATGAAGATTATCAGTTTCAGAAGTTTGCAAAAGTGAAACTTTGGCCCAAGTGACGTGGTTCAGTGGTCGAGCATTGACCTATGATCCAGGAGATTGAGGTTAGATTCCCAGTCAGGGCACATGCCCGGGTTGTGGGCTCGATCCCCAGTCGGGGGTGTGCAGGAGGCAGCCGATCAATGACTCTCACATCATTGATGTTTCTATCTCTCTCTCTCTCTCTCTCCCTCTCCCTCTCCCTCTCTCTGAAATCAATAAAGACATTTTTAAAAAAAAGTGAAACTTTGATTTGGAAATACATGTACCATTTTTTACTCGGTGTTTCTCAAAATTGTATGTAATCACCATTTTAATAAGTGAAATTATATTCAAATGCACTAACACATAGCTCACTATAGAGACCTATTTTGGATAGTTTTGCAAGTCAGAGAATAGTCATCCTAATTTTGTATTCTTGATTTTCACATACATATTTGAGTCACTTGAAAAGTAAGAAATAGATTTAAAGATGTTAGGTCAGGTTTATCAGTTTAATGGCCTTTTGGAAGAAGATTTTTTTACTTTTATGTGGATTTTATGTTTACTTTTGCTTTATTAGGGTTAATCTTTAAAAGCAATTTTAGACATCTTTAAAGGACAACTTCAGACATTTTTAAGCTTTTGAACCATGTATGCATTGGCTCCACAAGTGTTCTGTCCTCCCCCCCTCGTGCCAGAAGTTTAAAGTGGTAAGATTATTTTTTCTAATTATAGGTAATACATGGAGTGTAGGACTTTATTTTGATCACTGCCATATGCCCAGTGCCTTCCACAGTGCCTGATATGTAGTGACAATTCAATAAGTATTTGTAATAAATAGTTGTTGTTGAATGAGTCTTAGTAAGGGGAAAGGCAGTAGAGATAAATTGTGTTCTTACATCTGTTGACTATCCAACCAGTTTTTAATCACTTCAGAAGCTTCTTCATTTCTAATTTATTTGTATAGGAAGTCATGTGCCTTCAGTGTAGGTGATTACCAGATTTTGGTTTCCTTTAATATGTTTTTCCCAATTGTTCTATTCCTGGATTTTGTCTCTTTAAAAATAGTATTTCTCAAAAAACGTTATTTCTCTACATTCCAGGTCTTTGGGCCAATTTTGTAGATTGGTATATCCCTAACTTTTAAAATCAAAACTAATTCATAAGGTATTGTTCTTAGAAACAGAGTGGCTATGGGCAAGCAGTGGATTTTTATTTTTGGCCTATTCTCCACTTATAATAATACCTTTACACTTTAGCCAGAGATGTATATATGATTATTTTAGCACTTTTGTCATTGTAGAAGTAAAACTGCCTTTTAAAATACAGAAAGTACAATTCTAGTTGGTCAATGAAACATTTAAAGTTTTTTTCTCTTCATAAAATTTTTATTGAGATATAATTAACATACAACATTATGTGAGTTCTAGGTGTACAACATAATTTGATAGGTGTATATTTAAAGTTTTGCTTTTAAAATATAAATGTCGGGTTTTGCCTCATCACATGAATTCATTATTGGCACATTCTAGATTTGGTATGTTTTCCTCTTTCCCTTCTCTAGTTGGCCAGATCAAAGTCATAGCATCTATAGATCTTTGGCTGAGGAGGACAGTTTCATTTTAGGGAAGTATTTAGTTTTGGTTGAAGTTGCCTTCTTTGGAGTAAAATAAGAAATCCATTTTCTTAATGGATTTTAAGAAATATTTGCCCCCTTTACAAGAAACCAAGAAATAGGGACCTGGATAGAGAGTTCAACTTGTTTTTAAAGGAAGTTGAATTTTCTGGAGAATATCGTATTAGCAAACATTCTGTTGCTACCTATCTTTTGAAATTCATCGCTATAAGTTGTTATTCATGTGTTTCATAGCAATGTTTTTATGATAGGATTTATCAGTGATCACAAATGAATAAATTGAAGGGATTTTTTTTTTAATGCTTTAATTTCTTTCTGTATGTATTATTTGGTGTCCGTCCCCCGCCCCCCCCCCCCCGAGGTTATTAATTGGTTTGGAACCTCTTTAATAATAGAAAGAAATTACTACTTGGCCTGGACAGTAATGTCACTTTCAGATTGTTTTTAAAGCCAAACTTTTTATTTTCTATTTGTTATCTCTGAGTGGACTAGCTGATGCCACTTTCTGTGGAGTTCCTTGTATAGTTCAAGGCTTGACTTTGTTGTTTGCAGAAAGATGTTGGCAGGCCTGGAAAGAAGACTTCATTAAAAGACAATAAAGTTGTAAGGAAAGCTAATTCAAGAGTTTTATTCATTAATAGCAGAACTCAAATGCAGATAGTTTTTCAGGCACTGAAGATCTAAGGTTATTTTCTAGACCTTTTACTTATTATATATATTTTTAGGAAGGTCTTGATGACTTTCCTCCCTGCCCCTCAAATCCTCTTAAGAGTTCTTTTAGTGAAGCAAATGACTTCATCACTGTCCAGCTGATCTGTCTTTAGTGTTATTTTTAAGGAAAAGTCCCACCTTGAACCCTGAATACTGATTTAGCAGAATAAGTAGTTAAATGAGAGATTGGAAGCTAGAGCTAGTTCTCTCACTTTGAACTAACGCCCTCTCGAACCCCCCTGCACAATTAAAGAGGAGGTTATATTCTAAAGTAGCAGTACAAAAATCTCATACCTTGGTCCAGTATGAAAATAACTGCTGTAGCACAAAATGCCCTTGCTCTGTGCCCAGCTGAAATTGGGGGAGGGACAAAGCCCAATTGTTGCTTTACCCCATCCTGTCTGCCTGCTAGAAGGCCTGTTTCCTCCCCTAATGGTTTCTGCCTAACAAATGGTGTTTCTTTTTTACAGCATTATGATCCTGGACTTGTTGTGGTGATGGTAAACTTAGCAGTGGTAATTTTTTATTTTCAGACTGAATTACTCCTTTTGTCATCAGTGCACCAATATGTTAGGCTTACTTTCTCTGTTGTAGCCTTCATCCTTCTGCTTGGTCTTTTTCATTTTCCTTTCCTTTCCTTATGCAACTTGTCTGATCCTCGTTCATTAAAGGGTAATGTTAAGAAGGGATGTATCTGTTTGTGTTAGAACCGCAAAAAAAAAAATCAGTTAAAACATTAAATTCTAATACTGTCAAAAACTTGATTTCCCCACAACGTAATGGGCACTAGCACTTGCTACTGCAATTTATAAATAAATTAAAACAAACTTTGACTGCCTTAGAAGGCAAAAGTACTAATGCAGAGTTTATAAACAGGGGTTTACAGAGGTAATGAATTTGTACCAAAACTTTCTTGATTCTTGCATAACAAATTCTGACAGACCAAAAAAGATACCAAAACAACAACAAAAGTAAATTCCTTTGTCATTTTTTTTCCCAATTCTTTCATTGGACCATTTGTTTTTACCAGTAAATCCCTGATTGAGACGTTATGAAAGTGATATTGCACTTAGGAAGTCATTTTTATAACCTGTCTTAATTTGGTCCTTTTGCTAAAGATTGCAGTCACTGCTTATTTATTATACCATTGGGCATAAGGTAGTAATGCATTTTCATTTTGGTTAACTGGCAGTCTTTAATAGTATCTAAAAGAAGGCTGTATTTTAGAACTTTTTCCTGGCATGAGATGTTCTTTATTTACTTACACTTTTTTCACTATAATAATTATTCCTAATTATCTCCTTATTGTTTAAAACATAATGGGATATTGGTGATAAGTAAACTTCTGAATTTGTTTTTCATTATTTTTTAAAGATAAAAACTAATTCCACAAATATAGAGCAACTAGATACAAGTGGTTTCTGGTCACTTTGAAAACAGTTTCTTCTTTTTTGTCCAAGACCAAACCTAGTCATGATCATGGCATTTGTTGTTATTATTTTTTTTATTTGGTTTTGGTAATACCTCAGATTTAGGCTGACAAAACTTAACTTTTAGCCCAAAGGTATAATATATATGTGTGTATAACAAAAACAAAAAATAAAAAAACAATTGTTTACACCAGCCTGAGTGATACAATGAGGGAAGTAAACATTGTGTTTTTTCACTAAAGGTGTACAACGGATAAGGTAAGTCCTCTTTATCAGTGAGCTTACATCACAATAAACAGCGCAAGTTGTGATGTAAAACAGCTGTGGTAGTAAAGTGCTTGTCTGCCCCATTTTGCTTTGTTTGGCTGGTTATGAGTGGATTAAATATACATTTTAAAAAATCTCCAGCATAGATCGACTAGTTTAAAGTCAATTTTCTTCGCAACTAGTCCTTTTCACAGCTTACCGATTACCACAGCCAGTGTTAAATCCACTCTGGAAAATGGGACCTCAGTGCACCAGTTCAAAAGAAACATTGTTCTTTGTTTCTAAAGGCAACTAACTGTTGCTTGTTATTTAAATTTTTCATAGCCCCACTTACCTGTAAAGCATCTTTTGAAAACAAAAAAATGTTAAACATACTGAGTTGCAGTTACAGAGTTTTCCTGTATCATGTTTGAAACTGTTCTTTTTGATTTAAGCATGTCAGTTGAAATATTACCAGTTTTAAAAGTGTGTGTGGGAGGATGTCAGTGGACAGTAAGAGTGAAGTGATTCTTGATGAAAAGTTATTTTAAACCTCCTGGTGCCATTGCTTAGAAGTGTTTTCTTTGCATTACTTAATTTTGCCATAGTAATCTGGAATTGTTCTCACTGGAAGGACAATCAAGGTGGTTAGTTGGGCTTTTAAACTGGGAGAGGTAGGTTTGGTTGTAAGCTGTGAGAATGGCTTGTGTTTGGTTCACTGTAGCTTTCTGGTCTCTGCACTCCAAGGCAAGATCTCTAACCACCCAAACCCAATGTGTAAAGTGAGCTGTTGGCTTAGCTTTGCATCTTACCTTGATTATGTATGTGTTCCTGTTACAGGGAGAACAGATCCCATTCCGATTGTTGTCAAATATGATGTCATGGGCATGGGTCGCATGGAAATGGAGGTAAATTGATCTCATTAGCTCACTTGTTTTATGGAATATTTAAAATTGTTACTAATTCCAAATTCATATGCTAGTGCAAGAATATATTTATTAGATAGAATGTAGTTTTAATATTTTTCTTTGGAAATTTAAAAATATTTTTTACATTTTTATTTAGTGCTGCCTTTGAGGCAGGTAGGTGGCAAATAACCACCCTGTTTCAATTGAGACATAAAGAAATTGAGTAGTCTGCCCAGGGTTATGCCACAAGGCAAGATAAGGCTTAAACCCAGACCCTGGTACTCATTTCAGTAGGCAGTATTGCTTAACTTGTAAAATATTTGCTGTGGTAGAAGCTTTGTCCCTACAGAGATGTGTACAGCTGTCATCTGTGGTATCTTCTATTCATTGCCTAAAATAGTTTCTCCATTTACTCCTAATTCTTTGGCATAGAACATTGAATTACAGTCTGTTATCATAAAAAAATGTGCCTGCTGGGAACCACCAGCATGAAAGGATTAATGAACTTTTCTGCATGCTATTTTCTCTGTGGGGTGACAATAAAACAAAGGGTTGCTGAGCAAAATACAGTGTTTTTTACTTTCATACAGTACTATAGTTGTGCAGATGACTTTTTAAATAGCTAATTGGGGGTACTTTAGGAATTAAAACTAATTATATCTATTTTTGTTAAGCTCGATTATGCCGAAGATGCTACCGAAAGGCGCCGTGTCCTAGAAGTAGAAAAAGAAGACACAGAAGAATTGAGACAGAAGTACAAGGTATTAAATGAAGCTTTTCTTGCATGTGGGGTGCTCACACTGAAAGAGATATTTTTGGTGAAAAGGATCTCCGTTAACAACATTTGTTTGATATTTCGTGGTCATTAGTAGATCTCAAGTTTCTGAACTTTCCTATTTATTGCCTCTGTAAAAACTTTCGAGATAATAATACCCACTTCATACATTTGTTGAGAAGATTGCATTTGTGTTTGAAAACACAGTGCTGGGTAATAGCAGTAGAAATTGTTAACTTAAGAGTCCTTTGGGAAAAAAGAGTCCTTTGAGAGCTTGATACCTATTGATAAGCCTTTTTTTTAAAATAGGTGATGTGTTTTAAGAAAACAAATTTGTTTAAAGAAAACAAATTGAGAATTTCATTCAGTATTTCTAAGGGGCTTAAATTATAGAAAACTATCTTAGTACATGTTATAATTTAACTTTCAAAAAGACTGACCAGGGAATATGTTTTTCAAGATGTTGTATGCCCAATCTCTACCATAATAAAATAGGTGAGTTTGTAGATGAGAAACAGGCTTAGCTAAGATTATCATATAAAAACTGATTTGGTCATGATACTTAAACGGATAGAACAAAAGGAGAAATGTTATAGCCACCACAGTAGTGGAAGATTTTAATATACCTGTCTTAGTAATTGATAGAAGAAGTAGAGAAAAAATATCAGCAGGGATATTTGGAAGATTTAAACAACACAATGAAAAGATAATAGAAAAAATCCCTATGTTTGGAAATTAAGAAACATGTTTTTATATAACCTATTAGTAAAAGAATAAATCACAATGGTAATTGGAAAATATTTCAGACTGAAAGATAAAAACACCACATGAAAACTTAGAGGATAAGCTGAAGCAATATGATGTTTTATAGCAAATACATATCCTTAATGCTTATATTAGGAAAAATGAAAAATAGGAGATAAAGAAAGTAAACATTCCTCTCAGGAAGGTAGAAAGAATAGCAAAATGAACCTAAAGAATGTAAAAAGAGAGAAATAATAAAGAACAGAAATGAACAAAACAAAACAAACATACAACAAAACTTAGTCCTTTAAGGTCCTTGTGCTGATACTAAGAAGAGAGCATAGAAAACCAATATCAAGGGTATTATTTCAGATGCAGCAGGAACTAAAAAATAACTTCATGCCACTAAGTGTAAAATTAGGTTTAAGGGGCATGTGCCGGAGGCAACCCATGAATCAGTCCCCACCCCACCCCCTCTTTCCCCTCCCTCCCTCCCTCTCTCTCAAAATCAGTGGAGCCTGGCCAGCATGGCTCGGTGGTTGAGCATTGACCTATGAACTCGGAGATTGTGGTTCGATTCCTGGTCGGGGCACCACCCCAGGTTGTGGGCTCGATCCCCAGTAGGGGATGTGCAGGAAGCAGCCGATCAATGACTCTCTCATCATCGATGTTTCTATCTCTCTCTCCCTCTCCCTTCCTCTCTCTGAAATCAATAAACGAACACGTATTAAATAAATAAATAAACAAATAAATATCAATGGAAAAATATCCTCAGGTGAGGATTAACAAAATAAAAGAATTCCTTTTTAACAAATCTCTTGGTGGTAAACTCATGTGGAAATGCCTTCATCACTTCTGAAAAATATTTTCAATTGGTATACAAATAAAAATGTATCTTCTCTCAGCACACTGAGGCATACTTTCTTCTACTTTCTGTTACTTTTGAATCTGCTATCAATCTGATTGTGGGTGATCTTTAATTTTTTTTTCTGGGTAGTTTATTTATTTCATTGTCTTTAGTCCCTTGTAGTTTCACTACAGTGTATCTAGGTACATGTTTTTATTTAGCCTGTGTGGAAACTTTATGCTTTCTGTATCTTTGGAGTCATGCCTTTCATTGGTTTGGAAAAATTCTGAGTCATTATATCTTCAAATATTTTTCTCTTGTCTATGCTTTCTGTTCTCTTTTTCTGGGATTACAGTTATACATGTATTAATATTCTATTCTCCATGACTCCTAATCTCTTTTTTATATTATCTGTTTCCTTGTCTCTGTGTTACAGCCTAAATAATTTCAATCTTCCAGTTTACTACGTCTTTTTAAAATTTAGATGTAATTCACATATCATAAAGTCACTCAATGTGTACAGTTCACTGTTTTTAGTATATTCCACAAAGTTGTGCAACCATTGCTACAGTTCAATTCCAGAACATTTCACCACTCTACTGTACTTTTTTTTGAGCTGTATCTAGTCTACTTTTTAACCCATCCCCTAAGTAGTTGATGATTTTTTTTTTTTAATATTCTCACCCAAAGATATTTCTTCCATTGCTTTTGAGAGAGAGTGAGGGAGGGGGGAGAGAGAAAGATTGATGTGAGAGAGACACATCGGATTGAGCCTGCAATTGAGGTATGTGCCCTTGACCGGAATTGAACCTGGGACCCTTCAGTCCACAGTTGGATGCTTTAACCACTGAGCCAAACTGGCTAGGGCTGAATTTTTTAATATATATTTTTACAACTAGGTTTGCAGTTGTAAAAGTCTCATTTGGTTCTTTCTGCATTCTGTTTTTTATAGCATTTTATGTTTGCACGTTTTTGTAATTTCATTTTTCTATTTTAAATATTCTGCAGTTACTTTATACTCTATAACAGACTATTCCAGTATCTGAGTCTTGGGGACCTAAATATATTGTTTATTTCCAGTGATTCTAGCTTGTCAAAGATTTAATTCCTTTTGTGTGTGTAGTGATCTTTGTTTCTAACATATTTTGTTAATCTAGGAAAATTTTTAGGGCCAAAATTGAGGATGTTTTCTGAGAGGTGGTTTTTTTTCCTTCTTTTTTAAATCCTCACCCGAGGATATGTTTTTACTGGTTTTAGAGAGAGAGGAAGGGAGAGGGAGAGAGAGAAGAAACATCTGTGTGAGAAACATCGATCAGTTGCCTCCCATATACACCCCGACCTGGGAATTGAACCTGTGACCTTTTGGTGTACAAGACGATGCTCCAACCAACTGAGCCACACCGGCCAGGGCTCTGAGAGTATTTTTTATTCCCTCTGCGAAGACTCAGCAATCCTGGGACCTCTCCAGCCCACTTTTAGGTTCTTTTTCCTCATTACATGAGGCTTCTCAGGTTTAGCTCCCCTACCTTACTCAAACCCCCAAGCTCCAGTGTCACCTATATGTCCTAAGTAGAGCCCTTGCTTGTCATAGCTCTGATTTTAGTTTCAGGTCATAGTTGATTTTTTTGTTTTTTTTTCTCCCATTGCCCTTCTCGTTGATTTACTTTTCTTTCTATGGTTCCTTCAATGCAGTAAAAATTATGTTTGATACATCCTATTGGTTGGGGTTTTTTAAGCCAGGGGTAAGATTAGGGGATGCCACAGTATCTAGTTCACCGTAGTGCTAAAAGGGAAAGTATTAATTAAACTCTTTAGAATGTTTGTTCATTTGAAGACAACTGTTAGTACAATAACGCACAAACTACCCCACCAAATTGCCACTTATGTTTCATCCAGCTTTACTTATACCACTAAGTTTTATGAAAAGCCCTTTTTTCTCTTTTCAGATAAGACTACTTCTCTACAACATTCATTTAAAATTCTACCAAGTTCATTTTTTGTTTGTATTTTGTGGTTCTTACAGGATTATGTTGACAAAGAGAAGGCAATTGCCAAAGCGTTGGAAGACCTCAGAGCCAACTTTTACTGTGAACTCTGTGATAAGCAGTATCAGAAACATCAGGAATTTGACAACCATATCAATTCCTATGATCATGCACACAAGCAGGTGAGGAATAGTTATTTGCTAACAAAGAAAAAGTTACTTTATTTGTTGTTATAACTTGAATTTTGAGTGAATCCAAAAAACTTGGAGAATATGGTTTCTTATATCTGCTGGTCTTTATATGAAGTCATCTGACTTGATTTTTTTTTTCAGTGACAGAAGTCCTGATATAGACCTCCCCCTTCCACCATTTTATGTAGAGTGAAGATTGTGAGCTTCATAAATCTTGCATAAAATTTTTGGTTTGAGTGGTTTCTAAATTTGTATTTGATTTGATAATTCAACTGAGGATCACTAGGAGCTTTTTCTTCCTTTTCCTTTATGACCATGTTAAACTTTGAACACTTATCCCAGACTGGTCGTTTCTTCTTCTGTATAGAAGAGTTCTTGCTTTATTAGTTGCTCTTTCCTATCAGTAAGTCATTTTATTATACCCTTGGAAGGTAGATAAATCTTGAGAAGGAAAATAAAATTAGATGCTATCTTAACTTTTAACAAAAAAAACTCTGATACTACACATTAAAAAGCTTGCTGAAAATTGAATTACACTTTCTTTACAATTTTTTTAATTGATTTAGGGAGAAAAAAAAGTACCTAGCTAGTTACTGGCATAAAGAAGGCAGCAATAATTTCCCCAAAGGATTTTAGAAGGAGGAAATTAATCTTTATATCTATAGCACAGTTCTGGCTTATTAAAGAATTTTGAGCCATTTGATCTTGGGTGACTTAGCAGAACTTCTTCTGTCTTTGGGGCTGCACATAGTTGTATTTGTTAAACTTGTAAGATTTATGGGCATTACTAGACTGCTCTCTTAAGCTGAACCTGTTAAATCAACATTTTTTTTAACCTTTGCTTTATTTTTCAACCAACCAAAGATTTCAGAGCACAGGTAAAAGGCAGGCTTTGACCAAGCTTTACTGTTACTGCCACAGGGATACTTTTCAAGCTGGTTGTGGTATTATACTTTATGCAACAATCTCTTCCACATTTAACCACACCTAACCAATTTAAGATTCTTTCACTGATAGAGTTTTATTTAAGGCAGATTTTCAACATTTTATACACCTTTGGACATTATTTTAATATATTGTCAGCTCTGCCTTGATTTGAAGAAGAGAAATTGAGAGAGCATAACAGGGTGTGGCAAAAGTAGGTTTACCATTGTGTGCGAACAGAGTTTATTATATTACTATTTATTATTGTATTATTTCCCATACGAACAGCTGTCAACCTGTTTTTGCCCCATCCTGTATATGGACAACATATTGGCAATTATCTTACTCCTTCAAAGAATGATCTGCCAAGAAAGAAGAATGCAACAGTGAATAATGCTTATTCAGGAACTTTTGCAGCTTTTCAGTGTATATATAATCCAGACTATTTTACATCTAAATACATATTTACCTTTTGAGGCTCTTAAGAATTTCTTCAATTGAGCACTCTCTGTGATTAAAAAGACTCCAGAGGAAACTTTAGGGCCCAAAAGGACATTTAGAAAAGTTACATTTTTAGTTGATTAGAAGTCTCTTGAGTAAAGTTTTAATTAGAAAAGAATAAACCAGGAAAAGTGTATTTCAAATTTAAATACTATGTACTTGCTTTTTAAGGGGGAAAATCTAGCAAAGCAAAACAGATACACAATTAAATATAGAACTAATAAAATTCACGTTGACAACGTTAATGTGATGGATGATAATGTTTTAGTGATGTTTCTCTCAACTTGAGAGAAGTAGAAATTGTTACAGCTCTGGTTCATTTGAATTTGACATGTTTATTCTCCTGTGCACTTTGGTTTGACTCAGTTCTCTCACCACTTTTCCTATTGCAGTGGTTTTCCACCTGGGGAGATTTTGTCCCCCAGGGGATACTTGGCAATGTCTGAAGACATTTTTTATTATCACAACTAGGGAGATAGGGCTACTGACATCTAGTGGGTGGAGGCCAAGGATGCTGCTAAACATCTTACAATGCACAAGAAAGTTCCTTGCAACCAAGAATTACCTGGCCCAAAATGTCAGTCAGTAGTGTTGACAGGTTGAGAAACCCTGTTCTATTAGGATAACTTAAAACATTCAAATATATATATGGTATTGTGATATCATTTGGCCTTTGCTTGGTACAAACAAATCACTATCATTTTAACTCCCCAGTTGTCAACATTTATAAAGTGCTCATCTCAAATATTCATGTATTACTCTTTTTTAGATTATCATCAAAATGAAAATGCAAAATTAAGGATTTCTTATAGAGTATTAATGGACTTCCTTATCCATTAATACAGAATATACCTATGATCTCTGGTCTGGGGCAAAAATCTTTAGCTGGTATTATTAATGTGAATGCATGTTAGCTTATTTTTCCAATTTGATCAAAAGCCCATCTTAGGTATTAAAAAAAGAACAGATGTAGTATGATTTTGTGATTTTGTTTATTTTTGGTGGCTTTTTTTTTTTTTTTAATATATCTTTATTGATTTCAGAGAGAGGAAAGAAAAGGGAGAGAGAGACAGAAACAGTGATGAGAGAGTCATTGATGGGCTGCCTCCTGCACACCCCCGACTGGGGATTGAGCCCGCAGCCGGGGCATGTGCCCCTACCAGGAATCAAACCCCAATCACGTGGATCCTAGGTTGACAATGGTTGAGCCACACCCAGCCGGGCGGTGGCATATTTTGAATTTGGTTGAAATGTAGGCTTTTTTGTCTTTCTTTATACTGCTCTCACTGGAAATGGTAGAATCTTGAAACAGAATACTATAAATATATAAACAGAAAAGTGCACAGCACTAAATTTTTGTGTAGTTACACTCTTCCCTGCACTTAGAATTTCTAAGGAGCCTTTAATTGACCATGATCCAACACAGCAAAATAACCTCTAAGAGGAGGTAGGTCCTATTTTTTATTCCTCTTTGATGGACATGAACTTACCATACAAATGGACCTACCATTTTCCAAATTTATGCTTTAAAATCATAAAGACACCCTGTCTTGTCTTCCAGGAAGGCACACAGGATTATTATGAATCTGAGATAATAGGTAAGTACATTCAATCCTATGTTAGTAATCCCTAGTTTGCATCCTCCATCAAATTTTCACCATTAAAATTTTTAGTATAGGCAGGATTCTGAACATGTCCTTATCTTCATTAAACACAAATAATCTCTCAAAAAGGGGCTACAGAGTCACCCTCATTTGGGGTGTTTTTTGTTTTGTTTTGCCTCACTATTCACTAGTTTTTCCTCAAATTTTCTAAGATATTTTGTGAAGCAAACCATTAATACACAAATATCAAGACCCAGCTTGATCTTCAAAGATGAACAAGCTAATTGGACATTTTGGCTCTTTTTGGTAGTTTAACCCTCATTTTTAAAGGAATCATTTCAATACACTTTAAAATCTTCAAGGATATGCCTTTCCATTCCTCAAGAGATAACCCAGTGATGCCTTTTTATAGTGTCAGTTGGTTCTGATATGCCTGAGTGCTCACTAATCATTAGTAGCTATCTTCTACCTTGTTGACTTAGTTATGTTAAAGTTGACTTTGAAACAAAACAGTTTTCCATCTCTTCCTCCCTGCCTCTTTAATTATTTTGCGTATCTTTTTAAAAAACATGGCTGATAATTGATATGGCTGTGGGAACCATTTTCTTTAGTTTTTCGGAGGGTCTAAATTTTGAACTCCAAAGACATTTTTTCCCAAAGGTAAATTTATAGCAGCACAATAACAGTCAGTACCTTATTTTTGTTGTTGTTTTGCTTTCTTGGTGCCTTGTTACCCACTCAGGACCTACTCAGGGTTTTTTCAATCTTACTCTCTTTTATTGGTGCCACTAAAAGTCTCCTCACTGGCCTCTAGAACATAAACCAGAGACCACAAGTTGTCCCACAGATGTATTTTGTCTGGCCTTTGTAGTGGTAGTTTTTTCCCCTTTAATTTCAGTTCCTTCCCAGTTTTTAAAAATGAGACTTCATATAGTTCACACTTTGGCTTATCTTAAAAAATTAAAATATCTGTGAACATTACTTATATATTTCAACATAACAGTTAGCTAAAGCTGAATAGTTGCTCTCTCTTCAGAAAGGCATGCATATGCACTAACTCTCCAATTAGCTCTGATCCACTTCATCTTTTCTCTCCCATCAACCAGTGTGACTCATATTACCTGCCAAACTCCTCTAAACGTTTGAGTTTGTGACCCAGCTTTATCTTCCCCTTCTCTCAACACAGGCCCCCACAGGTTCTAATTAACACTGGGGAAGTAGCACATTGAAAAGCTGCCTTAGCGTTAAGTCCAGCTTCCTTCAATTTCAAAACCATCTGTGGTAGTCTCCTCCAGTTATCAAAATTGGTACAAAGCAGCCTTGAGAAACTCCTTTAGCTTGTGGAATCAATACCTTGGTCAGAGGAAAGTGCTTTCAGACTGCCTTTTCTTTCTGCTAAAATAACTTCAGTGTGAAAACCCCTATAATTCTTTACATTTTTTGAAAAGTCTGAAGTCACATTTAATACCAGGGTCTGTTCTCAGTTTTTCTCATTACTCAAAAATGAAGTAAGTTCTGACTTTAAATATATTCTGAGAAATTCCATGGTGATTACAGAAGGAACGATCACTTATGGATTTCATTCAGCTTTGGAGTGGTCACTTTTTACTTGAAGTTTCATTGTTTCTGATTGGATTTTCCCCCCTCAAGATATGTTTGCATTTGATCCTCTGTGTGTTTGGTACATACGGCATCAGGAACAATAAGCACATCAAAACCAACTGGACCTCTGGCGAGCCACTACAGATTTAAAGAAGTGCAGACAGGGTTCCTTTTTCAGTGCTACTTTAATATTCATTTGGGGGGAGGGGCGCACACAAATAAATTAATTAACTCAGGCAAGAGAAGATAATTTTAAGGCTAAAATAAAAAGAAAATGACCCTTCTAAAAAGAGAAACCACGAAGATTATGTACCAATGAAGATATTTCATAGGTACTCTATGTTTTGGGTCTTTATAGAATGTTTATCCTTAGAAAACCATAAATTATTGTAAAGATGTGAAATAGGTTAAGAAAATTGTAAAGTACTTATGAATCCCAGAGCTTCATAAATGTTGATTTAAACAGCACCATTTACCTCTGAAGAGATGATGCTTTGAAAAGCAAAGCAATTGTGAGGAGAGGTATACATCTTAAAACTTTAGCATGTGGTAGTTTTATTTTAATAACCTGTAGCAAAGAGATGAAAGTTAGGTTGTCTGATACTTTGTACCACTGTGGATGCCATTTTCTTTTTGAATGTTTTACTTAATAAAACAATTGACATCCTTTGGCCAGTCTCCTAAAAATCAAGCGTGTTTTAATTTTAAGGCTTTTCACCTGTTAAATCTTACCTACTCACTATCTCTGCTTTTGTTGGAAATAGACTTCTTACACCCAGGTATCACAGCCTACTTAACGTTGGAAAACTGTGTCAGTTTGGGAAGTTGCCTGCTTTTGTGAGCAGAGGTAACTCTAAACAGACCTTTTGGGAGCTAAGGTTGCTGGTAAACCCTGTATTCTCTTAGTATGTATTTCTAACTCTGTTCTTTTTCTTGGCACACAATCCAAATTTGAGTAAAAATGATTTTACCGTATGTTGTACACTTCTCAAGCTGTTTTCTGCGCTGTACAGTAAGTCCTCACTTAACATTGTCAATAGGTTCTTGAAAATCTTGACTTTAAGCAAAACAACATATAACAAAACCAATTTTACCATAGGCTGATTAACATAAACAAACTAAGTTCCTATAGCATATTTCTGGTCACAAAAACATCACCAAACTTCTAAATAAAGAACCAGAGCACTTCTAATATTAAACACTAAAATAAGTGTAAGCTACACATATATTTAAGAAAGATTAATGAAAACAAATAAGATAATTATTTTTCAGCCTGGGTTGAAGGTGGTCAGAGTCTCCCCTCCCGACAGCGCAGGGACCAAGGCAGGCACCCACCTGGACAGGATGCCCTTCCATCACCATGTGCACCCGTGCACACCCTCTCACTCGGGCTGGAGCAGTGTGTAGACGTGCCAGTTCATCATAGAGACATGGGAGGAGACTGGAGTACCTGTGGGGAAAACCCATGTGGATGTGGGAGGGTGTGCAAACTACACAGACAGTGGCCTCTGCCCGGAATTAATTTTTTTTTTCTCTCTCATCAACTTTATAATGAAATGACATTATTCAAGGACCTGCTGTACACTTATATTCATCACAGTATTGCACTGTGGTGGAGATTCTAGGCTGAGGCTGTATGTTCTGTTGTGGTCAGAAAGTTAAAGCAACTTAAGGAATAATAAGTTTGTGAGTGACAGTGCTGAAAAGAGCTCTGAACTGGGATGCTGCTGTTCATTTGCTTTGGGCTCAAGCAGCTCTTAGGAATTATCCTTCAAATGTTACTTAGAGTGCAAATCTTTGCCTCCAGATAATGACCTAGAGGGCTATGTAGATATACTTAAAATTCATTATCCACAAAAACACAATGGCATACCATTTCACACCTACTAGGATGGCTAAAATTGAAAAGACACATTAACACGTGTTAGAGAGGATATGGGGAAATTGGAACTCTCCTACATTGCTAATGGGGTTGTAAAATGAGACAGCCCCTCTGGAAAACATTTTGGAAGTTTCTCAAAATATTAAATATAGAATTACCATATGACCAGTATATACCCAGCAGAAATGAAAATATATGTCCACACAAAAACTTGTACAAGATTGTCCATAGCTGCATTCATAATAGCCCAAAAGTAGAAACAACCTACATATCCATCAGTTGATGAATGAATAAACAGTTATATATCCCTACAATGGAATATTATCCAGCAATGAAAAGGAATGACTTACTGATAAATACACCATGCTCAAACCTTGAAAATATTACGCTAAGTGAAAGAAGCCAGTCACAGAGACCCCCATATTGTATGATTTAATCTGTATGAAAAGTCTAGAAATAAGCAAAACTATATGGAATGTAGGTTAGGTTTCCAGGGACTGGGTGGAAAGGGGCAATGGGAGTGACTGCTAATGAATATGGCAGGTTTTTTTGATAATGGAAATGTTCTAAAATTATATAGTGGTGATGATTGCACAACTCTGAATGTACTGTGCCCACCAAATTTTACACTTTTAAATGGGTGAATTTTATGGTATGTGAATTATATTTCAGTGAAATTATTTTTAAAACCTCATTTTTCCAGCTTAAATTTTGGTGGTTATGGTGACTGTGTGTGTGTGTGTAAAATACCTTAAAGCAGGCACACTTGGTATTAAAGAATATACTATACTTTTAAGGTCTTTTGCTGAATTCCTGAGCATAACAAAGCAAGCATTATACAGTGGTTTCGTGACAAATTAATTTGATGTTCACCAAATATTAATAGTCATAGTGTTAACAAAATAATTGGGCATAAAAGGTACGTATTGTCATAAATGACTAATTGGTACTACTATTATGCAGCAAAAAGAATGTAAATTCTCTTTTTCTGATTTTCTCTGATTTTCTTCAGTATTTCTAATCAGCATTAGTGTTCAGTAACACAGAAGACCAAATAAAATTCATTTTCATCACTTACTGATATGCATATGCTAAAAGAAATAATTTACATCTACTGTCTAGTAATTTGGACTTCCTTAATCATTTAACTATAATCTTCCTTCTCTGAGTACTTTAATGCTGAGACTTTGTGTTCTCTCCTGGTATTTTCCCTCCCTCACCACATGATGTTCTGAATGGTCTCATCCAGAAGCATCAGACACAGACTTGAATCAGAGTAACTTGGCCAAGTAACAACTACAGCATGATTACTCCAGTTTGGGAGAGGAAATCCACATTCATGTTATGTTCCAAGAGCGAAGCAGGAAATGGTGGGGAGGGGAGGCCATGGATTTGGGTATGCAGGATTGTTAACATAGAGGAAAGGGAGTAGTTGAGGTTCAAAAAAGGCTGGATTTTACTTAGCCAAAAAAGAAATTGAGGTGCATACAACCACCCCTTCTTTACTATTTCTAATCTCTGTTCATAACCAAGAAATAGTACATAAAAGTATATGTATGTGTTTCTTCTCCCAGCAACTCATTTTAAAACCGAAATCAGTTTGATAAATGTTTATTGAGCAAACTCTTGTGCCATAGACAATGGAGGGTGTATTGCAGGGTTAGTTAGAAAGGAAGTCCCTGTTCTGAGAGAGTGAGGTTGCTATCTAGTAAGAGAGAGAAACCATGGATAATCTTTTGACCCTAAAGAGACAAAATCAAGTTTTCTCTTTAGAGTTGAGTAAATATTAGAACATAGGATTTTTAATGACAATAGGAAATACTCTCTGCCTATTTTCTGATGCCTGAATTTTTTTTCACATGGAAACAATAGATTTTTTTAATATGCCTTTATTGAATTCAGAGAGAGAAAGGGAGAGAGATAGAAACATCAATGATGAGAGAGTCATTGATCAGCTGCTTCCTGCACACCCCTTACTGGGAATCGAGCCCGCAACCCGGCATGTGCCCTGACCGGGAATCTAACCACGAAGCGATTTCCTGGGTCATAGGTCGATGCTCAACTGCTGAGGCATGCCGGCCAGGCAATAGTTTTTATTTTTTAAATTGAGATAATAGGTATAAAATACTTGAGAAAGATTTATTCCTAGTAAAGTATACTTAGCAAACTTCTGGCATCAGATTTTGTTTTGATAGAGGAGAGAGGAATAGCACCAAAAGATAACAAAAAATATTTTATTAGATTCAGACCTTTATGTTTTGTTAGGGAAAGCTGTACAGAAGTATCTTTATCTCATTTGTTCCCAGCTTACACAGTGCCATTCCTTGCTGTTGACATACCACATTATTGATAATGTGGGCAAATTTATCACCCACATTAAAAACCTCATAAGATTTACCAGATAGATCCTCATTTCCCTGATTTAATTTGTTTATAGTTGGAGAGTGGAGCAGGAGTTTGTTTCTGGAGTAGACATTTTTATCTGCCAACATAGTGTTATTTAGCTGTTGTTTTAAGAACAGGAATGCCACTTAAATTTGAAGTGGTATTTAGCCCAAATAGTCATAGTTACGTGGATGAGTATTTCATGCACTGGATTGTTGGTTGAGGTCTTCCCTTTACTGGTCTTTTGAGAAATTTAATGGAAACCCTAGCTACCATGTGATTCAGAATCAGTGAGAAATGTTTCTTCCCTGTGTTCTCTGCCACTAATGTATACTTTTTGGAAACATGCTATTGGTTTTTTCAGAAAAAAAGGATCTTCAAAACTTTTCATTTCAATGGGGTTCAGTCTCCTTTTCTTGAATCAAATATTTTCCAGCTAAAAATGTGTTTTTTGGCTTAACTTTTTATTAATAATCATTAATAGTTCAACAAATAAGCAAATTTATTAGCAACTTCAGAAAGCATACTTTATAATTTTCAGAGATAAGGGCATATGTTGGCTTTGGAATTAGTGTAAATGATTGATTACACCATTCAGATTAGACTGTGTCCCAGTTTGGAATCTAACTTGAATTTTTGAGTATGATATGGAATTTGCTCAGCCTTTAAAAAGAGTTTTGAATTAATGACACGTCTATAATTTTGTTCTCCTTACATGAGCTCTGTCTCTTCTCTAATAGAAAGATGTCATGTTTCTCTAGTCTCACCTTGAAGAAGTTATCTGAAGTTGTGTTTCTCTTTAAAACTTGAGGAAAGTGAAAGTACAAGTCACAGAGAGAATTTCATACGGACATTCAGTGGCAAATGAGCCAGGCTTGGTAACCTTTTGGAATAAAATAGGCGTCTTTGGAAAACCTGACTCTGAAATAGGGTCTTACAATTATAAAAATTACTTTTTAGATAGGAAATTGAGAAGTTTCTAGTCAGGATCTTTTTTGGCATTTTACCCAATTCTGTCCAAAAGTAGGGGGCTTAAAATTTTAGATGTTTTGATTCTCTAAAGAATGAGAATTTTTATGATATGAGAGTAATGACTAGGAAAACCTTATTATATAACTTGAATCTATCCCTACTAGAGATATGAAAATATTTCATAATCAAATTTTTCTACAAATAGTAAAAATAAAAAAATTATATGGGGAAAAGTCGAAGATCCAGTGTTTAGGCCAAATTATTCAGCAACCATTTACACCTTTTGTAGACTTATTATTTTTCTGTGCCTTGCAGAGTTGATTATAAAGACAGGCCAAGTCCTTGCCCCAAATAAGGGTGGGGAGGCAGTATTGAGCAGTTTTGATATTCTAAGTGCTTTACATTTATTTTTATAATCTCATAAATCTGCTAGAAAGTCCTCTTTTTCTAATGAGGGAACTGGAGTCCAAAGAGGTAAAACCACTGGACTAGTCATTAATTAGTGGATTTGAACCCATGAATAAGTATAGTCAGAGCAAGTAATGATGGTTGCTATCACAAAGTGCCAATAGGACAATTGAGAAAGAAGAAAAATCCTATCTTAAGAGAGATCAGTTGAGACTTTGTGAGGGGGATTTAGTTTGACCTCGAGTAGAAAGGAGAAACTTTGAATTAGGAATTCATTTTTATCCTCAGAATGCCATTATCTGAAAGAAACCTCAAATATGTTTTGGATTTGAGGCAGTTGCCAAGCCCTGTCTCCCAGGTTTGGGTTAGAATCCTGGGCTTCCAAATTCTACTTTTGAAACCCAGGCTTGACTATAAAGTTAGTATGATACGAGTTTTTGCTACACCCTATGTAGTACCAGGATAGCTTTTCATAGAAAGGGATGCAATTTGGATTTGTTTTACTGACATCTTCTCATTTTCTTCCCTCCCTGCCTCCAATTATGTTGTGGTAGGAATTTGAAATAGAATGTCTTCAGGATGACGTGGACATAGTCTTATCCCCTTCAACTTCAAGGTTGCACCAAGTGTCTTGCTGAATGATTGGAAAGTTTAATCTCTGTCTGACTTATCCTGGAGACTGCAAACTTGGATAAAATACTCATTATTTATTTTTATTTTAGAGAAGGAAACATTGATTTGTTGTTCCTCTTATTTATGCATTTATTGATTGATTCTTATATGCGCCCTGACTGGGGATCAAACCTGCAACTTCGGCATATTGGGACAACAACTCTAACCAACTGTGCTACCTGGCCAGAGCAAAATTCTCATTCTTTTAGACAGTGTCCTGTAGCTTGGGAAGTAACTCCTAATGTGATGAAATATTTGTAAGAGGAAAGGAAATGACTAGCCACAGGTAGATTTTCCAGGCTTATTGGGTAGCTCAGAGAAAACAGCAGATGTGAAAAAACACACATACATTTTGTTTAAATCTTGAGAGCCTGTTAAATGTTTGTGGTGGAAAAAGAACTAGGTTTGTGTCCCACAGTAATCATATAATAGTCCTGACAAGCTCTCTCTCTCTGCTTCATTTTCTTTAGAAGGAGGAAATTGGAATTCATGTTTATTTAAAATAATTGATCCTCCATCTTAAAGCGGTTTTTATAAAAATAGTAATTCTAGGCAACAAGCCTCAGTAAAACAATTTTGCCATTGTGGAGTACTTGAGCGTCCCCAAAATAAAGGTAAATGAAAATAAGACTAACCGGTTTTAGACAGCCGTGGTCTTTCCTAAAGTTCTATAACCATTTTTCCTGAAAAAATGCAGTACTTCCATTTATATAGGAGGGATTATTACTATGTCAGTCCATGTGAATGTACATACACATATATATGTTGTAGAGGTGCTTCACTTCTCCCCAACCCTTTTAGAGTTGATGGCTTTGTTCCCGATTGTTCAGTATAATAGTTTGCAGATTCACTAAGAGAGCTTGTGTAGTAATGCTTGCTTTTTTTTTTTTTTTTTTTCCCCTCTCTTCCACTCTTGTTTTATTTTTACCTTTTTTTCTTTGTGATGTGAAATTTTCAGCTGATGTATTGAAAGCAAATCCTTCTAATTTGGGAGCCCAGATCACAAGAGTGAGTTTTTCTACTGGTGTCTTTAGTTGTCTATCTTTCTTTGTGTGTGTCTTTCTACCCTTTTCCCCTCCCAATTCAAAACTATTCAAAACACATTTCATAAATATTAGATAAGAAAATTCCTCTGTCTGTTGAACATCATGACCTTTCCACAAAGCAATGTCCACTTTATATTGGGTCAAATTCTTTTTCCCAATGCTGTTGTAAAAGCATAGGCTAATACATGTGTTTGGGTTTGGTTTGTTTTTTATATTATCTAGTGCGTTAAAAATAATTTTAGTTCTGTCTTCATTGCAGATAGATATCCCTGGACTCTGTCACCAGTGTGTCATAGCACTGATCTTTTTTGGTTCTTCTTTTGTTTTAAGGAAAATTATAGCTTCTGAGAATAAAAGATCCTTTCTTTTATTAGGATTTTAAGTAATAAATTCTTTGACTCATCTCTATCCTCCCTCCTCATCCCCTGGATGTTCCTCTTGGGGCCATGAAGCAATGAAAAGCTACACATATTACTGTCTAATTTCAGCAGACTGACCAGTTGAAATGCTGTCAGACTGGTGAGCTCTGAACATGCTAGCATTGGAAGATGGTTGGTTTGTTAGTTACAGGAAAACTGTTAATGCTTAAAAGAAATAATAGCACCTTTTATGGTGAAATAAAAGTATGCTTTCTATTTGTTAGTTCTCATTCAGATAACCTCCCCATGTAAGCTGTACATTGCTTTTTAAGATCTTACACCACCTGGGTAGTTTTCTGTACTAGCTTAACCCCTTTCTGTTCTCTTTGGCTTGTGTAATTACAATTTATCTCGTGCTCTATTTGTCTAGTTTTTCATCCTGGAAGAGCAGGTGACTAAATAGTCCCTTTTCTTTCCTCCTAGTGTTCTAAAATTTACTTGTTGCTTCTGACATCATAAGTTTGCCCAATAAAGCAAATGGTATGATATCCTAATTAGAAATGCAGGTATTCCAAGTGTTTTACCCAAAGTAATCAGCCATTGTGTTTTCAAATACCAGAAGAGAGTATAACAATGTATTACACACTAGCACTATAACCATTGATTGAGGGTAAATTTTAAAGGCCTTGCTTTCAGGGTCCCCAAGTTACTCTAAATCACCCACCCTCTGTTCCCTTCTTTTGTTACCCCAGAGATTGAAAGATCTCAAGCAGAGAGAGTTTGCTCGAAATGTTTCTTCAAGATCCCGCAAGGATGAGAAGAAACAGGAAAAAGCCCTTCGGCGACTCCATGAATTGGCAGAGCAAAGAAAACAAGCTGAATGGTGAGGATATTTTCTCTTAGAGTGTCTATGGATAATTATAATCCTTAAGATTTAAGAATTAAGTTGTTTAAGTTTTTAATAGATCCTTCTTTCAACCTAAAAGCATGTCTACACATGGAGTATAATATACTGATTAAGAGGATGCTCATCTGACACCATGTCCTACAGTCTATGTTACCTTAAATTCTCTATGCCTCAGTTTCCTTGTCTATAAGATGGAGATGGTAAGAACAGTCTACTACTTACAGTTGTGAGGAGTGACTAAGTTATTACATTAAAGTGCTTATAAGAGTGCCTGTCTCCAACATTCTTCCTATGTAGACAAGCACATATCTTACAGTATTGTATTTTATAGCTAAAAAAGTACTGGGGCACAGATTCAAGTATTGTAACGTCCTTTTAATACTATAAAATTAGTACTAAACACTCTGAAATCTCAGCTGCTGATCCACACCAACCAGCCAGGCTCCTTCATCATTCTTGATTAACAGTTTGGCGCTAGTATTTTGCCTGAAGTAGAATTATTGCACCTAGGGCTGAATTTCTAAGCAACTAGACTTTGGGGACCCAGTCTTTGAGCATGTGAGGATTCATGAGGTATATGCCTCAGTCAGAAGGACTAGATCTCCCCATGTTTGTTTGTTTTGTGGAGTTGGGGTTTTTTCCCCTTTATATTATTTTGTTATTTTTTTCTATCACCATTTATTCCCCCATATACCCTCTTCTATCTCCACCCACTCCAACACCACCCCCACCCCCATGTTTGTTTTTTATGGCTGGCCAGGACCAAAGGAAGGAACTGGTTACAGTTAAAAGAGAAACCGAGTGTGCCTATTAAAAGTTTACAGCTCAGTTGGGGCCAGAGTTTCCAAGTTCCTGGACTTACAAGGTTTATTTTTGTCTTTGGATCCTTTTTTACTTAATTTACTTCTCTTAATGTTTGGAGACAGAAGGAAGGGAGAAAACACATATAGTGTAAGTTTTGACCAGAATTAACCTATCAACTCTAATGTTGAGTTAAACTGTCTATAGATTCTTTCTTTGGCAGCTCTTTATATAGTAAAACACGTTCCTCTTGGGTGTGTTGCAAGGATACCTTCTTAAAAAGTATATAACAGGCCACTTTCTAGTTCAGACATTTTAATACATGTTTTTCTTCAGAGGTGACTTTTAGTTTTCAGTTTTACAAACAAACAGCTAAAAGATGATTGAGTAATCTCTTGGGAGAAGAAAAGAAGGTTTTGAACCCTCACCAGGTATTTCATTGCCTAGGAGTAATGCATACCCCCTTAGTAAGTATTACTGAAGTAACAGGGCAAAGACTAAGCAAAATATCAAAATCAGTCCCCTTTTTATTCAATTGAGGGTTTCTTTGCTGTGGGGTAGGTTTTGTGACACAGTGTAAGTATCTGTTGCTATCCACATCTGTTGGGTTCCCATTGTACAATAGCAAGAGTTCAGATAGCAAGAGATACCACATTATCCAAATATATTTGATTCCTGCGTTTAGGACAGCTAGTAGCTAGGGTTCAGATAACGAGGACTTCATCCAAATAGATATCTAATGCTCTTCATTCTTCAGTTTAGCTTGAAAGATACCTTTATAGTTCACACACTATTAATAATTGCAGACATACAGGAATTTAAAACGCTGGCTTTGAGGCTCCTCAGTGTTCCTGTTTTCAAAGCTGAGAAAGTCCTTAGTAGTATCATGATCATTGTATGGAATGCCCAGAAAGAATGAAAACCAAAGCAGGTGCTTGGGTGTGGTGCCCAGGAGATAGGCACATACCCTTAGTTTCTAAAATAGATATACTAGCCACAGACTGCCATAGAGTACCACAGTGGAGGTCTCTGATTATGTTTAACTCAGAGAATGTGTACCTTTTTTTTTTAAATGAAATTTTAAAGCAGAAAATTAGGGTGTTGATTTTTTTTTAGCTGAATAGAACCTTTGTGAATAGATGTTCACCCATACATTTGATAGCATAAGGATGGGTAGGATGATACAATAAGAAATGAGCATGGATATGGGACGGGTAGACTGTACCAGATAGTAATGTTAAAGTATTTTAATTTTAGATACCTTAGGAAGAAATAGTAGTAATTGCCTAGTTTTGAAAATTAACAGTATGAGACTTTGCCTGACCTCACTGAGAGAGTTCCTTTCATTAGCACAAGGCTAGGGAATGACCACCACTCAGTGTCTTTCAGACCTACCTGTGAAGAATGATAGAACATGAGGTAAGTGTTTTATAAGAAGTAGGAAATGTACTCCTAAACCAAATTTTTCTTTTTCTTCTTTTCATTTTTCTAAACCATTGTCTAGTGCACCTGGAAGTGGTCCTATGTTCAGACCAACCACAGTGGCTGTAGATGAAGAAGGTGGAGATGATGATAAAGATGAATCAGCTACAAACAGTGGCATAAGTGCCCCTGCCACTTGCGGACTGGGATCTGAATTCTCTACAGATAAAGGAGGCCCTTTCACTGCAGTACAAGTCACTAATACCACTGGACTGGCACAGGCTCCTGGGTTAGTCTCCCAAGGGGTCAGCTTTGGCATTAAGAATAATCTGGGTACCCCATTGCAGAAATTGGGAGTATCATTTTCTTTTGCCAAGAAGGCTCCTGTCAAACTCGAATCAATAGCATCAGTTTTCAAGGACCACGCAGAGGAAGGGACCTCTGAGGATGGAATAAAAGCTGATGAGAAAGGTTCTGACCAAGGACCGCAGAAGGTGGGAGACTCTGATGGTGGTAGTAATCTCGATAGTAAAAGAGAGGATGAAGACCCTCAGGATGGAGGGTCTCTTGCCTCAACATTGTCTAAGTTAAAAAGAATGAAACGAGAAGAAGGAGCTGGGGCTACAGAGCCAGAGTATTACCACTACATCCCCCCAGCACACTGCAAAGTAAAACCTAATTTTCCCTTCCTGCTCTTTATGAGAGCCAGTGAACAAATGGAAGGTGATAATAGTACACACCCAAAGAATGCCCTAGAGAGCAAAAAAAGCAATTCTCCCAAGCCTAAACGTTTCAAGGCGGCAGCAGGCCCAGGAGCAGAAAAGACAGTTAGTGAAGTCTCCGACCAGCAGACAGACACTGGTGTGGCTGAGCCCTCAGAACCTGGAAGCAAAGCTGAAACAAAGAAGGCCTCAGGAGGGGATATAAGTGAGCAGGGTTTAGAGAGTCAGAGTCAGAAGGCTTCAGTGATCCAAATGTGTGAGTCTAACCCTTCTAAAGAAACTTCTCAGACCACCCCACCAGGGAAAGAAAGCCATGAGGGACCCAAACATCCTACTGGTCCCTTCTTTCCAGTTTTGAGCAAAGATGAAAGCACTGCCCTCCAGTGGCCATCAGAACTATTGATTTTCACCAAGGCAGAACCCTCCATTTCATACAGTTGTAACCCTTTATACTTTGACTTCAAACTTTCAAGGAACAAAGATGCCAGAGGTAAAGGGACAGAAAAACCAAAGGACATAGGAGGCCCTTCAAAGGACCATATCCAAGGCCTTGATCCTGGTGAGCCAAATAAAAACAAGGAAGGAGAGAACGTAGAACATTCCTCAGGAGACAAAATGGATGCACCTGCTTCAGGATCTGCCTGTAGCAGCTTGAATAAGCAGGAGCCTGGTGGCAGCCATGGATCAGAAACAGAAGACACAGGGAGAAGCCTTCCTAGCAAGAAAGAACGGTCTGGGAAGTCACACCGACACAAAAAGAAAAAGAAGCACAAAAAATCCAGCAAACACAAACGGAAACACAAGGCTGACCCAGAAGAGAGAAGCTCTAAGGTTGAGTCTGGGGAGAAGTCTAAGAAGCGCAAGAAACGAAAACGAAAGAAGAATAAGTCAGCCCCAGCAGATTCTGAGCGGGGACCCAAACCAGAACCGCCTGGGAGTGGTAGCCCTGCACCACCAAGACGGCGGCGGCGAGCTCAAGACGATTCCCAGCGGAGATCCCTCCCCGGTGAAGAAGGGAGCAGTGGCAAGAAGGATGAAGGTGGAAGTGGTGGCAGTTCTCAAGATCATGGTGGGAGGAAACATAAAGGTGAACCTCCAACTTCGTCCTGCCAGCGAAGAGCTAGTACCAAACGGAGCAGCCGGTCCAGTCATCGGAGTCGGCCCAGTAGTGGAGACGAAGATAGTGATGATGCTTCCTCACGCCGGCTGCACCAGAAGTCTCCATCCCAGTACAGTGAGGAGGAGGAGGAAGAGGAGGAGGAGGAAGACTCGGGCAGTGAGCATTCCCATAGCCGCTCACGGTCTGGCCGGCGCCATTCCTCACACCGTTCCTCCCGCCGTTCTTACTCAAGTAGCTCAGATGCTTCTTCAGACCAGAGCTGCTATAGTAGACAGCGCAGTTATTCTGATGACAGCTATAGTGACTATAGCGACCGATCACGAAGGCACTCAAAGCGCTCCCATGATTCTGATGACTCAGACTACACCAGCTCCAAGCACCGGTCCAAACGGCACAAATACTCATCTTCTGATGATGACTATAGCCTCAGTTGCAGCCAGTCCCGAAGCCGGTCTCGGAGTCATACCAGGGAGCGCTCAAGATCCCGGGGCCGCAGCCGCAGCAGTAGTTGCAGTCGCAGCCGGAGCAAACGGAGAAGCCGTAGTACCACAGCCCACAGTTGGCAGCGAAGCCGGAGCTATAGCCGGGACCGCAGCCGTAGCACCAGAAGCCCTTCCCAGAGATCAGGCTCCAGGAAGGGATCATGGGGTCATGAGAGCCCTGAGGAGAGGCGTTCTGGTCGTCGAGACTTCATTCGCTCTAAAATCTACCGCTCCCAGTCTCCTCATTATTTCCGATCAGGCCGGGGAGAAGGCCATGAGAAGAAGGAAGATGGCAGAGGAGATGATGGTAAAGGGACAGGCCCACCCTCTCAGAACAGCATCGTTGGCACAGGAAGGGGATCAGAGGGTGACTGCAGCCCTGAAGATAAGAACTCTCTCACTGCCAAACTGCTCCTGGAGAAGATCCAGTCAAGGAAAGTGGAGAGGAAACCCAGTGTGAGTGAGGAGGTGCTGGCCACCCCTAATAAAGCTGGGCTAAAGCTCAAGGACCCCCCACAAGGTTACTTTGGGCCCAAACTCCCCCCCTCTCTTGGCAGTAAGCCTGTCCTTCCACTGATAGGGAAGCTGCCAGCTACCCGAAAGCCCAACACCAAGAAATGTGAAGAGTCTGGCTTAGAAAGGGGGGAAGAGCAAGAACAGTCAGAGACAGAAGAAGGGCCTCCAGGGAATAGTGATGCCCCATTTGGACATCAGTACCCCTCAGAGGAAACAGCTGGCCCCTTATCAGACCCACCTCCAGAAGAGCCAAAATCTGAAGAAGCTACTGCTGATCACCCTGTGGCTCCACTAGGCACCCCAGTGCACTCTGATTGCTATCCTGGGGACCCAGCCATCTCCCATAACTACCTCCCTGACCCCAGTGACGGGGACACCCTAGAGTCATTGGATAGTCAGCCAGGCCCTGTGGAATCTAACTTGCTGCCTCTAGTGCCAAAACTTGAGCACTTCTCCAGTTATGCACCTCCCAGTGGGGAGCCTAGTATTGAGTCAGCCGATGGGGCCGAGGATGCTTCCCTGGCCCCCCTGGAGAGCCAGCCCATCACCTTCACACCCGAGGAGATGGAGAAATACAGCAAACTCCAGCAGGCCGCACAGCAACACATCCAGCAGCAGCTTCTAGCCAAGCAAGTGAAGGCCTTTCCAGCCTCTGCTGCCCTGGCCCCAGCCACTCCAGCCCTACAGCCCATCCACATTCAGCAGCCGGCCACAGCCTCTGCCACCTCCATCACAACTGTTCAGCATGCCATCTTGCAGCATCATGCCGCAGCAGCTGCTGCTGCCATTGGCATTCACCCCCACCCTCATCCCCAGCCACTCGCCCAAGTACATCATATTCCCCAGCCCCACTTGACCCCCATTTCCTTGTCCCACCTCACTCACTCAATCATCCCTGGCCATCCTGCCACCTTTCTCGCTAGCCATCCCATTCACATCATTCCCGCCTCGGCCATCCATCCTGGACCCTTCACCTTCCACCCTGTCCCACATGCTGCCCTCTACCCTACCCTACTTGCCCCACGGCCTGCTGCAGCAGCTGCCACTGCCCTCCACCTTCACCCGCTTCTTCACCCCATCTTCTCAGGTCAGGACCTGCAGCACCCCCCCGGTCATGGCACATGAGTTGAGGGATGAGAGCCCAGGTAGGACCAGGGAAGGTGATCTATAAGTCTTCCCTTAGGGCTGTTGAGCCATTAATACCAGCAAGTAGAAGCTGGGATGGGCAGTGTCTGATAGCCAAAGAATCGAGTTTTGGCTTGCAGGGGTGGTTTTAGATTTTGGGGTTTGCTTTGGGTTCACTATCAGGGATTTTCCCCCCTTTCCTTTTGTCCCTCTCTCTCTTGTCTTTCTAGGCTAGGGAACACCAGTAAGTGCTACCCACCCCTCTGCGGCAACATCTCCAGATGGGCAAGTTTAGATACTTCCCTCCTCCCTCTACTTTTTAACCTCTACTCTTCCCTTCTATAAATTTTAAAATACTTTCCTCCTCTCTGGCTGGCGGGTTGTCCATCTGATCCTGCCTTCCCATTGTCTTTGACCATCCCTTGGTGACCTTGTGTTGTCCTGGGTGAGGTGGAAAGGGAGTCAGACCTGGAATCAGATGCTACTCAGGCTGTTTTTCGATCCACTTCCCACATAAGGAGCCACACATTTGGCACTGTTGTCCTCGTGTCCCTCATCCCAGAAGAGACATCGGAATATCCCAGAAAAGAAGATCCTATCATGATTACAAGCTATGCGGAACATAGAGTCGCCCCTGTGCTTCCCCAGAGAGGAGCTTGTATGTTTGAAGGGTGTATTTTCTTCTGTCATGTTGATGTTTCCTTCTTAATTTATAGGATTTTTCTTTTTAATGTAAAAAAATTGCACTGAACTCTATAAACGTAAATGCTGCTTTTTGTAGCTCATAAAAAAGGTTCCATATTTGTAGTATACTGCAATAATATTTTTTACATCCAGCTCTTTAAGTGATCCTTGTTCTGGTGGCTTTGTGTAAATATGTTTGCCCTAGTTGAATTAAGAAACTAAAAGTTATAAAATGAAAACAAAAAATAAAGTATTTGTTTTCTGCTAGATGCAAAATTGACTAAGCATGTATATTTTATCAAACTCATGTATTTTTTGAAGTTATGTACTATAAAAATGCTAAAACAAAAAAGAACGTTGTTTAACAGTTTTGCTGAGACAAAATGTTCAGTAATTTGCATTAAGTGTTGCCTCAGCACCGGGATTTTTGAACTAATGGACATCAGTCAGCTGGGGGTGTCAGGAATACTCAGCTATGACAGTTTCCCTCATGTGCTTTGCTGTTTTATACAGAGAAACAGGTGGGCCCCACAGAGGAGGAAGAAGTACAAGAGCTTTATTTGAAAGCAGTGAGATAGGTTGAGAGTGATTGGGGGTTTCCTGGGTGCCTTGTTCCAGGCAGTCCATTTGCCTTCCTAGTACTTAGCCTCCTCTGATATTTTTTTTTTTAATGTGCCTTTTGGGTTGGCTAGAAACAAATAGAAGTAGACTGGGGAATGATGGAGTTGGGACAGTTTTCTTCCTCCTTTTGTTGGGACATGAGCACACTTGTAGATACTGCAAATTCTTTTGCTTCATAATTTCCATGCCTTTAGCCCAGTTTTGCTTAAGCAGTAAAGATTCCCTTTCTCTCTTCTGTGACACCAGGACACCTACTAGAGGAAGTACCACCTCAATTCTTCCTCCTCTTGCCTTTCACCCAGGCTCTCAGACCTAATTAACACACTGACCCAAAGGGGTTTATATTGCAGGTTTCATCTTCTGTGGTGTAGTTAGCAGTACCCTGTTTGGCATTTCCCTACCTATTCCTGTGGCTAGAATTGGTTGGGTGGTCACCTAACAGGAAAAACAAACCCTACTTACCTGTGTTCTGCCATCTAGAATTCTCAAATGAGAAAGATTTTGAGTTTATGAGAAGCAAGTGCTGAGCAGACAAGGCTCTTGACTGAGCCTCATACCTGTTAAGTGTTCCTCGTGTGATTCAGAAGCATCACTTTTTTGATAACTAGCACTGGAAAAATGAAATGTCTTTGACGTGAGGGGACTCATTTTTCTTTGCTTTCAGCCCATGTAAATAATTTAAATAATACAGTATTAACATTTTTGTGCTATTACCCATTAGCTTGTAGTTCGAGCCATACTCTGGCTGCCTCTACCTTCCCGGGGGGCAGTTTTCTTTAACTTCCAGAATAGTGATTTTAAAACATAAAAAAAAGAAAGAACAACAAAATAGCCTATCCTTCCTTACAAGCATAACAGATTGTATTTAACTTTATCACATATGATAGAGATATATATGCTGTAAAATTAGGGAAAGGAACTTTCTAATAAACCAATGATTTGTGGAAACTTAGCAGAGTCTGTTGTGGTTGTTGCCCCATCCATTCAAGTTGGGAAGGGATGGAGTTACGGGTTACAAGTAACATGTTTTAAAGTGATCAAGGAATAGACTTGTGAACCAGTTGTTTATGTTTGGAATTGTGCTTCTCAGAGCTCAGGTTGCCCAAGTGAAGGGAGAAGATGATACTGTGGGAGGAAGTATCGTAAAGTTTCTCAGTCTTAGGTAGGTACCTTGGAATGTGCACCTCCTTCCCATTCATCCCCACAAGAATTTTCTTTTTCTCCCTTTACCTCCTCTTAGATACGTAATCTGTGTGTAGTAGAATGTATGGCATGTAGGTGCTCACTAAATAAGTGGGTTTGGAATTTCTGACTTTGATTTTTAGGATTTTGGATAAACCTCAGGTCATTGGGATGACAAGAGTCATCTGCCTGCCTGCCTTTGCCCTCCCGATGCAGTTCTGTATACCAGAACCACTCTCAGAATATTCTCAACCCTTTAATACCAATACAGTGTTTGAGAGCTGCCTGGTGGAAGGAAATAGGCCTTGTTTCTGAGCTGATAAAAGCCTCTATCAAAAAATCACAAAAGGGAAAGTTTAGCATCAAAGCTAACCATAGATTATTTGTGATAGATTAGTTTCTCTTAGCCTTTCAGGAGGGAGTAATGCAATATCTGTTTCTTTTCTACTCTCATGACGGCTGTGTTCTCCCCTTGACTGAAGAGAATATTCAACTTGGACCTTGGGTTGGATGCTCAGATCTGCCTATTTTTGTAAAATAGCAAAATTCCTGCCCAGAATGAAAGGATGTTGAAAATAATTTTCTGAGCAGGGAAGGTGCAAGCAAAAGAAGCAGAGTAGAGAGTGTGCTTTGTGCAGGTGTGTGCAGCTGCCTGTCTCAGCTACCTGGGCTTGCAACATGGATATACTCCCGCTTCTACACCCTCAGTGACTCACTAACCCAGGCCTTGTCAAGCATTTCCAATCTTCTTTACCAGAGACACCTTCACTTCCCCCTCATCAACTCATCTCTGAATTTTTGCCCCATTTCCTAGCTGACCTCCCTGACTCTTAGTATATAATTCCCTGTCCCATATAAGCTTAATGGTTTTTCAGAATCTGAGTGCAGTTTTTTGTATTCACTGCTTCCCTATAAAATTATAAATTCTAAGAGGACAGGGACTGATTCTTATCCTTTTTTCTTAATTCCTTAGAGTGTTTTAAGGAGTTGAACACTTTTATATAGTCAACATTTTTATTATATGTCCAAGCAATATTTGAGCAAAGTAAAATACTGTTGACTGAGGATTATGCATCAGGATTTAGAAAGGAAACCAACCAAAGATGATAAAAGATTTTTTTTTTATATATCCACATCAACTAGCTCCGTGCCAGGCACATAGAAGTTCAATTGGAAACTTAATGAA
This sequence comes from Miniopterus natalensis, assembly GCF_054644295.1. Lineage (NCBI taxonomy): Eukaryota > Metazoa > Chordata > Mammalia > Chiroptera > Miniopteridae > Miniopterus > Miniopterus natalensis. The sequence continues at coordinate 21,891,846 of NC_142097.1, forward strand.
GCCTTAACAGGACTTTGAATTCATTGAGGGATTCTAGCACTCAGGTGGCTGATGGGATGGAAAAGTGGGAGCAGTGTGTCAGCAGCACTGCTCCGTACTATTAGAAGGAGATTAACCCAGCTCTGGTCCAAAAGGAACACCCAGAGAGGCAGAAGCCTTGTTGAATGCCACATTCCCCTCCCTTACCAAATCTGATGCTCCACCTGTTTTCAATTTCAGTTACTGGTACCACTGCCCTGCCAGCCAACAAGGCACCAAAGCTTCAAGGTACTTGACACCTCCCCACTACATTCATTTACTGATTGTTTCATCTCTGCTGTCTTTTGTTCCTGCCCTCTGTACCCTGGGTTAAGCCTCAGCGCCTCTAACCAAGAGGATTATAGTTGCTCTCCATCTGATCTTCCCAGTAAGTCATGACTTTTCCAGTTCCTTCTATCCACAGGCAGGCAGTGTAATCGTCTAAATCAGAGCACAATTAACATATCTCTTATTCTGTGACTTTAAAAATCTTTATGATTCTCCATCTACTCCAGGTTAAAGTTCAAATTCCTTTATAAGGCATTCAAGGCCCTCAAGTTATTTGACGCCAGCTTTCCAGTCCACCGTATCCTGAGTCAACTACTTGCCCCCCCCCATACTTTACCTCGATGTTCTCCCGCTCTGCTTAAAGAGAATGCCTAGCCCAGCCAGGTGTGGCTCAGTGGTTGAGCATCGGCCTAGGATCCAGGCAATCGGGGTTCGATTCCCGGTCAGGGCACATGCCTGGGTTGCGGGCTCGATCCCCAGTCGGCGTGCAGGAGGCAGCCAATCAATGACTCTTATTGATGTTTCTATCTCTCTCTCCCTCTCTTCGCCTCTCTCTGAAATCAATAAAGATATTTTTTTTTAAAAAAATGCTTAAAAACCTCTTCATTCTCTGACAAAAGGCAACATAGTGTAATGGTTAAGAACATGAATTTAAGCACAAACATGTTTGGATCTACCCATTGGCTATGTAAACTTGGGCAATTTACCTAAAACTGTGCCACAGTTTTGGCATTTATGAAATGGGCATAATAGTACCTATTTCATAGGTGGTTATGAAGAGCACATGATATAAATGATTTCAGCTAGACATAACCACCCTTTTCAAGGCATGCTTTACTCTTCCTCTGCTGCAGTTGTGTGTTCATGTCTTAACTCCTTCTGAATTGAGTTCTTTAGAGATCCTTGGTAAGGGATCTTTGTATCCCTACTACTCAGTGCCTTGAACAGAATAAGTACTTGTTAAAAACTTTAGTGAAATGTGAGTCAAAGTGGGGCTACACAGTATACACCAGTAATTACAGTACCACTCAGTTGAGGACAGTGGGAAGGTGGGAGGTAAGTATAAGACTGAGTTATGTATTCATTCTAATGATTTCCCAGCACTGGGAAATCAGCTGTGAAAAAGGCTTGGACTGAAGTTTAAGGAGCTTCTAACCTAGTAAGGGGTAGGATTTTGAGCTGTGTGCTGAGGTAGTGAATTAGGGGGAGGGAGGAGCCAAAGGGATTCCAGCACGGCACAGGGTTTGGGCAGGATAAGGTGGTTGCGGATGTGGCCATGTTCCTGTTCCCCTAGCAGATCTCTAGTTTCCTTCCTGAGAACCTGCTTCGTGGGGAAAACATGCATTGTCAAGACTTGGCACTCCTCTTCCTCTCATCCATAGAAGACCTTTCTTTTCTGCTCAAAACTGTTCCTTCTCTCTCACGTTTGCATCTTACATGCCCAGTGCACGCTTCCATTCGGTCTGTCAGCAGTACCTATTATATGTTGGGCTCTCGGCTAGGCCCCAGGCTGCAGGAAGGAACCTTGCTCACCAGAGTTTCATGGACACGATCCAGTGAGCAGGCCATGACTAAACCGTGTGTTAACCCCGGGGTGCCAGCCTGAAGACCTGGGGGAGTCTAGAGGCCATGACCCCACTAGAATCAATTCTTGATGACTGGGCAAGAACTCTTGTCACCAGAAAGAGTGAAGGGGCCTGCCTTCAACTAAACAGCTGGTAATCACACAGCAATACCCCATTTCCCTTCTCCTTCGACTAAGATACATTCACCACCCCTTCCCCAGCCCTGGCTGCCCTGCTGTGACCACATTAAGACTTGGCCTGAGATGGAGGAAGAGTAAGGAAGCTGCTGCACCCATATGACTGACTGAAGCTGCCCAAGGCCCGAAAAGGAGGAAGTGGATAGGTGCCTTATCCAAAAGGATACAGCAGCCCAGGTCTTATCAGGAGGCAGCAGCTTCCTTACTCCTTCCCCCACCCGTGACCAAGTCACAGTGTGCCACAGTACTGCAGGCAGCTGTGTGGGAGGAAGAGGAGCCATAGAACTGTGGGCTAGAGCTGTATACAGACCAGTTCATGGTTTTACTATCCCAAGCAGCAAGCAGTGATGGCTTAGACCAGGCAGGGGTGGGGAACATCCGGCCTGCCAAATCATTTGGTCTGGCGCTGCCAAGGCCTCACCAAAGAGCAGCAGTTCCAGCCATCACATTAGGGGTGAGTTAATTAAATGTTTGCCCAAATATAGCAGGCTAATTTTTTTTAATATGTCTATTGATTTCAGAGAGAGGAAGGAAGAAGAGGAGAGAGAGGTAGAAACATCAATGGTGAGAAAGTCATTGGCTGCCTCCTCCCCTACTGGGGGTCAAGCCCACAACCAGGGCATGCGGCCTGACTGGGAATCTAACCGCGATCTCCTAGGTCAATGCTCAACTGCTGAGCCACGCCAGCTGGGCAGCAGGCTAATTTTTAAGTTGATAATTTAGTATGGCCTGTGAATGATGTTATAAATATCCAAATGGCCCTTGGCAGAAAAATGGTTCCCCAACCCTGGCTTAGACTAGCATGGTGGTAGTAGAAATAGCATGAAGATTCAAGGGACATAGTTTAGAGGCAGCAACAACGGGACTTGGTGATAAACTACTCTCAGGAAAAGGGAGGAGTCTTGGCTTTTAGCCATCAGCATCTACCCCCAGAGTGGCCTCACCCCCTTCCCTTCCTGGCAATCCTAGAAACCATATGGGTCCAGGGCCTAAAGCCTTTTGCTCTACCTACTGCTCAGTAAGTGGATTCAGGTTTGATAAGAGAAGACTTCCTGTGGTGGAAGCTGAAAGGAAGAGGAAGAAGTTAGCCCATTCCTGCCAAGAAGGCTGTGGGAGAAGGAAGATGGCCAGAGCTTTGTGTCCACTTCATGCCCTCTGGCTTCTGGAGTGGGTGCAGATGCTCTTGGGACCCGGTGCTGCTCCTCCAGCCTGGGCCTTGAACCTGGACCCAGTGCAGTTCACCTTCTACACGGGCCCCAATGACAGCTACTTTGGGTTTTCATTGGACTTCTACAAGGACAACCGCGGCAGGTAAGCCATAGGGGAAGTTTGGGTGTTGCGAGAAAGAAGGATTCCCCCACCATCACTGCTTCTGTGGGCCTCGAGTTCCCTATTTGTGATAGAGGTTGAGCAAAGTGACTTCTAGGGTCTCTTTGGGCTGAGTTCTTGTTAGGAATACTGGGGAGGAACCTGCTCTGCTAAGGGTATCCAGAGGGGCACCAATGGGGAGTTGGGCACTGAAACTACCCCAAAAACAAAGGCAAAAAAGTTGATGCCTTATTTTTTCCTCCATGGGTCAGTTGTATGACCCACTCCACTCTCATCCCCTCAAAATACAGAGAGGAGCGCACATGTCTTAAATTGACTTGCAAAACTGTAAAATTGTCTACCCACCTTGCTTTTCTATTCCATTCCCCTCACCCCCATAAAAATTATAGATATTTAAAAAGAAGCAATAGAGCATTAGTGCTTAGGATTCATCAGGCTGTGAGATCTGATTGCTAATATTAGAGTCTTAGTTCCTCCTTTTTATAGTAACTACCCTGAGCTAATTATTTATTGTGGTGGACACTGTGCTACCCAGTTTTGGGGAGTGGCAATGGTAGCATTCAAGCACCAGCTCCTTGGTGAATTTCCTCTACTGAAGAGAGCCATCTCCCCCAAAGTCAAGTCCCCTTCCCATTGTGACCTACAACTGATGACTGATCAATGAGGAATATGGAGAGCGGAGAGCGGTGTAAGGGTCTGACCCTTTCACCTCCACTCAGAAGAGTTCTGAAAGGTCCTCCTAGTACCAAGGTGTTTGAGTGGCCCATGGTTGTCACTGGGCTTGAATCTCAACTTGACTCCTTCCTCTAGCCACTCTTGCTTCTTTCCTCTCCTTTCCACAGATATCGATCTCATGGGCACAGTATACTTAATATCCCACATGCTAAATATATATATCTGGCATTTTTTGAGCACTTGTTATGAGTTATTCGGCTGGTACCATGCTGAATGTTCCTCATACATTTACTTCGTTTACTTATCCCGACAGCATTGATTGGTTGGTATTGTCCCCTTTACATATGGCAGAGCTGTGGTTTGAACCTAAATCTACTAGGGTCCTCAACAATATCAGCACCCTACCCCCACTTTAGAGGTGCCTGCCAGCTTCCCTAATTCTTCATTAAAACTAGCTCTCAAGAAAGTATCTGGTAACTGTTTACGATTCTAGGGCTCATGTAAACCCCTAGCTTTTTTTGGAGGGGGCCAGGGAATGGGGAGTGTAGACGGGTACAGAACGTAGGATGTCTTTTTCAGCAATGATATCAAACCCCTAGTATTCTATCAAGCCAGAGGGTTATAGTTCCAGCTTTCCCCTTAACTCGCTGGGTTGGGGGGGGAGGGATGTAATTTACCCTCTCTGGGAGTCGATTTCATGGGCCATAAAATGAAAATGGTAAGTCTCTTTAAGAAAGTGTGATCCAGTGTCCCCCAAGGCACACCGCCCTTCGGGGTAGTGCTTGGGGCGCGGGCACCGGGGCATGGAGTGCCCCGGAATCCGCGCCGTGCTCACGCAGCTTTCCTACGCAGCGTGGCCATCGCGGTGGGCGCCCCGCGGACCATGGGTCGCGACCAAGATGAGACGGGCGGCGTGTTCCTGTGCCCCTGGAGGGCCGACGGCGGCGACTGCTCCCCTCTGCCCTTCAACCTTAGTGAGTCCCAGGCAAGGAGGGGGAAGGGAGGAGCTAGAGGGAGCGGGGACAGCCGGGCTTCAACGCTCAACGCCTTCTTGTGCCCTTCAGATGATGAGACCCGAGAAGTAGGCTCCCAAATTTTCCAAACCTTCAAGTCCCGGCAAGGACTAGGGGCGTCGGTCGTCAGCTGGAACAACAACATTGTGGTGGGCACCTCGGGGCGGGGCACCGGGAGTAGCCGGGGACAGGGACATGCTGGGGGAGGGGTGGAAAGCGGAGTCCCGCTTCTTCCCCATTCTCCTGTGGCCCTGCCCCAGGCCTGCGCTCCCTGGCAGCACTGGAACGTCGTAGAAAAGACGGACCAGGCTGAGAAGACGCCCGTGGGTGGCTGCTTTGTGGCTCAGCTCCAGAACGCCGGCCGCGCGGAGTTCTCGCCTTGCCGGGCCAACACCATGAGCAGGGTTTACGTGGAACAGGAATTCCGTGAGCTCCGCTCTCCATTTTGGCTCCGTCCTCTCCCGGCCGCTTAACCCAGCCCTTATTCTGAACGTGCTCCCCGCACTCAGTGCCCGCAGGCTGGCTTTGCATCCGCAGCCAACTGCCCAGCTCCTTGCAAGCCCCACCCTCTTGCTGATTCAAGGCCACGCCCCTATGTTACCCCCATGGCGCCGCCCCGCCCCAGGTTCAGTGCACGCTGCTTTTTTTTTTTATTTTTAATATGTTTTTATTGATATTTTTAGAGAGATAGGAAGGGAGATGGAGAGAGGGTAGAAACATCCATGAGAGAGAAAAACACTTACCGGCTGCCTCCTGTACGCCCCCTACTGGGGATCGAGCGGAGCTGAGCATGTGCCCTGATCGGAATCGAACTGGTGACCTCTTCGTGCACCGGGCGATGCTCATTCCACAGAGCTACGCAGTGGGGCACGCTTCCTTTTTATTATTATTATTTTATTATTGATTGATTTTAAAGAGAGAGAAGGGAAAGAAACATGGACTTGTTCCACTTATTTATGCATTCATCTGTTGATTCTTGTGTGTGCCCCGTCGGGGGGATCCAACCGGAACCCTCGGCGTGTGGGAACAATGCCCTAAGCAGCCGGGCTACCCCACTCAGGCCAGTGCAGCCTCGGGATCCTTGGCTGACCCTCCTCCTTGCCTCCTCTAGGGACAGACAAGCGCTACTGCGAGGCGGGCTTCAGCACCGCGGTCACTCAGGCAAGTCGCCAGCCTACATGTCGCGAGGGCGGCTCCCAAACAGGGCCCCCTCTCATCTCCAGGGTTTCCTTTTCAGGCTGGAGAGCTGGTGCTTGGGGCCCCTGGCGGCCATTTTTTCGTAGGTACGCGCCCATCGGTACACCTCCCTGCTCTCCCGGCCTGGGGACGCCCCAAGAGTTCACATCCCCTGCCCCTCGCCCCTCAGGTCTCCTGGCCCGGGCTCCAATAGCAGATATCGTCTCGAATTACCGCCCGGGCACCCTCTTGTGGCACGTGAGCACCCAACGCCTTACCTTGGACCACAGCAAGCCAGAGTTCTTCGACGGCTACCAGGGTAACCCTGTCACCTCCCTTCGAGGCTCCCCAGCACTCTAAGTGTCACACCGCCCATCGCGCCCGCTGCGGGAGCGCCCCGGGCGCCTCCACCCTCTGCTCCCGCAGGTTCCCCCGCAGACCGCGCGACTCCCACAGGCTCCACCCCGCCTCTCCCGCACGTCCCGGCCTCTCGACGGCCTCCGGGCTGGCGCGCACCTAGTGCAGGGTGTAGCCGGGCGGGGTGGGCCCCCTCCTGCGCCGCGCCCCCCGCCCCTCCCGCTTGCCCTGGCAGAAAAACTCACCCGCGCTGTCTTCAGGGTATTCCGTGGCTGTTGGCGAGTTCGATGGGAATCCCAACACTACAGGCAAGAAATCCACTTAAGGGCAGGGGTTGGGGAGCCCAGCCCGGGGAGGAGCACCTCCAAGCCCCGCACTGAGATCTCCCCTGGGCGCGGAATGGTGCGCGGGCGGGAGGCAGGTGGGTTCAAAGAGCCTCATTGGCTGGGCCCGGCTCTCCCCAGAGTATGTCTTCGGTGCCCCCACTTGGAGCTGGACCCTGGGAGCCGTGAGTGCCACCTGCCCCGCCATTCGGCATCCCGAAGTCCCCGGCCCTGCGCCTAAGTCTGACCACGCCCCCTAAACCTCCGCCCTTCTCCCCGGGAGCGGGAGGCTGCCTTGGGGGACGGGAATGACGCGCTCATGAGCGTTGTCTGCACAGGTGGAAATTCTGCACTCGAACTTCCACCAGAGTCTGCACCGGCTGCATGGAGAGCAGGTGACGGCGGGTTCCTGATGCGGGTGGCCGAGGCTGGGGGATCGAGACCCTGGACTATTCCGCGGGGTGTGGGGGGCGATGTCTAAGAGAGGGGGTGGGCCTGGGGGCGCTGAGATTAAGGCGCGCCTTGTCTTCCCGCAGGTGGCTTCCTATTTCGGGCACTCGGTGGCCGTCACTGATGTCAACGGGGACGGGTGAGGAGGGGGGCGCCCCAGCTCTACCCAGCTGAGCCCCCAGTTACCAGAGTCGTGAACTGCCCACGCTCCCGGTGACCCCCGAGGGGAGCGGGCGGGCGAGGATGGGCGAGATGTGGCCCCAGCCCGACGGTCGCCCCTTAGCCAACCCCACGTAACCGCGCCTCTGGCCTGCAGGAGGCACGACCTGCTGGTGGGCGCACCTCTGTACATGGAGAGCCGCACCGACCACAAGCTGGCCGAGGTGGGGCGTGTGTACTTGTTCCTGCAGCCTCGGGGCTCCCAGGCGCTGGGCGCCCCCAGCCTCCTGCTGACTGGCACACAGCTCTATGGGCGGTTCGGCTCAGCCATCGCGCCTCTGGGCGACCTCAACCGGGATGGCTACAATGGTAAGGGAAGAGCGGAGGGTCCACAGCCTCACGACAGACGGTGGACTTGACCTGCAGGCCGCAGGAGCCACGAAGAGGCTTTAAGCAGAGAGTTAAAGGAGACTGATTAGGGTCTGTTTGCATGAGTCCAGGCAAAGGAGTGGTGGGGGGGGGGGGTGCCATTCACTGCCTGGAACTCAGGGTAGGCAGCAGGTGTGCGGAGGTGATATGGGAGGGTGTCAGCAGTCCAACTCGGGACCTGTTTGAATCTTGAAGGACTTTCCCACCTTAGGCAGAGAGGTCTGGTGGGAGATAGGGGCTGGGGGAGGGTAGGGGAGGTCCTGGGAGCCTGTGAAGTGAGGAGAGGGACAGGACAGAGCCCTGGGGAACAAGAGCACTTAGGGGACTCCCAGAGGAAGTGAGTCTGGAAAGGGGATAGAGTGTCCAGAGGGGTAGGAGAGAAAACAGGAGATCTGATGGCCCAAAACTCAAAGGAAGAGAGTCCTCGAAGCAGAAGGAAGGAGGTCAGTGGCTCCAGGTGTTTCTGAAAGGTACAGTTGGACGGGGCTGGAGAAGTATCCATGGTCTTTAACAAGGAGGTCATTGGTGACAGAGGCAAGAACTGATTCCGGGCTGGGTAGGGACAGAAGCCCCATGCCATGGGGAGAGATAGGAATGGAAATGAAGAATAGGAGCCCTGACTGGTTTGGCTCAGTGGTTAGAGCACCGGCCCACAGACTGAAGGGCCCTGGGTTCGATTCTGGCCAAGGGCACGTACCTCAGTTGCAGGCTCGATCCCAGGCCCCAGTCGGGGCAGGAACCACGTGCAGGAGGCAACCAATTCATGTGCCTCTCTCACATCAATGTTTCCCTCTCACCAACCCCCCTCCACTCTCTCTGAAAAGCAATGGAAAAAATATCCTCAGGTGAGGATTTAAAAAAAAGAAAAGAACTGGAGGCAGCCAGTGCAGACAGCCCTTTCAAGCGGTTTGTGAAAGAGAAAAGATGATTACTGAAAGGAGGTGCAGGTCAAGGGCGGGCTATTTTAATTTCAAAGAATATGGAGGAGGTTGAATGTAAAGGAAAATGATCTTGTGGGGAGTAGGGGGTGGAGGAGTGAGCTGGAGGAGGGTCCCTTCAGTGACTGGAGGGATGGGGGTTGGGATGCTAAGCCCAGGAGCGAGGTAAAGGAGGGACACCTGTTCCAAGGTCAGATGGCGAAGGGGGGAAAAGTGCCCAACAATTGGGCTGCTTTTCTCTGTGAAGGAAGTGGGGAGCTGGGAGCTTGACAGAATAGAGAATGTTTGAAATAGGTGCTGAGCAAACTGGGAGAGGGAGCTGAGCAGACCTCCACCAGACTACCAGGCAGTCCCTAGTGAAGGCTGGAGATCAGGAATTCATGATGCCCTCTCTGGTGGACGTCTGACCAGGCTTGCCCAAAACTGGCAGTGGGGGAAGATGGCTGAGGATATGGCAAGGGTGATCGACTGGTCAGGAAGTAAGTGAAGAGATGTGGAAGCCAAAGATCAGGAGAGAGTGGACGCCCAGCGCCTGGGGACACAACTGTGGTCAGAGAGGTTGATTTGGGTAAATTCTGGGTAACTTGATCAGAAAAATCAATAAAGATTTCTAAAAGAAAAAAACTGCACAGAAGACAAAGACAGTTACAATATATAGACCAAAGATCTTGATTCCTATCACATGCAGAAAACTTACAAATTAATAAGATAATGATGAGTAACAAATAAATTTTCAAGAGTGATCTTAAAAGTTATTAGTGATGCCCTGGCCGGTGTGGCTCAGTTGGCTGGAGCGTCTTGTGCACCAAAGGTCACAGTTCAATTTGATTCCCAATCAGGACACATAGCTAGGTTACAGTTTCTATGCCTGGTCAGGGCGCATACGGAGGCAACCACATTAATGTTTCGTGCTCTCTCTTTCCCTTCCTCCTTCCCTAAAATCAATTAAAAAAATTTTTTTAAGTTACTAGTGATGACAAACCCACGGTGTGGCTCTGGGTATGCATGACATAAGTGGAATGGGGTGAAGGTCCCTGGGGAAGAGGGGGTCAGTATTTAATGGGTCTTGGTTACTGAATCTTCTGGGACTCAGTTTTCTCATCTAAAATTGGACTAATGATGCCTGATTTTCAGGATTAAATGAAATCGTGTCAATATATTTTTCTCAATAGATAGTGAGGGCTGTTACTGTTTTTATAGTAATCTTACTCAATGGGTTTCTCTCTACCCAACTGTAAACTCCTGGAAGGCAGGACAACTGCCTCCTTGACCCAGACCTTTGCTCCGTCTCCTGGTCCCCTGGGGTCTGCCCAGAGTAGGAGCTCCTGAAAGTTTTATAGGGCCACTTGGAGACATTGGAAAACAAATTGCCACTCTCTTTCTGTTGTTCCTTCCAGATGTTGCAGTGGCTGCCCCCTATGGGGGTCCCAGTGGTCGGGGCCAAGTACAGGTGTTCCTGGGTCAGAGTGAGGGGCTTAGCTCACGCCCCTCCCAGGTCCTGGACAGCCCCTTCCCCACAGGCTCTGGCTTCGGCTTCTCCCTTCGAGGTGCCACAGACATCGATGACAATGGATACCCAGGTGCCCTGGACTGCCTCCAACTAAACAAGAAAGCCCTTGAGCATTAGCCGGAGATACTGAGAGACAGGGCCAGGGGCCCATGCCTGACCTGGTGCCCCACTGAGAGCTCTGACTTGCCTGTGGGGCTGAGATGCCTGGGAGGGCCAGGTCAAACCTCCAGTGGGGGAAGTGGTTTGGGAAACCTCTGGGAAGATGAAGACTTCATGCCCTCTCTAATTACCAATTCTGACCCCCTCCCAATATCTACAGACCTATTGGTGGGAGCATACGGGGCTGACAAGGTGGCTGTGTACAGGTGAGCACTGGCTCGGGGGGGGGGGGGGAGGCCAGGAGGGACCACAATGGCAAGCCTCCCCAATCCCACCAGAGCTCAGCCGGTGGTGATAGTCACGGTCCAGCTGCTGGCACAAGATTCTCTGAATCCTGCTGTGATGGATTGTGTCCTGCCCCAGACCAAGAAAGCAGTGAGCTGGTGAGGAGACGGAGGCCATGGGCCAGGCAGGATCTGGGACTTCAGGGGCCTTAACCCCTGAACCCCACTCACATCTTTGCAGCTTTGACATCCAGATATGTGTAGGAGCCACTGGACACAATGTTCCTCAGAAGTTGCGTGAGTGGCATGATTGGCACAGGAGGAAGGTGGGGCTGAGCTCCCCTGGAGGTTGGCCAGGGAGACCCTGACCTTCCCTGCTTGCCTTGTCAGGCCTAAATGCTGAGCTGCAACTGGACCGGCAGAAGCCCCGCCAGGGCCGGAGGGTGCTACTGCTAGATTCTCAACAGGCGGGCACCATCCTGGACCTAGACCTGAGCGGGGGGAAGAGACCCATCTGCCCATCTGTCAAGGCCTTCCTCCGCGTACGCCTAGGCTGGGGCTGGGTGTGCAAGCCGGTTCATCCAGCCCTGGAGTGTGGGCTGGGCGCTGTGGATCCGGGGCTGGTAAGGTGCCCGGTAGCAAGATAGCCTGATTCTTGTCCCCTCCCTAGGATGAGGCCGAATTCCGGGACAAGCTGAGCCCCATCGTGCTCAGCGTCAATGTGACCCTGCAGCCTGAGAACGATGGACTGGCCCCTGCTCTTGTGCTGCATGGAGACACCCATGTCCAGAAGCAGGTGAGGGTGAGGGCAGGCAAGGGAGGGCCTGGAAGGGCCCCTGCCAGAAAGTCAGGGTTAGGATTAGTGTCCAAGTTGTAATGTGAGCCCCAAAACCTTGATGTCACCTCTAATCGCTAATGTCACTCTAAACCCTAATGAAAACCCCAAAACCTCAGTGTCCTCTAAACCCCAAGTGTTGATGTCACCTCTAAACTCTGATATAAACCCATACACCCTGATGTTACCACCTAAACCATGACATTGTCCCAAACCCTGCTGCAAGCCCCAAAGCCCTGATGTCATCTCCACACTCCTTTCATTCTCAGATCTTCTAATTCCCTAACGTCACCTGCCCCCAACTTACCCCCATACCCTAATGTGCCCCCTGTAGACCCGCATCATCCTGGACTGTGGGGAAGATGGTGTGTGTGTGCCCCAGCTGCAGCTCACTGCCGACGTGTGAGACCTCCCACTGCACCCTCCCCGGGCCCATTCGCCCCGATGACACCTCCTCCCCACCTGGGGCGTCATGCACAAATACGCTGCCCTTAACCCCTCTCTTCCTCCCAGACTCTGGGCCTGGACCCGACCTCTTACTCTTTTCTCCCCATAGGATGGGCGCCCCGCTCCTAATTGGAGCTGATAATGTCCTGGAGCTAAAGATGGACGCAGCCAACGAAGGGGAGGGGGCTTATGAGGCTGAACTGGCAGTGCACCTGCCCCCAGGTGCCCACTACATGCGGGCCCTCAGCAACATCGAGGTGAGCCCCCCCCGGAGGGGCATTACTGGGGACCTGAGAGGTGTAGGAGCCTTTTCCCACCCTGAGAACCCCCACTTCTCTTATGCTTTGCTGTGAGAGCTGTATTTTTTATTTTTTTTTAATTTGCAAGAGGAGTACTTGCTAATGGCCCAAAACTCAAGAACTTTATTATAAAATCCAAGTCAAAAATGGCTCAGGAAGCCCTGGCCAGTGTAGTTCAGCTGGTTGGAGCGTCCTCCTATACACTGAAAGGTTGTGGGTTCAATTCCAGGTCAGGGCACATGCCTAGGTTGAGGCTTGGTCCCAGGTCGGGACATGTACCAGAGGCAACACAACAAATTGATGTCTCCCTCTCTCTCTTTCTCTCCCCTACCTCCCCCACCCCTCCCACCCCCGTTTCTAAAAGCAATAAGCATGTCCTTTAGTGAGGATTTAAAAAAATGGCTCAGGAACTAAATGTTAACAGGAACCACTGTTAGCATTTGGTGGATTTCCTAAAAGTCTTTTCTCAGCCTTGACAGAAACATTATCTATCTATCTATCTATCTATCTATCTATCTATCTATCTATCTATCTATCATCTATCTATCTAATCTATCATCTCTTTATTTTAGAGAGAGAGAGAAAGGGAGAGAGAGAAGAGCATAGATTTGGTGTCCCACTTATTGATGCATTCACTGGTTGCTTCTTGTATGTGCCCTGCCCAGGGATCAAACCCACAACCTTGACATAGTGGGATGATGCTCCAACCAACTGAGCTACCCGGCCAGGGCCACATATTTGTTGTTGTTGTTGATGTACTTTATAACAATGGGATCGTAGCCTATGTAATGTTTTGTGTTTTTACTTTAAAAAGTCATAAAAACTCATAAAGTGCTAGAGTAATACACAAAGTAGAATGTAACAGTCCCTTGTGTTCCCACCCCAAGAAACCCTCCTCCCACCTGACACAGAAGTCTTTTCCAGACTTTCCAAGGAGGTTAAATATATACGGGCTGCTCTGTAACCATCTTCTTTTTTGAACCCACCTCCTGAAAGGGCTTTGAGAGGCTTATCTGTACCCAGAAGAAGGAGAATGAGACCAAGTTGGTGCTGTGTGAGCTGGGCAACCCCATGAAGAGGAATGCCCGGGTGAGGCCATTGAGTCCTGGGTGCTGGGTCTCCTCCACCAGGGCCTCGGAGACAGCTGGGTTTCAGTGGCTGGGTTTGGAGTCAGACAGCCCTGGGCTGGAACCCTGGTCCTCACATTCCCTAGCTGTGTGCTCTTGGATGAGTGACTGTCCCTCTCTGAGTGGGCTTCTGAGTAAAATAGAGATAATAATGGTGACCTTGGAAGATGAGGACTGGAGGCCACATTCAATGTTCAGAGTGGGTCCTTGGGCAGTGACTTTGGCCCTCCTGGTCTTTCAGATAGGAATCACCATGTTGGTGAGTGTGGAGAACCTGGAAGAGGCTGGGGAGCATGTGTCCTTCCAGCTGCAGATCAGGAGGTACTGGACTGGGGAGCACCGATGCGGGGACACTCAGGTGTCCTCCATACAGGAGGATCTTCTGGGGTGCCCACTCTTCAGACTTTCCTGTTCCCTTTCTTCCTCAGAGACTTGTTTCTAAGTCTTGGAACCCAAAAAGAAGTTCTTTCCTAGGTCAAAGTTTTATGTGACACACTGTTTGTGGAGTTAGCTCTTTCTGAGCTCTCTGAAACTGCAGGGGCTCCGCCTCCAGAGAGTCCTGCTGTTCACTGGGTAGGTGTCCCTGACCTGTTTCTCCTCCCCCTTCCTCTCCAGCAAGAACAGCCAGAATCCAAACAGTGAGACTGTGCAGCTGATGGTGCCAGTTCGGGCTCAGGCCCATGTGGAGCTTCGAGGGTAAGAGGCTGGGGATGGTTAAGGGAGATGGCAGGCAGAGGCCTAAGGTTCAAAGGGTCCTGGGGAACTCCCACAGGCAAGTCAGGGGATCAAGGTTACTTTGGGGGCTCGGGCCCCTGCAGGAGCTCCTTTCCAGCTTTCCTGGTGATGGCGGCAGAAGAAAGCAACAGGGAAAACATCTCAGACATCTGGGGCCCCAAAGTGGAGCACACCTATGAGGTAAGGAGGAGCCTCCGGGCCCCGGGCTGGGATGGGAGGGTCCCAGGAACTACAGTCTAGGCACTGACCCACCTAATATCCTGCTGCCACCACCTCCACCAGCTCCACAACAATGGCCCCGGCACTGTAAGAGGCCTCTACCTCAGCCTCTACCTCCCTGGCCAGTCCCAGACCTCGGACCTGCTCTACATCCTGAACATACAGCTTCAGGGGGGGCTTCAGTGCTCCTCACAGCCCTCTCCCAACCCCCTCAAGGTGAGAGCCTGGGTGGAAGAAAGAACTGTGGGTGAGTCCCCACCCATCAACCAGGGCTCCTCTGGGAGGGCAGGGAGAGGGGCAGAGCTTGAGATCTGACAGCTGCTTTGCTTCCTCAGCTGGACGGGGGGCTGCCCAGCCCAAGCCCTTCCCCCATTGCCCCCGGCCATCATAAGAGGGAGCGCAGGCAGGCGTTCCTGCCAGGGTCCCTGCAGCCATCCAGGCTTCAGGATCCAGTTCTTGTGGTGAGCAGGCTCTGTGGTCTCCAAATGGGGTCTCTTCTCCCTGGAGCCGAGGGGGCAGAGGGGATAGGAGGCAGGGAGCGGGGCGGGAAGATGATGTGGGCCTCTGGTCGGCCACTTTGGTCCAAGTGAATATGAAGGATTGTGCTGGTCTCTGTCTGGGGCGGGGTGGGGAGGGGGGGCACTTACATTTTTTAAGGTTCCCAGTACCTTAAAGATAATGAATAAATGCCAGAGCAGGGCTACAAAAATTCTAGGTATTGAATACTATATGATGGCCCACTTCTTCCAGCCCTGTCCCCCTCTGGGACTGCGTGAAGCTTGAGCTTGGATCTGACGCCCTTCCTGAGGTGCTTCCAAGCTCCCTTGCTGCGCCCCCCCTTCCTGCACTCCCTCTGTGTTGGGTCCTTGGGTTGGGGGGACCGTGTGCGACGGGTCAGGAGGGGCTGGGGACTCATTACTCGTCCCCTCAGAGCTGCGACTCGGTGCCCTGTACTGTGGTGCAGTGCGAGCTGCAGGAGCTGGTGCGCGGGCAGCGGGCCATGGTCACCGTGCAGGCTTTCCTGTGGCTGCCCAGCCTCCACCAGGTGGGACCTGACGCTGGGGGCGGGGCCTTCTGGGGGCGGGGCCTTCTGGGGGCGGGGCCTGAGTGTGCTCTGGGGAGAGAGTCAAGGCCAGGTTTACTTTGTTTTCTATTGTGTTTTTTTGTTTTTTTTTTAATTAATTAATTGTTTATTTGGGGGAGATACTTTGGAGGGGACTGGATGAGGCCAGGGGCAGGGCTCTCCAGGTGGGAGTCTGGGGCTGGGACTCCTGCAACCAACAGGAATGTGTGAATGGCCTTCCCGCTCACCCCATCCAGAGGCCACTGGATCAGTTTGTGCTTCAGTCGCGCGCTTGGTTCAATGTCTCCTCCCTTCCCTACGCTGTGCCCGCCCTCAGCCTGCCCAGTGGGGAAGCTGTGGTGAGTATGAAGAATGCTGTCAAGGAGATGAGTCCTGCAGGACCCATTGGTCATCCCGTGTCCTGTTCAGCAGGATGGGGGCGGGGCCTCTCGGGGTCCGAAGGGTGAGACAGGTAATGGTTTAGCCAGGTGTCACTACCCCACAGGTTTGAGTTTTTGGGAAAGGTGGGTGTCAAGGTGACTGATGACACGCGCCGGTTTGTCCTCAGGTACAGACGCAGCTGCTCCGGGCCTTGGAGGAGAGGGACATTCCCATCTGGTGGGTGCTGGTAGGCGTGTTGGGTGGCCTGCTTTTGCTCACACTCCTGGTCCTGGCCATGTGGAAGGTGAGGCATGAAGGGAGGCTGGGGTCCCATGGTGGGCACAGACTTGGCCCTGCCGACCTTCACAGGGAGGCAGAGAGAGGTAGTGGCCCAAGTGAGTGATCCAGAGCCCATCTGATCCCCATCTCCATTATTAGATTGCCATTCTCCAGGGGACCTCTTCCAGGCACAGACCCCTGGGAGAGGTGGCACCTGGAATTCTAAGTCCTTTAGACCCATTCACCCCTGAGAAGAAGAGTCACAGGGAATGAGGCCTGCCTTCAGGAACTCCCTGGCTGCTGTGGGGGACAGCATTCACCTCCTCCCTGCTCTGTCCTTGATTCAGACCCTGCTCCTTGCTCCTCATGAGGCCCTGGTGGGTCACTCCCTCCTCTGTGCCTGAATAAGTGGGCTGGTCTCAGACTCACTCAGGTGTCCAAGCCCTGGGAAGCATGGCGGTTTTAGGGAAAACCACACATTAGACTTATAATAAATTTATATATATATATAGTCATGCACTTGAGTCATATAGAGACATATCATCAGTATTTAAGAAAATTTCAGAGCCCTAGCTGGTTTTGCTCAGTGGTTAGAGCCTCAATCCTTGGACTAAAGGGTTCCTGGTTCGATTCCAGTCAAAGGCACGTACCTCGGTTGCAGGCTCGATCCCTGCTTGCATTCGGAGGAAACCAATCCATGTGTCTCTCTCTCTTTTCCACTCTCTCTGAAAAGCAATGGGAAAAATATCCTTGGGTGAGGCTTAGAAAAAACAAAAGAAAAGAAAAATTTAGGGAAGAAAAAGCAAAACATTTTTTTAAATTGTTACATGTCTTAGCACTAAATGGGGAAAGGCCTTCCACTGGGGTCCATGTTTTGTGCTGGCCCAGGAGAGGACCTCATGGCTGGTTTGTTTCTAGCATAATTACTTCTTCCAATGCTGCTCTGGAGCCTAAAGGTCATCTTTATAACCTGTCCCTGACCCCTGTGCACCCCCAGGTCGGCTTCTTCAGGCGGAATCGGCCACCCCTGGAAGAAGACGAGGAGGAGTGACAGTGCAGTCTGTGCTCTGTCCTAGCAGGCAGGCTGCATGTGATGCCTGCTCTGCCCCTTCTTCCCTGAGTGCCCCCCAACTCTGGTCACCCACAGGTTGGAGCTGTTCCATGGAGGTCTCCTGATGTCCTCCCCCTCCCATCAGAGCTGGACCACCCCCTTTCCTGCTGCCAAATAAAGAGGCTGAACCCCAACCCCCAATGTGCTGCTTCCTCTTGGAGTCAGGGGAGGAGAGGGGGACCGAGATGATATTTGGAGTAGGGATCTGAGGCTGGTAGAAATGTGAGCAGACAGCATTTCTGCCAGGGAAAAGGTTGCAAATTACTGTCTTTGGGGAGCATCAGGGAGTAGAAAGTGGGGGTGAAATAAGGGAGGAAGGGTGGCAGAGCCTCCAGGTGAGACTGGAGGGGGTGGAGGTTTTGGAGGGTGGCCAGGAGGATGGCAAAGAAGGCAGGCAGGCAGAGTCCCTGGTGGACAACTTTAAACATTTTTAAAATGATTTTGAAGAGATTAAACATCAAGAAAAAAACATGTTCTCCCCACTCCCACAAAAAGCAAAAAGGCCTTGCCTGGCCGGGTGTGGCTCAGCGGTTGAGCATCGACCTAGGATCCAGGAGTTCGGGGTTCGATTCCTAGTCAGGGCACATGCCCGGGTTGAAGACTAGGCAGCCGATCAATGACTCTCTCATCATTGATGTTTCTATCTCTCTCTCCCCCTCCTTTCCTCTCTCTGAAATCAATAAAGATATGTTTTAAAAAAAAGCAAAAAGGCCTTTAGAGCTGTGTTCAGAGTGAGGAGGGGCAGAGGGAGGCTGACTAAGCCCTCATCCTGAGGAAGGCAGTGTCAGCAAAGTGTGACTGTTCCTTCTACCCTTCTTCCACACCAAAGAGAAGGGTCTTCAGGTAGGAAAGAGGGCACCAGGCAGGAAGCTCCCAGGAGGGCTAGGAGTAGGAGACAGTTCTCCCCTCACTGAGATTGGAGTCAGGAGATAGTGGTTGGGGGTCCACCTGGAGTCCTGAGAGATTTGTTGATCCACATGTTTCAATAAATATTTATTGAGCATTTACTATGTGCCTGGCACCATTCCAGAGCTGGGATAGGAAAATGAACAACAAAAAGTCCCTGCCCTCATGGAATTTACGTCCAACCAGGGGTAAAGAGTAAAAAATAAATAAAAAAATAAATGTGTAGTCAGTGGTGGTTAATGATGGGAATAAAAATAAAGACAGGGAGCTAGTGATAGAATTATGTGGGTGTTGGGAGTGGGCTGACATTTTAGAGTGGTCAGGGAAGGCCCCTCTGATGAGGTGAGCAGAGAAATGAATGAATGAACCAGGCAGCAGCAGGGAAATAAAGTGTTCTGGGCAGGAAGAGCAGCCAGTGAAAAGGCCCTGAAGTGGGAGCAGGCTTGTATTCAAGTAAAAGCAAGGAGGCCCATGGGCTGGAGGCAAGTGAGGAATCCAGGAGATGAGGTCAACAGTGGGGGCAGGCAGGCAGCACCTGTGGCCAAGGGGAGAACTTTGGACTTGATGCTAGTGTTTGGGGAAGCCATTAACGGACAGGCTTACCTCACAAGAGCTGCTACCCAAAGGGGAAAAGGTAAATTCTGAACAAAACAGAACAATCTGATGTCCATGCATGGCAAGTTCCAGAACAGGTTTCTAGTTGGGTGACTGTGAATATTCAGGGAAAGATTATGCCGTGATCCTTGAACACCAGCCAAATTCCACTCCCTCTGCCATTGCAATTGGATGGCCCCAGACAATTTATCTTGATCCAACAAAGCATTTGGCATTTGTCCTTATACACAAGACAGAAATGTGAGGTGGATGATAGAGACTTGGATTGAAAACTATTTTGATAAAGCTGAAGGATGTCTCTATGGGGATGTCCCAAAGCTCCATCCTAGCCCTGGGCTGCTTGGTGTTGCCACAAGTCCCTTCACCATGCAGATGGCTGCTGGCTGAGAGGGAGCTCCAATACAACGGGTGACTGAAGCAGATTCAGGCAGCCTTGACAGATTGTAAAGTTGGGTTGTAACCAAAGATGAAATTCACCAGGGAGGGGTGCTAAATCATGTGCTGAGTTTCCAAAAATTTGGTTACATAAGAACAGGACTGGGAAATCTGGTTAGATGGAAATTTATGAGGGAGAAGGGGAGGGAGGGGAGGGGAGGGGAGGGGAGGGGAGGGGAGGGGAGGGGAGGGGAGGGGAGGGGAGGGGAGGGGAGGGGAGGGGAGGGGAGGGGAGGGGAGGGGAGGGGAGGGGAGGGGAGGGAAGGGAAGGGAAGGGAAGGGAAGGGAAGGGAAGGGAAGGGAAGGGAAGGGAAGGGAAGGGAAGGGAAGGGAAGGGAAGGGAAGGGAAGGGAAGGGAAGGGAAGGGAAGGGAAGGGAAGGGAAGGGAAGGGAAAGAAAATTTGGTGGCTTTGTCCACAATCTCAAAACAAGGTCCCCTTAATCAGAAGGTCTAGCCAGCAGAGAAGCACCAGAAGAGAAGCCTGCATTCCTGGGTTCCTTGCCCTAGGTATCCAATCCTCTCCAGGGCACCACATTTTGAGAAAGAAAAGGTCACAAGCCAGAGAGAACCAGGAAGGGGATACCAGATTAGAAGAGGATTTGGCCACCCAGAAACTGAGCGAGGATGACAACCAGAAACTGAAAGGAAAGAGCTTGGCTGGGGCTAGAGGACAGTCCAGTAGCTATCTTTAATGGTGGGGTTCAATCTCTGAGGAAGAAGGAAAAGACTCAGATTGTCATTCATGAACCAGAACCAGGAAGACCAACCCGTGATTCTCAGTGAGAGAGACAGGCCGTTTCCACCTCTAGAACTTCCTAACCATTAAGATAGCCCATCAATAGATCTTATTACCTGGGCCAACAATAGCACCTGGTCAGGCAAGTGCTAGACCTTTTACATCATCTCATTTAATCTTTACAACACATCCACGAGGTAGAGATTACTATTCTCACTTTAAAGGTAGGCTAAGTAACTTGCTCGAGGCTTAATGAGAGGCTAGATAAGAACCGGGACTGATTCCCGGGCCTGCGCCCTACCTCCCCAGCGCTGAGCGAATGTTTGTGCGGAGAAAAGGGAGCGGTAAAGCAGGGCAGTTCTTACACTTTTTGAAGACGCTCATGACGACTCACCTATTTGAGTGTGTTGCAAGCAAGAGCCATCCCCCCCCCCCATTTCGGGGACTCTGGAACTCCAAGCCCCCTGGCGATTGGGCCCCGTTCGCTACACTCCCCTGCAGCTCTGGGTCTGAAGCGCAGGCTGCTGGCTGCGGGTGGGCTGAGCTCTGGCCCCTGCGGCGCGCGGCGGGCGGAGCTGGCGGGTGAGGGGGCGGTACCCGCGGGATGGGGCGCCGCCTGCAGGGGGCGCTGGCGGCGGCTCCGGGCGGAGACAATCGCGCTGAGCGGCCGCCGCAGCCAGAGCGGGAGCCCGAGCAGCGCAGAGCTGGGGCTGAGCGGGGCCGGCCGAGCGGGGCCGGGCGGGAGCCATGGGCCGCTAGGGCCGGGCCGAGCCCCGCGATGCCGCCGCCCAGTGGCCCCAGCGTCCTCGCGCGGCTGCTACCGCTGCTGGGGCTGCTGCTCGGCGGCGCCTCCCGGGCTCCCGGCAAATCGCCGCCGGAGCCCCCCAGCCCGCAGGGTGAGTCTCGGCCCGGAGGGGCAGCGATCGCCAGCCTGCGCCCCCCACCCCTATCGGGCCCCCGCCCGCCAGCCCCCTCTTGGCGGCGCTGGTGAATTGGGGGCTATCCTATCCCCTGGATTTGGGTGGGGTAGATGGGCGACCTGGGTTCGGAGCTTATGGGGGAGAGGAGGACCTCCGGGGAGGGGGTCTCGGGGAGACACAATGGGGAGGGCTGGGGTCCCCAGGCTCTGTGCCGCCGCCCTCTCCTGCCTTGTTTTTCTCCCTCCTGGTCCGCGAGGCGCCGCTGCCTGACCCATTGTCTACCGAAGACACCCGCCCAGGGGCGGGCTCGGGCGGGCGCCCGCTCCGCAGCCCCCTGCGGGCTCCTTGCTCCAGACCCGGCTGGGTGGGGGCTCAGGCGTCTGCTGCCAGCCTGGGCCCGGACGGGGGCTGGGCGCCTAGAGCCGGGTTTGACTGGGGGAGGGGAGAGAGGGGAGTGGGGGAGGCTTCGAGCGGATTGACTGTTCGAATGGGGTTCTCCGCCTTGGAGCCTGATAGCCCCCAACCGCCCCCCCAGGTTTAGATTTTGGGGTGCACCAAAGAGACGCTGCTCATCCCGTGAAGGAGAAGGGGCTGCAGTTGGGAGGGCTCTGAAAAAAAGGGGTACGTTGTGATTTCTAGCTCAAAGCGCATGGCAGGGCTGTGGTGGCGGAGCCATGCTGAGCTGGCTAGCTATGGGCAGTGCCAGTTGGGAGGGCAGGTGCCTGGGTCCCGTCCAGCAGACCTCGGGCCACTCCTGTCCCCAGTCTGCTCCCAGATCACCCCCTCCTCATCTCACCTCTCCATCGCAGTGGAGGAGACCCTCCCAGCGCCTCACTCGGCCCAGGTGGGTGTGTGAGGTGGGGGCGGGGTGGCTCCTGCAGCGGGAGCTGGTGGGAGAGCTAGACCGTGACTCCCTCACTAGCTTAGGTTCTCAAGGTACTCCACCCACTCCAGCCCTGAACCCCCCTCCTAGCCTCCCGCCCCACCACCCAGCTACTGCTCTCCCCTCTCCTGCCTCTGGGCCCCATCCCTGCCTGAACCTGAACTGGTGCTCTCCACTCCTCACCTCCCCACTAAGGAGCTGGCAGGAAAAGCAGGGTGGGGGAATCTCCATGAGGGAAGTGGGGTCCGGATGAAGGGAGGCGGTCGGATTTCCTCCTGGAATGAGGCAGGGCTGAAGCCAGGAGAAGCGGATGCTGTGTGGAACGTCAGGCTTTGAGGAATGGGAAAGGTTCTCCTCTGGCCTTAGTCTTCCCTGCGTTCTGGGGGGGACCAGAGGAGCTTTGGTGGCTAGGAATGGGCCCTAGTTTCTCAGAAAGCCTTTCTCAAGTCCTGCACTCCAGGGGAGGGGGCCCAGGGAATTGGCTGGAATAGAGCCAGGATCAGGGCTCTCCCAGGCTGCTGGCTGGAAGCCCAGTTGAGGGGAAGGGGGAAGGAAATCTACTAGGCACCTGCCCCCTCATCCCCTAGTTTGGCGCTTTTGCCTCCTTCAGACCTTACCTGCACACCCGTGTTTTGTTCCCTGAGCTCTCCCCTTTTCTGAGGAACCCCTGTTTTGAACCCAAGGCATTCCGTCAGATGACCATAGTCCATACTCCTGGGTTTCCTCTTCCCAGCTGTTCCATCCAGCTGCTCCCAGCCTGGGGTGGGGGTAGGAAATAGCCAGGCCCCTCTAGCTTCTCAGAATTCCTACTACGGGGTGGAGGGGAGGCTGCCAGTTCCCAGGAGAACCAAAAAGCAGGAAAGGGTCGAGTGTGTGCACCCACCCTGCAGAATTGGGCTTTGGCCTGGGAGGGGACAGAGTAGTGGGTTCAGGAGCAGCTGGATGAGATGCCAGGGGCAGGCGTGGCACTGGCCTTGGGGTTGGAAGCCTGAGATAAGACACCTGTCACTGTTGAGGCATCCTGACCTTCCCGTGCCCTGCAGAGCTCAGCTCCCTCAGCTCCTGGCTCTTCCCTCTGTACCTGGACTCTCCTAGTTTTGTGTCCTGCACTCAGCCCACCCCCCACCTGCCTCCTGGGGCTTGCACTTAGGTCTCTGTACCTTTCCAAGCATGACACTTCCTCCCGTTATTAGCAGCAAAGTAGGAATGAGACATGCTCTTGAGGGAGTGGCTGCACTGAGTGGAAAGGGGTAGATGCTGCTCTGAATCAGAGAGGCTGCCTGGGAAATCCGTGAGAAAAACTCTAGGTATGCCCCCCCATCACCTCTTGAGATCAGGATACCTGCTAGACAGACCATCCATGGGCTAGGGGCAGAGTTGGCTGGAAAGCAAAGGACTTGGACTCCCCTTCTCAGCCCCCTCCACACCAGTTTCCCTTGGGCCTGGGTCTCTCCCCTCCTCCAGTCTCTTTCCCTTTGCCAGGGCCCCAGCTCCCTGCCCATCTTCTGGGAGGAATGAGGGCATTACTGTGGTGACTGACTTTAGCTGACCAGCTGGGAGGGGTCCCCCCAGCAGTACACTGAGGAGGAGGGGTCAGGAGGTACTTGTTTGGGTTTCAGGGTTGGGATGAGTCCCTAAATCTGAAGAGAAACAGGTTTGTGCAAAGAGTTCTGGGAAGATGAATGATGTGAATGACCAATTCCCTAGTGTCCCCTTCTTAGTTTCTTCCTGAGAACCCAAACTCTGACCCAGCGCCCCATCCTTCTTCCAAATGGCTGAATCCTGGCCTCTCTCCTCTCTACTTGCAGCCCCTGGTTCTCCATTTATTCGTTCTTTCTCAACCCTCCCTTTCCTCTCCTCTCCCTGACACCAGCCCCATAGGGTCCAGTGGTTAAGAATTTAGGTCTAGAGGTCAATTCCCAGGTTTGGATCCTAGATCTCCCACTTAACTGTAGTACAAGTATATAAATTCTTTGAGCCTCAGTGTATCAGTAAAATGGGCTAAGAGCATGTTTTATCAGGTCTAATACATCATTGACTGGAAGATACACCATTATTTCATGTACCAGTGAGAAGGAAAAAAATGCTGCCGATTATAATTATGACATCACCAACCATAGGCAATAGCCTGAGTTCAGAAATGTTAAAATGTGTAAAAGTGCGCATGTTAGACTTGATGAAGCAGTACCCCCTACCTCACAGGCTGATGTGAAGTTTAATTGAGGGCTCTGTAAATGCTGGCTTTTATATCTTGTCTAGTCTTGGCCCCAAAGCTACAGCCCCCTCCTCTGATCTTGGCCTCCCCGTAGCGTTCTCTTCCTCCTCTCTCTCCTCCTTACTCTCCTCACCTCATCTTGTCCACAGAGATCCTGATCAAGGTTCAGGTGTATGTGAGCGGGGAGCTGGTGCCTTTGGCCCAGGCCTCAGTGGATGTGTTTGGGAACCGTATGCTGCTGGCCGCGGGCACCACGGACTCAGAGGGTGTGGCCACACTGCCCCTCAGTTACCGCTTGGGCACCTGGGTGCTGGTCACTGCTGCCCGCCCTGGCTTCCTCACCAACTCCGTGCCCTGGCGTGTTGACAAGCTGCCCTGTGAGTGCAGGGGCAGGTGGAGGGGGGGACAGCAGCTGACCCCCTCAACCCCTTCCCAAAATAGTCCTGGGGGGGGGAGGCTTTCCAGCAGCTGCTGCCTGGGCTGGGGTATGCAGAGGGGGCTGGGGGGCTGGGGTAGAGTCACTAGGATTCTGATAGAGGGAATCCCCCCTGGGGGTTCCCCTGGACTGACAGGCCACTCCTCCCGCAGTGTATGCGTCAGTCAGCCTCTACCTGCTCCCCGAGAGGCCGGCCACCCTCATCCTCTATGAGGACCTGGTGCACATCCTCTTGGGTTCTCCTGGTAAGGCTCCCCCTGCCCACCCCAAGCTCCTCTTCCTGCCCTGACCTGGATATAGAGAGCTCTGCTCTTTCATACTAGCTGGGTGCACCTGAGCAAGTCACTTAACCCTCTGAGCCTCAGTTTGTTCATCTATAAGATGTGATGATGATAGAATCTATGTCATCAAATTGAGGTAAGGATCAAATATTATCAAGCATGCAAAATAGCACAGAAAGTGGTCAATAAATGTTTTTTGTTATTGGGGCTTCTCGTGGTTTCTATTCTCCCTCTACTCCTACCATTAGAATTCCACTCCCTGCCCCCTTTATCGTCAGTGGGCCTCCACATCCTTTTTGCACACCTACTGGGTGCTTGGCCATGTTAGAAGACCATGAGAGCATCATTCCAAGGTATTGAACACCAATGGAGTGCAAGGCCTGGAGCGATCCTGCAGTGGCCTTGGGGTACCACGAGCTTTCAGTCTCAAATCAACTAAGACTGACTGCGGCACCTAGGCTGTGCTGGGCACTGTGTCTGGTGCTGGGAACAACGTGATGAAGAACAGACCCACTCCCTGCCTTGTAGAGTTCACAGGCGAGTAGGAAGACACACAAACAGGTCATCGCAAACCTTGAAATAATTACAGAGCAGGAGAGGCGGTGGAGTAGAGGGCAGCTGCATTCAATATTGAGGAAACCCTAACCTGTGAGTGTTGCAGGATGAGAGAATTTGGTGAAGGGAGCTGTGGGACTGCATGGACTTGGGAGTTGAGGAGGGGGCAAGGGTCCCTTCACTAGAGAGGAAGGCCTGGGGCAATCTTCCAGAGGTAGGGGCAGAACGGGATGCTCCGGTCTGGCTATGCAGGAGGGGCGCCTGGTACAGCCTGGTTGATGAAGCCTGGAAGAAGGGCAACTCCATCTAGCTAGTACTAGGGAGCCACAGTGGGTTTTGGAGCGGGAGAACCCCCTCAATTTATATGCTTAGCTCGAGCCCTTATCCCAAATCATTCATTTGCTCACCATCATGTCTCTGATCCTGAAACAAAAGCTTCTAAAATTTCTTTGGAGGTTTCTAAAATGCCAAAGGAACCCTTCATAGCCCCCTAGCTTAAAGCCTCCACAGCTCCCACTACTTTAGTATAAAACCTAGACTTCTTCATATGCCCTCTGGGACCTGACCTGCCACTGCCGCACACACCTGCTCTGGTCACCTGGAGGCCCCTGCCCAGCATGCTGCCTAGTGTCACTGGGCCTTTCTCCTGGCAGTCCTCCTGGAAGTCCCTCTCCACTTTCTTTCCTGGCTGTTTTATCCTACGAGGCGCCACAGGGCCTCGCGAGCTGGGCGAGCCAAACTCCCCTTGCACCCTACATCCCTCTAGTGTAATGGTGAGGCAGGATGGAATGGTGGACACGTTCTGTCCCCAGACTGCATGGGCTTCAGCCGGGCTCCAGGATTGTGATCTTGGGCAAGTTATTGATCTCCCGTCTCCATTTCTGCACCTACAAAATGGGGTTGATGATAAAGGTACCTATGTCAGGGGCTGTTGTGCTAATTACAGGGTATTTTTGTTGTTAATTCTTACCTGAGGATATTTCTCCCCATTGATTCTAGAGAGAGTGGAAAGGGGGGAGAAACATCTGTGTGAGAGAGCCACACCAATTGGTTGCCTCCCACATGCACCCCAGTCGGGGAGGGGAACTTGCAACCCAGGTACGTGCCCTTGACCAGGAATTGAACCAATGACCCTTCAGTGGATGAGCCAATACTCTAACCACTGAACCATGCTGGTCAAGGCTGATTACAGGGGTTTTAATATAGGTAACCTACCTAGAAAATTACCCAGCATATCAAAGCTTAACAAATGTTAGCTATTTCAATGTTGCATCAGAATTCTGTTTTCATCCTCACAACCTCAAGCTAGGCAGACAACACACAAAGTGCACACAAAGCCTGAGCTGTCTAATGCAGTAGCCACTAGCCACATGTAGCGATTTAAATTTAAACAAATTTTTAAAAAATTAAAATTTTAAAAATTAGAAATAAATCCAGTTCTCAGTCACAGTACACTAGCCATCTTTCAAGTGCTTATTAGCCATGTGTGTCTGGTGGGTGCTATAATGGGCACCATAGATACAGAACATTTCCATCCATCAGAGCAGAAAGTTCTATGGGTTCCCTAACAGACCTCGCCACACTGGACTGAACTTGAAGGCAGGGAACTGTGACTTGCGTCTTACTCATTTTTGTATCCCCAGCATCTAACACAGTGCCTGCCACACTGGAGACTAACTGAGGATATGAACCTCATCACTTTTTTTATTTAAAAAAAATATATTTTTATTGATTTCAGAGAGACAAAGGAGAGAGAGAGAGAGAGAGAGAGAGAGAAATATCAGTGATGAGAGATCGGCTCATTGATTGGCTGCCTCCTGCACGCCCCCCGCTGGGGATTGAGCCTGCAACCCAGGCATGTGCCCTGACCGGGAATCGAACTGTGATCTCCTGGATCATAGGTCAAAGCTCAACCACTGAGCCACTCCAGCCAGGTGAATGTCATCACTTTATAGGTTAATAAGGAAACTTTCAGAGAGCAAGTAACTTGCTCAGGGTCACACAGCCAGGACTAGATTTCTGGTCCATGTGGCTTCCAAATTAACATTCTATGGCTCCCCAGTTCTCTCCCAAGTGGCCTGACCCACTGGCCCCACCTCTCCTTAGATACTTGCTTTCTGCTCTGGTCCCTAGGCAGTCTTGTCCCTGGCCATGCCACTGCAGCCCCTCCTCTCTCCATCCAGGTGCCCGCTCCCAGCCCTGGGTGCAGTTCCAGCGGCGGGCTGCCCGCCTGCCTGTCAGCTCCACTTACAGCCAGCTCTGGGCCTCACTCACACCTGCCAGCACCCAGCAGGAAATGCGGGCTTTCCCTGCCTTCCTGGGCACTGAGGCCTCCAGCTCAGGTATGCTGGGTGCCAGGCATGGAAGGGAGGTCCCCCACCTCAAGGGTTTAGCCCTCAGCCCTGTGTTACCTTCCCCCAGGCAATGGCTCCTGGCTGGAGCTGCTGCCCCTGGCCGCCGTGAGTGTTCACCTGCTGACAGGCAATGGGACAGAAGTGCCGCTGTCAGGCCCCATTCACCTGTCTCTGCCTGTGCCCTCAGAGCCTCGAGCCCTTGCTGTGGGCACCAGCATTCCAGCCTGGAGGTTTGACCCCAAGAGCGGTGAGTGCTTCAGGGGGTTGCCGGAGCTGGAGTTTGGGAATAGTCTTAGATGGGAGGACACTGAGTCTGATGCAATCCCTGCCTCTCCCAGGGTTGTGGGTACGCAATGGCACCGGTGTGATTCGTAAGGAAGGCCGGCAGCT
Source organism: Miniopterus natalensis (assembly GCF_054644295.1). Classification (NCBI taxonomy): domain Eukaryota; kingdom Metazoa; phylum Chordata; class Mammalia; order Chiroptera; family Miniopteridae; genus Miniopterus; species Miniopterus natalensis. Next base: position 21,919,879 of record NC_142097.1, read on the forward strand.
CTACTGGACCTTCGTCTCCCCTCAGCTGGGGTACTGGGCCGCTGCCATGGCCTCCCCCACAGCTGGTGAGAGTGTGGTGGGGAGGACAGGGGGCAGTGGGGGAAGGGGAGGCTGGGAGAGTGGACTCCTCTTAAAAGGCAGGAAGGGCATCCACACCTGGAACGCTAAGCCCTTGCCTGGCACAGGGCTGGTCACCATCACATCAGGCATCCAGGACATTGGCACCTACCATACCATCTTCCTGCTCACCATCCTGGCAGCCCTGGCCCTGCTGGTGCTCATTCTGCTGTGCCTGCTCATCTACTATTGCCGGTGAGTGACACCCAGACCCCCCTCTTCTCTCATCCCATGCAGAAGGAGGCCTGCTCTAGGCCTGCCCTTGTGTTGGGCGCTCAGGCCCCCCAAATGCATAAAAGCACAGTCTGATCTTCAAAGACGCTGACTGGAAAGCAGGGCATATGCATATGCAAAGGCTGAAAGGCTGGTGGCTTGAGAGAAGTGGGAGAGAGGAGGCAGGACCTGTAGGCCAGGACCCTCTAGAGACTACCTGACGTTGCTCCTACCAGCCCAGCTCTCACTTCCCTGGGACCTCCGGCTTAGGCGCTCCTCCTAGGTTCTCACTGCACCTCCTTCATGAGCAGAAATGCAACTTACCCGGGAGGGACCCAAATGGGCACAGCTGCTACCTGGACCTCCCACAGACATGCAAGCTCTTTCCACAAACTTCTCCCCTCTTTCCACAAACTTCTCCCGGGAGTTTTTGTTTCTTTGTTTAGTCCCAGGCATTGTCCCGACCCCTTCAATTATATCAGCCCCTGATCTTGCAGCTGTGGGCGTTAGGGAGCTGCTCTGGCCTTACTCTTTCCTAAGGGTCCCCCTCTGCCTTCTCTCCAGGAGGCGCTGCCTGAAGCCTAGGCAACAGCACCGCAAGCTGCAGCTCTCCGGGCCCTCTGACGGCAACAAGCGAGACCAGGCCACCTCGATGTCCCAGCTCCACCTCATCTGTGGAGGATCACTAGAGCCTGCCCCGTCGGGGGACCCCGAGGCTCCACCTCCAGGCCCCCTCCACTCCGCCTTTTCCAGCTCCCGCGACTTGGCGGCCGCCAGGGATGACTTCTTCCGCGCCAAGCCGCGCTCTGCCTGCCGCCCGGCCGCCGAGCCTGCAGGTGCCCGCGGGGCCGAGGTCGCCGGGCTGAAGGGCGCCCGTTCCATCGAGGGTCCTGGCGGGCTGGAGCCAGGCCTAGAGGAGTACCGGCGGGGGCCCTCTGGGGCCACGGCCTTCCTGCCAGAGCCGCCCTCGCCTCCGCCACCCTTCGAGCACTACCTGGGCCACAAGGGGGCGGCCGAGAGCAAGACCCCCGACTTCCTGCTGTCGCAGTCGGTGGACCAGCTGGCGCGGCCGCCGTCGCTCAGCCAGGCTGGGCAGCTCATCTTCTGCGGCTCCATCGACCACCTTAAGGACAGTGTCTACCGCAACGTCATGCCCACCCTGGTGATCCCTGCGCACTACGTGCGCCTGGGCGGCGAGGGCGGAGCCGCGGGGGCGGGCGACGAGCCCATCCCTCCCGAGGGCACGGCCCCCGGCCCAGCGCGCCCTTTTCCCCAGCCCGACCCCCAGCGCCCGCTGATGCAGGGCCACTCCGGCGCGGGAGCCGAGGGCAGCGGGGGTGGCGGCAGCGAGGGCTGGGGGGGCGGGCGCTCGGCGCCGGTCAGCGGCTCGGTCACCATCCCCGTGCTGTTCAACGAGTCAACCATGGCACAGCTCAACGGGGAGCTGCAGGCGCTGACCGAGAAGAAGCTCCTCGAACTGGGCGTGAAGCCGCACCCACGCGCCTGGTTTGTGTCCCTCGACGGGCGCTCCAACTCGCAGGTGCGCCACTCCTACATCGACCTGCAGGCGGGTGGCGGCCGGAGCACCGATGCCAGCCTGGACTCGGGCGTCGACGTGCACGAGGCGCGGCCTGCCCGTCGGCGGCCCCTGCGCGAGGAGCGAGAGCGCGCCCCGACGGCCGTCCCACCCCCACCGCCCCCACCCGCACCCCCGCGCCTGGCGCTCAGCGAGGACACGGAGCCCAGCAGTAGCGAGAGCCGCACGGGCCTCTGCTCCCCGGAGGACAACTCGCTGACACCGCTGCTGGACGAGGTGGCAGCGCCGGAGGGCCGAGCGGCCACGGTACCCCGGGGTCGGGGCCGCAGCCGCGGGGACAGTTCCCGCAGCAGCGCCAGCGAGCTACGGCGCGACTCGCTCACCAGTCCGGAAGACGAGCTGGGGGCGGAGGTGGGCGACGAGGCGGGCGACAAGAAGAGCCCTTGGCAGCGGCGAGAGGAGCGGCCGCTGATGGTGTTCAACGTCAAATAGCACCCCCTCCCGGCCTGGCGCAGCCTCCGGGTCGGGCTCCACCCTGTCCGCCTGGGCCCGTTCCCAGGGTGCGCGCCCCAGGGGTTGCAGGGGCACTTGCTCTTAGCACTGGGCTTTGAAAAGTACCCAGGGGCCTGCGGAGCTGTCCAGTAGTATATGCTGGGTAATGTCTTGGGAGGGACCCTATGTCTGTCTCCAAGAAGGTGGCGGGAGGGGTCCAGACCCCTATTGGGAGGTGCTGGGGAGGAGGGCTGGGTGGGGGGAAGCAGTGCCTGTATAAACGTGGCTGTATATAGAAAGTTCTATTGTGGGAAAGCAGGAGGGGCAACCAGGCCTCAGCTGCTCCTATGAGGGCTGGGAAGGGAGGGGCATTCTCTGTGGACCCCTGGGAAGGGAGGGGTGCTGCTTGCTGACTAGCCCACCTCTGGGCTACTAAGTCACAGGGCTAGTGGCTGGGGAGTCTCTGGGGAACAGGGGATAATGTGATGGGATCACTGTGGGCAACAGCAAATATAAAACTGGTGAGATTAACTGTGTGTGTCTGTGGGGTTGAGGGAATGTGGGTGCTGGATGGGGGCGTCTGCTCAAGGGTCCGCTGTGGAGGGCAGGCAGGGTGGCCAAATCAGACTCTATTAAGAAAGTGTACAAACTTTATTGAAACACATACATACACACACACATACACACACCTGTGGATAGGGAAGAGCACCTGGCCACAGGGTCCACAGAAATTGGAGGAGGGGATGACAGCTTGTAAAATGGCTTTTGCCACAGCTCCCCATCTAATAGGGAAGGCCTTAGACTGAGACCTCACCTCAGTGATGGGGGGGACTCAGAATGGGGGACCCAGGAGAATTTGGTGGGGGAGAGGTGATGGGGAGGCCTGAGCAGTGGGCACCCTCTGAGCAGGGTACTGAGGGCTATGATGTGTCTTTGGTCCTCAATCCCTCCTCACAGCAGCTGTCTTGGGACTGGGACCCTCAAAGGAGTGTCCCAGCGCAGGGTCTCCCGGCGTAAACACTTGGTGCCTTTGGCCCCACAGTGGAAGCCAGCAGGACAGCAGTGACGCTGGTCTGCACAACAGATGCCCTGGACGGTCAGAGGAGGGTATGAGAGTTAGACAAAAGAGGACCTAGCCAGGCACACACCCAGCTCCGGGGAAGGGGGGTGGCACTGACCTGGCGATAGGGACAGCAGGCCCAGTTCCCACGGCTATCTCGGCAGCAGGTCTGGTTATCATGGCAGAAGTGCCCCCCTCCACATTCCACAGCCCCCACACCCACATTAGGGCCAACGGTCAGGTGGGCAGCAGGGTGGGCAGAATCCACCTCCTTCTCACAGGTTCGGGCCTTCACATTGCAGGAGTACCCAGTGGGGCAGCAATGCTCGTGGTCCTCACAGCACACGGCCTAGGGGGACAGACTGGCATTATGCTCTTGTCCCTCTCACTCCCAGGACTCAGCTCCCCACTCCAGTGGTAGGCAGGTGGGTACTCACGTGGGGCAACTGGCAACAGGCCCAGCCCTTATTCAGGCTTGGGCAGCAGGTCTGGCCCACTGGGCAGCTGGTGTGCTGATCACAGCCCACGTCTTTGGGTTGGGACAAGGAAGCCTGGTGGGCAGGCATCTTCTCCAGTCCAGCCACAATCTTGTTGCCCCTCTGACACTGCCCCTCAGCCAAGCACGTGTAGCCCTGAGGGCAGCAGTGCTGGTGATCCAAGCAGCAGACAGCCTGGTGGGTGCAGGAGGAGGGGGCAGAAAGAGTGGTCTAGGAATCTATACTATATGGGATGAAACACTGAGCCCCTACCCCACTCTGCCTCTCCTGCTCAGTTCCTCCAGCTAGGAATGAAATCTGAGAGCTGGTGTATCACTGTGGGCTAGGCAGAGAGCAGAGGAGCAAGGTAACAGGAGTTGAGCCACCTGCCCAGCCAAAGACACTGTCCCCCCAATGTTACCCCACTAGCCATGCACCTCTGGGACAGGACAGCAGCCCCACTCTCCAGACATGAGTCGACAGCAGGTATTGGAGGGGGGGCAGCTGGTGACATTATCACAGGGGACATCCCTCTTCATGGCTTGGGGGTCTGGTAGGCTGGAGCGGGCTGGGGCCTGCTCCATCCAGGACAGCTGGTGGCCTTCCTGTTCACAGGTACCCTTTTCTGTGTTACACTTAAACCCAGCCGGGCAGCAGTGTATGTGGTCTTCACAGCACACAGCCTAGGATGGATAGAGAGGGTACAGTAGGCACAGGGGCATAGCTGGCTGCCACCCTCTGCTCAGCCCAGACCACCCACCACTCCTGGGTACCTGAACAAAAGGGCAGCAGCCCCAGGCCCCTGATTGTAGGCGGCAGCAGGTATAGTCATCTGGGCAGCTCACTTCCATGTCGCACTTTACCTCCTGCACTGAGTTGGGCAAGGAGGACAGGTGAGCAATGGCACTGGGGACCCTCTGGGGTATCTACCCTTTGCGGGCTCCATAGTTGGAACCAAATGTTGAGCATGGAAGGCCACCCCTGGCAGAGATCCTACGGTGAGGCCCAATGTGGAGAAAAGGGGGCTGTACCTGCCCTGGCCCCTCCATGCAGCCATCAGTCCCCTGCCCCCATATCTGTTCCTGGAACAGCCTGGTGGAGAGCTCCTCCTCATGGAGGAGGTGGAATAGGCTGTGGCCTGCTTCTGGTACCTGTGTGTGCTGGCAGCTTGGTGAAGAGGTGCGTAGCGTTCTCCTTGGAAAGGCACTTAAGCCGGGCCAGGTCGCACACAGTGTCCTGGGGACAGCAGTGCAGGTGGTCGGAGCAGCAGATGGCCTAGGTGAAGGCAGGGGTGGGTCTTTGTGACTTCCAGTCTTAACCCAGCACAAGGAAGTCAGGCTGACAGTTGGCACTGCCCCAATCCCCCACTAGGGGGTGGCATAAGTCCTGAGCAGCCAGGCTCCCAGCAACCTGTCAGCCTCACTCCCCAGGAGCCTCTGAAAGGTAGGTGTCCAGGCTAGGTGGCTGTGGGCACATAAGCCAACTGGTTATAGCCCCTCACTCACATTAGGCATTGGGCAGCAGCCATACTTCCCATTAGGAAGTTCACAGCAGGTAGAACCATCAGGGCACTGGGACTGTCCATCTGGGCACATGATCCCTAGAAGGGGAAAAAGGTGTAAGGGGCAGCCAGGGTAGAGGGGAACTTTTCCCCAGCTAGAAGCCAGGTAAGGTCGCTCCTCACTTCCAACCCCCAACCTGATGCTGTCCCATCTCCTCACCTGTTCTATTAGTCCTTTGTGCGGGGATCTTCTTTGCCAGGGGGTGGGTGCCCACGGCTGTGAGGCAACGGGAATGAGCCAGGTCACAGGAGGTACCATGGGGGCAGCAGTGCACCTTGTCTTTGCAGCAAGAAGCCTGAGGGGAGATGGTCCTGATTCTGTCTTTGCCCCCTCCAGCCCCTCACTCTACCCCTGCTGTCACCCCCACCCACCCCTATCTTCCCAAACCTGTACCTGGGGCATGGGGCAGCATCCCCAGGAGCCATCAAGCATAGTGCAGCATGTGGAGGAGTTGGGGCACTCGAACTGGCTGTTGGGGCACTGGACGGCACCCAAGGGGTTGATATCTGTGGATAAGATGACCCAGGATTCCACCAACCCAGTCAGTGAAGGTCATTACCCCCATCACTCAAGAAGCTGCTGGCACAGGGCCTGCAGACCCAGCTACAGGGGATTGGGGAGCTGGCATGAGAACTCAGTATTCTCCTAGGTACTCTTTTTTAATCCTCACTGGAGGATATGTTTTACTGATTTTAGAAAGAAGAGGAGGGAGAGAGAAACACTGATGTGAGAGAGAAACATTGATCGGTTGCCTCCCATACATGGCCCCACTGAGTATCAAACCCCCAACCTAGGTATGTGCCCTGACCTGGAATCAAACCTGCAACCTTTTGGTGTTTGGGACAATGCTCCAACCAACTGAGCCACCCAGCCAAGGGCCCCAGGCACTCTTAAACCACTCTCCCACAAGCCAGGCCTTGGCTCAGCAATATGGAACAGGGCAGGGGCATCCATTGACTGGGTTGGCATTAAACCAGCACAATTTGGCCTTTCCCCACCCCTGCAATGTCTGGCCCCAGGCCTGGGGTCTTGCATTCTCTCCTTCCCCTCCTAGCCCCAGTGCTGCCCCTCTGTCCAGAGCAGGAGGGTTGCTTAGTACAGATGCCAAATGAATGAGGACAGAAGAGCAGAAATCAGGGTCACCCAGCCAGCTGGGCTCCTGGGTGCTCCAGCTCTACATGCCACCCATCTGCCTGCCCTCCACCTCCACCCCTACTGCACCTGATCTTCGGAAGCAGGACTGCCCATCAGCACTGCAGTGGAAGCCCCTTGGGCAGCAGTGGCGGCCATCCCCGCATGACACGGCCTGTGGGACACAGAGACACCTGCATTGACTAGGCCCTTTTACCTGGGGTGGAAGACTTCAGGAAACGTGTAAACACAGACCTGAGCCCCTCCATTGAGCTAATGGTACCCTCACCTCTGGGAATGGGCAGCAGCTGGAGGTCCCCAAGACACTATGGAGGCAGGAGTGGCCAGGAGAGCAATGGGCATCGATACGGCAGGGTCTGCCCAGATGCCTGCTAAGTGCTGTGGGCCGTTTGTTCTGGGAAGAGAGGAGAAGATAAACCAAAGGACCAGAGTCTGGCCCCTTCCTCTGGCCCATCCAAGATGACCTTTTGGGAAATCCCACCTGCCAGCTCTTGCCTGGGCTGAAAGCACTCACCGGAACAGGATTGCAGCAGCTGTAGCTGGCTCCTCCTGGGTCCAAGCAGCAAGCCACAGGGCAGAGCTGACCATCTGGGCACAGTGTTCCAGACACCAGTCCTGTCACTAAGGCCACCAAGCTCACCAGAGTCCACATGGTCCACCTGCAAAATACCAAGAGACATTTAGCAACTAGCTTAAGTCCATGCCACTTGATTCTGGGGCAATCTTCCCCTAGGCCCAGTCCCAGGTCCAGGCCCGGGACTACCTAAGCCTCCCCCACAACTCCTTGTCCAAGGAGGAAGCAAGATGTGGGGCCTGAGATTCAGCTTCCTACATGTGTCCTGTGTGTGTGTCACACATGCACTAGTGCGTGTACACCCATGAGCATGAAGGCTGACATGAGTATGTGTGAATCTGTGTCTTCAACATGTGGCCTAACATCTGAGTCTCTGTGGGTAAATGTGTAGAGATGTGGTCATGTAAGTCAGGAAGACTTGTGGCTTTTGTGGGTCTGATCTGTGGGAATAGGGGCCCCTCTGGGGTGTGGGGGAGGCATCAGTAGCCAACGGGAGGACATGCTGGGGTGCAAGGACTGATCCCCCCTCTGAAGAAAAGCCAGGCTTTCACTTCCCCAGCTAGCCCCTCTGGATGCCTCCTTGCCTGATACTGTGTTCACACCTGCACCCTGCTAAGGCCTGTGGTGGGGGAGGGTATGTCACATGACAACATGGAAAACCACGGGGTTGAGAAACTTGAGAAAAGGGAAGTGAAGTGGCCAGTGGAGGCTGGGCTGCCCTCCCCAGAGGCCAGCCACCGCCTGCTCACTGACTGTCCCCTCCTCACCATGGGAAAGGGATGCACAGACTGGGTCAGCCTTTGAGACACTATGTTCTAAGGGCCCTCAACACCACCAGGACCTTTCAGACTCCTCAAATATACCACCCCCCCTACCCCGGCCTCTCCCAATATCCTGGAGCCGAAACTCAGCTGCACATGAAGAGAGACCACAAGAGCCCACCCAGCTGCTGCTCCGGAGTCAGCAGAAGGAACCAGCCTCTGTCTGTGGGATGGGGTGCAGCCTCTCACTTCCTAAACAACTTTCCCCCAAGCTTAGCCAGCCCCACTAGTTTAACGGGGTAGAGGGGTAAAAAGAGCAATGTTTGTTGAGCCTCTTGGGAGCCAGTTTAAACACTCTCCATTATTTTCTTTCTTCTTTGCAACCACCATCCAAAGTAGTAATTATTACCTTTACTTTTCAAAGGAGGAGACAGACTCAGAGATGGTAAGTAACATGCCCATGTTATATATCAAGTCATTGAGATGACAGGCTTTGATGGCTCCAGAGCCTATTGGACCTGGATTTATTTCACATGTGGCACCATGGACAGTGCCTGGGAATGGATCACAAACCCTAGGAAGGAAGAGGCCTAGGGTCCAAGCAGAGAAGTGGGACAAAAGCATCCCCTGGGCAGGTGGCCCAGGCAGGACAGAAATGGGGAGAGCAGAAGCTGCCAGGATAGAGCACTGGTCCTAGTCCTAGAATTGCCACCACTGATTGCGAGAGCCTCAAAAGTTGCTCCTTGTTTCGGTGCCCCTTCCCCAGCTCAAAGACCATTCCCAGGAGGCCATCTCCTGGCCAGGTTAGGATGAAGAAGGTGGTCCTGGACCCCTGCCCCTTGTACTTTCTGCGCCACACCCACAGCTCCCAGGCAAGAGATCTACAGCTGGCCCCACCCACTTCTTGGCTTAGGCCTGACTGTACAGATGCCAGACTATTCAACACCCTACTGATTTATGTTTGTTGTCCTTCTTGGGTATCCTGAGGTTAGGAAGTATAGCGTATGTGTCTACTGAACACACAGGCAGACACACACCCTCAGGACCAGGGATGGGAGAGCGGGGAGCCCAATTCCTCCCTGGAGGGTTTAGTGGCGGCCTCTCTCACCCCATCCCATCCACACTGCCAAAACAGAGAGGGAGAACCGGAGCCTATTCAAGCCCCCAGCTCTGTCATCTTCCACTAGGTGGCACCCCCCAACTCTGAGTGTCAGGAGCAAGAGATTCCCAGCATTTGAACCAACCCAACTGCGAGGAGCCTAAGCCGGGGGGAAAAATGTGGCCGGGAAAAGCGGAAGTTAGCTTGTCCCAAGGCGCAAGGAAGGAAGCGAGGGAGAGCCAGACACAACCACTCCCAAGTCCTTTGAGGAGACCAGGGTCTCAAGTCCCACTTCCAGCCCTCTGAGCTCGGGGACCAGGGCGGGCGCCTCTCCCGTTCCCAGCCGCGCGGGGACTACCCACCGCCACCACCACCACCACCACCACCAGGCGCGGGGGGCGGAGCCGACTCAAAAACAGAGTGGTCCCTGCTTGGGGGAAGGGGCCGCAGCTTCCGGGGACGCTAGAAGGTAGAGGCAGAGCGTCCCTTCCAATGAGGATCACTGCCATTCTGCTTAGATTGCCACCCTTCATAAAGCTCCCTCCAAGTGCATCGCAAACCCCCAAAGAAGATTCTCTAAGCGAGTCTTCTCTTGCCTCCCGAAAGAAACTCCGGAGGATCCTCAAGCCCCCACGGCCCCGTGGCCGGGGCCTTGGGAAAGGGGAAGCGAGAGCTCTGCGCGGCCGACCTCCTTACCTGCGTCCCGCTCCGCGCTCGCTGGAGGAGCAGCGGCCGGGCGGCTCAGGGACCCGGGCCTGGCAGCGTGATGGCCCGCCCACCTCGGTTTCCATTGGCCAGGCGTCCGGGCTCTCCAGCTCCCGTTGGCTACTCCTCGGCGTAGAGGCGGGGCCAGCCTGGAATGCTGCGCTGCTTTTCTACTCAATTCACTCTCCTCCCTCCCCGCCTCTCTCCTCCTCCCCCCGCCTTTTCCAGGGATCATGTGACTGGAGAATCACGTGACGGATGTCCTGGCTTGCTCTCGGCCTCGTGCGGGCGTCCGGTAGTTTGCGCGAGGTGGGGCGGCGCCCGTCTGGGGACCCTGACAGCCGAAGGAGTTGCCCCTTAGAGTGAGCGTTTAAGGGCGTTTGTAGGATGTCCGCTTCTGGATCTGGGACCCTTGTGCATCCTGTTTCCAGTGTATTCAACAAACTCTGATTAAACTTTGGGTGGAAAGGGAGTTGTGAGGGGAAGAATAAACAGCCCTCAGGCCCCTCCTCAGGGTGCTCACAGCGGGGATGAGTGTCGGAGGGAGGCGGACTCCGATTCTATCTAATGTAAGGTACATGGTCGTGTGCCAAGTGCACGGATGTGTGTAGGGAAAAGGTAGTAGATTAGCTCTAGGCGGGAAGACGAGAGTTAATTCCACCTTGGGGACACTTTTTTTGAGCTGAATAGATTTTAACGCAGGTGGGAGAAGTGGCTGGACTGGGGGTGGGTGGGTTGGAAAGAGCATTAGGAAACCGGATGGAAAGGGCAGACTTGGGCAAGGACTGAGTGCCAAATTCAGAATAGTGGGGCTTGAGGAGCTGCTGGGTGCCTGGTACAAGGCCCGGCAAGGGGATGGGGTCGTAGTGGAAATGGCTTTGTCCTTTCAGATGGCACTGCCTTCCAGGAATCGGCGTGGCTGGTGAGGAGAGGAAAATGTACTGCACAAAACAGATTAGCAAAAAATAGGAGCCAGACTGCTCAGTGCCAAAGGGCCTGGCCCGGACAGAGACGGGTGATGGGAGACTCACCAGGAGAGAGAGGCCCAGGGAAAGCTTGTTGCTGAGCCTTGGAAGAAGGGATGGAGAGCCCTGTAGGCTAAGTGAAGAGCTTGAGCTGAGGGTGAGGCAGGGGTAGGGGCAAATCCAAGCCTGGGTAAGGAAGGAGTGGCAGGGTTGAGGGATTGCGTGGCAGTGGTGCTCAGCCTGGGGCTCGTGAGGGTCCAGACAGTGGGTAAGTCTCCTACTGAGAACTGGGACTGTTCTGCACGCTGGTGACATGTGTGCATATTTACCTTCCCGTGTATCCTGAGGCAAGGGGGTACAGCTTATGCCTCTGTTGACAAAGCATGCGCATGCACACGCACATACATAATTTTAATAAAATATTAGGGAGATCAGTAAATGAACCTATTAATCACAACTACACAAAACCAGAAGAAAAAAGAAAAACTAGAGTGACTGGAACAAGTCTACCCTCTGTATCTATGGGTTCCATATTTCATGGGTCCAACCAACTGCAGATCAAAAATATTTGAAAAAATGTTCCTGGTATGTACTATGTGGTTATACCTATGATGGTGGCATCTGTGCTGAACAGGTACAGATTCTTTCTCTTATTATTCCCTAAACAGCGCAGTATAACAACTATTTACATAGCATTTACATTGTATTAGGTATGAGAAGTAATCAGAGATGATTTAAAGTATACAGGAGGGCTGGGCCGGGCATGGCTCAGCGGTTGAGCATCGAACTAGGATCCAGGCGATCAGGGTTCGATTCCCAGTCAGGGCACATGCCCGGGTTGCGGGCTCGATCAATGACTCTCTCATCATTGATGTTTCTGTCTCTCTCTCTCCCTCTTCTTTCCTCTCTCTGAAATCAATAAAGATATATTTAAAAATAATAATAATAAAGTATACAGGAGGATGTGCATAGGCTAAATGCAAACACTACACCCTTTTATATAAGGGACTTGAGCATCCATGGATTTTGGTATCTGTGGGGGATTCTGGAACCAATTTCCCAGCTGGTACTGAGGGATGACTGTACCTCAAAATTCTTAAAGGGGTGATTTGCCCACCAGGGACATTTGGCAGTGTGTAGAGACATTCTGGGTTGTCACAAATGGGGGGAAGTGCCATTGGCATCTAGTGGGCAGATGCCAGGGATGCCTCTTAACATCCTACAAAGCACAGGACAGCCCCCCCCCCAACAAAGATTATTTTGCCCCAAATGTCAGTAGTGCTGAGACTGAGAAACCCTCTCTAAAGGATCATAAACTTTTCCATGAAAGAGCTCAAAGTTTTCCTCACACAGGGCCTCTTTTCTCTTATTTCATATATTTTACATAAATGTCATCTGATTTCCCAGCACCAGTAGATTATAGAAAGATCAGGGGATGTGTGTGTTGGAGTTTCTAGAAGCAGTCACTTTGAGTTTAGCAAGGATTAAGAGCATTCGGTAGGGATAATTGCAAAAAGCAAACTGAAGCCCAACATCCTGGGAACATTGAATGTAGGACAAACAGTTCTGGATGACTGGATGGGCCATATGGGCATAACTCTTAAAGGATAGTAAATAGTAGTCAGGGTATGAGCCTGAGCATTCAGAAAAATTGGAATCATAGGCAGCCACTCTGATTACTATGGCAGAGAAATGTAAAATATACTTACTTAACAGCTTGTGAAAACAGATGCAGTGAACCTCCACTTCTGTGGAGAGAGTGCAGGTCCTCCAAAGACTGCAGAACCTCTCCCTGTTCCTCAAGAAACACTCCAGTGTCCTTACACCCCCCAATTCAGGAATCTCTCTCCCTCTGCCTTTTGCTTTTAAGGAGGGAGAATCATTTTGCCATCAGGGAAGCCAAAAAAAAGCCAAATTTCCAGAGTAACAAAAAGAGTTGCCCTATTCCTGAACCCTTCCAGCCCCCTTTAACCAGGCCTTGTGATTTTTAATTTTGACAAAATAAATTGACTGCAAATGTGAGGATTTATTTCTGACTCTTGATTCTATTCCATTAAACTATGTGTCTGTCCTTGTGTCAGTCCCACACTGTCTTGATTACTATAGCTTCGGAGCAAGTTTTGAAATTGGGAGAAGTGGGAGTCCTCCAACTTCTTTTTCAAGATTTTTTATTATTATTATTCTGAGTCCCTCACATTTCTATGTGAATTTTAGGATCAGTCTCTGCAAAGAAGACAGCTGAGATTTTGATAGGAATGCACTGAATCTGTAGATCAAGTTGGGATGTTTTGCCATCTTAACAATATTAAGTCTCCCTATCTGTGAACACAGTATGTCTTTCCATTTATTTGTTTCTTTATTAGTTTTCTTTTGACTAGTTGCCAAGTATTTCACGCTATAAATGTCACATGGTTTACTAACCAGTCTCATGCAATGAGCTTTTATGTGTTTCCAATTTTTAAAAGTTAAAAATAATTATGCAATGCATATTTGTGAGGTTAAATTCTTAAATGTAACATTGCTGGGGAAAGGATCTGCACATTTGAAATGTTAATGACAAATTGCCTTTAAACTTTTCCAATTTACACTACAGTCATGGTATTTGGGTGAACTTATTTCCCATATACTCACCAACATTGGATATGCCAGTTTAATTTTTTTTTGCCAGTCTTACGACAGAAGATATTTCCCAGTTGTTTTATCTGCATCTCCTTGATCTCTAGGGAAGCTGAGTATTTGTGCGTAATTTATTCTGCTTATGTATTTCTTCTATGAATTGCCTGTTCTTATCTGTATTAGTCAGGGTTCTCCAGAGAAACAGAATCAATTGCTCTGTACATAGAAAGAGACTTACTCAAAGGAATTGACTCACATGATTATGGAAGTTAGCAAGTCCAAAATCTGCAGGGTAAACCAGCAGGCTGGAGATTCAGGCGAGCAGATGGTGCAGATAAAGTCCAAATTTCAGATAAATGCAGAAAAGTCAGGAGAACTGGGTTCCTGTCCCAGCATAGGCTGTGAGATTTTTCCAGTGCCAAAAGCAGTAGCTGAAGACGTCCCTCTTGCTTGGAAAGGCCAGCCTTTTTTTCTATCCTGGCCTTCCGCTAATTGGAGATGGCCCACCACATTATGGTGGGCAATCTGCTTTAGACAGAATTCGTTGATATTAATCTCATCCAAAAGCATCCTCCAAGTTGACAGAGAAAACGATCTCATCATCCTGTGTTCATTTTTCTACAGAGTTTGTCTTTTTCTTGTTGAACTGTGGGAGCTCATTACGCATTCTGGATATTGTATATGTTGCAGATGTCATTTGCCTTTTATCTTTGTTTATGACAACTTTTGTAGTCAATGGCTGGGTTACTATTATGTCATCTGAAATCTAGCAATCAAGATTTTCCTTTGTGGCGTCTGCCTTTCCCTCACCCCTATTTAAGAACTTACAAATATGTTCTTCCCGGTCCATTTCTATTCTTGCTGCAGCCCCAGCTGGACTGGACCTCAGATGCCAGCCCTGTGCTGGTCGAGGCACCACAAGTGACAGGAGGTCCCACTCAGGAGCCTGGCATGGAGAGGCCCCTGGATGTGTCCCTCTGGCTAAGAGGTTCCTCTAGAGAAGCCCCAGCATTGCTTTCAGAGGTGGTAGTCTGGATAAAGGGTTGGGGAGCTCCCCTCTCTCTTCCTCCCCCCACTTCTCTCAGCCTCCCCCTGTTTCTGCCAATCGTCCTTCAGAGTTTTCTTCATTCAGAGTTACTGTTCTGCCCCCATAGATGAGTTATAACTGCCTCAGCATGGGGGCTTTTCCCCCTGAGATCATGAGTTGTCAGATAAAACATAGGATGGCCAGTTAAATTTGAATTTCAGAATAGAAATTTTTTTAGTATAAGAATGCCTCATGCGATATTGGAGACATACTTACACTTAAAAATTACTCATTGTGTATCTCAAATTCAAATTTAACTGGACATCTGGTATTTTTATTTGCTAAATCTGGTAGCCCTGAGACTAAGGTTGGAGCGGGGACATGGAAACAGCCTCTCCCTCCCATATACCTACTCCTTCCCCTTTCTGCCTGAGTCACCTTGGGCTGAGCAACTGTTGCCCCAGTTCCTGAGGCGCCTGCCCTCATCACCAGTCACCAGACTGCTGTCGGTGGGGCTGGGTAGGCCCTCCAGTCTGTCCGGTGGGAGGGGAGTTGGAAACAGGCCAGTGTCTGGGCCTGAGGCTGTGGAGGGATATTTGGCAACAGAGATAGTAGATAAAGTCGGGAGACCTGGGTTCCTGTCCCAGCAGAGACTGAAATTTTCCAGTGCCATTGGTCAGGCCACCTTCTTTGTTATTGTTTTTGAGTCAATTACTATTTTTGCCACCTTCTTTGTTATTGTTTTTGTTTTGTTTTGTTTTGAATCAATTACTATTTTTCCAAAGTATGACATGCAAATAAATTTTAGGCAAATTATAACATAAAGTAGCACTCCTGTCCTCTCTCATTTCCTACTCTAGACATCCACTTTCTAACCTTTAAACAGTTTCTTCTGTGAGCGCCCCTTGCATCTCTAAACCTCTGTGCGGATGAGAATTCTTTGGGCTTTGGCCTCAGTGCGTCCATCCAGGCTGAGCGAGCACTGCCCTGCTCCCGCCAGCGGGGAGATTCAGAGTCTACAGAGAGCCGCGGCCACTCCACCTACCCCTGGGGGCAGGGCCACGGCCCTCTGCAGGTCAAGTAAGGCTGGATGCGGGTATCTTTAAATCCAGCTGCGGGTTTGGAAGGCGGGGTGGGAGTGGAGGGAAAGGGGAGGGTATATGGGGAAGGGGAAGGCAGGTTGGAGAAGCCTGGGAGGGGAAGGGTTCGCCTGGCTCTGCTGAGGCCCTGGCTGGAGGGGCCTTCAGGGAATCCTCTGGCCCAGGCTTCTCAGCCTCAGGTGCTGGCTGGAACCACCTGGGAGCATCTGTAGGCGCAGGGGATCTGACGTGCAGGTCTGAGGGCCCCTAGTCTAGCTGAACCCCTTCGTTTGCAACGAGGAACCTGGTGCTGGTGAGGAAACTCCTCTTGGTCCCTCTTCCTCTTACAAGCTGTGTGACTTGACTTACCTCCCTGCCTCACTGTCCTGACCTGTACACGGGGGACACTGACAGCGAGGCCCTCCCCTCCACAGAATGAGGTAATGCCTGGGAGCCCCTTGCACAGGACCTGAGACAAGTACGCACTTGTTAGGGGAAAGCCCCAAAAGTCTAAATTCAGGACCAGTTCCAAAGAACTGACATGTAGCCTTATTAAAAATTCATAAGAGCTTTAATAGAAGGAACTTACATACCTGGGTAAAGCAACTGCTTGCTCCCAGTGGTGGCCAGCTGGAAATGAATCCACCCCCCCCAGGACAGGGTCTCTCTCTCTCTCTCTCCCTCTCTCTCTCTCCCTCTCCCTCCCTCTCTCTCTCTCTGTTTTGTTAATCTTCACCCTAGGATATTTTTTCCATTGAATTTTAATTTTTTTTAGAGAGAGTGGAAGGAGGGTGGGAGCAGGAGTGAGAGAGAAACATCGATGTGTGAGAGAGACACATCATTTGGTTGCCTCCCCCACGTGCCCTGACTGAGCTAGGGATCAAACCTGCAACCCAGGTATGTGCCCTTGACCAGGAATTGAACCAGGGACCCTTCAGGGCACAGGCCAGTGCTCTAACCACTGACCCACACCAGCCAGGGCCAGGGGCTCTTTCTTATAGGAGGTTAATAGTAAAAGCATATGGTGGGAAATCACATAGACCACCAGAAAGAACAATGCATGTCTAAATTAACAGAGAGCCTCAGGCAATTTTCCACACACTACACATCACTGACCTCCTTCCCAGGGCCTGACCTTTATCTTTGGGAGGCATTCTGGCTTTCTGCGTCCTAAGCCAAACCTGAACCTACAGAGAGTTAAACAGCCACCGAAGGTTAAACAGAGAGTCCAACATTTCCCAGATGCCTTTGCTGCTGGAGACATATTGCATCTCTGAGCTCCCCTACAGTGCTCAAAAAAACAAATCTGCCACCATTGTGGTGATTCCTTCCCTTGGGCCTTCCCAGCAACGCCCCCCACACACCCCTTAACCTGGGATGTTGCCCACCTGCCCCTCGGCCCACCTTGCCCTCTCCTCCCTAGCCCTGGCGTACATGTCCCTCCTCCCAGAAACCCACCTGGGTCCCCCATGTGGCTGCACTAGGTCCCACTCTGCTGGCCTGATGTCCAGAATTCTGGCCACCGGGGGCAATTGGCAGCTGGTCCATTTCAGACGCCTGCGTAGACTCCCTCACACTGGAACCACCAGGCCCCTCCCTTAGCCAGACAAGGGCCGAGGTGGCAGCAGGAGGATGGGTCCCTCAGGGACGGGGTCAGGTTCGGGGGGACGGGGGTAGGATGGGTCTGGCTGATTTCTCCCATCCAGATGTGGGAGCATCTGCCCCCTACAGGAGAGAGACAGCATTTTGCAGGGTTAAAGTTTCAGTTTCCTATTGTGACAGCAGTGGGTGATCTGAAGAACTTCCCAGTGAGTCTCCAGGAAGCCGGAGTGGCCTCCGGGACAGGCAGGTGGCAGGTGGCAGATGGCAGGGGACGGGAGTCAGCTCTTTCCTGGAAACCTGGACAATGGGCTGGGATCTGAGCAGCTGGACCCTGTCATTGCCTGCTCATCTCAAATTCCAGCTCTGCCTCTTACCAGCTGGGTGACTTTGGCTTGTTCTTTGACCCTAAATGCCTTCATCTGTGAAATGAAGTGGCCGTAATGACCTACCGGGGTGTTTAGGAACGCTGGCTGTGCTAACGTGTCCATGTAGCGTCAGGGACACCATCTTTCCTCGATAAACTGTCACCACCTTCTCCATCACTCCTATATTGGAAAGAATTTTGACAACCAAATTGCATTTACTCAGAACTAAGGGATTCATTTTTCTATTAAAATTTACAAAATCGATTATATAAAATCTGACCCCACTAGAGTGTAAAAAAGAAAATTCAGCCAAACCCATGACAAGGGCTCAGGTCTCACAGATACGTCCCAAGCTCTTCCAGGGTGCAGGCCCTGGGCCCACAGGTAAGGACACCCTGTCCCTCCCCTGGAAGGGTTGGCCACTGGTCCTGGAAGGCTTGGGAGGGGTGGGTCAGTGTCATGGCCAGTGTCATGCCTCCTGGTCCTTTTCTGAACTTGAGAATCCTGAGGGCAGCTATGTCCCTAAGCAGTTGCTACATTGCTGGTGGACCACAGAAGTTGGAGCCCAGCTTTTGTCAAGGGCAGCAGCAGACAGGTTGGGCCATGGAAAGGGAAGGACAGCTTGGGTAGTGGGCACTACTTGATCCTTGGAGCTGGGACGTTAATGAGCTGAATCAGGACGATGTTTTGCGTGCCTACTCTGTACACATCACTGAGTCCTATAACGCTGCAGAGTATTATCTCCATTTCCCAGATGCAGGAGACGCTGAGGGTCTTGTCTCCCAGCTACTAAGCAGTGGTGTTGTAACTGAGTCCAAATCAATCAGGCCCCAGAGCTTTTGCCGACAACACCAGGCTCCCAGGCTCCATTGACTGCTCACAGCAGCTCGGTCCCGTCCTCTCTCCCAGCCCACTTTGAGCTTCCCTGGCCTTTCTCCATGCAGGCCCCCTATGGGTCAGGAGATGTCTGCTCCAAGGCACTTGGACAAGTCACTTAACTCCTCTGAGATATAGTTTCCTCATCTGTGAAATGGGTATACAGTAACTCCCACATGCCCTCTGCCCAGCCATGGGGTGTTCAAGTGGGAGGATAGATGTGAAGAGACCTTGTAAACTGGCGCATTTAAAAACAGGAGGAATTCTTTTTAAGACATCAAAGGGGTTCCTCTTGTTAATCTAATGATCTGTCTCTGAAGCACTGGGCCAGGGCTTAGGTGAGGGGACCGCCCTCCCCACCCAGCCTGAGGTCAGGTCAGAGTCACCTCCAGGAGCCCAGGGAGGAGCAGAGAGGAGGCAGCTGCGAGGAGGGTGGGAGGGGAGGAAGAAACTGCCCACTGAGGCACCCTTTCCCCGTCACAAATCTCCTTCTCTAAACCTAAAGCTTTCAGCAGTCCTGGAAGGGAATAGGACCAGAAATATTATTCTTTCCATTTTAAAGATGAAGAAACTGAGGCCCAGAAAGGAGACAAGTTCCCCCAACAAGTCAACAGGGAAATCTGTATTCAAATGCACTTCAGGAGACTTTAATTGACACTCTTATAATAGGGTGGCTGCTAGTTTACTTGATTTCTGTGTTTTAAAAAAGTGGGTCCTGCCAGGCCAGCGCAGCTAAGTGGTTGATGGTTGATTGACCTATGAACCAGGAGGTCACGGTTCGATTCCTGGTCAGGGCACATGCCCGGGCTGCGGCCTTGATCCCTGCCGGTGGAGGGCGCGCAGGAGGCAGCCGCTCAATGACTCTCTCATCATTGATGTTTCCCTCTCTCTCTCTCTCTGAAATCAATAAGGACTTTTTTTTTTTAATTAAAAATAAATAAATGAAAATGCAATCTTAAAAAAAAGTAAAAATAAAAAAGTGGGTTTTTTAAATGAAAAAGTGGGTCCTGCTAATGTTTAAGATTCACAGTGTGCCAGGTTCGGTACTAAGTTCTCTTGTAATCTGTAACACAACCTGCCAGGTAAGTACAGTTATTACCCTGTCTTACAATGAAAGCGGTAAGGCTCAGAGAGGTTAAGCAGCTTTCCTGAGGGCACGCAGTTAAAAAGGCATGAAGGCAGAACTTGAATCCAGGGCTGGCCCAGAGCCTGCGTTTGCGACCATCACACTATTCCTTCAGTGTAAGGTACCGTGACATCCAGCCCTTCATCTGAGCACCTCCTTTCCTCCCAGCCTACTCCGCCCTCCCTTGGCCTTCACCTTGGGTGAATCTCCAGCCATGTTCCCTGACCCCTCGTTCTCTCTTTTTCAGGCCATCTCAGCCTTCTCATCACGTGGCCTGTTCTGTTGGCCTCACAGATGTCATTGCTGTCTGCGATTGTCTTAGTTACTCATTTGTTTGTGTCTCCTGCACTACAAAGTGTGAGCAGGGCCCTTATGTGGCTTGTTCCCTGCTGTCTCCAAGTGCCTACAACAGTATTTGGCACACAATCAAACACTTGAAAATAAAAAGAAAAACACACACAAGAGAAATGTTCAACAAATCAGAAGAGAGAGACAGAGGCAGAGAGAGAGAGCCAAGCCTTTGGTCCAGGCCCAGCTGGGACAGCTCCTCCTCAGTTTGGATCACCGCGACTGGGGCTCAGCCTTGGCATGGCCACATGGTCAGGTGGCCAACATGCTCCAGGCAGCCTTGGTCAAACTAACAAGCAGAACCTGCATTCCCCAGAGGCAAGGACACTGCATGGGACTGGATAGTGCTTGGGGAGCTCATTGTCCTTTTTGAGCATTTTATATGCTCTCCTTTCATAAATTTTTAGAAATGAAATTCATAGACAATATAATTTTCCTATGCAAAATGTTTTTAGACATCTGTATAAACTTCACATAGTATGTAATACTTAGATTATAGTATACATATAATATACTAAAGTGTTTCACACGTAACATACTGTATAAAGTAATATAGAGGAAAAATAAAAAGAAAGCAATTTAGAATAAAATAATATGTATTTCTATATGTGAAAGCTCAGGCTCAACCCCACGAGAGAACAGAAGCTTACAAATGCACACGACTCACTGGCGTTGGAAAACCAGAACCATAAATGATGGAGACTCATGCTCTCACAGGCTAGGTGGTCATGGGGACAGAATTTTCTAAAACTGTGAATGAGACTCCATAAAGTTGTAATGGAGACGAAGCCAAATCTTCCCTAGGAGTGCATGGTAATTTTATTCTTGGAAAATTTAATGTATTTTAAAACCATTCAAAAAAGATGTGGGTGAAATAGAACTAGCTCCCAGGTCAGGTAGTGAACAGGTTTCTCACGTATGTAATTGTCCAGAAAGACAGGGGAAAGTTGGGAGATGTACAGGACAATTCCTTGATGTGTCAGGCTGTCCTACACGTTATAGGATATTTAGCATTCCTATCCTGCCATCTGCCAAAGGCCGGGATCCCCAATCTGTTGAACACTACAAACGACCTCATCAATTTCCAAAATGTCCCCTAGGGGGCGGGAGCGCTCCTGTCTAGAACAACTGCCTGGCGCTTTCTCCAGTGCTCTGCTTTTTAATTTAATTCTACCCTTGAGACTGTGTTCCATCATGATGTGGAGACCTGCATCCCTTTCAAGGCTGTGTAGTATTCCATCATATGAAGTGCTGCTCCCCTTCCATAGCATTCTGCTGTTAAAAAGCAGCACGAACCTGTGTAAGCTGATGGGTGGAGAATTCTGAGAAGCGGCCTGGCTGTTGCACAGTCGGAATTTTGATAGTTGCGGCCAGAAATTACCTATTACCTTCCACGCAGGTAGGTTAACCTATAGTCCCCCAGCAGAGCAGGAGAAAGCTGTTCCCAGAGCTCTAGGAGTCAGGCTGGAGTGGCGGAGGGATGTCAATTCCGGAAAATGTTAACCAGAATCCTTCCCCTCTGAGGGTCACCTCCTCAGACCACACCCAAGGTCCCCCCAGTAAAGCCTGGGGTGTCCAGAAACTCCCCAACCCACCTTCTCAGGCCATGGGTGAAGGGAAGGTAGAAAGGCCCTTCCCTAGATAGGTTGATCCTGGCAATTACATTATTTATTTTCTTTAACCTTCAAAAAAAGACAGCTTTGTTGCTCTTCTGATTCTATAAGTAATACACACGTGTATTTCAGAGGGGGAAATCCCTATCCCACCAACTTTTTAATTTTGAAAACTTTAAAAACTTCAGAAAAAGTAGCACCATATACCCTTCACCTTGACTCACCAGTTATTCACAATTTGCTACATTGGGTCTTTCTTTTCTTTTCTCTTTCTTCTTTTCTTTTCTTTTCTTTTCTTTTCTTTTCTTTTCTTTTCTTTTCTTTTCTCTTCTCTCTCTCTCTCTCTCTCTCTCTCTCTCTCTCTCTCTCTCTCTCTCTCTCTCTCTCTCTCTCTCTCTCTCTCTCTCTCTCTCTCTCTCTCTCTCTCTCTCTCTCTCTCTCTCTCTCTCTCTCTCTCTCTCTCTCTCTCTCTCTCTCTCTCTCTCTCTCTCTCTCTCTCTCTCTCTCTCTCTCTCTTTCTTTCTTCTTCTTTTTTTTTTTGGAACCATTTGAGACTAAGTTGTAGACATTCAGCCCTAAACATTTCAGTGTGCATTTTCTAAGAACAAGGAAGTTCTCCTACAAAACCACAGCATGGTGATAAGAAATTTAACATTGATAAAGCAATGTCTACTGTATAGGCCTCATTCAATTTTCTCCAGTCATCCCAGTAAAGTCTTCTCTACCCCTGCCCCCTCCCTGCCAAAACCTGGCTTGGCATTTAGCTGTGAGTGTGGAGTTCGGATTTCTCCTCTTAGGCTCAGTGGTCCCCAAGCCCCTGGTCCTGCCTCTAGGGAGGCAGCTCTGGGTGGGGACAGTGCTGGCCTTGAACTCAGAGGTGTTGGTGGGATCCGCAGGAGGGACCTGAGCCTTACTTCAGCCCCATAAATATCTTCCTAGGCCCGAGGATGCAAGCTGGAGGGGATACTGCCTTCTGTTTATGCTGCTCTCCCAGTGCTAGGCAAGGACTGGTCCATCGGTCCCCGCTACAACCCCTGGGGCTGGTACCATTTTCTCCCCTTTTACAGTTGAAAGGAGGTTCTGTTTTTCCATCTGATGAGGAAGCCAGTGATGGCCACATGGGGCCACGTGATAACTCTGGAAGGACCATTGGGTGTGGGGTCAGGGTTAACTGTAGACAAGTCAGCCAGGACAGTGGCCTCCTCCTCAGGGCTCCAGGCTTGCTCCTCTGGGCAGGCAAGTCTAGCCGGGGCTCTAGACTTTCATGGGCGTCCCAAGGCTCCTGATGCGCCCTGCAGCCACCATGATCATTCTTGGGAAATGCCTCCCCAGCTCATGAGGTTTAGTCACCCATGGGTAACTTCTCCTGCCTGCCCAGGCTGCTGCCACCACACTGGGCTTTGGTTAGACCAATGATGCCCCAAGGTTTCTCAGCCTCAAAGCATTTACCTGGGGGGGAGGAAGGGACTGTGATCTGCTCCCCTCTGGGTCCCTGATGGCTTCACTTCTGGGAAGGAAGGAGTGTAAGGAGTGATAACTATCTGTGCCTGCCTTTGGAGGTAGAGGTAGGGTCAGAAATAGAAACTGGTTGCTCCAAAGGCCCTTTCCAGAACTTTCTGTGCCACAGGTTCTGGGAGGCAATCAATAATAATGAAGACAATAGTCCTTGAATGCTTGCCACCTGCCAGATAATGGTCTAAGAACTTTACAGCTATTAAGTCATTAAATCCTCACATAATTCCTGTGAAGTAAGTGCATTATTATCTCCATCAGCTTGTTTTATAATTGGGGAAACTAAGGCTTAGAGGCAGTAAGATACTTGCTAGAGGTCGCACAGCTGCTGCAGGAGGAAATTGGAGCCAGGTCCCTGCCTCCCAGGTGCTCCGATCTTGAGGCAGAAGAGTGGTGCCACCAGGCACACGCTGTATTTCTTGGAGTTCTTGGGGCCTGAGGCCTGAGTAGATGACACAGATGAGCAGGTCACTGCAGGTTTCAGAGCGCTGGGCTGAGAATAAAGTGGGGTGGGAGCTCCTCTGGCCTCAGGCGGGTGGGGATTTGAATTCTGGCTCTTTCATTTGAGTGACTTTGGTGCGATATGACCTCTGGGGGGCTCTTGTTTTTTTCATTTGTAAAGTGGGAAATTGCACGAGAGAAACCTGAGTTCATCACACTGGAGTTATTTCAGCGAGGACTTCAGTTTCCTCCTCTGTAAAATGGGGAGAGTAATTTCTTGGCTGGTGGTTGTGCAACTGTAAACCATAATTTTGAGGCTGTAAAGGACCTTAATAGAAGATGGGTTTTCACCAAAACCAACAGTTTATAAAATGATTTTGTGTCATTTCAGACTTCAGCTTGGTTTGGGAAGGAAATGGAAAGGGCGCCTTCTCTCCGCCCCGGAGACCAGCAGCCAATGCACACGTCACTGATTGCACTCTCCACGCCCCCTGATTAGGGCTTCCTAGCTGTGGGCAGTGGCAAAGCCTTTTCTCAGGGAAAGCTGATGGTTGGCCCCTTGGGATCCACGTGCTAACCCCGCGTGCGCCGGCTGGAAGCTACCATTTCTAGGAGTGAGGGGCGGGGAGGCAATTTACGTCAAAGTCGCGGCCTACCCTTCTTAAAGGCGCAGTCTCATACCGCGTGTTGGTTTCTTTTTTATTTTTTCGTTGTTAGAACAAAAGTTTTAAAGACGAGGCTAGTGGTGGGTCTCGGCGGCGGCAGGATGGCCCAGGAGAGAAATATGTCTCCCTGAGGAGTGGGAGCAGAGATGTCAGCGTAGGACTTAAGCCCTGGGGCGGCAGCTTAAGTACCCGGCCAGTTCCAATTCCGAGCTCTGAACTTTGAGCCTCAGTTTCATCATCTGTGAAATGGAGTGAATAATAATCTACTTATAAAAGTTTCGAGACTTTGAAGAAATAACGGTGTGAGAGTAACCAATACAAAAATGTTGGTCCTCTTCTCCCTATTCATTCTCTCTTGTGCGAAGGAGGACCCCCGAGGCCAGAGAGGGTTGAAATGCCCAAGGTCGCGCGGATGTGGGACAGAGCCCAGGTTAAGCCAGGGGTTCCTGGGCTTCCGGACCAACCTTTTCTTTGCCCAGCTTGTCTAACCCCACTGCGTACAAGCGCACGGCATCCTACAGTCTGTCAAGTGGTTTTGGAGCCGAGCCTCAGTCGATTATCTGTAAAATGGGAACGATGCTAATTCCTGTCTGATGCAGTCCACCTGAAATTGTAAAAACCCAGCCTGATGGGTGTCTGCCATCACTCTCCGATTGTCCGTGGCTTTGATATTGATGCACCGCCCCCCCCCCCCCCCCGCCACCGCGCAGACTAAGCTGGGATTCCCGGTGCAGTGCTCGGCCGGGGGGACTAGGGGGTGAAGGTTGTGAGAATGCGGTGCTGCCGACAGGTCACGTGCGACAAGGAGACCCGTAGCCTCGGCTCGCAGGCCTAGTGGGGTATGAGGGACCTGTGGGGAAAAGGGTTCAGCTAGTCCCACAGGAGGCCTTGAGTGGGCGGGGCTGGCGTCACTCCGGGCGTGCGGCTCGTCGGCCCTTGGGGGCGGGGCCTCATGGCGTGGTACGGGGGCGGGGCGGGCCCGCCGGCCTTCCTTGTCGGCCTTGGAGCGAGGCGAACGCGCGCGGTCCCCGCACCGGTCGCGGACCCGCTATGGGCCCGCCCGACCCCGGGCGCCGCGCCGCTCACGTACCATCCTAGAGCCAGGTGGGCGGGGCGGGACAGGGACTAAGGGTCCGGCTAGGGTTAGAGGCCTCAGTCGGGCCTCTGGGGGTCCCGGGGAGCCTGAACGGGGGCTGGGCTGGGGGCGCGGAGTTGCGGGCCATTGAGTCCACCAAGTCGCCTTCACCCGGAGCCCTCCTCGCGCGGGGCCGGGGCGGGGAGTGTCGCCGAGGGGCGAGGACAGATCCTGTTTCCCCATCCCTACTTCTCGCCCTCTGGGTTGAATCTCTCGCCTGTAATTTTGGGGAGAGAGAGCGCAGAGATTGTCCTCATCCTCGCCCCAGGCCTGGCCCCTCCTGCCGGGGATGGAGTGCGGAGGATGGCCGGGCGCCCAGCCTGCAGTTGGAAGAGAGCGGAGGGACCCTTCGGCACAAGTAGATTTGTTTACACATTTCTCTCACTGCCCGGTCCCACCTCTCCACCCTCGGTGACTTGGGGCTTGCCTGTGCCGCCTCGGGGCTGGGGGCTGGAATAGGGAGCTTTGGGGGGGGGGGCGCGGCGGTAAGGCTCTTTGATCTTTGGAACTCTGGGGCCAAGCACTAGGAGGTGCCTGTGTGTTGAGGCGGAGGAAATGGCAGTGGCCTCTATTGCATATTAACCTAACAGCGACTGTCCCAGCTTCCTTCTTAACTACTCCCAGAGTGACCTTGGGCAAGTCACCTCACTTTTCTGAGCCTGTTTCCCCACTGGCAAAGTGATGACAATAACTGCTTTAAAAGGTTCTTGTGAGGCTCACTTGAATTCGTACTCAGTGAGTGAATGGGGTGAGAGGTCAGAGTAAAGTCCGAAAGTGCCCTGCCTGCGTTTTCCCCAGCTACTGAATCCTGTGTTGTGAGCAGGCACTCCTTTGACTGAGCTTTGTTTTTCAGAATTGGAGCTACAAGATGGCTGATCAGGATCCTGGGGGCATTAGCCCCCTCCAACAAATGGTGGCCTCAGGTGCTGGGGCTGTAGTCACCTCCCTCTTCAGTAAGACCTTGGGAGGTGGGGTGAGGGCAGCTGGGGACGGGCAGAACAGAGATTGAAAATGTCTTGGTCCTGGAGGGGAGGGGTCAGGAGTGGAGTCTTGAAAGGAGTCTTCAGACCTGCCCTCTCCCTCAGTGACCCCCTTGGACGTGGTGAAGGTCCGCCTGCAGTCTCAGCGCCCCTCATTGACCAGCGGTGAGTATCCAACCCTGGAGCCAATAGGGGGTGGTGCCTGGGCAAAACAAGGATTTCCTAGAGGTGGGATCCCTGGAGCAGGTGGGGGGCTCTCCTAACTGGAGGGGCTACCTTGTATTTTAGAGCTGATGCCTCCCTCCAGACTCTGGAGCTTCTCCTACGCCAAATGTGAGTGCCCCTAGTCACAGGGATCCCGGGAGGGTTGGGAGGGAGTGTCCCAGTCTCCCCAGGGCACCTGTGAGCCCCGCAGCCATGGACTAGCACATGCTTCCAGGTTCTATCAGCCAGCTTTCTGTCCTGTACAAGAATGCCCACCTAGGGACCCCCAGCCTCTGCTGGCCTTCCAGGAACAGGGGCTCACCACCTCCTTGCAGTGTTCCAGGGCCTTGACATTCTAATGTCCCCTCCCCTTCCCCAGTGCCTTCCTCTCTCCGACCCACAGGGAAGTGCCTCCTGTACTGCAATGGTGTCCTGGAGCCCCTGTACCTGTGCCCAAATAGTGCCCGCTGTGCCACCTGGTTTCAGGATCCCACTCGCTTCACTGGCACTATGGTGAGGAGCACCTGTGCCCTCAGCTGGGTGTGTCAATTCCTGAGAGATTCAGATTGCTTGGGCAGCAGACCCAGGAAAGAACGGGTACTGCAAAGCATGTGGGGGGGCAGCCATTTCAGTTTGGGAAAGACTTCCCTGAGGAGGTAGTGCCCTCGATGAGGTTTTGAAGGGTGAACAGGAGTCCACCTGGAACCAAAGGGGTAATTGCATGTGTGAAGTCCTGAGGGCCTACTGCCTCCCAGCGGGACCCAGGGCTGTGAGCAGAGGCGAGGGCATCGGGTTGGGGCCCAGCCTGGGTTAGCCACTTCACAGGCCTTTTTGGTGTTCATGCTTCCTGCCCTGGGCTGATGTCCTCTTTGCCAGGATGCATTTGTGAAGATTGTGAGACACGAGGGCACCAGGACCCTGTGGAGTGGCCTCCCAGCCACCCTGTGAGTACTCTAGTCCTGCATGTTGCCTTCCCTTGTGCTCTGCTGATTTGCTCCCCTGTTGGCTGGCTGGGTGGGGCCAGGGAAGGCCTGGGAGGTTTGGGAGTCCTAGCTAACATCTCTTCACACCTCCAGGGTGATGACTGTGCCAGCAACTGCCATCTACTTCACGGCCTATGACCAACTCAAAGCCTTCCTGTGTGGCCGAGCCCTCACCTCTGACTTCTATGCACCCATGGTGGCTGGTGCACTGGCCCGCTGTGAGCACAGCCCTGGGCCCTTGATCTCCCTTTGACCCCACCTCTGCCTGAGCTCAGTCCTACCTCCCAGCTCCATTCTCTGCCCACTTAGGGGTGGGGAGATGTTTTGGGCTCCCAGACCCTGGGGCAAGCTGCTACTAGGACCTGTGAGCTGATCCCTCCCCATTGTTCCCCACAGTGGGCACTGTGACTGTGATCAGCCCCCTAGAGCTGATACGGACAAAGCTGCAGGCTCAGCATGTGTCATACCGGGAGTTGGGTGCCTGTGTCCGAGCTGCCGTAGCTCAGGGCGGTTGGCGCTCACTGTGGCTGGGCTGGGGCCCCACTGCTCTTCGGGATGTACCCTTTTCAGGTAGGCACCAGGGGTTCAGGGGATATGGGGAAAGGGAGCCCGTGGATGATGCACAAGAGGTCTACAGCGAGTCCCAACTTTGATACTACTGACCTTGAAGTCACTTAACTTCTTTGAGCCTATCTCATCTGTGAAATGGGCTGAGCAAACAGGGTATTTGGCCAGATTGTCACAAGATAAGATAGATCAGAGGAAGGTGGGTGGTATGGGGCCCAACCCTCTGCCCTACCCATCTCTAATGTGTGTACCCTGTGCCCCCAAGCTCTATATTGGTTCAACTATGAGCTGGTGAAGAGCTGGCTGAGTGGGCTCAGGCCAAAGGACCAGACGTCAGTGGGCATCAGCTTTGTGGCTGGAGGCATCTCAGGGACGGTGAGTTGACTGGGCTGGGGTGAGGCTGGCAGAGGTGTCTTTGCATGGCAGTGCATTAGCTGCCTGTTGAGAAACAAGCTCACCCTCCCTGGTGATAAGGCTGGTAGACCCCAGCTGGATGCAAGGGATGGGGTCCTGGGAATGGAGATGAATCCTCTCATACCCCACCAGGTGGCTGCCATCCTGACTCTACCCTTCGATGTGGTGAAGACTCAGCGCCAGGTTGCGCTGGGAGCAGTGGAGGCTGTGAAAGGTGAAAGGTTTGGCTGGTGTGGGGTAGGGGCAGGTGGGGGTCCAAATGGGTTCTTATTGGGCTGTGCTTCGTGTCTGCAGTGTCGCCCCTGCACGCCGACTCCACCTGGCTGCTGCTGCGGAGGATTCGGGCCGAGTCTGGCACCAGGGGACTCTTTGCAGGTGAGTGTCTGTGTCCAGGCTCTGGTGGGCTTGGGGCCTCTGGGACCCAACCTCTGACCCCACCCTTACCCTCCTACTGCAGGCTTCCTCCCACGGATCATCAAGGCTGCCCCCTCCTGTGCCATCATGATCAGCACCTACGAGTTGGGCAAAAGCTTCTTTCAGAGGCTCAACCAGGAACAGCCTCTGGGCCAGTGAGAGGAGCTAGGGGATGAGGGCCCCACCTCTTCCATGGATGGGGTGGGATAGGAGGAGACTGAGCCAAGTGCCTTGTCCTCAGGGGAGGGGCCTCATTTTTCTTCCCTCTTAGCTCTGAGCCCAGGGGTACCAGCCCACCCACGCCCCCTCAGACAGCTTTTTTCCTGCTCGTCCTCATCTGAAGCCCCAAGGATCATTACTTTTCCTCCCAGCCCCCCAAGTTCAAGACCAAATCTGTTAACTCTCTCCTCCCCCTGCCTTCTCACCCATTTCCCTGTGTGTGTATGTGGTAGCTGAGCCTGCCTCCAAGGGCCACAAAACCCTGGGCCTGGCTAGTCTGAACCCACTGCTGTTAATTCATTGAGTGTAAAGATGATGAATTTCTCTCCACTGCCTGTGACTACAGGGGCAGGGGACAGTGGGGTTGGGGCAAGCAGGACTTGGTGAATGATTTGCACAGAGGAGGCCTGGAAGGGATATTGATTGGTGTAGGGTTTGGCCGCCCAGGTGATGCCCATATAAAGGATCCCCCAATTTAGTCAAGACCCAGAGTAGGGGGGCAGTCAATGGGCAATATCCTGAGTTTCAGGGCCAGGGTGGAGGATGGTGAGGCATCTCCTCAAGGTCACACTTAGGTGATGACAGCGGAGGAAGGGTTGCTTCACTGCGAGGCTTTGGCCTAATGGAAGGGTCTGCACCTTTGGGCCAAAGCTGAATTGTGCAGGATGATGGACAATGGCCCTGCCAGGGCCTGTCTCCTCCCTCCTGCCCCTCAGGATGTTGTCTCTTTTCTGCCTGGAGTTGAGCAAGTTCTTAAAAAGTATCAGGTTGAAGGGGTACTTATATGTCTGGGTCGTGCTCTGGGTGGACCTGATACAAAAGTCACCCACTCTTGACCTATTCTGACCTGTCTGTTCCTGCTGCACGCACACTTGATTCTGTGTGATCCGGCATCATGTTGGTAATGGGCCCAGCACTAGCTCTGCCACATTCTGCCAACCTCAGGACAGGGTCCTGCCCCAGCCCCCACAGACAAAGCTTCCCTCAGTCCTCTGGTTTTTATTTTCCTGATCCCCTCAGAGCCCCTACACTGGGGGCTGAGGAAGAAGTGACTCCAGAGGATGAATACAGGGACAGACAGGAGAGGTGGGGGAGATGAAGGTGCTGAGGCTGGGCCACCAGCTTCTGAGGAGGGTGGGGGAGATGGTGAAGGAGAGTCCCTGGAGGGACCCAGCCAGGCATCAGAGTCACCAGAAGAATGGAACAAACTTCCCCAAGGACTTCCTGTGGCCTTGGAGACCCTACCTTCCTACCCAGCAGGCTTCCTTTGGCAGCCCTGGTTTCCTTGGGCAGGAAGCTAAAACCAGAAGCAAAGGTTTCTTTTCCAAGAGACCCTTAGCTGGGTGTGCAGCATTCTCTGGAAAGATGGCCTGGATTGGGGGACTCTGAGGAAAGGTGGCAGGTGTCTCTGCCTGGCAGGTGGGGCTGGCACAACCCACACTGTTCAGCTGGGACTCAGTGCTGGGCTGCCCTCAGGACTGTCGCTCACCAGGCACTCGTTGGATTTGAAGCTCGCCAGGGACTTGCAGCTGGGGATGGAAGCCAAGGAGCCGCAGAGGCCCAGCATGGAGGGCGTGGGGTCCTTCCCTGGGGAGAGAGGGTGGGTGAGGCCAGCCAGTCTGCATGTGTGGGGGTTGTGGGCTCAGGCTGTGAAGGGGCAGCCCGTCAGTGCCCCCCTCCCAGGAGACTAATTTCTACAGTATTTGCCTTTCAATTAACATTGATAAGCACCTGCCCATGCCATGCACAGTGCAGGGAGCACTATTGTAATCGTCAGTTTATGTCTCTGTCTCCCCCTGAGTTTCATCCTCTCTGTCCGTTTATTAAACACACAGTGAGCACTTGTTCTGTTCCAAGCACTGGGGATACCGAGAACGGATGAGACACAGTCCCTGCCCTCAAGGAGCTCACAGTCTGGTGGGGAGACAGACACATGGACAATCACAAACAGTGTGGCAGGGTCACATGTCCATAGCCTGCCTTTTCTCAAAGAAGATCTAGGGTCATCCAGTACAGTGGTTTTTAGAAAAGACATGACATCCAGGCACCGGGAAAACTAGGGTGGGAAACCAAGGTGAAGCCACGGGAGGGCAACACAAAATGCATGCGTTGAAGTCCTGGACATTCTCTTGAAGGGAGCCACTAATTTGGCTCTGAGCTTCCTGGCAGCCAAAGAAAAGGGGGAAACAAGGGTCAGGCAAGCAGTTCACAGTACGTGAGATAAAGACCAAATTAGGCAGAGAACTCCCTGAGAATTTGAACCCCTTGAGGATGTCACGATACCAAAAAGCCATTAAGCCCTTAAAACATGCCAACACTGGTGATCGCTTTAATCAACATCCCCACTGTACAGATGAGAAGGGCTCAGCAATGTGAATAATTGACCAAGCTCCACAACCAGAAGAGACGCAGCTGGGGTTTGCACCTGACACCCCAAACCGCGCTCTTAATTGCTGTGCTGACCTGGAAGGGCTGACTGAATGAGGGAATTGGCCAGGGCCTGACTACAAGCCCCAAGGCCTGGCCCAAGCCCTTCCTGGAGGGATGCTGGGGTGCTGCATTGGGGGGCTCACCGATGGGGCCCCAGGGCTCCTCGTCTTGCTTGCCTTCTCCCAGGCGCTGGGAGTCTGAACTCAGACTGGCTTCAGCTGATAGTGGCTCCGTGCTCATGAAACTGTGTCTGTGACAGAGTAGAGAGCTGGTGTCCAGGCAGAGGCTTACCGCCCGCCCCCCCATGCCCCTTTTCCCTCAGAGGGACCAGCACTCAGGCCCAAGCTGAGCCTGGCAGTGCTTACCTCCGGTAGAGCTTGGGATTGCTGACACCCTCTGCCCCATTGAGGGTTCCCAGTGATGGCCATTGGTTGACCAGGGGTGTGGTGAGCTCCTTGGAACCCTGGGCCAGGGGAGCGTGGTCACCAGGGATCAGACCTGTCCTGGGATGGGGAGGGGGGGATCAGGCTGGCTGGGAGAGGGAACAGAAGCAGGGAAGGGGATCTCAGCAAGGGGTGAGGGAAGGGGTTAGGATTGAAACCTGGGTACCAGAAATGGGGACAACGCTGAGGATAAGTGGGGTAGATTCTAGGAATCAGTGGAGGGTACTGGGGGTCAGAGAGGTGACAGGGATTAGTGCACTCACGTTGAGGGCTAGAGGGAGTAAAGGTGTTGTGGGAGTCTGGGTGACTGAGTCAGGGGAAAATAGTGTAGGAATCTTGATATGTAATGGGGGCAGGGGGCTTGATTTGGAAGCATGTTGAGAGGTCATAGGGTGATGAAAAGGTTTTCCTAGTGGGGAAAGGTCAGGGTTGGTAGGAGTGAGGTCAGGGGTCACCATGGGTGATGTCAGTGGGCGTATGTTGCAGATCAGAGGGGATAATTCAATCATGTTGAAAGTTGAGTGACAGAGGTCCTTGTGAGTCATATTGGGGTTCCTGGAATAATGTTGGATGGCCAGTCTACCTGACGTTGGGTAATTGAGGATGAAGTCAGGAGCGGGGTTTTGGAGGGTCCCAGGATCTTAGTTGAGGATAATGTTATGTCACTAGGGGGTCTCGGGGTAGAGGTGATGGGGTCAGTGGTTTGATGCTGGCAGTTGGTTGAGTTGGATATGGGTACCAGGAAAGGTGAGGTTAGTTAGAGGCAGTGGGGGTTCCCTGGGGTGATGTGGCCGGGGTGGCCGGGTTCAGGGCAGCAGTGGCGCTCACAGCTGCTCCTGCAGCTCCAGGATCACGCCTTCCAGCTCCCGCTTCTCGCGCTGGTTCTGCGCCGCCGCTTCCTCCAGTTGCAGCTGTAGCCGCCGGTTCTCCGCCTCCAGGTCCTTCAGCTGCGACTCGCGCAGACGCACCAGCTCCTCCAGGTAGCCCTGCGGAGCGCCGGCTCAGCCCGGGCGGCGGGAGGAGGGTCCCCGCAGCCCCGCCCCGCCCCGCCCGCCTGTCACCCGCGCCGCTCTGCGCGCACCTTCTGCGCGTAGACGATGCGGAACTTCTGTTCCATCTTGTGCCACTTGCTGTACCAGCTGTCCTCGTCGGTGACGAGCGGCAGGTACGGGTGCTCGGGCGAGTTGTCCTCGCTGGTGCTGCTCTCGGCGCTGTGCCGCTCCTCCTCGTCGGTCAGGTAGTCGTAGCTGCGGGGGGGAACCGTGGGCACCCGCCCGCTCGCCGCCCGCGGGTCCCCCGCCGCCCCCTTGGACTGAGGGCCGCGGTGCCTGCCCACCAGTCCCCCGCGGCCACCCCCGCCCCTTCCGGCGCCCACCGCAGCAGTCCGGCTTCTCACCTCTGGGTGAACTTTAGGTAGGGCGTGTAATCGATGACCACGGGGGTCTTGCCGTCCAGCACTTCACCCTTTAGGCAGAAGCTGAGGGCAGAGAACCCACAAGGGTGGAGGCGGCAATGAAGGGATGGGATGTGGACATTCGCGGGGGGACACCCCACCACCACCAGGGCCACTGCCACCGACACCCAGACCCCACCTGAAGTCTATGGCGCTCAGTCCTATCAGCATCCCAGTGAGGACCGTGGCTTCCTCCCTCAGCATGATGGCTCCTGAGTCATAGAAACGTCTGTGGGGAGTGGCAGGAGGACTGATGGTACAGCATCCTCCCAGGGAGCCAGTACCCCTCGACCTCTCTGTTGGCTTACTACAAATCTTTCTTGGAGGAAGGAGATATCTGCTTCCTGTTCTTCCCTCAGGCGTGGGTCTTGTGTCTCCCTCAGACTGGGGTCCACTGGGAAGAGTACCTGTGTCTCCCACCTATTAGAATGTGTGTCCCAGGAAAATAGACTCTCCTCAATCTTCTGAACTACCCCTTTCCCACCAAGCACTGAGTCACTCAGATCCTTAAAATCAGGAAGCACACCATTCCCCACTGGCACATCTTGCCTGTGGCCCTGCCCTGGGACACAGTGCAGGGAATGAAGCTCTGCACACTGGAACTCTGCAGTCCATGGGTGGCAAGTACACACTGCTGCCATTGTTTGGGGAGCAGGTAGGACTGTGCTGTGGATCATGGAACAAGGCCAACAAGTAAAATAATACATAGTCAAGACTTGTCCAGACGTGTGTCTAAAGGTAGAGCTGTGTATGAGTCTACCTGGGAAGTGACGGGGAATAATGAATTTGACATGGAAGAGGTAATATAGATGCCTGCAGTCAGGGCTGATCTGTAGACAGTCTGGGAAAGAAGGAAACTGGTGCATGCTGGGAGTTGTAGTCCTGCTAGAAAAGGTTGCTGCAGGAACTTAAGGATCAAGTGCGGCAGGGCAGTTGAGTATCCACCTATAATTCAGGAGATCACAGTTTGATTCCCTGTCAGGTCACACAGCTGGGTTGTGGGCTCGATGGGGGGGTGTGTGTGTGCAGGAAGCAGCCAATCAATGACTCTCTCTCATCGTTGATGTTTCTCTCCCTCTCCCTTCCTCTCTCTCTGAAATCAATAAAAATATATGTTTTTTAAAAAGGATCAAGTGTGTTTAGGCAATGAACATGTACACTGGGACCTGTGGTCTGAGCTGAGAGGGTCTAACCTGGTGGTCCGGGTGTCCCGCAGAGCTGTAGTGATATATTCCGACATGCGCTTCTCCATCAGTGCTACCCGGATCCATGCCCGGCCCTGGAAAGCATGCTCATCTTTACTTGCAGCCCTGAAGGGACCCATGTGCACACCATTGGGTCTGGACCTCCTGTGGCTCTTCTCCCCAGTACCCGTGGCAGGGGCGAAGACCAAGGAGCAGGTAGCAGCTGCCCTGGCTCAGCCCACTGCAGGCCACTCACCTTGGCTCGAGCTGTGCTGATGTTCTCCATGTTCTCGATGCTGCTCACACAGTTGTTGGGCACTTTGTTGCAGGCCAGCCGGATATAGTCCCAGAAGCCCCGCTGCCCGTCTGAGCTGAACCAGCTCACCGGACCTGCTGGGGCACAGGCTGAGCCAGGGCAGGGAGGGGGCTCAGCAAGATGAGGGAGTTTAGAGAGGGCCCATGTAATGGATCACATGCATGCATAAGTATAAGCAGCCATGCACATACATAGTGCCTACCGCAAACGTGCCCACACATGCATATACACAAAGGGCATGTCAGCATATAACTGCATGCTCAGGAGACCCCTTCCCCTCTTCCCAGCTCGGCATGAACTGTGCATGGCCCAGAATTGGGACCAGGGTCAGTGATGGGGTTCAGAAAGCCACAGAGTAGAGTGGCCGGGAACTAAAGGCTGGGGGTTGGGAGGGCTGGGGGTTAGGAGGGCTGGGCAATAAGGGACAGGAACCTGGGCCCACCTTTGAAACGGTGGCTGAGGATCTGCTCTAAGATGGCTGCAAAATTCACAAACTCCTCGGATGAGTCATCGATGGGCTCTGCTGTGTACTTCTCCAGCAGTGTTTTCACAGAGAACCTGTGTGGGGGGTAGGGAGAAGGGGCAGTGGGGTACTGGGTGAGAAGACAGCGTGATGGTGGTGGGGGAAGGGCATCAGGCAAAGAGAGGGACAAAGGGCAGAGGAGAGGTCATGAAGAGCATGGATTAGTGGGGTGGCAGCGGGAAAGAGGGTGGGAGACAGGTGAGAATATAGTGACCATAGAGGTGCTGTGACATAGGGTGGCAGGTGGGACACTGATTGACAAAGTGGGTGACAGGAAAGGTGACAGAGAAAGGAAGCTTTGGGAACAAGGTATGAGAGGGGATGAAACAATAGATAGCAAGTCCAGGCACCTAGAGCTGGAGGCTGTTCCAGAGCTCCTCCTCCTTTCCCACCCTTCAGAGTTACATTCTCTGTGTATGTGGGTTGGGAGTCGGCTAGGAGTCAGAAGCCAGTTTGTAACCCTGAACAGTCTTCTGCTTTTGCTGGAACAACCTTCAGTCCCTTCCGGGGGGCAGGGGGGTTTACCTGTGCCAGGGCCTGTGAGTTAGCACCATACATACGGGGTATGGGCATGCATGGTGGCAGGTGAACTCTCAGCACACTGAGGCCCCTCTTCCCCCTGTT
This sequence comes from Miniopterus natalensis, assembly GCF_054644295.1. Lineage (NCBI taxonomy): Eukaryota > Metazoa > Chordata > Mammalia > Chiroptera > Miniopteridae > Miniopterus > Miniopterus natalensis. The sequence goes on from NC_142097.1 coordinate 21,955,751, forward strand.
CCTTCCCAGCTTGGCCACCCACACACCAGCTGCCCAGAACCAGGAGGTGCAGAGCTGGGCTGGGGGAGGTACAGGGTGTGGGTCTGGCAGACACACTAGGTGGGAGGGAGCATTGGCAGCAGATTTGTGGAAGGGGCCCTGGGGGCCCTGACACCTGGCTTCTCAGAGAGGAAGGGAGCCAAGGGAAGCCAGTGGAGCTGAGGGACTGAGCCCAGCAGCCCCCACCCCTCTCTCCAGTCCTGCTTGACCCGTCAGCTGCCTCTGCAGTCCCTACCCATGTAATCTCCACCTGCCATTGCTGCAGTGGGGTGGGACAGAGCTGAGGGAACAGCTCCCAACATCCCATTATTGCCCTATTGTGGGTGGCATAGCAGATACTGGGGCTGCTTGGAACTGCCCTTTTTTCCCTAAGCTTTTCAATCCCTGTAATGTGCCAAGCATGGTACTTTGCATGTATTATCTCATCCATCCCTACAACAGCCCTGGGAAGTGGTTCCTCTTATCACCATCATCCCCATTTCACAGATAAGGTACTGAGGGTCCAAGTGGTTGGCCTGCTCAGAGTCACATCACACAGCTTGTGAGGATTCAAGTAGGTATGTCTGATTCCAAAGCCCTTGTTCTTTCTGCTACATCTTGTGGGCTCCGGGTGGCTGTCAAATTCCCAAGGACCTAAGTAGCCCCTGCCCCCTCTGCTCTCTGTTCTCCACTCTGCAGTCTCCGGCCCTGGGGCACTGGCCTCCCTGGCTCTCAGGCCAAACGCACAGCTGAGTCCACAGGCCTCCTTCCCTTTCCTTTGGATTTAGAGCTGATCTGGCCTGAGATCAGAGCCAGGTCAGTGTTGAGGTTGCACTAGGGGGAGGCAGCCTGGTGGATTCAAGTCCTATTTCCTGTGATACCCATGTGACTTTGCACAAGTAATTTTTTTTAAATCCTCGGGTGAGGATATTTTTCTATTGATTTTTTGGAGAAAGTGGAAGTGAGGGAGGAAGAGGAGAGAGAGAGAAAGAAACATCGATGTGAGAGAGACACATTGATTGGTGGCCTCCTGCACATGCTCAGACCTGGGCTTGGAAATGAGCCTGCAACCTAGGTATGTGCCCTTGGCTGGGAATTGAACCCATGACCCTTTGGTCTGAGGGCCGATGCTCTAACCACTGAACCAAACCCACCAGAGCTGCACAAGTCTTTAATCTCTCAGAGGCCCATTGTCTCAGGTGCAAACAGGAATAATAGTAACTGCCTCATTAAATTTTGGTTCAGATCCCAGGCAGGAGTGGGAGAAGGTGAGTGTGTACAGGCCAGGGGTAGTGAGGAGCTGGGCCATTAATGGGAAGGTTGGGCCTGCCAGAAGGATCCTGTGTTTAGGGCCTTATCTAGGCTTCATTACGCAGCCCCCATACCCCAATGATTTTTTATCTGGGTCAGACCACAGTGGGAGCCTGGGGCTGGTTTTGGCATAGTAGCCGTTTGCCATCTGTCCTCAGGGGTGCTGCAGAGCTGGTCATTGTTCCCCCCAAGGAGCCCCATGGTGTGCTCCCTGTTAGGAGGTGCAGTGGCTGCTGCAGGTTACCATGGAGACAGGGAGGCCAGGGCCCAGGGGAGCCCTCAGCTTGCTAAAGGGACTTGTTCTGGGAGCTGGAGATGAACCATGTGACAGTGATGAGGCAGCAGAGGCCAGAGGGGTTTCTTAGCCTTTGTCAAGCCCCCGATTCCCCCCAAACTCTCTCTCACACAGAAGCTCTAAGCCCACTTTCAGTCCACCAGAACTTCTGCCTCTGCAGTCTAGGCTAAGGGGAGTTCCTCCCCCCCCCACACACTCAAGAGACCCAGCTGTCCTGGAGTCAAGAGAAAGAAGAGGAACCTAGGAGGTCAAGAGAGAGGATAGGGACAGGGCTATTGTGTACCAGGCACTGGGCTAGGCTCCTGCATGGATTATGTCATTACCACTCCTTGGCATGGCTGTTACATCTATAGTGGGGGTGATGAGATATCCAAGGCCTGGAGTGAGTAGGACACTTCACCAAGGTTGCATAGCTAATAACTGATGAAGTAAGAGCTTGAACCTAGGGCCTGCCTCAAGGGCAGAAATCTTTGTTTTACACCACACAGGCAGAGGTTGGGATGTGAGGGTGGAGGCAGTGGCCTGCACTTTGCACTCATCCCTTCTATAACACTTTAGACATTTTTACAGAGGTCTGGTGTGCACAGCAGTGTGCTAGGCACTAGGGATACAGTAGTGTGAGACAGGCAGTGTGGTTGGGTGTGTGCCCAGGAACCTGGAAGGAGCTATAGGACACAGTAGACAGGGCATCAGGTGGGCACTGATTCCTGTATACAGGCAGGTGGAGCTGCCAAAGGGAAACAGCTGAGATGTGCTGGGAGCTCACTGACCTCAGAAATGGCATGGGGGGAGGGGGAGATTGCAGGTGGAGAAGGCAGCTGGCATGGGGATCCTAGAGGGAGAGATGAATGTAGGTGGAGGCTGAGGTAGAGAGGCTGAGCAAATGGCCATTCCTGGCTTCGGGGCAGGGCAGGGAGAGTGAGTCTCTGCAGGGCTGAAGTGAGAAGGTTCCCTTTGTGGGCCCCAAGAAAGCTGGGGAATCTTCTCAACACTGCGACAGCCCCACCCTCAGGGATCAATGGGCCTGCTCTCCCAATCTCCTCCCCTTGAACCAAGGAGACCCAGGTTTCTGCAGCCAGGCCCTACGGCAGGGGCAGTGCCCCTCACCCTACACTGGATGAATTCTAGGGTCTTTGCCCACATGCCCAGTTGACTCTGCCACAGGTCGCAGCTGCCCGGCCAAGGAAGGCACCATCCCTGCTTCAGGATTTGAACACTGCAAAAGCTCCCAGAAAAGCCCCACTCCAGAGAGGCCAGGCTGTTGGGTAAGAGTGAGGGTATGCTTGGAGGGTGGCCATCCCCCTACCTCATCAGTTCTCCTGTCCCCAGCAAGGGAGCCAACCATCACCACCCCTCCCCCTCACGCACAATGTCACTTCCTGGTTCCCACAGGAAGCAGCAGTACCAATTAAACACCCCTCACCCTCCAGGCCTCAGGCTGAGCATAGGCCTGGCTTGGCCTAGAAGGGTAGGAACCAGACCTCCATCCCCCCTGCCCGGTCTGGGCCTCAGAGCTCCTCTTAGCCCCGTGCCACCTCCCTTTTCTCTGCGGCTGCTGTGCAAGCTCACCCAGGTCCCCAAAGCTGGGCCCGACGCCTCTCCCGACCACCCCACCCCCACCCGCCAGCAGAGCCCACCTGCACACGGTAATCAGGTTCCTACGCTCCACGGCCACGTTGCGGGAAGACGCTTTCTTGGAGGACAGCCCCAGAGCCATGGTGGTCTGGACAAAGCTCGCTTCCATCCAGATGTGCAGCCACTGCTGCCGCTGCCAGCTGCCCCTTACCCCGCCCGGCGCCCCGGCCCCGCCGCCGGATCACGGCTGGGCCCTCTGCCCATCGGGGCCCCTCGGCCCCTCTACGGCCATCACCCCGCCACTGCGCCGGGTGCCCGGCCCCTTGGCTCCCTCCCCAGGCAGCGATTTCGGAGCAAAACAAGGCCGGGGAGGGAGCTCTCCGAGGTGCTGAGCCCGGGCCCGTCACCCCCTCCCCTAGCCGCCCGCCCCTCCGTCCAGTGACGTCACGGCCCTCGGGCCCCGCCCCCAGACAGGCCAGGGACCAATCCGCTGAGGGTGCAGGGTTTGGGGGAGGGGAGAGGACAAGGGCCTCAGGGAGGGCTGAGGGGGGTCCCTGGAGCAGGCAGCGATGGGAAGGAGTGCGAGGGGGCGTCTGGCCTGTCCATCCTCACACCCGGAGCCCGGGACCCCTGGCTTCACGTCTCTGAGCTCTGACATTTCTGCTCTCCTGTGTCTGACCTGTGATCAGTGGTGTCATAGCTCAGATTTCCCCCCAGCTGCCTGGGGGATGGAGGTCCTCACCTACTGTACCCTCACCCCCGCCCCTTTCAGTGTCAGCATTCCTAGCGAGGCCAGGCCGGGTCTGCGTCCAGAGGGCGCAGGGGCCCTACACTGAGGGCTCAGGAGGCCAAGAAGCAGTCAGACTACGTATCTGCCTGAGCTCAGGCTTGACTTGGCTGCGCCAACCGCTGGAGTCTACCGCTCCTAGGGTGGGGGATGGGAACCCAGAATCCGCCGTAGGAGCCGAGAGCCTGGAAGCTCTCAGGACTGAGTGGGGAGTAGACTAACAGCTAAGGACCTGGGGTCTGCGGAGGTTCCCAGCAATAGAGGAGCCCGCAGTAGTGTCAAGGCAACGGGCGGGGATGCAGCCAAGGCACTGCTTCCCCGTGGAGTCTTACCCCTCGCATCACCCTAGCGGCATCTGGCTAACGGTTAACCTCTTGGCTGCCAACATTGCAGCGTGGTGCAATCAACCCTCTCCACTGGTTGCATCTTTTACAGGAAGGTGGGGGAAATGGAAGCACTGTCTGGCTTCCCTGCTGCCCTTTACCTCTCACATCCCTACTCGCTCCTGCTTCATTCCTCAACTCAACCTATTCTTTGACCCACTGAAATCCCCAGCTTCCACAAAAAGCCTTTCTGTGTGGATTAATGGGTCTCCACCCAACTTCTCCATTTAGCCTCAGGAATGTTCATTTCAGGGCTCAGCTCATATCTATTCACCAACTCTGCCTAACTATGGGATTTATTCTACTCTGCTAATAGATGGTCAGTATCTCCACATTGATTCAGATGTGCACCCACATCTAAATAAGACCAGAGACAGGGGTCCTTCATTAGTACAAACAGAGAAGGAAGAGATGAAAGACCTACAGAGAAGTTCCCAACCTTGGTCTAACTTGGGGCTGGGGAAAAGGTTTTGACTCCTGGCTCAGATCTCATGTTCACTCAGCTTCAGCCTCAATTCTTGGCTTCTGGGACCTCAAACTTGGTCTTTTCTGTCCCTCCTTTGCCTTTTCCCTCTTGCCTCATCTCTAGAAATCCTTTCTAGCATCCTCCTGCCTCCAGATTCATCGTCAGTGGCTGTAATGATGTTATTTTGTTTTTCAATTGCAAGCTATATCTTCTGCACAAAAGAGCACACAAAACACTAATGTGCAGTTTAAAGAATATTGACAAGGCAAAACTTGTGTCATCACCTCAAAAGATCAAGAAATAGAACATTATCAACATCCAGGACCCCCCATATGCTTCTCCCAGATCTCATCTTCATCCATCTCCCAAGAAATAACCACTACCCTGGATTTTGTGTTGTTTCCTTGCTCTTCTTTATAGTTTTATCATCTGCATGACCATCAATAAAAATATAGTTTAATGTTGCCAGTGTTTAAACTTTGTAGAAATGAAGTCATACTGTATGGATTCAGTTGTGGTTTGCTTCTTTCAGTATTATTTTAGGGAGATTCATTTTCCTTGAAACTACATTATGCACTTCAAATAGAAGGGATTTAATATAGGGGATTGGTTGCACAGGATTTGGAAAACTAAAAGAGCAAAAAGAGAAAGAACACAGAAACAACCTGAACGAATAACTAAAGGAAGCAGTAAGGGTGAGGAAACACAGGGAGAGGTGGGGTTACTACACCCTCGGGACCCTGCAGAGTTGGGGATTCAAACGCAGGCAGAGGCGCAGGGACTGCTGCTCACTCCTCGGAGGAGCCGTCTACAAAGCTGATTCTTGGCATGCAGAAAGAAGCCAACTCCCCGTGACAGTGACTCTGAACAGAACAAGCAGAATGGGAAGGGAGTCGCTTCTCCCTTTGCCTTTCATCTCCCTCTAGTGCCCCGGATTAGCAGACCCCAGCAGGAAGCCAGTTAGTGAAGGAGTCCGGAAAACACGTGTAAAGAGTCCCAGCCCCACCCAATAAGAGAGACAGCAAGAGTGGATTTGGAGCAGAAAGGCAAGAAGTAAATAAGTGATACAACCATCGCCACTATCTATTTCCAAAACTTTTTCATCACCCTTCATCATACTGCTATAAGCATTTGTGTACAAGTGTCTGTTTAAAGCCATGTTTTCAATTCTTTTGAGTTGCCGTGTCATATGGTCATTCTGTGCTTAACATTTTAAGGAAAAAACTGTTTCTCTGGTGGTTGAACATTTTGCATCCCCATCAGTAATGTACATGTGTTCCAGCTTCTCCACAGCCTCGCCGACACTCCTTATTTCCCATTTTTATAGTAGCCGTCCTAGTGCGTGCTACTGGTTTTGATTTGCATTTCCCCAATGACTAATGGCATCGAGCATTTTTTCATGTATTTGCTGGCCATTTGTATATCTCCTTTGGAGAAATATCCAAGTCCTTCGACCATTTTAAAAATTACATTGTTTGTCTTTGTGCAATTAAATTTTTGTTGTTGTTAATCTTCACCCAAGGATATTTTTTCTATTGATCCTTTAGAGATGGGAGAGAGAGAGAGAGAGAGAGAAAAACATCGATGTGAGAGAGACACATCGACTGGTTGCCTCCCGAATGAACCCTACTGGGGGCGAGGATTGCAATGCAGTTACAAGCCCTTGAGCAGGAATTGAACCCATGACTCTCTGGTGTGTTTAAGAATTTCATCTCAATGGAATCATATAGGCTGTGTTATTTTGTGTCTGTCTTCTTTCACTCAGCATAACATCTTGGAAATGTATTCCTGGTGTTATATAAGTATTGTTAATTCATTACTTATTGTTGCTGTGTAATATTCCATTGTATGGATGTACCACATTTTATTTGTCCAGTCACTTGTTGATAGACATTATGGTATGGTTTTTTTCATTCTTGTTACTATTATAGCTATAGCTGCTATAAATGTTATTGTATAAATTTTTATGTAATCAAGTATTTTCATTTCTTGTGAGTAAATACTCAGAAGTGGAATTGCTGTTAATATCTACAAGTGGAATATGAGAAGAATGCATTTAACTTTATGAGACACTTCCAAACTTCCAAAGTGGTTGTACCATTTTACATCCCCACCATCAAAGTATGAGAGGTCCAGTTGCTTCACATACTTGACAACATTCAGTATTTTTATTCTTTTTAATTTTAGCCATCCAGTGGGTAAGTGGTGGTACCTCTGTATGGTTCTTCTTTCTTGAGGTATAATTTGACATACAGCAATTTTTAAATTTTAAGCATACCATTCAATAATTTAATAGATATATGCACTCATGTATCCCACACATGAAGTAAGACATCCCCCACCCCCAGGAAGTTCTCCTATGCCTCTTCCCAAGCAATTCCCGCCACCACAGAAGCACCCACTGATCTGATTTCTAGAACCATAGATTCATTTTTCTATTCAAAAACTATATATAAATGGAATCATACAATACTCTTTGGCTCTGTTTTTTTTCATTCAGCATAATATTTTTGATATTCATTGATGTGATAACATGTATAAGTAATTTGTTTATTTTTATTGATGAGAAGAATATCACCATTTGTCCTCACTCTCCTGTTGATAGACATTTGGGGCTATTATAAAGAAAATTTCCACCCTGGCCAGTGTGGCTCAGTTGGTTGGGCGTCGTCCTGTGCACTGAAAGGCTGAGGGTTCTATTCCCAGTCAGGGCACATGCCCAGGTCTCAGGCTTGATCCCCAGTAGGGGGTGTGCAGGAGGCAGCCCATTTATGTTGTGCTCTCACATCTGTCTCCCCCCCTTCCCCTCTCTCTAAAAATCAATATAAAAAAAGAAAAGAAAATATCCATGAACATTCTCATTCAATGTTTTTGTGGACATATATTTTATTTCCCTTGGATAAATGTCTAAGAGCGAATGAATGAATCATAGGATAAGTATATGATTAACTTTTTAAGAAACTGCCAAACTGTTTTCCAAAGTGCTTGTACCATTTGTACAGTGTACAAATGTGTCAGATTTTCAGTGCCCCATCTCCTTTCCAACACTTAGTGTCAATCTTTTTGCATTTAGCCATTTAATGGGTATGTGATGATATCTCGCTGTGGACTTGCACTTCTCTGATGACTAATAATGTTGAGCTTTTTCATGAGCTTATTAGTTATTTGTATATTTTCTTTTGTGATGTGTGTGTTCAAATCTTTTGGCAATTTTTTTTATTGAGTTGTTTGTCTTTTTCATCATTGAGTTGCAGGAGTTCTTTATATATTCTAGATACAAGTCTTTTATTAATATAACAAAATAAAATATTTTGGGGTTGTGTGGGTTGCAAACTTTTCCTCCCAAACTGTGACTTGCTGTAAGGATCAAGTTACTGGATTTTGTTATTTTCCAAAATGATGGACTTCGTTCTAACAGGCAATTAGTCAACTTATTCATAATAAACCAAATTCACTTGAGGCTTATTTTTTTTAGGTGTCAGGGAAGGTCTAAATTTGCCTTTAAGGCTGAAATAGGCCTACTACTAACATGTTACTTTCTGGGTTCTCTGCTAAGTGCCCTGGGTATTTTTAACAAAGATTCTCCACTCTGGGTGGTCAAAAGTTGACTATATACTAGCCTTCTGTAAGCTCTGGGAATTCTTTAGTTTATAGCACACCTCTGACTCTCTCAGATGTGTGCAGTTTCACCTTCACATGGGCCGCTTAGTCTTAAACACTCTCAAGGACTCTCTGATACTTATTTCTGGAGCTCTTTCTCTACATAACTCTTTTTTCTTTGTTATCCACTTTGCTTTGGCCTCATCTTCTTACTTTTACCTTTTAGCATTCACATTCAACAAACATTTATTGAGCACCTACTATGTGCCATGTCCTGTGCAAATCATACAAGAACTACGTGTATGTACTTACATACTGCTAGGTTAGTATATATGTGGAGGGAATGAAGAGAAAGAATGAAACTCAGAATTAGACAGAGCTATGGGATTGAAGCATTAGCATTTGAATAATAGCGAGGAGTGACGGGCCCTGATTTGGGCTTTAGAAAGGTAGTCAGTTACGGAGAGGGAATGGACGGCTCCTGGATGGTTGGTCAGATAAGGTGGAAGTTTTTCAACCACTCCCAGGTTTATGGCTTGAGCAGCGGGTGGGCTAGGGCCTCGCTGGCTGAGATCCAGCGCCTCGGAAGAGGGCCAGGTTCCAAGAGTCTGCAGAGTGGAGGGAGAAGATAGCTCAGAAGACACAAACTCGGGGAAGCACCAGCATGGGGGGAGGCGATAGGAGGAAGATGAGCCTGCCAAGAAGATAGAGAAGAAACCATGAGAGATAGGAGGGGAACTCCGAGCAGACATTTCCAAGAAGGGAGAGGCTGCATGTGTCAAGTGCAACAGAGAAATCCAGCTGAGGATCTGGGGAGAGTGTCGATAGATTTGGCAACTAACAGGTTATTAGTGGAAAGGGGAGATAGGGGGAAAGCTGGGTTGTCTGGAGCGGAGGAGAGAATGAGAGGTGAGAATGAGAGAGTGCTGTTCACTGAGGAGTTGAGCTCTGAAGGAGAGCAGTGCGATCGCCATAAGGTTCAGGGAAGACTGGTTATTTATTTATTTTTTTAAAATATATCTTTATTGATTTCAGAGAGAGGAAAGGAGAGGGAGAGAGAGATAGAAACGTCAATGATGAGAGAGTCATTGATTGGCTGGGAGCCCGCAACCCGGGCATGTGCCCTGACCGGGAATCGAACCCCAATCGCCTGGATCCTAGAAAACTGGTTATTTTAATGGGGTCAGCTTGTGCTCATCAGAGCTGTGGGGAAGCAGCAAGTAGACGAGGGGAGAGTCTTGGGAAGACTGAAGGATTAAGACCTGAAGCGGGGCCTGGTGTTTTGATGGGAGCAAGTGCCCAAGAGAGGTAGGGAGTCGCACAGAACAGCCTGGGCCCCCTGGAGGACGGGTGGTGTCACTACAGACAAGTTCACGGGAGTCAGGGGAGGAGAGGTTATTATATTAAATTTTTCAAAGTCCAGGGGTCTTTACTGATGATAAGAAATCCTCTGCTCCTACCTGAACTTGGTTTCATGTTCCGTTTATTAACCTTCTGAATCTATTGAATAATTGATATTACGTCAAACAATCGACATCTCTCTAATATTCACCCAAGTAAAAGATAACACTTAGGAAATTGACAAACTAAATTTATCAGAACACTTTAAATGTGAATTACCAAAACAATGACCGTAGAAATAGGTAACGCTCAATGGTATGTTTACTCTGCACCAAGCACTGTTTGATGTGTCTCACCTGCATTACTTCACTAATTCTCGCAACCACCCCAAGAGGAAGCCTTCTGCTGTTATTACCACCTGGTTCCCATTTGGCATCCAAGGAGACTGAAGCCCAGAGAGGTGAAGTACCTTGCCCAAGGTCACACAGCTGATAACTGTTGAACTCCGTCGCCTGGGCCATGAAGACTCTATTGCAGTTACACACTGTAATGAAAACATGGTTGGTTTTTCTGAACACTTGGAACAATGGGCAAAACATACACAAGTATGTTTTGTGTATGTATCATGTCTGGTTATCAGGCAAACTGAGGCTTCTTTGCAATGAGGAGAGAGAAATTAAAGCCACCATGGAGAGGTATCTCTGGTGTCCTTGCTACTTTTTGCCTTCATTTTCTGTCCCCTTGGGCACAAGAATGGCCACCTCTCATGCAGAGGCCTATCCATGGTCAGAAGCACCTGTGACCCTCTGGACGTCCTGCTGTGTGTCCCTGCTGCTTTTCACACCTGTCTTATCTCATGTTTGCCTGAGTACCTTCTCTTCCTGATGCTCAGACTGTCCTGCCAACAGAAAGCCAGGAGCCCTGCCCCTGACATCTTTGAAAGTTTTCTTGCTACCCCAGGACACAAAAGCTGCCATCATCCTGGGAATCTTATTTCCTTTGAGTGAAGTACACTTATTTCCAAAAGTGCCACGTTCGATCCAAGCAATGTCTTCCCGGGTGTGAGAGGACACGCTCATGGCGAGGTGATGCAAGGTTTGGGGGTGTGCTGTGCAGATGAGGCAGAAGAGTGAGGGTGCCTGTGTATCACAGGTACTAGTGGTCCTTCTCAGCACTTGCCCTCTAGGCCTTCCCATCGAAGACGGAGAGGGGACGGCCGGATCCACCAAGCTGCCAGCTCTATCCTTCATGGACACACCTGCTACAGTGCTTTGAGTGCCTATTTACCTTTTAGCTAAGTCATGGGACAGAATCCCTGCTCACTCTGGGGTTTACTGGCCAAAATGATGTGTGACTTGGTGCACGGGAGGCTCCCACGGGTTGTGAGCTGCTCCCTCTCTCTGCACAGTCCCAGAACTCCGGTGTTTACTCTCCCCCAGACTTGGAGACTCCCAGGCCCCTCAGCCTGGGGTTCAGGCTTCTGTATCCCCAAGCACCTAGCACACTGCCTGCCTGACACACTAGTAGGTGCAAAATAAGTGTTGTGGACCTACTTGAATGAATAAATGAACTAACTCCCTCATCGTCTCAAAGTTGAGCCTTAGGAAACCCCATTTCCTCAGGTATCCAAAGTATATCAGACCCAGTATTTTTTTCTCCAAGGCAAGATGGGTTGATGCTGTCCCCTCCCGAGTCTCCCAGCTGACAGCACTGGACCCTGAGATAGGGGCCTGGGCCCTGCAGAAACCACTCCCTACTCCCCACCCCACCCCACCCCAGGCCTCTTCTATACCCATGGCCAGGCAGGAATTGAAATTAACCGGTGCTGAGGCAGAGCCGAGGCTCCGGGTCCTGATTGGCTGCACCAGGGTCTGTTCAAAAAGAAACAAGGAGTGGTAGAGAGGGGAGCCTGGACTTGGGGACTCCCTGCCGTCCCACCCTGCTCTCTGGCAGACAGCTGCGTCATTGAGCTGAGACTGCTGGATCTGGCCGGCCTCCCTCTCAGGGAGCAGAGGCACATGGGAAGGGCAGAGGTCTCCCCAGAGCTCAACTTTCCTGCTGGGATTGGGTGTGGGCAGCTCAAGGTCCCCTGAGTGGGACAGCACACAAAGGAAGGAAAGTGAGGGTCAGGGGTTTGGGGGCCCAGAGGCCTTGCTCCTTCCCTTCCCCATCAGCCAGGCCTTTGGGCCTCTACCCACGCCTTCTGGGAGCATCAGACCTCAGGATAGAGCTTATGGAGGATTCCCTCAAGAGACCCCATGCTGATTAGGATTTTCTCCTAACTGGGGCAATGGCTGCTATTTACCAAACTTCCCTTTGTGCCTGGAACTGTGCTGAGGGCCTCCAGTACAACATCTCATTCTGCCAGCACCACCTCTCTTGGAGGCTGGACGTTACAGATGAAGACTCTGGAACTTTAAAGACATCAGGGAACTTACTCAAGGTCACACAGCCAGTAGGAGGCCAGACCCAGTTGGTTTGACTCCAAAGCCATTGGCTTAACCACACCTCCTTCCCTCTCCCTCCCTCCCTCACACACACACACACACACACACACACACACACACACACACACACACACAGTGGGGGACACACCCATAGGCCTAGGCCCTGAGACAGACCTTGCCATCAGCTGTTAGGCAGAGGCCCCAAACATCTGGCTCAGCAGATAGGAGGGACCGAGAAGGGATGGAGCTGTTCCAGTCTCACAAGTCAGGCCTGGCCCTTTTCTGGGGAAACTATCTGTACCCTCCTTTGGGAGGGATGGAGAGAGAAGGGGCCCTTGTGGGCTGTGAGGGGAGACCTAGACTAACAGGGAGACCCACCAGCCCTGAGAAGGGTCAGAGAGAAATCTCAGGGGATGCATGTGAGAGACAAGCCAGGGGCAAGACAGAGGGAGGAGGGAAGTGGATCATCCCCAGCACTCCCTCTCCCCCCAGGCACACCAACAGCTGCCTGGCCTCACACACATCAGGCTCAAATTCCAGAGGATCATCCCTTTACAACCCCCCCTTTCTCTCCCTTTAACCACCTGCCCAGGCCTAGCTCAGGCAACATGGTGCTCAAGTCAATTACAGTTAACCCTCCAACAACATGAGTTCCAGCCCACTTACACATGGATTTTTTCTAATAAATATATACTCAGCCAACGGTATCCCTGGATTCAACCCACTGTGGGAAACTGTATTTTGGGTCCCCAGTTGGGAATCTGTGGACGTGGAGGGCAAACTATCTGCATTGTTCTATGTATGTATTGTTACTATATGTATTGTTCTGTTATTTTATGTAAGGGTCTTCAGTATCTACAAATTTTGGTATCTGCGAGGGTCCTGGAACCAATCCCTGTGGATACTGAGGGACAACTGTAGTTAAGTTCTGGGGAGTCAAAAGTATTACAAGGATTTCTGACTGTGCGGGAGCTTGGAGCCCCTAACCCCCTGCATTGTTCAAGGGTCCATTGTATTACTGTTAAGGTTGGATGTGGAATCACAGCTTCAGGGATACATATTTTATCAGATCTTGGTTGGTTTTAAATAGAGTGCACAGGAGCCTCACTGGCGTGGCTCAGTGGTTGAGCATCGACCTAGGATGCAGGAGATGGCGGTTCCATTCCTGGTCAGGGCACATGCAAGGGTTTCGGGCTCGGTCCCCAGTAGGGGGTGTGCAGGAGGCAGCCGATCAATGACAACTCTCTCATCATTGATGTTTCTATCTCTCTCTCCCCCTCTCTTTTCCTCTCTCTGAAATCAATAAAGACATTAAAAAGAAATAAATAAGTAAATAAATAAATAAATAAATAAATAAAGTGCACAGGGAAGGGTGGCTGGGTGAGCTCCCTCCTTAATGCCAGGGTTCTTCTCACTCAGTGCCCATTGCCCAGGGTCCAGAGTGCACCCTTCTAAGCACAGGGAGCCTACACCACCACATGGCTCCTGGCATCAGGGGCCCTCTGAACACAGAGGAATACTGCCTGGGGCTGACCCCCACTCTGAGCACCCTGCAAAAGAGCTTGCTCCATGGTTTAAAGGGTCAGGCATGGAAGGAAGGGAAGGGGTCAGGAGGCAGCTTCCCAGTGGGTGGCTGACAGGTTGAATAATCCAAGGTCAGCTCCTGCTACACCTAGTTCTGAGCTCCTACTGGGTGCAAGCCCACCCAGAAGGCAGAGGGGGAGGAGAGGGGAGGGGAGGGGAGGGGAAGAGAGGGGAGGGGAGCATTGTTCCTCGTGCTGGGTGGCAAGTCAACAGAAGGGGAAGTGGCTGGAATAGAGAGAAGGGACTGGGCTCAAAACATTTAACCAAGTGAAGGGAGAGCGAGGACACTAGAACCAATAGGGCAGAGCCTGGGATCAAGTTCACAGCCAGGAGGACAGGACTAGGGGTTGGCAGAAACCAGGTCAGAAGGAGGAATTTGGACTTTACCTTGAGGCTGCCAGGAGCAGCTGGGGGTGGGGTAGGGAGTGCAGAGTCAGGGGGTTCCTTGCACAGGAGCATGGCCCCCTAAGTGCCCTACCAACAGTGGGACATGGGACCTCTCACCATAGGTCCTCCACACACACAGAGGCCCTCCGATGTGGGTCCTCTCCCTGCGCAGCCCCACCCACCAGGGTTCACCTCTCCACCCCCAAAGGTTCTCTGCCCTCCCACAGGCCCTTTCCGGGGGAGAGCTCTCTCATGCAGGCCTGCATCCAGGGTCACCTGGGCCCTAGGTGGGCAGAGCTGCGAGGGCAGTGAGCAGTGGGGAGCATGCAGCCCGTCCATCCCCCGCCCCAGGGCTCTGCCGTCTGGTGGGCTGTGGCTTTCAGGGCCCGCTCCAGCCCCGCCCCAGCCCCAGCTGAGTCCCGCGTGTCCCTGGCTCCCGCCGGCCAGTTTGACCTCCAACTGTCACTGACCAGGAAGAGCCATTTCCTTGAAGGTTTTCCCTCCCTGCCCCCACCCCAAGCTTTGTGCCCTGGCTGCTCGCATTCAAACCCTGTTGCAGCACCCCTGTGTGACCTCTGGGACATTACATCACGTATTGTGTCCCCTTTTCTTCAGTATTGTGAGGATTAACCAACGACAGCATGTCAGTAGACAGTTCACCTTATTGCGGGTGGTCTTTGTGCGCGTGACTAAGTCTCTTTGTGTGGATGGGGAAGCAGAGGGTCAGAGGTTGCTGGTTAATGGGGACGAGATGAGGTCTAGGTTCCAGCCTCCTGCCCTGGGCTGGGCTCCTTCCGAGACTAAGCGCTTCTTCATTTGGAAACCCTGCCGTCCCTGGAGACCGGGAGCCATCCTAGAGCTGCTCTCTCCCTGCGGGCTGTGCTCCACCCGAGGCGGGATTCGTGATGGGTGAGATAGTGCCCCAAAGGGTGGAAAGATGGGGGCAGGGCAGGCTGGGTTGCAAACTGGAAGTGACCTCAGGGGTTAGCACTGCTGAGAACAGGAATAAAACTGTCAAATGCTCTACTCCAGAGGATTCCACCTGTGTTTCAAGATGCCTCCTCCTTGAAACCTTCCCTGACTGCTTCGTTCTCTTATGGGAGGATTCCTGGGGCCTGAGAAGCTGCAGCTTAACCTTGGCTAGCTGAGTGTTCCCTGTTAATGTAGATGATAAGGGCTGACTGTCTCTTCATCGGCTAGTCATTACTAGAGAGATTTCCCATGTATTAGCTCATTTAATCCCTCTAACAGCCTTGGGTTTACAACCACGGGTCTAAGGTTCAGGGAAGTTTGTATGTCTTGCTCACAGAGAATTGGCAGAAACTCAAGTTCAGGCTCCCTGGTTCCAAATCACACACATTCTATCCACTAGAGCACTTCAAGGTTGGGGCTGCCTTTGGGCACTTAATTCAAACTCTAAGTTTCCTGCAGCAAAAGTAAAAAGGAAAACCTGATGAGTTAGGTAGTCTACCCTTGTCTGAAACAAACCCCATCAGTTCATGGGAAGTTCCAGACTCCATCCTCGTGCTTAATTCCAGGAGGAATTTATTTCATGAATTCTGCGTAACACCCTTACCTAGTGATTTGCAGAAAGGTTACAGAAACTTGTACAAAATGGCCATTTCTTGTGTTGATCCCATTAGAAGCTAAAGGCATGACAAAAGTGAGAACTTGAGATTAAATTTCCCAGGGAAATGGCAGTAGTAACAGACTCCAGGTAACAGTTTCCTGGCTTCTAACTTGATCCACAGAGGAGCTAAGAGATCAGAGGAGCCAGCATGGGAGGCAGAAAGAGTTGAAAGAACATTGGTGCCACAGACAGTAAGGTTCAAATATTGGCCCTACTGCTTACTGGGTGACCGTAGGAGAGTTACTTAACCTCTCTGAGCCTCATTTTCCCCATCTGTAAAATGGAAATGAGAATGCATCCCTCAGGTAATTATTGTGGGGAAGCATTCAGTCATTCATTCAGTAAAAATGCAAAGCCTAATTTGCACCAGGCACTGTGGAAGGCTCTGGAGATACAGTGATAAACAAGGCTAGCGAAGTATTTGCCCTCTTGGAGTTTATGTTCTAGTGGAGATAATGAATAAATAAATAAATAAATAAATAAATAAATAAATAAATAAATAAATAAATAAATAAATAAATAAATAGGAAACTATCAGCTGGTAGGAAAAAGAAGAGAATTTAGCAGGTGATGTAATTCTGGCTGAGATTACTGGGTGTCCTCTCATTTCCACTCTCCTCTTCTTCCTGTGTCCTAGAACTCTGGACACATGGCTTCCCAAAATAAAGACTACATTTCCCAAGCTCCCTTGAAGCTAAGTGTAGCCATGTGACCAAATCTTGACTAATGGGATATAGGCAGAAGCAACCTCTGAGAAATATTCTTAAAGAGAGAGGGCACACCTTTCTTTAACCCTTTCTCCTTCCTGCTGGTTGGAATGCAGAGGTGACGGCTGAAGCTCAAGCAGTCATATTGGACCATGAAGAGAAAGCCACCTGCTAAAGAAGCCACAAGATAGGGTCCCTGACACTGCAGAGTATCATTGCCAGCCTGGGACCTCCTACCTCCAGACTTCTACATCAAAGAGAAATAAACTTGGGTCTTGCTTAAGCCACTAAGACTTTGGGTTTTCTCTCCCACACAGCCCACCCTGATTTTCCAGTGATAGAGTGACTGGGGGTTATCTCTAAATGGGTGGTCAAAGAAGCTTTTTTAGGGGCAACATCTGACCTGAGACCTGAACAGTGAGAAGAAGCCAGCTGGGGGAGATTGGAGAGGAGCACCTGGGTAGGGGAGAGACACACAGGAATAGCACTGGCACCTTGGTGGAACAGAAGGGGAGGGGGAGCAGAGTGCAGGAGTAACCCAGAGTAAGGAATTGGTGCTACTCCACATGTGGGGAGTCATGAAGGATTTTATACAGGCGAGTCATGTCTTCTGATTTATGTGAGCTAATGAAGACTGGAAGAGGCCCGGGCCTTCTTTGCTTGGGGGAAATGGTTAGAATGAAATAATACTGTTGCTGCGTGTCCCTCATATTGCCTTTCTCAAATACTGTCTCATCGATGCTTTCAGCAGTGGGGTAAGGGCTGATTTTTAATGGATTCCATTCAAAGTCAACAAACACGTATGAACTGTCAGCTATGGACAGAGCTGTGGGCCAGGTTTAAGGGACTGAGCGATGTTCCCTGTCCTCAGGGTTCAGGGTCTGTGGAGGAGAAAGATAAGGGCCATGGACCACCCTGTAGAGCACAGACCGGCGATGACACAGGTGGCTTGGCCTAAGCCATCTCGACCTGCTGGGGGTGGGGGTGGGTATGGGGCAAGGGAGGCTTCACAGAGTCAGAGATTCAAGAGCTGAGCCATGAAGGTGGAAGCCTCAGTCCAGCAGGTAGAGAAAAGAAGGGTGTCTCAGGACAAGGAAACAGCACATGTAAAGACCCAGAAGCCCAGAGAACAGAGAACCTTCAGAGAAGGCAACTGTCAAAGCTCACAGCCCCACCTTGAGTCCCATCAGCAGATTCTAGCTCCCAGGACTCCCCACCTCCTTGAGCTCCCAGCTCTCTGAACCTGCCCTCTGACCTCCCTCCTCTTCCCTATTTAGGGAAACCCACCCCTACTCCCTCTTCCCTGACCACCAGTTCTCAGGGGATCCTGTCCAACTCCTGGAAGGACACTCAGAGTGACTTATCTTTGCACAGATCTTGACCCAGCTGCCCCCAGACAGGCAGAAGCCTCCAGCAACCCCCCTGGGGCCCAGCCAAAGGTGCTGGTGATATGAGTAATGGGGTGTAGGATTCCAAGGGAAGAGGGCTGGACAGGCTCATCCCTGAGCACCTTTCCAGTTCAAGTCCTATCCCTCTGTTCCCTTACTTCTGCCCCCCCCCCACCCTTCTGATGACTGGTTCATTTATAATGTGCAGCGATGACTGTCCCACTGTCATTAACCCCTAGGTTGCTCTGCGTCCCCAACTCATGCTACACCTTACACCTCATACCTCTTGCTGCCTCTTCTCCTGATGAACTTTTCTAAGACTCAGCTCAGAGGACTCCCTGGGGACATCTTCTTCACTTCCCAAATACCTGCCCTTCAGGCCCCCATTCTTTGTTCACACACCTTGTCATCACACTCTGGTTCTGATGCACGGCCATGCATTCTCCCCACTGGACAGGAACTCCTTGGGGATGGATGCTGGGTGGCCTTGGCCACCTGATGCACAGGTGACATTCAGTACCCATGGCTCCTTCTCGCCATTCACGACTCAGTCCCTTACTTGTGTCCAGAGAAGATCATGTTCTCAGCTCCTACCCATCTGTCATCCCATTTGGTCTTCACAACAGTGTAGAGAGGAAATCCAAGACCAGAGAGATGTGGCCAGCAGGTCACATAGCCCAGGCAGAGCTTCCTGTCTCAGCAGTTCCACTGAACCCAAATATGCTGGCCGTGGTCTCAGTCCCCAGTCCATGAGGGCACAGGAAGTCATATCTTCAGCAGGGAATACCTGTGGGTCCCTCCAGGTCACCTGCCAGACCCTGTCCCCTCTGAGCCTCCTAGCTTCCTTTGGTGAGTCACCCATGCCATCTGGAACTCTACCCACTTTAGCTGCCACTACATATCCAGAGCCTACTTTGCCCTGAATGTGAGCTCAGGCCTTCCCTTCAGTTCCCAAAGGGGAACTGTCCAGCAAGGCTTTGCTGGGGGTTTGGGGAAAGCATCTGAAAATCACCCACTGGGCACCAAAAAGCAGGTGTGGGATTACAAGATGGGTCACAGGCCCTCACTGCTCCACCTATCATCTCATTGCCAAGCCCACTGCAAGGGACAGCTCACCTAATCACCATGAAAGCCCCTCTCCCACCTGGAGTCTCAGCTTCTCCTTCAGGCGAAGAGAGAGAAGGCAACCTCCCCTTCCAACGCCCACTTCCAAGTCCTCACTGCTCACTGAGGCTGCCTGCAGTCCAGGGCGACTGAAGATGAAAAAGTCTCGTCCCCTCAGGAGACCTTCACTCCCTCCCTGCCCACAGTCTCCCTTTGCGGTAACCTGTCCCAACCTATGGTCTGGGCTGTGTGACCTAGGATAACATAGCGCGGGGGTGCAACCAAATCACTGTTCAGGGTGGGCTTCTGCCGGCCCAGCCTGGGAGTCCACCCTGGACTCACCTCGTTCCATCTGGCCTTGGTTCCCCAACTTTTGTGAATACAGACTTGGACAAAGACACACATGGACCTCGAGGAGGGGTCCTGGTCGGCTCCTCCCTTAGTGCTTTAGGCAATGGCAAGGTAAGGGTGGCAAGAAGGACTCTCAGAGAAGAGGATGGCAGGGTGTGGGCCTGGAGGGCCAATCAGAATACCCTCTCAAGGTGTCTTGGGGCCCCCGCTCAATTCTGCCAAATGCCAGGCTTTCTGATCGTCTCCATCCCACCCAGGGACATGGCTAAGGGGAGGCGAGCCTCTCTCTTGTCTTGTTTCTCCAGTGCCCAGCCCTGTGCCAGGCACATGGGGCCTTCAGATGAACTGAACTGAACCCAGTCCAAACTGGAATAAAATGAGTGAAAGGAGCCACCGCTTCTTCCCGGAGAAGCATAAACACACAGACTGTTGATGCTGGGCAGATTTGGGGAAACATCCGCATTCAGTAAGGCAACAAGAAAGATCTAGAACATATGCGTGAGTAGAAAGGAACAGAGGCCAACCTGCCCTGCTGCTGCTTGGGTGTCTGGTGGGCTACAGGAGTGGTACCTGCAGAACAGCTGGGCAGATTCTTCTCTAATCCAGATGTTCCCATTTGTTGTCCCCCCCACCCCCCAACAGCCAGCTGCCAGTGTTTTCTGGGACCTGGGAGAGGTGCTTATTGCCACCTCCTGCACTCAGCTACCTCTCGGCTCCTAGGACAGGCAGAGGGGCAATGTGCTGGGCCCTCTGGGCTGTGGCGGGAAGGCTGGGCTGTCACTTGGCCACAGGAAGCAGCCCAGCCCAGTCTGAGCCAGGGCTTGGGACAGATATTGCCAGCCCGGAGAGTAGGAAGAGGCATCGCTCAGGCCCCTTTGGCCAGGGCCTCTCTGTTCCTGACTCGTGCGGCTGTGGGGAGCTCAGGGCTGAGCAGGAGGCGGAATGAAGCCCCGAGTTCCAAGTTTCGGCTCAGGTTCCACCAGCCAGGGGCCTGGGGCAAGTCTCCTACCTCTCCACCCTTTGCGCCCTCACCTGTGAGAGGGAAATAATAATAAAGAACATCTTCCTCAGAGGGGCTTGAAGAGCTTAGAGAGAACTTGTGTGAATTGCTGGGCACAGTGCCCTGCACAGCGCTAATACCTATGCATTGGGTGCTCTTTTCATCGGGAAGCCACTTTACCTCTTCGTTGTGTTAGTTGCCTCTGTAAAATGGGGAGGCTGGAAGGATTGAGTGTGACCTCCAGGTGAAGCCCCCAGCACAGTGCTGGGGGATCCCAGCGGGATTCCAGCTCCGGTCAGTCCTGCCCTTTGCTCTCTGCCAGGACTCGGCAGTGCGGGCTTGTGGTGGAGTCCCAGGAAATGACTGTGGAATTGCTGGATATGCCATCTCTCTGGCCTTGTCTCTGAGTTTCTGTGTTTGGGCTCTAAAGCGGAGAATCCCCACAGAACTGGCACTCTCGCTTTAGAGATGAGGGCACCAAAGAACAGAGCAGGGCAGGCCCTTGCCCAGGGTTCCACAGCCAGCCAGTGGCAGAGCTGGGCTGGGGTGATTTCCTGCTTCCACTGCCTGGAGCAATGTCCACGAATCCCCCTTGCTGTCTGCTTTCAAACCTCTCTTCTTTCTTGCCGATCTGAACTCATCTTTCAGCCTCTGCCTCCAGTATCCAGAGCCCAGGATTAGGTGACCAGCCCCAGTACCCCCAGGAGCAGAGACTGCCCCACTGGGGGAGTGTGGGGAGGGGCACAGCGTGGGCCGAGAATGCAGCCTGCTCTGGGCCAGGCTGCCGACAGAGGAGCCAGTGTGCCCGGACATTGGGGCTTTGTGAGCTCTGAGCTCCTGTGTGGGGAAAGTTGTTTTGTTGACCTGACATTGTTTCAGGTTGACTGAGTGGCAGCGTCTTAGCGCCCATGGGCCAGCTCTTTGGAGCACAGCCAGGGTGCTGAGGGGAGGGGGACCAGGGCACCCTCACCTGGAACAAGAGGGGGAGAGGGCTGCCTGGGCCCTGTGAGCACTGAGCAGGTCCCCATGGGCAAGCTGCAGAGGAAGAGCAAGTCTTGAGGGAGAACACGGAGAGAGGAGAGAGGAGAAGTCACCTGTGCATCTTGGGGCCAGAGAAGAGGGGCCTGGCCAGAGTGAGGATGGACAGAGGCTGGACAGGGGCATCCACATGCTGGGCCAGACCTTCCAGGAGGCTGGGAGCTCTGAGAACCCAGCCATCAAACCTTAGCCCACAGAAGAAGACCTGGAGAATCCTAGGGACCCGGAGGGAGGTATTGGGGGCTGGCTGGCCCAGGGTGGGGTGGACCAGACTCACAGCTGTCCAGATGTGCTTGAGAGATAACTCTGTTTACTGGGCACCCAGTAGGAGCGGGGCAGGAGGGTGAGAAGGGGCTCCTGTGGCCCATGGGCGGGCAGATTAGGAGGCGGGAGCATGAGTCAGGGGTTTGCAAGCTGGTCCTGGGGCGAAGGAGCGAGAACCTGGCGCTGTTAGAGCGGGTGTGAGCTCAGCTGGTCACAGAGGGCACCGGCAACTGCAGGAGTTCCTGGAGGGACCCCAAGACTCATTAACAGGTGAGCAGGGCTGGGAAGGGGGTAGGGTTGGTCTTGCGGTGCCTGTCAGGAGGGTTTTTGCAAGTGCCCATCTTAAATCTTCACCCAAGTGGGCACAGGTGCCCTAACCTCCGGGGGGGGGGGGGTGCAGGTGGGTGGGGTAAGAACATTGCAATGTGTGTTGTTACCCCTAAGGGCACAGGCCCATTGTCACTTGCACCTGGGGTGAGTAGGGTGGCCATTGTTAAGAAAACTGGCCAGTGTTAGGAAAAAGAGGCTGGCACGTGGCAACAGAGGTGTGTGTGGCTGGTGTGTAAATGTGTGTGTGGGTCCCTGGCAGGCTCCCATTTTTCCACCCCTCAGATCCCACAAACTCAGGTTTTACCCCCCAGCCCCTTTTGTCCCCCATGTATGGGGATCCCTAGGCCACCTCATTAAGAGAAAAGTTGTCAGCTGACACTATTTCCTATTTGGGACATTTCAGGGAGCCTGTGAGGGAGACCTGGCACTGTCCCCGCTCTAAGGAGTGTTTGGAGGGAAAGGAGGAGTCCCCTGCCACCTGTACATCTCAAAGCACCTAGTTAATTCTATAGAAGCAGAGGACAGACTGGGGAATCTCAAGGGAAGGTGGGGGGGGCAGGAAGAGATTAACCAAAGAATTTATATGCATATATGCATGGCCCGTGGAGTGGCGAAGACCTGGGGGGTGGGATGGGCACAGGATGGAAAGGGTCAGTGGGAGGGGGAGGGGATATATGTAATATTTTGAACAGTAAAGATAAATTTTAAAAGAGAATCTAGAAAAAACTTTTAAAAAGGGATTGCAAATTAGAGGGGAGGAAGATAGTAAATCTTACCTTGATTCCCAGCAGCAAGGATGGCAAACGTTTACATGGAGCTCCTATGTGCCAGGCACTATTTTAAATGCTTTATAAACATGAACTTAAGGCTCTAACAGGTCTATGAAATAGATATTATTACCCCATCCTACAGATGAGAAAACTGAAGCATAGAGAGGTTGAGTCACTTGCCTGAAACCACACAAGTCACACAGTTAGTAAATGGCTGGGCTGGGATTTGAATCCAGGCAGTCTGACTGCAGAGTCCATACTCTTAATCACTAACACTAAACTAACTAATAGCTGTTTTGTTTTTTTCTGGGGGCAACTCAGCCTAGTGGTTAGAGATGTAGATAGAATCAGGTAGTCCAGGGTTTAATCCTGTCTCCGAGACCTACCTACTAGGGGACCAAAGCAGGTAAACCTCCCTGAACCTCAGCTTTCTCATCTGGAAAACGGCTAATGACATAAGCCACTTGACAGAGTGGTTTGGGACTATAAAAGATAAGGCGGTACAGCTTGGGGCTGCGCTGGGGCAATTACACAAACGTGGTGCTATGCCACCAGGGAGCCCTCCCTGTCATCTGGTCTCCTCTGCCCCCCAAGCCTCTTCCAGCTGTGCTCCACCTCCTGGGCTCCAGATGCCTCACTCACCCTTATCTGGCCCGACCCTGGCTGGCTGGCTGGCCAGGTGTTTGGTGTGCTTCCAGATGCAGGGCAGTGACAGGGACCAGGTTCTTATCAGTGTCAGGCAGAGCAAGGCCTGCAGCTGGAAGGTGGCTGGGCCTGGTGGTGGCAGCAATCTGGGTTCTGGGTGCACCCTCTAAGGGCCTGGATGAGCACCAGGCGCCTCTGTTCTCCTCTCTTCTCTCTCACTAAGGGTTCAAGCCCAGGTAGAAAGGCCCTCCTGTTATACAGACTGAACGAGCAAGACCTAGAGGGAGGCTGGGAGCTGCCCAAGGCCGTTCAGCCAGTCAGTGGCAGAGGCAGCCTGCGTCTCTGGATTCTCTGGTTCTGGACCATCCCACCTCTCAGATGGAAAACAGGCCAGAGTCCCAGCCCCATGGGTGGGATTTTTAACACCTCAGGTTTAACACCCTTGAGAATTCTAGGGATCTGAGGCCCAGGCAGAGGCAAGGCCAGGGAAAGAAGAAGAAAGAATAAAGGTGAGAGAAGAGGCAGGCAGGGGAACCTGGGGAAAGGGGGCAGGGAGGGATAGAAGAGGGGGAGAAAACATATATGACCAGGATCTTCAAGGGGCAAGTCCAGTGCAGTAAGGACAGTCCCATTCTCAGGCCCTGGGACACTCCCATGGCCATCACTTGCCCTCCCCCCTCCCCAAGGCAGGGACTCCTCCCTTTCTCAGTTTGGTGGGTAATGCCCCTCTCCCTGTCTCTAAGGACTACAGAGCCATCCATTCCTCAGAGAGAAAGTTCTATGTACAGTTCTTTCTGTATATACTCCCTGCCCTCTTCCTTCACACAACACCCAGCCTTGCTTTGCCCGGTCCTAGCTCTGCCCCTTGCCCACCATTTCCCACACCTGGGCTATCCCTCTCCACCTCTCAGCCTTTCAAATCCTCTGGGTCCTTCTAGGCCCAGCACCAGTGTCCCCTCCTCCAGAGACATTCCACCCCCAACCCCACCAGTGTGTCCTGCTCTTCCTTCTGCTGCACAAATCCTTGGCACCCAGCACATTCCGCTCATAACTTGTGTTTGTCTGAGGGACATGTTATCTCCTGAACCTCTTAGCCTGTCACGTATTTCTGGCTTGTGTCCCCAGTCAGGGCTACGAGCCTCTTGAGAGTAGAGACGGTGTCTTGTTCATTCAACATCCCACTGCTCAGCACTACGTTGGCACAGACCGGGCACATTTGCCAACCTGACCCAATCTCTCTCCACAATGCCCTGTGCTGCAGTGGGTGAGGGGAGAAAGGACGTTTCTCCATACCGAGCCTGGAGCTGCCCTAGGGGACCTCTGCCCTCCCCTTGGACTTGTCCTCACATTCCTGGGGTGGGCGGGCATACCTTCCTCTCTGCTGGAGAACACAACTGGAAAAATGGAGGCACAGGACTCAGTGGTCTCCTGGCTGGGTCCTAGTCATACTAAGTCCCCAGTCCCAGAGCCCCATGACTGCAAGGGGGACACATTCTTACATTCATTCAACATGTATTTATTAATGATTACTATGTGTGACCATTCTGCTAGGAGTGGGGAATTCAGTGGGGATCGTGACATTCAGGGTCTTTGCCCTCATGTGCCTTCCTTCCAGAGGAAGCATCAGACAATATATGCACAAATCAATCAGGAAACCAGAAAATGACAGATTTAGTTAGTGCATGTTAGGGTGGTTAGGGAAGGAATCTAAAGCGGTGACATTTGAGCTGAGATGTAAGAAAGGCTGAGGTATGTGGGGGAGGGGCATCCAGGATGTGGACAACAGCACATGCAAAGGCCCTGGGGCAGAAAAGGGCTTGGCAAGGAGGCCAGTGGGATAAGTGGGGAGAGAGCAAAAGAGACAGAGTTCTAGATGAGGTGGGAGAGAAAGCAGGGCCACCTCATCCAGGACCTGTGGGCCACTCCCAAGGATTCTGCAGCACCATGCCCAGCGCAAAGCAGTAATTTCTGGGAGGAGAGTGTGTTGTGGAGACTCTCGGAGGAGCTAAGCCCCTTGAAGAGGGGCCAGGTCATGCTGCCCTGGGGTTGGCTGAGTTGTGGGGATGTGCAGGAAAAGAAGCCAGGTGAGGTTTGGTGAATGGAGAAAGGAGTCAGATTTGAAGGACATACCCATCCTGCCCAGACACCCTTAGCCAGCCAAGCTTCCCCTTCCCTGCACTGCCCCATCTCTCCTGGCCCTTACATCTACAAATTCAGCTCCTTCTTCCAAGCCTCCACCCACACCTCCTTCCTCTGATCCCACTGTCTCCCAACATGTGGGATCCCCCTTCTGTCAAATGCGGCCCCCTCTGGGGGAGGACCAGGAGACCACAGGATGCCCTGTGCCTCACTCAGCCTGTGCCTCTCCCCTGCAGGGACCCGCAGTGCGGGTTATGCTGGGGGCTCAGATCCCTGAGGATAATCGGACAATCAGGACAGCGCCATGGGGGATTTGCAGGTGAGTCTTTCATGGCATCTGCAGAGCTCCTACCTGGGGGCTCTGGGAACCTGGCCCTAAACTCCTACCTTCATGGGGAGTCAAGAAGCCCATCACAGCCCAGTCCTGATGGCCACTTTCCACAGGAGGATTACGAAGAGGGGCTGGAAGAGATTCTAGAGCAGGAGGAATATGAAGATCCAGGTGTCCCTGTACCCCAGGTGGAGGAGCCAGAAGGTAAGCCCCATCTCCCTCTCTGCTGGGGTGAGCTGCTGAGCCCCAGACAGGGACATTTAGGGAACTTGTTCTCCCCTCTTCTCTGAACTACCCCCCCTCGCCCTAGCCCCAGGGCCAGTTCTCCCTGCAATCCTGGCTGATTGAAGGATAAACAGAGTTTTGTTTAAAATGATCACAGGAGGGGACTGGGGGGTGGGCAGGACCAGTCATCCGTCACCATCACCGCGCCCCTTAGATTTGTGAGAGGGCAGCCAGGACTGACTGGGACAATGGCAGAAGCCCACATGCCACTCATGCCCATCTAATGCTGGTTTCTAAGCCAGGCACTGGCCCTTTTCTGGGAACATTGTCCTGTTTGGGGGTCCAGAGGTCCTGAAAAATTAAGGGCTTGGGGACCCCCAGGGCAGAGAGACATCAGGAAACCTTCCCTGGCTTGTCCAAGGTCTTAGTTGGGGAGCCTTAGGCAGGCACCTATTTACTGTCAACAGGACTTAAGTGCAGGCAATTAGTATTGAAGATAAGAGGCCCCTCTGGGAAATGAGGGCTGGGGTGGGGGGCCATAGGGGCAATATAAGGGCAGACCCCACCCTGGTGCCCAGAGCTCAGCTTGGAGGCTGGGAGAAGCTATGGGCTGACAGGATTCTTGAGGCAGGTGAGAAGGAAGGGAATTGGTTCCAGGAGGTGGCACAAGAGGGAGGAGACCCTAAGAGAATCCTGAAGATTGCCACTCAGGTCTCTCCAGTCTCCTTGGAGATGATTCTCCTGATCATCACTGAGGATGAATCCCAGGTCCTCCACAATGCTCATATGTGGGCCAAGAGCAGGCATGGGGAGCCACAGCCCACTGAGCAGCAGGGGTGGGGCAGGGGCACCAGGGTCCCAGCGGGACATCACCCTGCTCTGGTTTCTGGGGCTGATGGTGGGTGGAGCAGGATTGTCTGGGGGCAGCACTAACTGCCTCTGCGTTTTCAGCTCACCTCACCGAGCCAACAGTCACAGACTATCACACCACATCGCAACCAGGTACCCACGAGGTAAGGCCCCTCAGCCTTCCCCAACCCTTCCTGCACTGGCCCTGGGATCCACCATTCTATCAGGGGAAGGGAGGAGTGGAGGGATAGGCACACACCTTCAAACAGGCCACACGTAGGCTGAGAGGGTGGTAGTCTTGAGAAATCAGTAGAAGGAAAGAGGACAGCCCCCAGTGCGCAGAGACCTGGGCCCCCTTTCCCTGAGGAGGGAGTTCACAGGGCAGAGAGAAACTGGCTGCTGGAGGTCTGAGCCTGAAGGCCCTGTAGCCCTCGTTGGGTGTCAGGTGCTCCCTGAGGAAGCCCAGGAGTAAATAATGCTCTCCTCTGCCCAGGCGCCCTACCTCCCTGCTGGGTCCCAGGCTATCTAGCTGGTTAATAAATTTGTTCTGCCCTCATCTCGGATCTTAAGAGTGGCCACCTGGCCTCAAAGAAACCCAAGAACAAGCTGAGCGACACACCTACTCAACAGGCAGGAGATGATCCAAAGACCCGAAGACTTCCCTCTCCTTTCCCTTCTAAGTGCCCACTCTAGCACCCCTTTTGGTCCAGAGGGTCTCCAAATGCCTCTGAAAAGAGGTCAGGGGCCTGGTCAGGAAGCTGAGGAATCGAGCCAGAAGTGTAGGCTGTACCTGTGGGACCCTCAAGCATCTCCCCACACTTCCCATCTCACTCACACTCCAGGCTGGAGTTCCTGGCCATCCCTCTGAGCTCAGGATCTGCCCCCAAATGCTCCAGGGCCCTGGGCCTCCTACAAACATCTCTCAGAGCCTGCTGAGTGTCCACCATGCCCTAGGCTGCCAGTGTCCCCAGGGCCCTGCCCTGAGCCTGATGGACTAATTCAGGTCTGTGGGGCTGCAGGTCTACATAGAGCTGCAGGAACTGGTGATGGATGAAAAGAACCAGGAGCTACAATGGATGGAGGCAGCGCGCTGGGTGCGGCTGGAGGAGAACCGGGGGGAGGACGGGGCCTGGGGCCGCCCGCACTTGTCTTACCTCACCTTCTGGAGCCTCCTGGAGCTGCAGAGAGCCTTCACCAAGGGTGAGCTCTGATCGGCCCCTCTGTGATCCCTGCATGTGAGGCTTGGTGGGGAGGAGGAGGGCCACCATCCAGCTGTCCAGCTCACCCCTCCACTGCCTGCAGGGACTGTGCTCCTGGATCTGCCAGAGACCTCCATGGCTGGAGTGGCCAACCAGCTGCTGGACCAGTTTATCTACGAGGAGCAGATCCGGCCTCGAGACCGAGAAGAGCTGCTCCGGGTCCTGCTACTCAAACACAGGTGGCCCTGCCTGCCCAGACCTGGACTCCACTCCCAAAGGGCCTACCTCCCCAGCCCATCTGCCCAAGCTCTCCCTGGGAGTCCAAATGGCCTTTCCCTTGCCAGGAAGGGGCCCACTTTTCTTCCAGGATGGCTCCTGCCTCTGACACCTCTTGCCGGGTGGCCATGTCTCCATGCTCAGATTTGGGGAACACTGGTCCCCAAGAGAGCAGACTCTCAAGGCCCTTCCCTCCATTCATTCTTCTGGCTCCACCTAGTCACTCCAGACAGAGGCTGCCTGCAACACCCTCCAGAAGAGGCTGATTCCCCTTCTGCCCTAGGGTGTCTCTAGTCTGCTCACTGGGAGTCCTAGTGGATCCCTCCCACCACCAATGCTCTGCTGATAGCCCACCCTTACTCAGCCCATGTCCCCTTTGTGTCCTGCAGCCATGCTGGAGACCTAGAGGCCCTAGAGGGTGTAAAGCCCACAGTCCTGACACGTTCCGGGGAGCCCTCACAGCCTCTTCTCGTCCAACACCCCTCGCTGGAGACTCGGCTATTCTGTGAACAGGTGAGGCCATACCAGGGGTGTATGGGGGGAGCCAGAAGCATGGTTAGAAATGAGAGTAGAGAGGCGAGGAGGGGGCCAGATGCTCCCCTCACCACCCTCTTCCCAACAGGGAGAGAGGGGCACAGAAGGCCGCTCGTCATCTGGAATTTTGGAAAAGATCCCCCCGGATTCGGAAGCCACCCTGGTGCTAGTGGGTAAGCAGTGGTGCTCTGACCCACTCGCCCCTCCTCAGCCCTGTTTCCACCTCCTGTCCTGGCCCAGCCTGCCTCTCTCTGAGGCTGGACCCCAGCAGTGCCCCCTCAGCTTGGCCAGGCCACCTCATGTCCCCCACCCCATCCCACAGGCCGAGCCACCTTCCTGGAGCGGCCAGTGCTAGGCTTCGTGCGGCTGAAGGAGGCCACAGAGCTGGAGGACGCAGTGGAGCTGCCTGTGCCCGTGCGCTTCCTCCTTGTGCTGCTGGGACCCGAGTCCTCTCACATTGACTACACCCAGCTTGGCCGGGCCACTGCCACCCTCCTGTCCGAGAGAGTAAGGAGGGGCTGGCGAGGGCTGGGGGGACCCCGGGAGCTGGGCGGCAGTTGAGGCCATTCTCCCCCGGACTGGCCTGGGTCACTTTAGCTTCACTGGTTTAGCGCACTCAGCCTAACCCAGCTGCTTCTGGCCCAGCCCTGCCTGAGCCCGCTTGGTCTGCTCTGGCCCACTCTGACCTGGGTCGCCCTGGTCAAGTCCAGCCTGGTGTGGCCTAGTCTGCTTTGGCTTCCTCCGGTTCTGCTGTAAGCCACCTGGTCTGCTTTAGTTCTCTCTCCTTCCTTCACTCAGGACCATGTCTGCCTCCCCAAAGCCCTTTCATTGTGTGTGTGTAGGGGGGCTAAAGGAGGTGGGCAAGAAAAGCAGTCAGTTCCTAGCAAGAAGGAGCTGGGCGAGAGTATTCTGGTCCTTGGGGGCCCTGGCTGTGGACCCCTGGGCCCTTTCATCCAGCGGGTCCAGGCAGCCCTCACCCTCTCTTTGGCCCCTAGGTGTTCCGCATGGACGCGTACCTGGCCCAGAGTAAGCAAGAGCTGGTGCGCTCCCTGGAGGGCTTCCTGGACTGCAGCCTGGTGCTGCCGCCCTCGGACGCCCCCTCAGAGCAGGCCCTGCTCGGCCTGTTGCCCGTGCAGAGGGAGCTGCTGCGAAAACGCTACCTGCCCAGCTCTGCCAAGCCAGACCCCAGCTTTTACAAAGGCCTAGGTACCTGCCCTGCCCTGCCCTGTCCTGCCCTGCCCTGCCCTGCCCTGCCCTGCCCTGCCCTGCCCTGCCCTGCCCAGCCCAAGGCTTTCTGAGCCCCACAGACACTCAGACACCCCAGCACAGCCTTGTGGGCCCCTGCCTCCCCTCTCCCCATCAAATACTTGGGTATTCCTTCTCCCTATCCTCTTGCCACAGCTTCCTTGGCCACCTCATTCCCATCAGACTATATACCCTCTCAACTCCCCTCTCCCCACATCTCCCCCTGCTACCCCCATGACCATGGTCCTGTTCTTCACTACAGATTTAAATGGGGGTCCAGGGGTCCCTGGTGGCCCGGATGACCCTCTGCAACGAACAGGCACCTTCTTTGGGGGCCTGGCGCGTGACATAAAGCGCCGCTATCCTCGCTACTTGAGTGACATCACGGATGCACTCAGCCCCCAGGTCCTGGCTGCCGTCATCTTCATCTACTTTGCTGCCCTGTCACCTGCCATTACCTTCGGAGGCCTCCTGGGTCAGTTCCTCTGCGTGTCCCCCAACCCTTTCTTCTGACCCTTCGGCCTCTGTGTGGGCCCTGACTTCTGCCCTGATCTGACACTCTGAACCCTTTCATCAGCCTGCCCATGAATGCTTCATTGACCCCTCAAAATGATCTCCTGACCTTGACCCCACTGTAACTTCTACCCACAGGAGAGAAGACCCATAACCAGATGGGGGTGTCAGAGCTGCTCATCTCTACTGCGGCGCAGGGCATTCTCTTTGCCCTGCTGGCGGCTCAGCCCCTGCTCGTGCTTGGCTTCTCGGGGCCCCTGCTCGTGTTTGAGGAAGCCTTCTTCTTGGTAGCTCTGTTCTAGCCCCACTGTGACCCTGTACCTGGCCCCTGGCCCCCTGCCTGATGCACAGCACTGGGCCCGTTTGTCTGACCCCAGCTCCCTCTGACCACCCTGCAGTTCTGCAACAGTAATGACCTGGAGTACCTCGTGGGTCGCGTGTGGATCGGCTTTTGGCTCATCCTGCTCGTGGTGCTGGTGGTGGCCTTCGAGGGCAGCTTCCTGGTCCGCTTCATCTCCCGCTACACCCAGGAGATCTTCTCCTTCCTCATCTCCCTCATCTTCATCTATGAGACATTCACCAAGCTGATCAAGGTGGGAGCGTGAGTGAGCATGGGGGTGTGCGGGGGTGCGACTGAGCATAAACTACGTGACCGTGTGCATCACTGCACACATGTCTTGCGGCATTCGGGTGGCAGTGTTTTTACGGTATGTGACTACGACCACATACATGTTGGCACCTGCTCCCGGAATTCTTGCCATGACTGTGCAGACTGTGCAGGAGAAGGCACCTCTGTGTGCACATGTCCATGTTTATAACCACACAAAGAGTGACTAATGGGCAAGCATGTGTGTGAGACTAAAATGGGAAATTGCATGCATGGTCGGGACAGTGCGGGGTGGGCTATTAAGGCTCTGATGTCCCCCCTCCCTCTCCTGCACCTACCCTCAAGAACCGCACGTCCTATGGATAAAGCACCCTGCCCCTTTGCCTTAACTATGCCTGTCTCTGTGTCCGCATTTCATATGGAGGAAGGCTGGACACTATGTCTGTCCCTGATTCTGTTGGTTGGTGGGTCTTTCCAAGTCCTTGAAGCCCTGCACTCCAGCCTTTTCATGTCTCCCAGGCCCTGGGTGATCACACACACACACACGCACGCACACTCACACGCACACACACCACACATACTTATTGCCTCCATGGCCCACCCCACCCAAGCCTAGCCTGGGTACTTGCTCCTCAAAACCAGGCTGTAGAATTTCATGGCCCTTCTGTCACCATGTCAGCTGAGGAAGAAGATAGGTGGATGGGTGATGGATGGATGGGTAGATGGGCGATGGACAGAGGATGGGTGGATGGGCAGGAACGGGATGCCTTGGTTTTCTGCTGCAGATCTTCCAGAGCCACCCACTGCAGAAGCATTATGAACACAACGTGAAGATGGAGCCCAAACCTCAGGGCGCCCTGCCCAACACAGCCCTCCTCTCCCTTGTGCTCATGGCCGGCACCTTCTT
The DNA here is from genome assembly GCF_054644295.1 of Miniopterus natalensis. Classification (NCBI taxonomy): domain Eukaryota; kingdom Metazoa; phylum Chordata; class Mammalia; order Chiroptera; family Miniopteridae; genus Miniopterus; species Miniopterus natalensis. The sequence goes on from NC_142097.1 coordinate 21,987,997, forward strand.
TTTCGCCATGATGCTGCGCAAGTTCAAGAACAGCTCCTACTTCCCTGGCAAGGTCAGCACATCGTCTCCACCTGCCCTTACCTACCCTGCCCCGTCCCAGTCCAAAGCACCCCCTAGCTTTCCCAGTGCCGTTAGCTCCCCTTCTTAACTCCCTCATCCCAGATCTCACTCTTCAGGCAAGCCCATCTCCCCTTCTCAGCACGCCCCACCCCCAGGGTTGAGAACCCAGTGAGAACCCAGTGGGGAGCCAGACTCAGTGCTTGGAAAGGGATAGAGAACTGTGGGGCCAGGGGTGGGGCTGGTTCAGGGGAAGGAGAAAGGAGGTTAGTACACTGAGGTGCAAGACAGGGCATTAGATGTTGACAAATTCCCTGGGAAGAGCAGGGCCCCCTGGGTTAAGATGGCGCAGAAGTGGGAACAAGTGAGAGGTGGAAGGTGGGGAGCAACTGGGCACTAACGGCTGGTTCTTCCACCTGCCCTCAGCTGCGACGGGTCATCGGGGACTTTGGGGTTCCTATCTCCATCCTGATCATGGTCATGGTGGACTTCTTCATCCAGGACACCTATACCCAGGTGACCCTCTCCTTCCACCCTCATTTCATTTCCTCAGCTTACTCCCTCCCCAGAACTACTTTCCCCAATCTGAAGTCAGCTAGAACTACCCCTACCCCATCCTTGACTCCCCTGGGGGCCCCCTCATTCCTCCCACAGCCTTACAGGATCCCTCTGGCTGAAACAAGGGCCTGGGTCAGGTTGCCCCCTTCACTCCTTAACCCAGGGCAGCAGGAAAGAATCCGTTTTGGAGCCAGGCAGATCTGAGTATGAATCTTACTCTGCCACCAAACTGTTGTGTGATATAAGGCAAGCTACATACCCTCTCAGCTATAAAGCTGGGAATGAAATGTACGTAAAAAGCTTAGTATAGGGGCTGGGTGCAAAGTAAGTGGGCAATATAAGTGAGCTCCCAGGCTCCCAGGACCCCGTCTGCCCCTGTCTCCACCTTTCCCCACCCCCTTCCCCAGTGTTCTCACCAGCATCCCCCTCCCACAGAAACTCAGCGTGCCTGCAGGCTTCAAGTTGTCCAACTCCTCGGCCCGGGGCTGGATCATCCACCCTCTGGGCTTATACACCCCTTTCCCCATGTGGATGATGTTTGCCTCCGCTCTCCCTGCACTGCTGGTCTTCATACTCATCTTCCTTGAGTCCCAGATCACCACGTAAGAGCCGGGGGGGGGGGGGGGGGGGGGGGGCTGGGCCTGGGCCTGGGAGAGCTGGAGGCAGAGAAAGGGACAGGGTCCAGGCAGGCAGTCTCAGGGGAATGTGTGGCCCTCTCTGCTCACAGGAATGATGGACAGGGAGGGGCAGGGCCAGGTTTTGTGGGGCCCAACAATGTATAATTTGGGGAGCTTTTTTAAGAAAAAGAACACAAAATGAGAACTACACAGTAAAGTGCCAGATCTGGGAAGAGGCCTGTGTCAGCGATGCTCCCTGGAGCCTACACTTCATTAGCTTCAGAGAAAATCTGCCTGCAGACATTTTAGGTGACGTCTGAAGACATTTCTGCTCTTAGAGTCTGGATTCTCAAGATGAGGTGGGAGGGAGGAGAGGAAGGAACTCCTAGGGAGATGGGCACAGAAGGATAAACTGAGGTACAGAGAAACTCAAGTATGGGGAAGGAAGGAGGGGGCTGAGGGGGTACGGGAAGGAGAGCCCTGCTTACCCCTGACCTCCCACACCCCCAGGCTGATTATCAGCAAACCAGAGCGCAAGCTGGTCAAGGGCTCCGGCTTCCACCTGGACCTGCTGCTGGTCATTGGCATGGGCGGGGTCGCCACTCTCTTTGGAATGCCCTGGCTCAGTGCCACCACCGTGCGATCTGTCACCCATGCCAATGCCCTCACCATCATGGGCAAGGCCAGCACCCCAGGAGCTGCAGCCCAGATCCAGGAGGTCAAGGAGCAGCGAATCAGCGGGCTCCTGGTCTCTGTGCTTGTGGGTGAGTGAGCACCAGCCACACTCTCTACCACCCCCTGGCCCTGGCCCTGGCCTCCAGCCCCTGCCCCTTAGGATCCAGCCCCTTCCAGCCCTCCTGACATCCCTGCTGCTCACACCTCCCCAGTGAGTTATCCACATGATGGAATTCTGGAAGAAATTTCCAAGGCACTGAGATGGGCATCTGAGCAGGGGAGGAAGGAGGGCCTCCATTATTAAAGCCTTCTCTAGATAGACAATCAGCGAACTGTGGGTTCCAGCCCTGCCCTGCTGCTGGACCTCAGTTTCCCTTCTTGTACCATTAGAGGGCTTATTAGATGCCCCTGAAGTCTCTCTAGCTCAGCTGCTCTATGACTGATACAAAGGGCAGTGCTCCAGGCATAACCTGGGGGTGGGGAAGGAGAAGGCAGAGGGTCACTGGGGTTGATCTGAGTCTAGAGCAGCTGCGAGTCCAGCTGGGCTTGGGGTGGGCAGCACCATGATCACCGATGGAGAGGCCAGGGGAGTTTCATACAGAAGGAGAAGCTGATGTTAGCTGGAGGAGGGTTAGGATTTGGAGGTGGAGGGTGATGGAGGCATTCTGGGCTGGGCTGAGGAAAAAGGTGGTCTCTCTGACCCCCTACGTTAAAGGAGTAAGGAGGTTTTGAAGTCAGGCAGGCCAGCCGGAGCTCGACTCCCTGCTCTTCCAGTTGCTAGCTGTGTAGCCTTAGGCAAGTTGCTTCACCTCTCTGACTCTGTTTCCTCATCTCTAGAATGGGGGTAATACCTATTAAAAGGATCCACAGAGCCCTGGCCAGTGTTGCACAGTGGTTAGTGTCATCCGGTGTACCAAAGGGTCTCGGGTTAGATCCCCTGTTGGGTGCATACAGGAGGCAACCCATCGATGTTTCTCTCTCTTTCTCTAGAACCAATGAAAAAAACATCCTCCGGTGAAGCTAAAAATAAAAAGGGTACACAGAAAGGGCTCCCCATGGCCCCTGTGGAGCCTGGTGCCAGCCCTCCAGGGCATGTGAGGCTGAAAGTTGGTGGTTCTTCCTGCAGGCGTGTCCATCCTCATGGGGCCCATCCTGTCCCACATCCCCCTGGCTGTGCTGTTCGGCATCTTCCTCTACATGGGGGTCACATCCCTCAGCGGCATCCAGCTCTTTGACCGCATCTTGCTTCTCTTCAAGCCGCCCAAGTACCACCCAGATGTGCCCTTCGTCAAGCGGGTACAGGGCCCCCCGGCTGCCCAGCCCAGGGTGGGGTGGCCGTGCTTGGCGCCGGGGCAGGGCAGGCCATGACCCCAGCCTCTGCCCGCAGGTGAAGACCTGGCGCATGCACTTGTTCACGGGCATCCAGATCATCTGCCTGGCAGTGCTGTGGGCAGTGAAATCCTTCCAGGCCACTTCGCTGGCCCTGCCCTTCATTCTCATCCTCACAGTGCCCCTGCGCCGTCTCCTGCTGCCACTTATCTTCAGGGACCTGGAACTCCAGTGTGTGAGTGGCTGCTCCCCGCCCCCACCCCTCAAGGCCCGGGATAGAAGGGAGGGTGCAGAGGGAGCAGGAGCTGGAGGCCAGGACCCCCGAGGCGGCTCAGGGAGGGCTCGTCAGAGGGGGTGGGTCTCAGAATCAAGGAAGGTAAAGAGTAGTGCGGTTAAGGTCTGGATCTGGGGCCTGCGTTCAAGTTCTGACACTGCCTGCCACGTGCTAGTGTCAGACCTGGAGCAAGTGGCCTCATGTTTCTGTGCCTTGGGTTTGCTCACCTGTGAAAGGAGTAGTGACAGGGTGGGTGGGAGAGCTAAGAGGCACCCAGGGTGTGTTCCATGTGCGTTGTCCTGACCACGGAGCAGCTGGTCCTATGGTTTTCCAAATCATTTTGGAAGAGTCGCTCCTCCAGTAGAATTCTTCTAAGATGTGACACAGGTCACTGTGGGACTGCCCTGGTGAAGGAGTCCCCTGCCTGCCCTCTGGAGGTCCACCTCCCTCAGAAAGCACCAGATGCCCAGGGGCTCCGCACCCTTTGGAAATCTCTCATGTTGACCAACCTTAGGGGCAGGACTCAGCCAAGGTTCAGAGAGCCAGGCCCGTTCCTAACTCCAGAGGCGCCTCTTGGTGCTCGGGGAGGCTTGCCTGGCCCCTGGGCCACTCACCCTCTCTCCTTCCTACCCCGCCCTCCAGCTGGATGCTGACGATGCCAAGGCAACCTTTGATGAGGAGGACGGTCGGGATGAGTACGACGAGGTGCCCATGCCCGTGTGAGAGGAAGGCCAGGGCCTCAGACCTCCCCCCATTTCCACTGCTCCGCTTTCTCAGGAAAAGTAGAAGTTCAGGGGCACCTCATGGACTTCCAGGCCCCTCCTGGGGTAGCGGCTGAGGCTCCAAGGCTATGGATGGGGGAAGGAAGGGGTGTCTAGGAAACCTTCCACCATGGGTAGACTGGCTTTTCCGGCTAGACATGGCCAGTGGAGCCCACATGGGGGCATTCAGTGTGCCACCCTTCCTGCTGCCACACTGCCACATGGGGATTCCCAGCTGGGAGACTTAGATCTGAGCCCTACTCATGGCAGAGACCGGGGCAATAGCGAGGGAGGGAGTTGGGTGGGTGGGTTCAAGTTCCTGCTTGTTGTGTGACCTTGAGCAAGTCCCTTAATCTCTCTAGCCTCTGCTTCCTCTTCTGTAAAATGGGTATATTGATAATAATACCCACATTACAGGATGGTTACTGAGGACCAAAGATAAATGTGAACAAAGGGCTTTGTAAACTCTGAAAGGACTATTACGCTGTAGTCATCATTCTTCCTCTAGCCTGCCCAAGGTCACAGCTCCTGAGCGATACAGATGGGATTTGAACCAGGTCCCCTGATTCTGAGCCCAGAGCTCTGTGCTCCACTTCAGTCATCCACCTTCCCATGCTTAGAGATGCCCCTGCTGACTCCTCCCTTCCCCTTCTCTGCTCCCACTCCCTACCTGGGGACCCTTTCTTCTGGAGAAGAGAGAGGTATCCTGGTGAGGGTAAGGTGTGGGTGGTGAGGAGACAATCAGGGCTGGGACTCAGGACTCCTAAGTGCTTGCTCCCTTCCCCCATGCTTTCATTCATTCGCTCATTCATTCATTCCACAAACATTTACTGAGCCCCTGGACCCTGTGGACACAGAGGTGACTGAGACAAGGCCCCGCCCAGGGGTGGGGTGTGATGGGCAGCTCACAGTCTGTTCTAGATTTGGATGGAGGGGTGGGAAAGGGAGGGGCTGGGAAGAGGAGGGGAGGGAAGTTTGTAATTTATTGATTGTGTATTTTCTCAGTTATCACTGTACTTTGGCTTCATACATGCCCAGGCCCTGCCCCCATTAGTAACCCACTGCCCCCAACCCCACTCAAGATGAATCTTGGGGAGAACCCAGATTTGACTCACTGGGGTAGGAGACAGTGGGTTCTGTAGAATACGGGCAAAATCTATTTTTTAAAAAAACAAAAATATAAAAAGTTGAAAGAACTGGACATGGTAAGAGATGGTTGAAACTGAGAATCATGGTGTGACAGAAAAGAAAAGGGGCTTTGAACTCCTGAAGGAAAGCCCTTGGGTGCATCCCTGAAGGCTGGCAGCTGCCTCCCACTACTTCACTTTCTGTTAAATGGGAACGGTAATGGGATCAACCTCTAGGGTCCTTGTAAGGATTAAATGAGCCAGTGCTCGCAAAGTCTTGCTCAGCACAGGCCTCAGGAAGAGCTCAGTAAACGCTGGCTATTGGCTTCATTATTCTGCTTGGGATGTTCCTGCCCCGTCCTTCCGTTTGCTCCTTGAACACCAGCGGAAAAAGTCACCCTGCCGGCACCCTTCCCTTCGATGCCTGGGAATGGGCTTTGTCAATAAATGGCGTCTGTGGTGGAGTGACTGCCTTGCTGGAATTCCCCTCCCAGAGTCAGGGGTCCAAAGGGACTTGGCTGGGCCAGGCGGACACGGTGTGTGTGGTGAGGAGCTGGTGCAGGGCTGCTGCCCTGGGGGGGGCAAGGAGAGCCAGGCTGGGAGTGGGACGAGCTGGGGAGGGGAAAGGCTGGTGACCCCCGAGCTCTAGGGGCAGAGAGGGCCAGCACACAGCGAGGGGCAGAGAGCAAGGGAAACGAGTTTGCACTCAGGACATCCTTCCTCCCCAGAATAATCAAGAGCCATGGAGGTAGGGAGAGGGGCTATAAAGGGGCCTGGCCCCTGCCTCTTGGACTGTGGACCCCACATCCCTTTGAATCAGTCAGGCCCTTAGCCTCTTCAAGCTGGGCAACATCTCTGAGAGGGATCAGCAGAGAGGAAATGCAGTTGGCTGTCAATCACAGAGGAACAGCATTTCTTGACCAGCTTCCCACTAACCTTCACTCTGATCCCCTTGGAGACTCTGTTCCCCCCCAACCCCCCCGCCCTGCCCCCAGCCACTTTCAGCAATTCTAGGGAGCTGCTGGGTCAGGTGTCACCCAAGACTGGAGAGGAAGATGCCAGGACATACTCCCTCCCCACCCTCCCAGCCTTCCAGCAAGCGGCCAGTGCAGGGCTGGTCCGCCTGGCTTCCTTCCCTGGATCTATATTTACTTGCTGCCTATCCCCAGCTGACCCCTCCCAGGCTGTCCAGGGCAGCGCCAAAGGACCAGAGAGCGACGGGAGCCCCAGGCAATCCCAGCCGCCACCCAGGCAGCTTCCTGTCCCACTGCGCTGGCCCTGTCCTGAGCTTGCCAGAACCCCACTCCCCACCTTGAGCCAGGAAGGCAGTAGAAAAATGTGAAGACCACAGAAATCAATCAGGATCCGACTTCCTGCCTGGCCTGAGGCCTCGCTCCCCCTGCATTTCCTGCCCCTGCCCAGATGCCCTGTGCAACCCCACTCCCTGCATTTCCTTTCATGGAAAATCCCTCACCGGGAATGAACTGCCTTAATGAGGTCCACCCTTTTAGGTGAACACAAAGGAACCCCACTCCTGGTAAGGAAATAGTTCAACAGAAGCAAAAAGCTCTAAACCTGAAGATATTCTTTGCAGGACTATCTATGAAAGCAAAACACTAGAAAGAATCCAAATTCTCAGAAATAGGAGAGCAGTTAGTAAATTGCCCTACATCAATATAAATGACCACAGCCAGGCCTTAGAAATAATAGCGATGATGAAGAAGCTGTTGGATCCGCTTGGTGCAATCGCGTAATCCTGGGTGTGTGAGGCCAAGGGGTTTGGAATTCCAGCTTTGTGGTTGAGTAGGGCCTCCTCTCTGAGCTCAGTTTTCCACATCTGTCAGACGGAGATAATGAGATCACAGACCTAGAGGTCTAGCCCAGGGCTGGCCTTTGGTGAACAAAAGTTCATTCGTGTTACTTAAGCAAGGCACAAAGTGACATAACTGTCCTGGTGACAGCTATGCAGGAAAGTTTAGTATGCGCGAGAATGAAGGTTTAAGGATTAGACAGCCGGGGGCTGACGCCTGGGTTGTGGGCTCCGGTTTTGACTTGATCCCCAGTGTGGGGCGAGCAGGAGGTGACCTTTCAATGACATCGATGTTTCTCTCTCTCCCTCTCCCTTCCCCTCTCTCTCTCAAATCAATAACAACATATTTTTTAAAATAATAAAAAATTAAAAAATAAAGGCTTAGGCAGAAAAAATTAAAGTGCCATGGTGGTAGAATTATAGGAGATATAAATTTCCTCCTCTTTTGGCCTGTAGGTGCAGAGGGTTAAGTTAATCATTCTCCTTGGGTCAGGGCAAGTTAGCACTGAACAGTAATGTCTCCTTTTTTTCTTTTTCCCTTCCTTCCTTCCCTTTTGTTCTCATTTCCTACTCCTGCTTCCTTCCCCCTCCACAGACTGACTCAAACATGTTTAATGTGCATCTTTTTGTGTGAATATGTTCTTGAAAATATGTATCATTGATATGATTTATTTATTCTTTTTTTAATATGTCTTATTGATTTCAGAGAGAGGAAGGGAGAGGGAGAGAGAGAGACAGAAACATCAATAATGAGAGAGTCATTGATCGGCTGCCTCCTGCACGCTCTCCCCCCTCCCCCCCACTGGGGATTGAGCCTGCAACCCAGACATGTGCTCTGACTGGGAATTGAACCCCGATCTCCTGGATCTTAGGTCGATGCTCAACCACTGAGCCATGCTGGCCGGGCTCATTGATATTTTTAAATTTATTATAAAAGTTTTAATACATACATCAAAGTAGAAATAATAGTACAATAAACTCCCATATACTCATCTCTCAGACTCAATAATTATCAAGATTTTGACTCAAAGTTTTGCTTAAATCTTTGTTTCATCTTTCTCATTTTTCCCTTCACTGAACTAAATACTTTAAAGTCCATCCCAGACACTTCACCCCTATATTTTTTAACTATGCGTCCCCTCCAACACAGAACATTTTCTTACCTGAATGCAATACCATCATCACACTCAACAAAATTAGCAATAATACCTAATATCCAATTTATAATCATATTTCTCATAATGTCTCTCTGCAGTTGGTTGGTGGTGGCGGTGGGGTTTGGGTATTTCTATATATTATCAGCACTGTGCTGCAGGCTTCGCTCTATTGGTCCTCTTTTCACCCAATACTATGGTTTTAAGACCCAGCCAGGTTGCTCTGTGAACATGGAGTTGCTTTATCTGCTTCATGGTTCTCTGTGGAGTATCCCCTACCTTTGGCCTCTCCACTCCTCCAGGGAGGGACACCCGAGTGCACCCAGCTCCCCTCCTGCAAAGGATGCTGCAGTGACGTCCTCAGCCTTATACTCTTACGGATCTAGTGAGAATTTCTCTGGGTTATATACCTAGGAGCCAGGAGCAGATTTACTAGGTCACAGGGTATGAATATATCTGTCTCAGTTTGACTAGATACAGCCATATTTTTCTCTATAATGTCTGCACCAGTTCATGCTCCTACAAGCAGTTCAGGAGGTTCCTATATTCCCATGTGATTGACATTACCCAGCTGTCTGATTTTTGCTAATCTAACCAAAGTATTACCTTATTTCTCTAAAGAGTTTGAGCATCTCTACACTGCTGATTATTCTTTAAGATTTGTTCTGATTTTAGACCTTGCAAAAATATACTCCCACCTTGGCATCTTGCTCTTAACTTTGTCTACCTCATTGAACAGAAATATTTCCTTTTGATATAATTAAATATACTCAAGAGCAAGAATTTGGATTTGAGCCCAGCCGGGCATGGCTCAGGGGTTGAGCATCGACCTAGGATCCAGGACATCGAGGTTCGATTCCTGATCAGGAGACATGCCTGGGTTTCCAGCTCAATCCCCAGTAGGGGGGACGCAGGAGGCAGCCACTGATGTTTCTATTGATCTCTCTCCCTCTCCCTCCTTCTCCCTTTTTCTTTCTGAAATCAATAAAGATATATTTAAAAAAAAAAAAAAAAGAATTTGGACTTGATTCAGTAGGCACTAGGGAGTTATTGCAGGTTCTTGAACTGGGGAGTGATATGAACTGATTCACTTGAGAGCTACATATAGGAGGGACTGGCTGCAAGGAGGCAAATTGGGAATCTGCATGTAAGTGAGTCAATAGCAGGCAGGTGGACATAAGCCCCTATCCTCATAGGACCACTAGTCAGCATGGGAGCCAGGTGTTCAACAAGAGTGATGAGTTTTCTGCAGGGAGTGGTGGGAGCAGAAGGGGGGCAGGGTTAGGCAAGACTTCCTGGAGACAGACATTGCCTTTGACTCCTGGGGGAAAAATAGGAGCTGGCCCAGTGATGAGAGAAGGGGAATGTCTTGAGGGAATAAGTATTTGGAAAATGGAAAACATCCAAGAAATATCCTGAAGATAAAGTGAGTGAAATTGCTCAGCAAAGTCCAATGACATGGTGGAAAGCCTGCTGGGTTGGCAGGCCACAACCTCAGAAAGTTGTTTCTTTCCCAGGCACCTGGGCTCAAAGCCAGATGACAGGAGGTGAGGAAGGAAGGGCTGGTAAGGAAGCAGAAGCAGGAAGTGTAGGCCATGGTCTGGGAGCTTGGCAAGAGCAGGACAGGCAGACAGCATCCAGTTGACCTTTTCCCAAGATGAACAAGAGAATAGTTTGCAGGCTGAGAGAATGCATTCATAGGCATGCAACCATCTCTCTTCTTTCCTATAAAACGTATCGTTATATGTTCAAATTTCAAAAAGGATGCTTGTATATTACAAAACACCTAGCCTTATGGAACTATTTAACATAGAGAATAAAAGCCTCCAATAGCCACCCCCAGTAACCACTGTTAATAATTTAGAGTATATTCTTCCAGAGTTATTTATATGTAACACTAATTTACATGTATATTTTAGTAGGGCATATATAATTTTAAAAAAATATATCTTTATTGATTTCAGAGAGAGATAGAAACATCAATGATGAGAGAGAATCATTGATTGGCTGCCTCCTGCACGCCCCATGCTGGGGATGGAGCCCACAACCAGGCATGTGCCCTGACTGGGAATAGAACCTCGATCTCCTGGATCCTAGGTCAATGCTCAACCGATGAGCCACGCCCAGCCGGGCGGCATATATAATTTTTTAACAGAGTTTTAAGTACATAAAACAAAAACTGATGAAACTGAAAGGAGATGTAGATAGATCCACAATCATAGTAGGAAACTACAACCACTCTCTCAATAATCCATAGAACAGAAAATTATTTCTACTTAGACAGAAAATTATTAAGGCTATAGAACACCTGTAGAGCACTATCAACCTACTTGGCCTAATTTATATTCATAGAACATTCCAACCAACAATAGCAAAATACCTATTCCCTTCAACTGCACATGGATCACTCACGAAAATAGACCATATTGCGGGCCATAAAACAAACTTTAGCAGTTGTAAAATAAATGAAATCATAGAAAGTATAATCTATGTCCACAACACAATCAAATTAGAAATCAGTAACAGAAAGACAAGAACTTCTAAATAACCCATAGATCAAAGATGAAGTTATAAGGAAAATTAGAAAATATATATTTTAAATGTTTTTATTGATTTCAGAAAGAGGAAAGGAGAGGAAGATAGAAACATCAATGATGAAAGAGAGTCATCAATTGGCTGCCTCCTGCACGCCCCCTACTGGGTATGGAGCCTGCAACCTGGGCACATGCCCTGACTGGGAATCTAACTGCCATCTCCTGGATCATAGGTAGATGCTCAACCCCTGAGCAACGTTGGCCGGGCTAGAAAATATTTTGAACTGAATGAAGATGAAAACATATCAAAATTTGTGAGATGCAATTAATCAGTGTTCAGAGGGGAAAACAGTATTGAATACTTAGGTTATAAAATAAGAAAGATTTCAATCAGTAACAGAAGCTTCCACCTTATAAAACTAGAAAAAGAAGAATAAGTTAGAAACAGATTCATACATTTGAAACTTGTATGGCTTTATTGACCAATGTCACCCCAATAAATTCAAAAATAAAAAAAATTAAAATTTTTAAAAAGAATAAAGTAGACTCAAAGCAGGCAGAATCTAGAAGGAAATAATAGAGATATACTACATATCTATAAAATAGAGAACAAACAATAGAGAAAAATCAATAAAGCCAAAAGCTAGTTCTTTGGGGGGAAAATCAATAAAATTGATAAACCTCTTGCCAGACTGGCCAAGAAAAAAGACATAAATTTGAAATAATAAAAATGAGAGCACATCACTACAGACCCTAAAGACATTAAATGGAAAACTACAAATATAAATATCCATAAATTTGAAAAGTTAGGTGAATTTTAAATTCCTTAAAAAACACAAACTATCAAAGCTCACTCAAAAAGAAATAGAGCCCGGCCGGGCGTGGCTCAGCGGTTAAGCATCGACCTAGGATCCAGGCGATCGGGGTTCGATTCCCGGTCAGGGCACATGCCCGGGTTGTGGACTTGATCAATGACTCTCTCATCATTGATGTTTCTGTCTCTCTCTCTTCCTCTCCTTTCTTCTCTCTGAAATCAATAAAGCTATATTAAAAAAAAAAAAAAGAAATAGAGACTATGATTTCATTTATATATGGAATCTAAAGAACGAAATAAACAAACAAAATAGAAACAGACTCATAGCTGCAAAGAACACATTGACAGTTGACAGAGGGGAGGGGAGTTGGAGGAATGGGTGAAAAAGGTGAGGGAATTAAGAAATACAAATTGGTAGTCACAGAGATGTAAATTACAGCATAGGAATGTAATCAATAATATCATAATAACTATGTATGAGACCAGGTGCATTCTACAAATATCAGGGGGACCACTCTGTAAAGTACATGATTGTCTATACACTATGCTGTACATCTGAAACTGAAAAAGAATACTATTGAGTATAAACTGTAATTTTTTAAAACAAGAAAAAGAGACTGAACAATAACAACAAAAGAATCAGATTAAAAAATGAGCAAGGACTTGAATATACATTTCTCCAAAAAAGATATAAAATGGCCAATATATACATGACAAGATGCTCAACATCACTAATAATTAGGGAAATACAAATTAAAACTACAATGAGATACCACTTTTATACTTTTAGGATGGCTACTATAAAAAACAAAACAAAACACAGTCCTAGCTGGTTTGGCTCAGTGGTTAGAGCATTGGCCAGTGGACCTGAAGGGTCTAGGGTTCGATTCCAGTCAAGGGCACATCCCCTCAGTTGCAGGCTCAATCCCCAGCCTTGGTTGGGGTGAGTGTGGGAGGCAACCAATTGATGTGTCTCTCTCACATCGATCTGATCTCTCTCTCTCTCTCTCTGCCTTCCACTCTGTCTGAAAAGCAATGGAAAAAATATCCTCGGGTGAAGATTAAAAAAATGAACAAAAACAAAACAGAAAATGACAAGTGTTGATAAGGATGTGGTGAAATTGGAACCCTCGTGTACTGTTGGTAGAAATGTAAAATGGTACTGCCACTGTGGACAACAGTATGGTGGTCCCTCAAAAAGGTAAGAATAGGATTACCATTTGATCCAGCAACCCAATTCTAGGTATATACCCTAAAGAACTGAAAGCAGGGTCTTGAAGAGATATTTATACACCATACACCTAGCAGCATTTTTCACAAGAGCTAAAACATGGAAGCAACCCGAGTGTCCATTGATGGATGGATGGATGGATGGATGGATGGATGGATGGATGGATGGATGGATAAGCAAAATGTACATACATACAATGAAATATTATTTAGCCTTAAAAAGGAAGGCGATTCTGACATATGGTACAATATGGATGAACCTGAAGAACATTATGCTAAGTGAAATAAGCCAGTTGCAAAAAGATAAAATATATGATTGCACTTATATGAGGTACTTAGAGTAGTCAAAAATTATAGAGGCAGAAAGTAGAATGATGGTTGCCAGGGACTGGAGGGAGGAGGAACGGGGAGTTATTGTTTAATGGGTATAGAGCTCCCGTTTTACAAGAAGAAAAGAGTTATGGAGATGAATGTAACACATTATAAATCTACTTAAGACCATGGAACTGTACACTTAAAAACGGTTAAGATGGTAAATTTTACGTTGTATGTATGTTACCACATAAAATGGGAAAATAATACATTAAATTAAATAGCATAGCAAAGGGGGGAAAAACAAAAACAAAGAGAAATAGAGGAGTTCTGTTTTCTGGTCAGGCATGTAAAAAGCCTAGAAGTCTTCACTCCATCCTACAAACAAGGAAAAAGCTGAACAAACTGAAAAATCAACTCTTCTTAGATCTACCAGAGAAGTGAAGTCACAAGACAAACTACTGCCCTTCAAATTGGAGAAACACAGTCAGATACAGAGAATCACAACTTATCTGAGCAGAAACCTCCACTGGAACCAGTGCTGGGGTAGAAAAACCTGAACTGTAATTAACAAATTGCTGGAGGCCTAGCATGACATGTCTGAGACTTAAAAATTCCAGGGGAACTCAGTCATTTGTGAGTTTTATCTCCAGGAGCTCTCCCAGGTCCTCACTGTGAATATCAGAGAAAATTCTCCTCATACTTCTGGCAGGCAGAAGGAAAAAGAAAACATTTTGAAATATGCAGAGCATTCTGTTCTTCTTAACAAGGGTTCCTCTCAGGAGAATTTTACCAGAGCCTAACCTGCTGGGGCTTTATCAGATCCTAACCTAACTGGAAAGGGAAATATCCAACTCCAGGTCCTTGTATCCATCCTGTCCCACCTAATGAGGGAAGACAACTGAGAAGCACTGGTGAAGTTCACAGACTAGGAGAAAGGCTTACCAAAAGACTGAGACCTAACCATAGGACTAGAGAATGCTTACTCACTCCCATACCTTACGACCACATTACTAAAGACCTATTTACCACAGTTCCTTTCACCGCGTACTTCACATCTGCCTTTCAACAAATAATTACAAGGCATACTAAAAGGCAAAAAAAAAAAAACAGTTTGAAGAGGTAAAATAAGTATTAGAACTAAAGTCAGATATGATCATGAATGTTGGAATTAGTAGACTAAGAGCTTTTAAAATTATAATTAATATGCCAAGGCATTTAATAGAAAAGGTAGGTGGCATGAATGATCAGATAGATAATATAAGCAGAAATGTGGAAATTCTAGAAAAGAATCAAAAAGAAATGTTAGCGATCAAAAACACTGTAACAAATGAATGCCTTTGATGGGCTCATTAGTAGACAACATGGATGAGGAAAAATCTGTGAGCTTGAGGATATGGCAATAGAAATTTCTCAAACTGAAAAGCAAAGAGAATAATGGCTGAAAGAGAGAGAAAGAAAGCCAAAACAAAACAAGGCAAAACAGAACATCCAAGGACTGTGGAACAACTACAAAAGGTGTAGCAGGCACATAATTACTACCAGAAGGAGAAGAAAGAGAAAAACAGAAGCAATATTTGAAGCAATAATGACTGAGAATTTCCCAAATTAATGTCAGACACCAAATCACAGATCCAGGAAAGTCAGAGAACTACAAACAAACAAATTAACTAACAACAAAAATCCTACACTTAAGTATATCATATTCAAACTCCAGAAAATTCAAGATAAAGAAAAAAAATCTTGAAAGATGCCAGAGGAAAAAAAACTCCTTATCTACAAAGGAGCAAAGATAAGAATTACCTCCAACAAGCCAAAGGGAGAAAGTAAAGTATTTAAAGTACTGACAGAAAGAAAACCACCAACCTAATTTTGTACCCTGCAAAATTATCCTTCAAAAGTGAAGGTAAGGCCCTGGTTGGGTAGCTCAGCTGGTCAGAGCGTCATCCTGATATGCCAGGGTTGGAGGTTCAGTCCCCAGTCAGGGCACTTACAAGAATCAACCAGCGAATGCATAAGTGGGTGGAACAGCAAATCAATGTTTCTCTCTCTTTCTCTCAAATCAATACATTAAAAAAACAAGGAGGAGGGTGCAGGGTAGAAGGGGTCAATGGGGAAAAAAGGGGACATCTGTATTACTTTCAACAATAAAGATAAATTTAAAAAATAAAATAAAGTTCAACAGCAAAAAAAGAAAAAAAATGTAGAGGTGGACATAGTTCATATTCTGGAAAGTCTTATATTTCAACCACATCCCAAATTATTTCATTTAAACATATTTTATTTATTTAAATCTTATGAGAATATGAATATTGATACACTACTGCTATGTCAAATGGATTAGACCTTTTGGAACTAATTAAAAATATAAACGTGAAAAAAAAAGAAAAGGAAAGAAGCGTATTGGTGAAGGGGTAAGAAAAGGTAGAATAGAAACATTTATTTTTCTTATTTTTAATTGATTTAACAGATAACAGTTTGTTCAAACAGCAACAATGTATTTGACTCTGTGTGTGTATATATATCTATACATAATATATATTTATTTATGCCTGTGTATAAATGAAATGAATGACAGCAATAATACAAGGGACAAGAGAGAGAGAGAAAAATTAGAAATATTTTGTTATTATAAGGTACTTCCACTACCCATAAACTAGTATAAGGTTATTTGAAAATGGACTTGAATATTATATTGCAAAGTCTAGGGCAACCACTAAAAATAGTGGGGAAAAGTATAATGATATGCTAAGAAAGGAGAGAAAATGAAAACCACAAAAGGTAGAAAAAAATGTAGACGACAAAAATAGCAAAAAAAACCCAAAAAAGAACAAGGGCAACAAACAGAAAACAGCAACAAATATGGTAGATATTAATCCTACTATATTAATTAGTAATCACCTTAAATGGTCTAAATACACCAATTAAATAGCAGAGATTGTCAGAGTAGATAAAAAAACAAGAAACTATGTATTACCTACAAGAAACCCACTTTAAATATAAAGACACAAAGACATGGCCTGGTGGCTCAGGTGGTTGGAGTGTCATCCCATGTACCAAAACATTGCGGGTTTGATCACCGGTCAGGCACAGCCAATCTATGTTTCTCTCTCCCTTCCTCTCTCTAAAAATCAATAAAAATGTATCCTCGGGTGAGGATTGAAACACACACACACACACACAACAGCACATACAGATTCACATTAATGGGATAGAGAAATATATACAGAAGCAATATTTGAAGCCATTTGGGATTGAGAATTTCCCAAATTAATGTCAGGCACCAAATCACAGATCCAGGAAACTCAGAGAACCCCAAACAAACTGATTCTAAAGTTTATATGGAGAGGCAAAGACCCAGAACAGCCAATACAATATGGAAGAAGAACAAAGTTGGAAGACTGACACTACTCAACTTCAAGATGTACTATAAAGCTACAGAAATCAAGACAGTGCAGTATTGGTGAAAGAATGGGCAAATCAATCAACAGAACATAATAGCCCAGAGACAGACCCACATTAATACAGTCAACTGATCTGCAACAAAGGAGCAAAGGTAATACGATGGGGCAAAGACTTTTTTCAACAAATGGTGCTGGAACAACTGGACATTCACATGTAAAAAAAAAAAAAAAAAAGATCTATACACAGACCTTATATCCTTCACACAAAAAAAACTAAAATGGATCATGGAGCCCTGGCTGATGTGGCTCAGTGGTTAGGGTGTTGGCCTGCACACTGGAGGGTCATGGGTTCAATTGCAGGTCAAGGGCGCTTCCTGGGTTGTAGTTTCTATCACAGAGCTCCCCCCCAGGGGTGCATGTGGGAGGCAACCAATCATGTGTCTCTCTCTCACATGGAGGTTCTCTCTCCCCCTACCGCCTCCCTTCTACTCTCTCTAAAAATCAATGGAAAAAATACCCTCACTCCTCAGGTGAGGATTAAAAAAAAAAGGGGGGGATCATAGACCTAAATGCAAATCACAAACTATGAAAATTTTAAAAGATAATATAGGAGAAAACCTAGATGATGTGTATATTTATTTATCTGTAAGTTCTATCTCAATTAAAAAAATAAGAGACAGTAGCCCCCCCCCATTCCCCTACCAAAAACAAAAAAAGACACAGGAGGAAGTCTTTATGTCACTATCTTAAATAAAAATTTCAAAACAGGACATTTCCAAAACATATAACATATTTAAAATATATAACTTTGAAAATAATATGTTCATCTGTACACCATCTAAAATTCCTCCACAAACACTAGGAATTCAGGTACCACATTTTGGTTAACGCATTCCAGGAACACTAGGGGTTTTACATGAGCTGCTGCTGGAATATCGGCCACCTAAAGGGCTGGGGCCAAGTAGAGAGTTTGTCCTTAGGATTATGCCTTGTCACCAGCCTGGGCTGGGGTTGTGGAATGCTGAGGCTCTGCTCCAAGGCACAGGGCAGAAAACTGGAAGGGAGGGGAGGCTGAATTGGGAGAGGAGGCAAAGAGAAAGGACCAAGGGCAGATTCCCTCATGCTCTGGCCCAGAGCCCAAGTCCTAGACTTCTGACCTCACTAGAGCCGCAATAGATGTAAAACAAGTCAATTGGTTTCCAAGTGGGAAGAGTGCCAGCCATGATTTTTGCTGCCCAAGGAATGAAAAGTCAATAATAATCATTCTTATGATTCATGTTCATCTTGTTTTATTCCAAAGCACTTTACCAAAAGGTCTTTTAGTCTGGCCAATAAGTTCAGGGCCAGGAGCCAGGGCACCTGGGCTCCAGATCTGTGCATGGAAGACTTGGAAATTTCTTGGGCATCTGTTTCTCCTACTCTAATTGTGGCAAGTAACATTGTGAAGAATTTTACAGTTTTACATGTATCGTTTTGCTAGACTCTCCTACCCCGGTGAGGAAAGCCGAGAACATAGGATTGCTATCCTAATTTTATAGTTAAGGAAACTGGGATCAGGTGAGGTTAAAAAACTCGGTCAAACTCACACGCTATTAACAAGGTGGGGAAGCTGAGATGCTGGGAAGCTGGGACTTCTCATTCCAAGTCCTTTGTTGTTTCCCAGTCAAAACAAGAAAGTCAGTCCCTGTGAGATGGCTTGATCCTACACAAAATGTCCTGTGTATGTTACAAGGGCAGAACTGGGTGTCTGGGACTGAAACTTGTTTAAAAAAATTTTTTTCCGATGTGTGTGTGGGGGGTTGAGAGGGTAACTCTTTAACAAAAATATCAAATGATAAATCAAAATTAAGGACAGGCCCTTAGACGACCCTACAAATAAGGGGCCGGGAAACTTCAGCTGCATTAGCCTTAAGGTAAATCCACCTCTCCCACAGGCCCTGCCCACTAAAAAATCTGGACACAGCAGATCTTGACAGGGTTTTCCTCCCTGTTTGTGAAACGTGGCAGACGAGGGCTGTGGAAGTCCCGGGAAAGGAATCTCATTTTTCCCAGGAGACAAGAGGAATTACAACAGCCGCGAGGCCGTTTTGTGAGGATGGAGAAGGCTCTGCGCCAGGGGAGAGTCCAAAGGGGCTGGTGCCCCAGCTGGCGGAGACGCGGGCAGAGCGGTGCTGGTGCTGGAGACGGGCGGCCTGGGAGCAGGAGCAATGGCTGCCCCGGAGCGACGGGCCGAACCGTAGGCACGCCTGTTGGAAACTGGCGTCCTTTTAGATGCCTTCTGGCTGGCTGCGTCCGGATCAACCTTCCTTAGAAGAGGGGCGGCTTAGACAGGCTACCGCAGCCGACGGCCGTGGGAGGGAGGATCGTGGTCCCCGCCCAGGTCTTTTGATCCCCGGCCCGCAAGAAGCTGGAGTGCGGGAGGCCTACGCGAATGCCACCACGCCGCGGCTTGGGCGGAGAGGCCAGGGTGCCAGGCTCCCCTCTGGGCTCCCCGCTGCGGGTGGGGTGGGGGTGGGGGGACGGGGGTGGGGGCAGCGCCCGTGGCCTGCTTTCCCAGGGCTGGGCGAGCCTTTTTGACAAGCTGATTGCGTGGCGGGGATTGGCTGATCCCGGCGTGACGCCGGTTAACAACAAAGGTGGAGTTGGAAGAAATTAGATTAAAGGAGAGAAAAAAAAATTAAAGGGGGAGCTGGCAGGGGACTAGAGGCAGAGACTGAAGGGGAGATGTGCGAAGCCTGGTCTTCTGGCTCCGACTACGCTCGGGAAGGGAAGCCCCTTCCGAAAACCCACTGGAATTTTCTCTCCACCCCCACCCTGGCCCAGCTAACGAAGCCTGGGTGCGAGGAATGGCTACCGCTTCTTGAGAAATCCCCCCAACTCCCACCCTGACACCCCTTGATTTGGCTCAGGAAGAGAACTTTTTGCTCGGATTCCTCGGATCCTAAACCCGGCGGAGGTGAAGGGCACTGAGAACGACGAGAGGCTTGCTCTAAAACCCGGAAGGCCCTCGCGGGGCACCGAGATCGGACGAGGCGGGGTGCTCCCCCGGTTTTTCCATGTGTTGCAAATCTAAGAGCTGCTTTCTTGCTTTTTTTTTTTTTTTTTGGTACCCCCCTCCTTTGCTCTTCTCCCCACCCTCCGCTTTGGCTTTAGGGTTGCAAAAGCAAAGAGCAATAAAAAAAAAAAAAAAACCCAACAACAACAAAAAAAACCCGCGCACACACTCAGACACACACCAGTGGCGACAGGGGAGAGTTGGAAAGACGCAGGAGAGAAGCAGGAGGCTGGAGGCAGCCGGGAGGGAGCTATGGGAGCGAGAAGCAGGAAGGTTCCCTCGCAAATCCCCCTCCGGCCCCACGTCGCCTCGTCGGCCCCGGCAGGGGAGCGAGGAGCCGGGCGAGCAGATGGAGTGGAGCTCGCTCTAGGCAGCGGGCTTGGCCGGAGAATGGAGGAGCCGCCAAGCGACCGGCTGATTGGAAGAGAAACGCAGAGCGATGGAGGCGGGGGTAGGAGGACGATTTCTCTGCGGGGACTGGCGGCGGCGTATACGCCCGGGTCGGGAGCTGCAGAGCTTGGCTAGCTTTCAACCCGCGCTCGCCGGCTCCAGCCCCGCGAGCCCCCACCCCCAGCCCTCCCGACAGCTCCGCAGGTGAGTGCGAGCTGGGGGCAAAAGACCCAAAAGTCTCAACACGCCCGCCGTGCCAAAAAGAAAAAAAAAAAACCAAAACAAAAAAAACAACAAAAAGGAAAAAAAAGCATTTTTTTTTTTATTTATTTTTCGTGCAGCCCCCAGCGCGGTGGGAGGGAAAGGGTGAGGCTGAGCAGCCCGGAGGAGGCGGAGGGGCCAGGCGAGGCCAGGGTGGCCCGGGAGGCGGCGGCGCCGAGGCGGCTCTGACGGTCGAGCGCTCGGAGCGGCGCCGCGCTGCGCCGAGGCGGGCGGGCGGGCGGAGCGGGGCGGGCGGAGCGCGGCGCGTGGGGCTCGCCATTAGCCGTCGCTCCGCTTCGCCATCTCGGGCTTTGTCTGGCGACTCACTGCCCCGGCGGCGGCTGCGGCGGAGCTGCGGCTCGGCTCTTCGGCCAGCCGCACCCCTAGGTACCCCTGGCCCGCGCTCCTATTCACACGCTCGGTAAGTGAGCCCCGGCGCCGTGGATTTCGGGGGAGAGGGCTTGCTGCTAGTGGCAGCGGTGCCGATCTCCATGCGCCCGGGCAGGCCTGGGGAGACATGCCGGGCTGGATTGAACCGGCTCCCTGAGAGGCTCCTCCGCCGGAGCCCGTCGCTCCCTCGCCCTTTCTAGGGTGTAAGAAGCAAAGGGGATTTAAAAATTTTTTTAATTTACAGGGAGGGCATTTTGTAGGTTTCCCTTTTTTAATTTTTTTAAGTTTCGTGTATTTGCTGTTCGGCAGCAAGGGAACCGCGAGGTAGGCGCCGAAGACTGGCGCCGCGATCGGCGTGCGTGCGCCCCAAGCTGGTGGCCACGCTCCGGGGATGAGGGTGGGAACGGATCGCCCGCTCCGGGAGGCGGGAGCGGACGAGAGCTGGCATGGAAGCCCGAATCTGAGCTGAGAGGATTTGGGGAGAGCCCCGAAGCAGGGCTTCGGGCATCCCCTAAGCCTCCCTAGCAGCCGGGGGGCCCTCCGGGCCACCCTCTCTGCGACCGCGCCTCGCGCCCTCCCTCCCGCGCCGGCCGAGCATGCCAGTTCCCTCGCGGGTCTGGCGAGGTCGCTCTCGGCGCCCGCCCGCCCGCCCGTCCCGGCTCCGAGCTCCGCCGCCATCCGGGCGGCTGCGTGTCTCCCTGCCCCGGCCCCCCCTCCCCTCCCCGGCAGCAGCAGCAGCAGCCGCCGCCGCCGCCGCCGCCACCACCACCACCACCACCACCCCTCCCCTCCTTCCTTCCCTCCGCCTCGGCCGCCCGGGTCCCCCCAGCTCCCGCCCCTCCTCCCAGCTGCCCCCCGCGGAGCCCGCCCGGGCAGGCTGTGGGAGGGAGCGGAGCCGGCGAGGCGGGCGGGCTGGCGCTCGCTCCCCGGGGGTCGGTGTGCGCTCCACGGGGAAGGACGCGCTCGCTGCCCCGCTTCTCCCGCCCCCCTCCCGCTCCTCCTCCTCCCTTCTCCCTCCTCCTCCCCGCTCCGGCGGCTGAGGCTGCGGCGGCGGCGGGGGGTGTGCGAGCTGAGGCCGGGGCCGGCGGGCGGGCGGCGGGCGGGCTGCCTGCAGGCGGAGGGCGCTGTGCTTTGTGCTTTTCGCCGCGAGGAGCAGCAGGCAGCAGCCAGAGCCGCCGCCACGGCAGCAGCAGCAGCCGCCGCCCCAGCGCCACCGCCGCGCCCGGAGGAGGAGCCGCTGCCGCCGCGGGAGGGAGCTGCGGCTGTGCCCGGCCGAGCGGGGGAGGGCGCCGCGGCTCACAACCGGGGAGGGAGCCGCCAGAGCGGGAAGCCCGGAGGCCGCGCTGCGCCGGGTAACCGAAGCGGCTTGGGACGCATCCGCGATCAGGGCCGGGCGGTGGGGAGCGAACAGCGGGTGCAGTCGACGCCCGGAGGGGTTCCGGGGCGACCTCCGGGCAGAGAACTGGGCGAGGGAGGACCTGGGCACTGGAGAGGACGCCGAGAACCGGGGGAGGGGAGGGCAGGAAGCGAGGCCTGAGCCGAGCTCCGGCCGCGAGCGGAGGAGGCCGCGCTTCTCCCAGCCGGCAGGCGCAGTTCTCGCCGGCCGCCGGAGGGGGCGGCGGGGCCGGTGAGCGCTGCTCCCCCGCCTCCGGGCCGCCGTCCTCCCGCCCTCTCCTTGGCTCGGCTCCCCGGAGGCCGGGGCGGGGGCGCCGGCGGGGCTGGGCCGCAAGCTCGGGGAGGAGGCGGCGGTTCCCGCCGTGGTCGCGCCTCTGCGCCGGGTTCCTCCGTGCGCTTCGGGGTAGCTGGGCGGTGGTGGCCCCTCTGGCCGGGGTGAGTGGCTCGGGGGCGGGGGTCAGGCCGCTTCTCCGGCTGCTCGCCCGCCCAGGCGGGCAGGGACGGCGTCGGGAGCCCGAGGGGGGGGGCGGCGGGAATCCAGATCCGGTCCCCGGGGGCGGTGCGGCCGCTGCGCTCCGGGGCCGGCGGCGGCTGCGTTGCGTCCGGGTCCCCGCCGGGTTGCGGAGGCGGGGGGAACCGGCCCGGGGGAGGCGGGAGGAGGAGACTGCGGCGCGTGCCCGCTTCTGCGGCCGCGCGCGCCCTTTACCCGCCCTTCCTCCTCCCCCGCCCTCCAGCCTGGGGCCTCCCCAGGGGAGGCGAGTAGGGGAGGAGGAGGAGGAGTTTGTGTGTGTGTGTGTGTTTTTTTTTTTTGCCTGGGTGGGGGAAGGAGAGCGGAGGGCGGGCGCTAGCTGCACGCGGGAGCTGGGAGCTGTCTCTCGCGTGGGCAGCGGAGGGCGCACGCTGCTGAGCCCTCCTGCAAGGGCTGTGGGGAGGGGGTTAGGGAGAAGAGGAGAGTTTTCTCCCACCCACCCACCCATTAAATCCACTAGGGTCCTGACAGGGTCTCTCTCAGAGTGGGGACTTGTGCCCCCCTCCCCTCTGGGGGGGGGAGGAATAGAAAGTCCCTCACTTCTCTGCCTGCCTGAGCAGAGGCTGATATTTCTCCTAAAGGGTGAGAAGGCTTTGAACCCGGATTGCCCGGCAGGCGTGACGGCGGAGGTGGCTGGAGGTGGCTAGACAGCTGGAGAATGAACGGAGAAGCCGACTGCCCCACAGACCTGGAAATGGCCGCCCCCAAAGGCCAAGGTAAGAGTCCCCACCCTTAGCCCTCTTTAACTTATAGCCCCTTTTCCCACATCGTTTGTCTCCAGGGCTCAATCCCCTTCTAAAGAGTTTCTCTGAATTGAGATAGGGGGAGAGTGTCTATAAGAGTCAAGCATCCCTCACACTGGGGATTTTGGCTCAGTCCAAATTATTAAGTCCAACCAACCCTAACCCCCTCCGGCGTTAGCGAGAAGGAGACCCCTGCAAGCCTTCCTTCTGGGGTTCCCAGTCACCCCAAGTATGTCCTCCCCGTGTCCTGAAATGGGAGGAAGGATGAGGAATGTGGAGGAAGAGTGAGAAGAGAGGGATTGAGAAGGATTTTCAAGGTGTTTTTTTTATCACTAAGAGGACAGGTTTTTTGGATGAGGTACTTGGGAAGGGTGTATTGGTGGTTTGAGACCCCAAGCCAAGTGAGTTATTTACATAACTAGACCCCCAATCAGTAGGGATCCATTGTGTATGGGGGCAGGGGGTAGGATGAAGTTAAACATCTGGCAGGCCAAGGGACATTGAGAGGAGAAGAGGATTATGGGTTTATGAGACCTGCCCCACAGAAACCCTGGCCCAGGCTACCAGATGTAAATGCAAATGAGGAGTCCTTTTGACTCTTAGCCTTGCATAGCTGTTCTCCCAGCTCACCTTCCAGGGTAGGCCTCACTGGAGCTGCATTTCAGTGACTGGAAATAGCTGGTCCAGAAGACCCCCTTTTTTGCCTACGTGGGGGATTGTGCTGAGAAGACAACTCAATTCTGGGGGTTCTCCCAGAGCAGGGCCCTGAGAGCCTTTGCCCACCTGCCTGCCTGCCTTGCCTTACAGCTTCCCTTTATAGAAATGAAAGAACCATTTCCATTCCACTTTTCTTACTTGCCCCAAATTCTCCTTTGGTCTTCCTTGAGGGGGGTGATGGAATATCCATGTCTCTAATGTTAGTTTCCAGCTGAGTTGGAGAGAAACATCTGCATTGGTTCTCCTTACTGCCCACACCCCATCCTCAGTTGTTGAACACTTAGAGTATCTACCTAGAACTTAGACTTGAACTTGGCGACACATTTAGAAATGTTGCCTTCCTGCTTCCTTCCCCTCTCTGAGAAGCTAGCTGTTTTCCCACAGGGCCCCAAATCACGGTAGCTTCATTTCCTCCCTTCCCTACAATAAGTAGTACCTCGTGGTAGTCAAGTCTGGCTTTCTAGGTATGATGCTACCTGGACTGGAATCCCTGCTCTAATTCATATATATGTCCACAGTTTTTACTTAGGGCTAGGCCATGTTTGGTTTGTCTTCAGATGGGAGGTAACCAAGGACTGGGATGCTCTGAGGAGGAAGAGTTGAGTACATAGGGACTGGAGAACAGAGGCTGGGTATAGTATGAGCCAGGCATGATCACCTTTCTTAACCCTTCTCCAGACCGCTGGTCCCAGGAAGACATGCTGACTTTGCTAGAATGCATGAAGAACAACCTTCCATCCAATGATAGTTCCAAGTTCAAAACCACTGAGTCACATATGGACTGGGAAAAAGTAGCATTTAAAGACTTTTCTGGAGACATGTGCAAGCTCAAATGGGTGGAGATTTCTAACGAGGTAACTGATACCCCCCTTCCTGACACATAGGAGCACACATCTATACAGACCCTTGCCTTAACCTTCCTGGTGGGGGAGATGAAACAGAAGTCTATGAACAGGAAGGAAAGAGACTGGGCGAGGTACTCATGTGGTCGCCCTTAAGCATTTTGGGAGGTGGCATGGTTGACAGCACTGGCTTAGAGTTCTCAGTTCTGCCACTTTCTAGCTTTGTGGCCTTGAATGCTCACTAGCTTGGAACTTCTGTTTCCTTAGCTGTTCTGGGGATTAAATGAGGTGCTGGCATGGACAACCACATTGAGGTCAGGTGGTCACCTTGTTGCTGTCCTTTGGTGTGTCTGGCTGCCTGGACCTCTGCAGTAGGCATGGGCCAGTGCCTGGGTGTCTACCTTGATATCAGGGGCTACCTTACCTGAATTGTGTGGCTGTTGGCCTCTGCCCCTCTTTTGATGAATTCAGTCTAGTGAAAAGTAGAGGAAACCCGTTGAAAAATGGGAATATGCTACTGGGTAGTGTCCCCTCTTCTGAACTCCTTCCACTCACCTCCCTTCTTCCAGGTGAGAAAGTTTCGTACATTGACAGAATTGATCCTTGATGCTCAGGAACATGTTAAAAATCCTTACAAAGGCAAAAAACTCAAGGTGAGTTTCCAGGAGGAAGAGCAGAAGGGGTAGGAGAGGAGTGGTCCAAGGAATGGATGGTGTCTGACCTTCACTGTGTCCTTGTCCCTCTTTCCAGAAACACCCGGACTTCCCAAAAAAGCCCCTGACCCCTTATTTCCGCTTCTTCATGGAGAAGCGGGCCAAGTATGCAAAACTTCACCCTGAGATGAGCAACCTGGACTTGACCAAGATTCTGTCCAAGAAATACAAGGAACTGCCCGAGAAGAAGAAGGTGGGGGGAGGGGGGCTAAGGTGGCTGGGAGGGAAAAGGCTGGGAGTAGCTGGTCTTGTGTGGGTCAGGAGGTGGGGCTCAGACAGAGGGACTTGACATCAGGGACATGGGTGGGTCAGCAGAGCAGAGTAGGATCTTGAGCAGCCACACCTGATCACCCACTCCCAGGCCCACACACCATCAAGTATAAAGTACAGGCACTGTCACAGCTGTAACCCAGGCTGAGACACCTGCTGGGACCAGCCACAGTCCACAGTGTTCTTTTATAGAGTTCTTCTCCCATGCATACATCCTCACTGTTAGGCCTACACAGCAGTTCTTCACCCTCTGACATGTCTTGACATGGTCTCATTTGATGCTTGCAGTATACTCATAAAGGCAACCCCAGGAGAACAGGTTATCCCGACTTTGTGAGCAAGAAACTGGGGTGCAGGAGGATATTGTGTCCCAGGTCACACAACTAATGATGCTAGAGCAGGACTTGGGTTTAGTGCTCCAGACTCCCTGTGTAGTGTTCTCATTGCTACATCCGCGTGTTAGGTGGGCTTCCTTCTCCATGCACACATTTGCCCAAGGATCCACATTGTTCCTGTTGGCCTCATGCAGACCATTGGAGGCTGTTAACCTTGAGCAGAGGTTGCCCTAGCCTCCCAGGAGATGGATGGTCAAGTACAGTGAGGTCAACAGTCCCTCAAAGAGATAGGCAGCAAAGCACTGGAGGATCCTGCAGCTGGTTCATGAGTGAGATGGAGTAGGGAGAGAAATGGACACAAAGAAGAGATGCTAGACAATGAAGATGGAGCCAGGGAGAGCTGATGAGGGGCAGCAGGAGAAACAAGACAAGAGTTGTCTACAGCCAGCTCTCAGGAGGTGGCACTGGCTGCTGCACTGTAAGTAGCCCTTTGCCTGGTTTGTGCACCCTGGCTGCAGGCTCTCGTGCCTTTGGTTCTGGACCCAGAAAGAGCAAGTTTGGCTGGGTAAACCAGCTGTCTCCAACTGCTGCCTGAGATGAGCAGGAGCCTGAATTGCTGGAGCTGTTCTTGACCCTTTGATGGGGATATTGAAGAGATGACTATACAAACGACACCCAGTCATTCATGGGATGGGAGGGAGAGGCAGAGGGTCTGAGGGCCAAGGAGGGACAAAAAAACTTATGTGGTAGAGTGGACAATGTGCTGATCTAGGGGACGTGAGACTTGGGCCTTTTCTGGCTCCCACTGAATCACTGTGAGTGACCCTCAGTAAGTCATTTTACTTCAGTCCTGGTTGTACCTGACTGAGGTGTGGAGGCTGAGCCTGAGCTCTGTGGTGCCTTCCAGCTCAAAAAGCTGCTATTGTGTGTAAGGAGGACTGACATTGGGGTGGAGCACGCTGGGCTCTACTCAGTTTTCTGCGGGAACCTCAGGAAAGTGGGCCTTTTCTTCCTGCACCTGGTGCCTCTTCTGTGAGAGGCAGGGGTTGGGCTCAATCACCGTGAACCCTTAGCCCCTTTCCAGTGCTGATTGTGAATCTAGAAAAAGGAGGGAGAAAGAGATGAACACTGAGTGAGAGGCAGGACAGGAGGTAGATCGGGAAGGAAAAAGACATTGGAAAGGAAGTAGAAAGGCGTGTGGAGAGGTAGGAAAGATGCAGGGAAGTCAGGTGATGGCTGGAAGGGAGGGCCAGGCAGGTGGAAAGGATGGAGGAGATGGGGAAGCCAAGTGTCAAGAGGAAGAGGGAAGGAAGATGGTGTCAGAATTGTGAAGGACGTCCAGGAACCCAGAGGCGGTGGATGGGGGGAATGTCCCAATTTAGGAGACAGATCTATTAGGATGTGATTTACGTTGCAAGAATTCACTCTGGGTTTCCTTCAACACACTCTTCCCCTTGTGCCTTGAAAGTGGGACTCAGCTAGCCCCTGGCCTATGGGCCACCTCTGAGGGGTAGACCAATATCAGTTGCCCCAGACATGGGAGGAGGGAGCAATGGAGGCAAGTCCTACACTTTCTCCTGACTCCTTATTTTGGGAGTCCTGAGGTGGTGGGGAAAGGTGGAGGGGTGGGTTTGAGGGGAGTCCCAGCCCTATCACTGTTTGCTGTGTGACTGGGTAATGTCATGCCCCCTCTAGGACTCCCTGTCTTAAATGGAGTGCATAGGAGGTATTCTAGGAGACCCCTGTAAGCTCCCACTAATCTGGGCTACTGTTGAGCCCTGCCCCTGCCGCCACCCCCCACTGGAAGGGAGGCCAGTGTCCCCTGCCTGCCCACTCCATCCTCCATTTGTCCAGTCGCAAACTAGGAGGCAAAATAGCTAGCAAGGAAGACTCTGGCTTTTGTAGCTCAGGCCTTGGGTTGTGGATGACCCGGTCCCCTCCTCCCCCCAGATGAAGTATATTCAGGACTTCCAGAGGGAGAAACAGGAGTTCGAGCGAAACCTGGCCCGATTCAGGTAAGGCAGTGGAGCCCAGAGAAGGGTCACAGGGCGCTGGGTTGTGACAGGATAGGGTAACACTGACCAGAGCCTCAAGCTTGCCATCCGAGAGGCATGGAAGGTGGGTCACGTGTAAACCCTAGTGGGTCATGCTCAAGGGCAGGGACAGTCAGGCAGCCACTGTCCCACTAGTCTCCAATTGATAGGCCTAGGAGCCTTGTTGGGTGGGGCAGCTAGCTGGGTCTGCCCTGGCAGGGTCTCCCTCCAACCGCTGATTGTTGCTCCCCATGCCCTGGCTAGGGAGGATCACCCTGACTTAATCCAGAATGCCAAGAAGTCGGACATCCCCGAGAAGCCCAAAACCCCCCAGCAGCTGTGGTATACCCACGAGAAGAAGGTGTATCTCAAAGTTCGGCCAGATGTGAGTGTCCGGCCAAGGGGTGGGGGCTGAGGGCACATGGCGGTGGAAAGGGGGGAGCCGCGCCAGGTCGGCTGGGCACGGAGCAGGAGAGGAGGCCCCTCCCCAGGGGTGGGCTGCATGGACAGGGCCTGGGCCAGCTGGCGTGCAAGCGTGTGCGTGCGTGTGTGTGAGCCTGTCCCTTTGCATCTAGGCGGGACTCCCGCCTCTCTGCCTTCCCCTCCTGGCCTGTGGGGGACACTCCTGTGACCTCCTGTGGCCTGAGGGGGCGGGGGCCTCTGTGCCCCCCACCCCCCTCCCTTTCCCTTGCCCCTGGCTGCCTGTGTGTGTCTGACGGCTTTTGGTTTGCAGGCCACTACGAAGGAGGTGAAGGACTCCCTGGGGAAGCAGTGGTCTCAGCTCTCGGACAAAAAGAGGCTGAAATGGATTCATAAGGCCCTGGAGCAGCGGAAGGAGTACGAGGTTAGGCTTCCGCTGCGCTCCTCCCCATCCGGCTCTTCATGAGCCTCTGCCCTTTGACTCTGTGGCCTCCGCACTCCGCGGGAGGCAGTCATTCCCCATCCCTCCGTTGAGGGAGGGGCCTTCTGGGCCCCTCACCTCTGCCCCTACCTTCCCCATGCCCCCCCCTCCCCATGAGATCTCAGGCTAGGGCAGGGCAGGGCACCACGTCTGCTGTGACAGACACATGGCCACCCCCCAGCTTTGCTCCCTGCCTCCCCTTCCCAGCGGCTCTCCCCCCTTCCTGGCCCCTGCTAACCCCACACCCCGTTGCCCTCCATCCTCCCACCTCATTCTGCAGGAGATTATGCGTGACTATATCCAGAAGCATCCTGAACTCAACATCAGTGAGGAGGGCATCACCAAGTCCACCCTCACCAAGGCCGAACGCCAGCTCAAGGACAAGTTTGATGGGCGACCCACCAAGCCACCTCCGTGAGCGCTGCCCTGGGGGCGGGGGGTGAATGGGCAAGTGGGCAGGTAGAGAGCTGGCAGGTGAAGGACCTTGGCCCAGGCTCTGTAAGTGAGGGGATCTGCTGCCTTGGGCTACCCTGTTGCTCACATAGATCCTCCTTCCTTGCTGCGGTTCTAATAGGAACAGCTACTCACTATACTGCGCAGAGCTGATGGCCAACATGAAGGATGTGCCCAGCACAGAGCGCATGGTGCTATGTAGCCAGCAGTGGAAGCTGCTCTCCCAGAAGGAGAAGGATGCCTACCACAAGAAGTGTGACCAGGTGAGCTGTGCAGGAACTACCCCTGGAGAGGGAGGACTCCTGGGGAGCCTTGGAGGTTTGAAGCATGAGGTCTCACCCCTTGGGTACCTGCTTCAAACTTGGTGGTGTGCTGGGTTTTGTGTCTGGGCAGACCAGATAATGTCATGCTTATGCTTACTATTTATGGAGGGACACAAGGCCCCATCCAGGCTCTAGATGGCTTGCTAAGGGCTCCTGCTCCCAACCACGGGAGGGTTTCCAGTGAGCCTGCCCCCAGACTGACCCTGACTCCCCTTCCTTTCCCAGAAAAAGAAAGATTATGAGGTGGAACTGCTCCGTTTTCTAGAGGTGAGTGGGTGAGGCAGTGGGTAAGGCCCTTTGAACAATTGGGAGCTGACTGGGAACTGAGCACGCAACCCAATGCTACCTCTTCTCCCTGGAACAGAGCCTGCCTGAAGAGGAGCAGCAGCGGGTCCTGGGGGAAGAAAAGATGTTGAACATCAACAAGAAGCAAACCACAAACCCAGCCTCCAAGAAGCCCTCCCAGGAAGGGGGAAAGGTGGGCAGGGAGCACCACTGAGCTGGTGGGGGCGAGGAAGGCAGGCTCCCTGTCAACACTCCATCAACTCTGACCTTCTTTGCACATCTACAGGGCAGCTCAGAGAAGCCCAAGAGACCAGTGTCAGCCATGTTCATCTTCTCTGAGGAGAAGCGGCGGCAGCTACAGGAGGAACGGCCAGAGCTCTCAGAAAGCGAGCTGACCCGCCTGCTGGCCCGCATGTGGAACGACTTATCAGAAAAGAAGAAGGTCAGGCTGACCAGACCAGAGGGGCTGCTAGGCGTCTGAGTGTGGGCCTCTTCTCTAGGGGCTGGCTGCACTTCCTCACTCCTGCCCAGTGCCAGCCACACTTGCGCCTGGGCTCAGATGCTGGGGCTGGGAGCCCAGCAGGCCGGAAGGCGGGAAGCTGTCAGCTGAGGCCTGTTGGCTCCCTAGGGAGCAGCGCTGGTGGGCGGGGCTGAGCCCTGGGCTGGAGAAGTCTGCACCAGCCGGCGCCTCTGCTGGTCCCACCCTTGCAGCTGTGGGAACCTTCAGCTGCTGGATGGGGGACGAGCGCCCCCTGGGGGTGGCCCGAAGGCTGACGCCTGGTGCCATCCCTCTGCAGGCCAAGTACAAGGCCCGGGAAGCAGCGCTGAAAGCCCAGTCGGAGAGGAAGCCCGGCGGGGAGCGGGAGGAAAGGGGCAAACTGCCCGAGTCACCCAAGAGAGCCGAGGAGATCTGGCAACAGAGCGTCATCGGTGACTACCTGGCCCGCTTTAAGGTATCGAGAAGGAAAGGGGTTGTTATGCAGCCTGCCCACGCAGGCCTCCTCCAGCCCCAGGTGACTCCTCCCACAGCTAACACCACTGTGTGCCCCCAGAATGATCGGGTGAAGGCGTTGAAAGCCATGGAGATGACCTGGAACAACATGGAAAAGAAGGAGAAATTGATGTGGATTAAGAAGGCAGCAGAAGACCAAAAGCGATATGAGGTGGGAAGGGGCTGCTGGTTAGTGTAGTGCAGTGGGGCAGAATGGAGCTGGGGCCCTCTCCCTCCACTTAAAACTTGGGAGTCCCCCTTTGGGTGTGCAGCTTTCTTCACTGCATGGGGCTTGGAGCCCAAAATCCCAGCCTTCGCTGTGTGACCCAGAATAAGTCTCTTCAACTTTTTTCTCTGAGCCTGTCACACATCAGTAAAATGGATATGACAATGGAAGTCATATGGGTGCAATTATGAAAGTACTTTCAAATGGCAGTGCCCAACACAGGTGTTAATTGTTAAGAAGTTGCTTCCTGGCTGTGCCTTAGTTTCTCTTCCTTCCTGGCACATAAGAGAGCCAGCTGAAGCACTGATGGTATGGGGCAAGAGGTAGGAATATGTTGCAAGGTGGGGATGGGATGAGTATAACCTTTTCTGGGTATCCCCACAGAGAGAGCTGAGTGAGATGAGGGCACCCCCAGCTGCCGCAAACTCATCCAAGAAGATGAAGTTCCAGGGAGAACCCAAGAAGCCTCCCATGTGAGTATGGAGCCCACCCTGGAGGTGGGGAGGGTCAGGGCTGGAGAACTTCTTGGATGGTATCCTGACCCTCCCTGCATCACCCCCACTTCCCAGGAACGGTTACCAGAAGTTCTCCCAGGAGCTGCTGTCCAACGGGGAGCTGAACCACCTGCCACTGAAGGAGCGCATGGTGGAGATTGGCAGCCGCTGGCAGCGCATTTCCCAGAGCCAGAAGGAGCACTACAAAAAGCTGGCCGAGGAGCAGCAGAAGCAGTACAAGGTGCACCTGGACCTCTGGGTCAAGGTGAGAGGGCAGGGAACCCTTGGAAAAGGGAGGCATGATGCTGGCTGGTCTGCATTGATGATTTTATTCAGTGTCCCAGCAGTCCTACAGGGTAATGATTACTGTCAAAGATGATAAAACCAAGGTTCAGAGAGGTTAAGGAACTTGCCCAAGATCACACAGCTAGTAAGTAGGAAAATCCAAATCAGACTGCCTTTTCCTTTGCAGCTGGGACCATGGGACCTCTCCTAGATTCTAGCTTGGCTCCCCTCTGTGCCTTGGTTTAGCAGTCAGATCTGTAAAGTGGAGAGTCACTTATATCCTCCCCAGCCACCCAGGCAGGTTGGCCAAGGACCCAGGGAAATAGCAAGGTTTAGGTATTCAAGAAGTTTGGCAAGCCCAGCCAGGCATGGCTCAGCAGTTGAGCATCAACCTGGGATCCAGGAGATCGCAGTTCGATTCCCGGTCAGGCCACATGCCCAGGTTGCAGGCTCGATCCCCAGTCAGGGGCATGCAGGAGGCATCTATCTGATCAATGACTGTCATCACTGATGTTTCAACTCTCCCCTTCTCCCTTTCTCTCTCTGGAATCAATAAAGATATATATATATATTTTTTAAGAAGTAGTTTAGTGAGCCCCAAACTGCCTCATCAGTGGCTCCAGGCTTGGTGTTGGGGTGGGAGTGACGATGTCAGGCTTGGGGGGGGGGGGGTATCATGTGTGGCTTCTCTGAATTGAGGAAGGCGCTGGCTCTGGAGCTTTCATTTGAGTAAAATAATAGGAGGGACATGAAAAACAACAGTTTTAGGACAGGGTAACTAGAAAAGGATTCAGAACATCTTTATCAGAAATACTGGAGCTTGGTTCTCAGGTCCCAGGGATTTTCTGCAGAGACCCAAGGTATAGGGAGACTGGGAAGGGTAATGGTAGGTAGTAGTAAATGCTTGGCCCACTGCCTGGCACTTGATCAGCAGTAGCTTGGGTGGTATTCTAACGCTTACCTCTTCCTTTGTCTCCCCCAGAGCCTGTCTCCCCAAGACCGTGCAGCATATAAAGAGTACATCTCCAATGTAAGTCTGGGAGTATGGTGGTACTGTAGTAAGGGGTGCTGGGGGGCGGCTGGGACTCATGGCTGCTCCCTTTGTCTGTATTTCCATCCTCTCCTACAGAAACGTAAGAGCATGACCAAGCTGCGAGGCCCGAACCCCAAGTCCAGCCGGACTACCCTGCAGTCCAAATCTGTAAGGAATCCCCGGCGGGGGGGGTCCTCAGTGCCTGGAGTGGTGTGGCAGGGACCACTGATGCACCTCTGTCCCTCCAGGAGTCTGAGGAGGAAGAGGAGGACGACGAGGATGAAGAGGATGAGGATGAAGAGGAGGAAGATGATGAGAACGGGGACTCCTCCGAGGATGGCGGGGACTCCTCCGAGTCCAGCAGCGAGGATGAGAGCGAGGATGGGGACGAGGTGGGGTGGATGGGCATGGTGGGAAGCTGAGGGTGGAGCCCTGCCGGGATGACCACCTGGTGACAGCATGTTTCTTGCCCCCCAGAATGAGGAGGATGATGAGGATGAAGACGATGATGAGGATGATGATGAGGATGAAGACAATGAGTCTGAGGGTAGCAGCTCCAGCTCTTCCTCCTCGGGGGATTCCTCGGACTCTGACTCCAACTGAGGCTCAGCCCCATGTGGGGCTTCCCTCTCCAACTGACCGCCTTTGTTTCTCCCCCTTGTTCCGTCCCCTGCCCTTGGCCTCCCCCACTTTCTTTCTTTCTTTCTTTTTTAAACAAAATATGGTGGGGGGAGGGGCTGGAGGAGCCCAGGCCAGGACTCTGCAGCCTCAGAGACATCAGCCCTGGGGGCCCTCCAGGGAGTGCAACCATCAGACTGAGCCATCACTGGACTGGACTGTCCCACCCCTCTTCTGCACTTGCGGTTCCGGCATGGACAATGGACCTGGGAGTGGGGTGGAGGGTCCCAAAGAGTTCATTGAGGCCCTCTACACCTGCAGCCCAACTTAAGGGAGGGGGGTGGAAGCTTGGGGAGAACCCCTCCCTTCCCAGAGGGGCTTGCTGCCTGGACCCCCCACGTTGGAATTGGAGGCAGGGAACATGGAGAGAGGAGGGCAGGCACCTATGAGAAGATAGGTACTGCTGCATAGCCCTCTCTCCTGCCCCCTGCAGGAAGGAGCTACCTGGACCCACTCATGGGGGGAGGGGGCAGAGGTGTTTTTTATATATGTGTATATATTTTTTTTTAAGCTCTGAGCTGTCAACGAGACGTTTCCTACCGATCTCGGCTGCCGTCTCTGTTGTCATTTCTGGGAGAGGGAGGGTTTAGGGGTGTAGGTTTGGGACTTTTTAAAAACTTGATACGTATGGAAAAGTGAGTGTGTGTGTGTGTGTGTGTGTGTGTGTGTGTGTCCTGTACATAGCATGGGTGTACCTGTGGATGTGTGCAAAGGCACATGTATATGTGTGTGTGTAAGAGAGAAGCGGGAGCCCATGTCAGTCCATGAATCTGGTAAAAGGGTTGGTGAAGGCCAGGGAGATCCTGGTGGGAACAGGCTGGGGCAACCCCATTCTCCACATCCTCTGCTTTGCCTAATCTCTGATTCAATTTAAGGGGGTGTACTCAAGCCAGTCTCTGATGCTTCTTACCAGCTCCCCTCTGCCAGGGCCATATGACTGAGCTGCTGCTGGTCTCCAATATCCAGCAGGATGACAGGGAGGGGGACAGACCAGGTGAAAATTAAAGCTTTTATTTGGTGGGAAAGACCTCTCAAGCTCATTCAAGGGGTCACCTGGCCACCCTAGGCTCAGAACCTGGGCTTCAAGAGGTGTATTGCAAGCTCTTATCCCTCCTGCCTTTTCCCCACATTCTCCCAGCTCCCCTGCCCCCATTTCCTTTGATTTCTCAGGTCTGCACCATTTCCCCCCAACCCAACCCACAGCTGGAGAAGAGGCCTGCAAAAGCTGCTTTTGCAGCTGTCCCTCTAACCCTTCCCAGCTATCCCCAAATTTTTGGTACCCTGATTCCTAGATTCTTAATAAGCCAAGCCACCTTGTCTCTGTGGGTTTTATTTTTTTTGTCTTTGATTAAATTTTGGCTTTTTTTTTTTGCAATCATGTCAGTGACCTATTTAATTGGGGCTCTGTGCTTTTCCACCTTCCCCCTCTGAATGAAAGCCAAGAGATGGGGGAATAGTGGGAACTCTACCTAGGGGGTGGGATAGGAAAGGTGGATCCTGCTCCCAAAGGAAGGCAAACAATCTACTTTGCCTTGGACGTGGTGCTGGGGTTGGGGGAGCTAGGGAGGGATACTCCCCACTCCCGCTCCCCTTCCTTTGTCCCTATCCTGGAATTAGGCACAGGGGTTCATAGGTTCTATTTCTTACCAAGAGCCCCTGCAAAGAACCCCATTCCCTGTTTGAGTGTCCCTGTGCTGTTGTGTTTTAGTGGAATGTGTTTTCATTTAAAAACAACTTTGGGGCGCTTTTTTTTCCCTGTTTTAAAAATTCAAAAATTCTTACAGTACAAACAGGGCTGTGGGGGTGGGGGTGTTGGTGCTGTAAGAGGTCACTCTGAGTGCATTTTGGCACTGGGATGGGATGGCTGGGGTGGGAGGACCCCCGCTCCCCCCCATTTTTTTTCTAATATTTAAGGAGTGTTTTTGTAGGTTTCAGCAACCACCACAACTTGAATTTGTATTATGGGAGGGGGAGGGAGTGGCTTAGAGGTGTCTGCCTAAGCTTAAGGCCAACTGTGGAAGTTTTGTTTTCCCTTTTTTTGTACAATAAAGTGAAAAACAAAGGTTTGACTGCTGTGTGGTCACTGGAATCAATGAAGGTGGGAGGCAGGGTGACCCAGCAGTTTCCATGTGGAAAGAGCCTTGAAACCAGCTTGTTTGCCTCTTTTTTCTCCAGAACCATCTTCCTTTTTCCTGAGAATTCCATGGGCAACCTACCTTCACATTGTTTTGTGTTACTGTTCTTGTACTTTCTCGTTTCAGTTTGTTCACCTTGGGTTGTCAGACCATTAAGGACTGAAAAGAGAACAAGTGACATTTTCTCCCAGAGTACATGACGTTGGGAAATTGGGAGTGATAAACTATTAGGGTCAGGGTTTCACCTGCAAGGACTTATCACCATCACCGGGAGCTGGGGCAACCCTCCCACCTTGAGGCCTCAGCCTCACCCAAGGTTAGAAGTGACTTTCCTAACTCCACCCAGACCTCTGATGGGAAATGGGCTGGGCCTTGATGACTCGCTCTCTGCTGTTAAGGAAGACAGCTTTCCCTGCACAGGCCTTGGCTGGGTTCCTGGAACCACCAAGGCCTGAAGACCCAGGTCCTGTCCAAGAGCTCTTGTCTCAACACCACACTCCTATTCTTGGCAAAGCTTCTGAAAAGCTCATTGCCCCTCACGGTCTTCTATTTCCTCACCTCCCACTCACCACTCCCCTGCGATGACTCTAGGGTCAGATGTTCATCATTACATCCAGTGGGGACTTGTCTATCTTGATCTCTTAGTCTACTCTGCTGGTATCAGCTCCTCCTCATTCGATCCTCGGTGTTCATGTCACTCAATGAACCTCCAATTATCACCCATAGGTAAGCATCACAAAAGGCCACTCTTCCAAGCCACAGACCTGCATAGACCTCTGTGATATCTTGCAGGCATCTCACACCTTAAGACACAAAATAATCACCAACCATCTAGTTATTCAAGCTAGAAACCACAGTTTCAGCTTTGACTCCTCTCCCCCTTTCACTTCCACATTTATTCCTTTGCCTAGACCTGTCCATTCTGCTTCCTGTAGCTCTCTGAAACCTGTCTACCCTTCAACGGCTGCCATCCCTATCCTACTCAAGGCCACAACATTGCTCAACTTCTGCAAAGACCTCTTGAAGTTGGTCTTCCTGCTTGCACTCTTGCCCTCTACAGACCATTCTGCACACAGCAACCAAGTTGTCTTTTAAAAACAAATTTATTATTTCTGTACTTAATAATTTACCATGTCTTACTTACCATGACCCTACAAGGTCTGGGCCTGCTTCCCTTCTCCCACCTTCTTTCACCCCACTCTTCTAACCAATCACAATTATCCAGCAAAGTAATCTCTTTTGTTCCTCAAATATGCCTACCACTTGTTCTCACTGCACAAAATGCTATCCCCCCAACTCTACACATAGCTGGTTTTCCCATTTTTCAGGTCTCAGATCAAATGTCACCTCACAAACAGGCCTTCCCTAACCACCCTCTCTAGAGAGGCGTCTTCCTACAGCTCCTTGTTTATGTATTTATTTTCTATCTCCCCAGTAGAAGATATCTTTTCTGCTTGTTCATTACAGTAGTCCCAGTAAAACTACCTGGCACACATTTCGTACTCAAGAAATGTTTGTTGAATAAGTAAGTATGGCTTACAAAGCCCTGGGGGATCTGTTGCCCCTGCTGGCCTCTCTGCCCCAATTCCAGTCACACCAGCCATCCATGTCTCAAACATACCACACTCTGTTCCCAGGCCTGTACACATAACGGTTCCCTCTGCCTAGAATGTTCTTCTTTATTTCTCCACCTAAGTTAATTCAGGGCCCCACTTAAAAGATCACTTCCTCCAGGAAAGCCTCCCCTGATCCTGACAAAAAAATCTCCATGCCATTTGTTTCTTCAGGAACCTGGATGCCATCACACTCAATTTTCCACATCAGGCTTTTGCTAGGCTGTAAGTCCCAGTAGGACAAG
Source organism: Miniopterus natalensis (assembly GCF_054644295.1). Lineage (NCBI taxonomy): Eukaryota > Metazoa > Chordata > Mammalia > Chiroptera > Miniopteridae > Miniopterus > Miniopterus natalensis. The sequence continues at coordinate 22,025,988 of NC_142097.1, forward strand.
TATGTCTCTCTGTAACCCCAGGGCCTTACCCAGAGCCTGAACCAGTGCAGTCCTTAGTGTTTATTGACTGGTGCTAACTGTGGAGACTGGGCATGTGCCCAAAGAGGTCAGCACCACAGAGCATCCCAGGCCAAGTGCCGAATGAATAGTACAGTCCAGTTGTAAAGGAGTTTGGTCTGAGGATGGCCACAGGTGGGATTTAGGTAAACGGAGAAGAGAGGAAGGTTTCCAGGGTATGTGTAAATTCCTTAGGGCAGGATATACTAGGTATATTTAGAGAAAGAGCAGCATCTTTGGAGTGGAGGTACCTGAAGGCCTCACTCTGCACCCAAGTTCAACTACCTCTGAGAGTCTCCACCAGCTGATCCCATAGTTAATTCCAACATATCTCAAAATGAACTTTGTCTTTCTTCTGTATCCTCACCTCTCCTCCTCATAGTTCCCCACCTTGGTTAAAGGTGTGTTCAGGGTCTCTCTCTCTCCTTTAGCCCAAACACCTCAATTGATATAAAAAACCTACTGCTTCTAAGGTTGTATCCAGACTCCACATTCCTGAGTGATCTACTTAAATGCAAGTCTGTTCAAATGATTCCCCTTGAAGACTCATCATGGCCTAAAGCTCTAAAGCCCACAAACTCCTCAGCACACCCTTAGTCCTGTGTGGTCTGACCTATGCACCTCCTGCTGCTTCCCCACCCATTCCTATGTTCCAGCCAGAATCCAGACTGAGCCATATTTCTGAAACTTGCTGTTTGGGATGTTTAGTGCCAGTACCTACTTGGCTTACCTTCACCTGGTTCATCTCCCACTACAAGAAGCCTTTCCTGACCAACTCTTTTACATCATTTGATCCCTCATCCTAGCCACCTCTGTCTCCTATGTATATCTCTGTTTTTATCACATGGTTTGGTAATTATTTTCCTACAGGTCTGTCTACACCACAAATTGTGAACTTGGGAAAGTATAATTGTCATATTTCATGATTGCACCCCAGCACAAATATTCTTACCAAGCTCCATAACAGTTAAGATTTACAAGGCACTCAACACTGAGCTAAGTTTCACATGCACTGACTTGTCAATCCTCACAACAATCTAATGAGATAGGTGCTATCATTATACCCGGTGACAGTAGAGGAAACTGAGGCAACAGAGCCCATTTGCCCAAGTTCATTTGTCAAGACCAGAGATTTAAATTCAGATCTGATTCCTGGTCTTAATCACTCAGTACTAGCTACTCCATAAATGTCTGCTAAAGATTAAAGAGCCAATGATGGTCATAAAGTATATGATTTAAGACTTTCCTCGTTTAATCTTATCTTTTGAGGGGAGAGGGCTGTCATACACCCGTTCCAGGACTCCAGACAGAGAGTAACCGAGATGGAAGCTGGAAGCGCCAGTCTAGGCATCTACTGCGGCTGGGAGGCTGCGAAAGGCCCTTTCCTCCAGAAGGTAAAGCGGGGCTGTGAGCGCTGGCGGATATGGGCACACCCAGGAGAGTAGCACTGGATCCGGGGAAGGGTCTGTCTGGCCGGTGCCAGGCAGTCTGAGAGGTGGGGGTGGGGGGTTCCAGCGTGGGTTCCGGAAGCAGGAAAGGAGAGCAGGTGTGGGATCTATATTAGGATGAGGGCGGGGAGGACGCTCTGCTCAGAAGGGCACAGCTCGGCCTCCGCCCTCAGCGGAGGACCCTCATCTCTGGTGTTTGTTGGTTCGCAGGCCTGGAGTGGGCTGAGACCCATCCAGAAACAGGAGGAACAGAGGTTCAGACGAGCCCCTTCAGATTCTTTTGCCCTGAGGTGCTAATTGCGCCCCACTTTAACTCTGGCCTCTTCACAGAAGTGGCTGCACGCTTCAGGGTAAACGCTGGATTGGGGGGTTGGGGGGAATAGAGCCGGGAGCCCCGAGGGAAGGGCGGGAGAGCCTGGGCCGGAAGGCGTCCCAGGCTCGGCTGGGAGCCGGCGCTCTCTTTAGACGCCACCCGCTGCCCCCGCCCCGGAGCCGGCCGGGACGGCACAAAGTCTCCGCCCCCAACGCACCGCGCACCTCACCTTGAACGCCGCCCCACTCACCGCCAACCTATTGGGCCGGCCGGGCCGAGGAGAGACGACGATTGGTCGGGGTGGCTCCCGAAGGCTCCGCCCCCCGTCCCCGCCCCCGTCCCCGTCCGCCGGTACTTTGGACGGCGGCGTGGCGCCCCTCCTCCCCGCTCGGTCCCCGCCCCCTGGAGCAAATGCTGCCGAGCTGCGGCCGCGGGGCAGATGCACGCGCTCGGGCCCTTCTAGCAGGCGCGAGCCATCGCTGGGCGCGCGAAAGCGAAAGAAGGAAGAGGAAGGGAGGGCGGGGGCGGGGTGTTGAGGAGGGGCGGGAGGAGGAAGAGGAGGAGGTTGGAGCGCGCTCGCGCTTGGCCTCGAGCCCGCGCGGAGGGAGGGGGAGAGGGGTGCGCGCGCGCACGCTCGCGTTCTCGCTCGCTCCATCCATCCATCCTCCGGTCGCGGCACGCGCGCGCGCTCCGGGCTCGCGCCGCACCCCCCGCCCGGGAGAGGCGGGCTGGAGTGGGGGGCGGGGGGAGGGGCGCGCGGACGGCGCGCGGACTGCGCGCGGGCGGGGTGAGGTGAGGAGGAGGAGGAGGCGGCGACGGGACGAGAAGGGAGGGGAAGGGGCCATGGCCGCCCGGTGAGGCGGCGAGGCGGGGGGGCGGCCCGACCCCCCGGCCCCGGGCCCTGGGCCCCGGGGAGAGGCGAGGACGGACCGACGGACATGGGGCTCCGGAGCAGCCGCCGTCGCCGCCGCCGCCGGAGGACGCGGCCCTGAGAGGCCGCCGGGCCCCGGCGCGGCCCCCCGGGCGGGGTGAGTACGGGACGGAGACGGACGGGGGAGGGGCCTGCGGGGGGCGGGGGGCGGGGCCCGAGGCGGGGCTTGGGCCCCCTCCCCCCCAGGTCTGGGTCAGCGCCCCTTCCCCTCCCCCCCAGGCCGACGCGGAAACGCCCGGCTTCCCCCGGCTTCCCGGCCCGGCCGGGGGCCCCTGCTCTCCCCCTGTCTGGGTCCCCCCTGGGCGGGGCAGGGCCAGCCGGGGAGGGGGCGCGGGGCCTTTGTTAGGGAGCCAGGCCCCAGCCCCCGGGACAATAGAGACACCCTCCCGGACTCCTCTCCCGGGCCGTCCGGGGCTGTCGGCGGGTGGGGTAGAAGAGGGGCCGGGACGCGTCCCACTTGCCCACTCTCTAGGGGTCGGTCTGTCCCGGACCGGCGCCGGCCTCCGGCGGCTCGACTCTCCTCCCCCCAGTCGGTATGATGCAGCAGCAGTGCCGCAGGGACGGGGGAAGAGCCGAGGCCCGGCCTCCTACCCTCCCCAGTGCCCCTGGCTCATTTGTCAGTCCCCACCTCACTCTAGGCCGGCTGCTCCTTAAACTCGTACCCACCGTTCAGAGGGGCCCCGGACTGTGGGCACTGTTTCTAAATCCTTTGGTGGGGATTCCTGGACTTTGGAGCTCTTGGAGAGACTTCCGGGCAGGTCCTGAGGGAGGGAGGGTGGTTATCTAAAAGAAGCACAGGTAAGGGGAGTGCCCACTCCTGGCATGCCATCCCACCGGGCTCTACCCCCACTCGCTCGTGGTGACTAGAAATGTCCCTTTAGCTCTAGGTTTCGTGGGCTCTGCTCCCCTCCTGTAGTGGCAGGCCTATTACAAGGGAAGACAGTGGGGTGAAGGTTGTAGGGTCTTAGGGCCATTTCTACTTCTGGTAGCAGTACCCCCCCAAGTGGACATCCTGGCTGAAAGCAGAGGTGACTCTGAGGAGAGCCTAGGGAAGGGGGGGCTGTATTTAGGAGTCTGTGCAGTTCTTTGCCACACCCTATGGGGCCTTGGAGTTCCTTCTCCTCCCCCTGCTGCATTGCACCATGGGTATCAAAGAGGGGTTTGAGTTTTGGGGACCTGGGGTGAACTGCTGCCTCCTATAGACCCAGACTCTGATTGGCAGTAGAGTCCAGGGCCTGAGTTAAGGCCTGGGAAAGACTAGGCCATCTTTGGGTTTCAGGCCCTGAAGGACCATCCAGACTTAGTGAGCCTAGGCCTTAGGGAGGGGTATATTCTGATGTCAGGATTAAGCTCTGGGTAGTGAGGTATGGAGGGGAGGTGATAATGTTTAGAGGTGCCTTGGACTCATACCAACACCCCCACCCCCATGTGTGCAGCCGTGTTGCCGCCCGCTGTGCTATGAGCAGTCAGAGCGCCGTCTCCACAAGAGTTTACAAATGAAAATGGAGGAAATGTCTTTGTCTGGCCTGGATAACAGCAAACTAGAGGTGAGGGCTCCCCCACGTGTGCCTCTAGTTCTTTCTCTTGATGTCTCTATGTCGTCGTATCTGGCATCCACACCAAAGAGGAATTTGGGTAGTCAGCCTTGTTCCTTAAAGGGAGTAGGGCCAGCTGAAAAGGCCCAAGGATCCAGAAGAAGAAAGAAGGCAAAGTCAAGATGGGGGAAATGGCAAAGAAAGCATTATTTTTGGCCAGGGTCAATTGGCAGGAGATTTGGTTGGTGAGAGTTGCTTTCAGTCCACGGGGCCGTGACTCTTGTGACTATGGATGTTCTCCCCTACACCCAGGCCATCGCTCAGGAGATATACGCTGACCTGGTCGAGGATTCTTGTTTGGGATTCTGCTTTGAGGTACACCGGGCTGTCAAGTGTGGCTACTTCTTCCTGGACGACACGGATCCTGATAGCATGAAGGATTTTGGTGAGCTTCAGGGTTGAAGGAGAGCAGTCTAGCCCTGCCCTAGTAGTGCTTGGAGGTTCCTCCTCTGGAAATCACATCACATGTAGAGCCTGGAGCTCCTGTGAGCTTAGGCAGGGAGTTGGAAGAGGCCATGGGTGGGAATGAGGTGAGGGTCTCCTTCCTGCCCTTATCGCCACGCCTCTCCTGTCCCCAGAGATCGTGGACCAGCCGGGGTTGGACATCTTTGGACAGGTTTTCAACCAGTGGAAGAGCAAGGAGTGTGTTTGCCCCAATTGCAGTCGCAGCATTGCCGCTTCCCGTTTTGCTCCCCATCTGGAGAAGTGCCTAGGAATGGGTCGGAACAGCAGCCGAATCGCCAACCGCCGGTAAGGCTTTTCCCCCTGCTAACATCAGAGCTGCTCATCTTTTGCATCTTGTAACATGTTGTAGTCCTCTGCGGGCATTTATAGGGTACTGAGGGTGGATTGTGCTTGGCCCCAGATTTTCCACTCTATGGGGACAAGAGAGAGGTGGCAGCGTTGGCCCTTTCTCTTTCTTACTCTTGTCAGGATTGCCAATAGCAACAGTATGAACAAGTCTGAGAGTGACCAAGAAGATAATGACGACATCAATGACAACGACTGGTCCTATGGCTCAGAGAAGAAAGGTGTTTGGGGACCTGGGGAAACCTGGGGGACACTGGGGTGAGGTGGGCCAGTGGGAATTGGGTATGTAACGATCGCAAGTTGTTACTTTGAACGAGGGTGGAGAACATAGTTTTGTACTTTTCTTTCGGTGCCCTTAGATTGGGAACTTAAAGTGACCCTGCCCTTTATCCTTTTGTCCTACACAGCCAAGAAGAGAAAATCAGACAAGGTGAGAGCCGGGGCAAGCATGAGGGAAATTTGGGCGAAGGACAGATACCCTCCCCTTTGGGCAGGGAGTCCTCGGGTGTCTTGACTCAAGTCTGAGGTCATTGGGTGCCTCTGGGTTCTGGGATAAGGGTATCTGTGGTGGGCAGGAGGGCAGCAGAGGCCTTGGGAGGATGGGAGTGGATATGGGTAGAAAGAGAAGGAATTTGAGGATGTTTCTTTGTCAAATCTTTTTTCCTTCCCTGGGTTCTCGGCTCCCCCTTATCGTTACCCTTTCCCCAAAGCTATGGTATCTCCCATTCCAGAACCCCAATTCCCCTCGAAGATCCAAGTCTTTAAAACACAAAAATGGTAAGTGGGGCTGGAATAACATTAGTGATTCTAGCTCTGTTTTCTGGGACTCATTGCTGGAGGGTGGAGGTGGGAGGCTTGGAAGACGGGGATATCGAGGGAGGGCCTGTGATCCTTCTGTCACCCCCACTTCCTTTCTGGTTATTTTCAGGGTTCTCTGTCTGTACCTCTGCATCAAACACCCTTCCCCTTCTTTTTTCTTCTTCAGGGGAACTTAGCAATTCGGATCCTTTTAAGGTGAGTGAGCAGGGCTGTCCTTAGGTTCCTTCTGATTTTCCCTGTTGTGGGTTGGGCAGGATTTAGACAAGTAGGGATCAGAATGCTGACAGCCAGAAGTACTCAATGGGGTATTTAGATCTTGCATATTTATGTTCTTTCTGGGCCCTAGCCCCTCACCATGTGCAGGTGAGATGGAAGGCATCATTGAAAAACTGGCTGGGATATCTTAAGGCCTCCTCACTTAGAAAGGGTTGAGAGGATCTGGTTCTCCACCCCATCCCCACCCTCCTTTCTTTGGCTTCTCCTTCCCTAACTTGTACCTCTGGTTCTCCCCCAGTATAACAGCTCAACTGGGATCAGCTATGAGACCCTGGGACCTGAGGAGCTGCGTAGCCTGCTCACCACGGTAAGGGACCGGGGGACGGGAGGCCTTTAGGAGTGGGCTGAAGCCACAGGAAGTCGTCAGGGCCCTGGAGGAGACTGGGGACAGCAATCAGGGCCATATAGTTCTCTCTTTGGAATTAGGTTTCCTGGCCAATGGTGGTCTGGGACTGTCTGCTCTGGACACCTTGGGGCCATTTCTGTTTGTGCAATCTAGCATTTATACAGAAGAAAACACCTAATGTCTAGAGTAGGTTCCCCTCCATCCCTCCTTTCAGCTTATATTCCTCTTCCAGCGATGTGGGGTGATTTCTGAACACACCAAGAAGATGTGCACAAGGTGAGCTCAGAACCGAGAAAGGGGCCCAGGGGGCCCTCCTGCACACTCACCCCTGGGCATGGGTCGGGAGTACCCCTGGACTTGAGCAATGGGACTCTCACCCTTCCCCTCCCTTCCTCTAATGGTCAGGCCTTAGGCTACAATCTGGCTGCTCTCCGTTCATCCCTTCCCTATTGTTGTCCATCCCTCCCGCCTCTGCTGAGGGAAGGGGCTTCACCTGAGTTCCTTAGGCCCTTCCTGCCTTGTCAGAGTCTGATCATTCTCTCCCCACCAGGTCCCTGCGCTGCCCCCAGCACACGGATGAGCAGCGGCGAGCCGTGCGGATTTACTTCCTCGGACCCTCCGCGTAAGTGACCCTCCAAGAAGGGTGGTAGGTTGTGAAAGTTTAGGATAATGATTGGTATTTGTAAAGCCCTTCTCTGGCCCATCTCCTTTCCAGCGTCCTGCCAGAGGTTGAGAGTTCCCTGGATAATGACAGCTTTGACATGACTGACAGCCAGACCCTGATCAGCCGGCTTCAGTGGGATGGCTCCTCTGATCTCTCACCCTCTGATTCAGGCTCCTCCAAGACGAGTGAGAATCAGGGATGGGGTCTAGGTAGGTGATCCAGCTGGGCCCAGAGCAAAGGAGTGGGGGCACCTTTTGTTCTCCTACCGCACCTTGCCCTCATCCCTTGTGCCTCTTTCTGTTTAGGTACCAACAGCTCCGAGTCACGGAAAACCAAGAAAAAGAAATCCCATCTGAGCCTGGTAGGGACTGCCTCCGGCCTGGGCTCTAACAAGAAGAAAAAGCCAAAGCCACCGGCACCCCCTACGCCCAGCATCTATGATGACATCAACTGACTTGGGTGCAAGGGATAGCCTTTGGCTAAGCAGAGCCCTCTCTCCCGACCCCCACCCAGGTGGCATAGCCTGGCAAATGGACGGCTGCTGGGGGCCTGGGCTTGGGAAGCTTGGTGGGCCAGGCAGGCAGAGGATCCAATTATGTGCCCCTGGGGGGTGTCAGGGTCCTCTGCGATGGAGTACAACCCCTTGGCATGCAGGACTCAGACCTGGACATGTTATGCCTTGGACATAAGTTTGGTGGGGAGGCGGTTTTCATATTTATTCTGTGAGTTACTGGATGTCCAGCTAGGCCAGGGGCCTGACCTGGGCACTCTGCCAGGGCACTGCCTGCCCCCCACCCCAGGAACTGGACTAAGCCCTGCCAAGGAGCATCGTGGCTACCTGGGAGGCTATGGGTTCGAAGCTGAGCCTGGAGGGGCCCTCCCCCAGCTGCCCTCAGCAATGTGAATGGGTCCGGTGCTTGGAGCTGAGGGGCAGGGCTGGGTGTGTCCTGTCTGTGTGCAGAATCCTATCAAATGCCCCAAATCCCAGGGGTAGGCAGGCACAGTGAGCTGTCTGCTGAGGTAGGCGTCCAGAACTGCCGCCGCCTTCCCTGCCCCTCAGAGGGGCAGCCCTTTTCCCTCAGTCCCCATGGGCCTCCTCAGCAGCAGGAGCTGTCCTTTTGTTGTTGGGTGCCAGGAAAGGGCCTCCAGCCTCTACAGCTTCAAAGAATGGGCACGGGGGAGGGTAGGAAAAGGGAGCTGTGTATCAAAAAGACTCCCCCTACCTTTTCTCCCTGACCCAGGGCTGGTGAGGAGTGGGGCCCCAAGGTGTGAGGGAACGGTGCTGCTTTATTTGAAATGTTTTCTTACCTCATTCCCTGCCCCAGGAAGGGGCTCAGCCTCACCCTCCTGGGGTGGCCCCATGTTCCTCCTGCCTACCCTGCCCCACTGGCCTTCCAGGGCAGCCCATGTTCCCAACTGCTGCTTGCCACCCCCCTCTTTCACCTTGACCAGCTTCAGTTCTTCTCAATGCTCCTGCCTCCAAAGCCTGCCCTGTTTCCCCTTCCTTAGCCGCTTTTAAGTTATTTATTCTGTACTTGTGGTTTGGGGCTCTGAGGAAAATCCTGTTTTTTTACCTCTTCCCCTTTGCCTAGGAGTGGGGTGGGAAGGGTAGTCTCTGTGCTCTGGGTTATCAGTGGAGGGGAAGGGGTATCATGTCTAGGCATTGCCCCTCTGTGGACTGCCATGCCAGTGTGCCCACCTGCCTGGTCTACATCCTGAAGAGATGTACCGTCCCACCTCCATACGGGCACTATCACTCCCAGGAGCTGAGCTGGAGGAATGCAGTCTGGGCTGGGAGTAGAGCTGACTGACACGGGTGGAGTTGACCCTAAGCCAAGTTCTCTGGCATTTGCTGGATGTGTCCCCTGCCCTCCTCCCAGGAGGAGTTATCCCACATTGGGTAGCTAGTACCCAGGACTTGTTGGACTGATTTGGGTTAGGGATCCTAGAGGGTTAAGGGAGCAACATAGATGGGGTTGTAGTACCCTGTCTGGAACCCCAACCTCCCCCTGGGGTGGTTCTACTTATGAGTGATGCCTGGTTACAAATTGGTTTTTAACCCAAGAATTGTGATTATTTTTTAAAAAGCCAAACAAATTTTGTCAGGAGTTAGAATAAATCCTGGGGCCTGGGCTCCTCTGTTCTTGACCCACAGTCTTCTCCCTCTAAGGGGAAGCCAGAGGTAAAGGAGGATTTCAGCCAGCCTCCAGCCTGCTTCCAAATGACGTCCTGGAAGTAGGTTGAAGGTGAAGGGAGGAGGGCCAGGGGCCATTCTCCCTTCTGAGAGGCAGCTGTGTAGTTCAGGCCCTAATGTACCCTTTTCCCTCTGGCCTCTCCCATTCCCCCCTTCTGGTTGGAGGAGGGAGAAGTGGGAAGTAGTTTGGGAACTGGTTTGTCCACATCCACTTCCCCATTGTTCCTTAGCCGGCCCTCAGGGCAGAGCCCCCTGCCCAAGCTGGGTAAGAGATGGGCTTGGTCCAACAGGGACCCTGAGAGAACAAATCCCTTTCCTTTCCAGGAGAGTATGCCCCCTACCATGTAGTTGAACAGGGGCTAAGAGCTCCCCACTTCCCTCCCTCTAACAGCAGGCTGTGTGGGTTTCAATTCCCATCCTTCCCACCCTGGCTAGGTGTCGTCCACCCTGTACCCTATCATGTGTCTGAGTGTGTGTGGGGGGGTTCTGTACTAATTTCCATGGCCGGTGGCTTTTCCTTCCATGCATCACTCCCCCCCGCATGCCCAGGGGCCACCCGCCTGGCATTACCGCATGCTGGGGTCATTGGGGGAGGGGGGTGGGGGCTCACGCTGTCCTGTGGTCTTGAGATTTTTATTTTTGCATATGTAATCCATCTTGTACAGGTAGCTAACTTTGTAAACGCTGTGTATTTCCCCTGCCCCCATGGCTGCTGGTGTAAATAAACTGCATCTCCCGTTGGTAGCCCGGCCTACCCACCCTCATTACCATGTTGCTGGGGGCACAGCAAAGCCATTCTCTTAATGTCACAGAAGGAGGCTCCACAGCCACAAAATGGAACTTTATTCAGTCACAGACACTGACCCTCCATCCAAGAGCCCAAGACAAGGGCCTGGGGCACAGTACTCCATACTCAGAGCTACTCCTTGGAGCTGGGCAGTGTAGGTCACTGGCTGAGAGCCAGAGCTGTTTCTTGCTTACAGCCTTAGGCCTAGGGTAGTAGCAGCAGCTGTGGCCTGGCCTCTCCCAATGCTGGGGGCTTGGCTTTGTGCCCCAATCCCCTTCCTGATGGAGCTCTATAAAGGACTATTAAAAAACAAAACAAAAAACACAAGCAAAGTGCTTTGAAAAAAGGGAGAACACTGGAAACTGTCCAGAACATGGAGAACACCCTATTCCTGCTACGGGGTAGAGGGAGAAGGGAGAGGCAGCTAGGTGCCTACAGGACGAGCTGACACAACCTTCATTCCCGCCTGTGTGATTTTAATCTCAAAAGATGGATATTCCACTAAGGAATTGAAAGATACTCCAGGCTCCCTACAGAAGTATGCTGGGGCCATGCTAAGCTGTCCTGGCTGGTGGCCCTGGATGCTGAGGAACAAACATGCAGGACAATGGGAAGAGTTAGGGTCACAGCTAGGAAAAAGTCCTCAGAGCCCAGGCTCCCCACTAAGCTAGGCCACCAGCGTGGCTCTGAACTTCAGGACCCTAAAAGTGAAGGAAGATGACATCCTCGTTTCTACCTGAGTTGTGCTTGCACAGAGGGGATGTCTACCCTCGTGGATGTGGAGGCCCCATACCTGCCTCCTTTGTCCTATGGAAGAGGACCCACCATATCCTTCCCATCCCTCCCTCCCAGGCCCTTGGGCCCAGCTCTGGCCAGGAAAGGGGGGAGGCCATAGAGGAGGAAGACCATGCCTTTCATTTTCTCCCTATGTCCTTATCGTCCATACATCCCAAATACTAGGAAGCTGAAGAAGACAGTGACCCCAACCAGGGAGACAGTGGCAGGTGCTGTGAAGAACTGGCGGTAATTGATCCGGAAGTACCAGACCACACCCAACAGCACCACAAACACAGGCACCATGAGGCTGCCCACACTGACACGAAGGCTGGGGGGTTCAGTGGCTGAGGAGGTGAGGGAAGCTGAGGGGCCTGGAACAGCTGACCCTGGGGGTGAGCGGTGGCAGTGAATCACACAGTTGTTGGTAATGTTCAGAGAACGAAGTGTGCGGGCTGGGTCCTGCAGTAGGCGGCCCTGGTAGATCAGTTTCATCTGGCTCTCTTGTCCAGGGAAGTATTTACTGTTAGGATGAAAGAAAAGGAAAAACAGGGCAAGGAATGAGAAGACAAATAGGCCTGAACCAACAAAGCAGGGCAATGGGGGTAAAATCTGAAGGATAGGTTTCAAAGAAATCTACCCATTCCTAATAGGGGCTGGACCAGACACTTTCCTGCTAGGGACATGGGGTAAGAACAGCCTCCCACTTTCCAGCTCACTCACCTCTTTAGTGTACCCACAGTATCTTCTGGCCTGGCCACGGCCAGCTCCTCGGTGTCATTGAGGAATTTGAGCCGCACATTGATGAGACCAGGAGTAGGAGGCAGGCAGGTGCTATCCTCAGATCTCAGAGGGGCTTCTGGACTGCTGCTCTCTGGGCCCACTTGTCTTTTGGGCAGGCCTTGGATGTCAAGCAGATGCTCAAGGCTGGGCTCAATACCACCTCCAGCTCCAGGCTCCCCTGTGGAGTCTCCCCCACCTTCTCCAGCCTCTTCAGCCTTCTCATCATTACCCTCTGATGGATGGGGGAGTTCAGTTGGTTCTGGGGTGCCTTGGCCTGCCACCAGATGGTCCACATGCCCCAGGTGGAGGACGGATGTGTCGCCAGCTGACACGATAGTGCCTAGGAGCTGGTTACTACTGCTGTCTGCTACGTAGGTAGAGAGCCAAGCTAGGACCAAGGCTAGAATCAGCACCACCACACCTACCACCACAGTCACCTCATTGCCCACACCCTCAATAAGGGTGACATCAGAGAGTTCCATGGCCTGGCTGCTGATGGGGTCCACACTGCAGGAACAAAGGGGGATAACATCAGCAAGGCCTGTGGGGTTGCAACCAGGTTTCTAGTTTGTTTAGGTTCTAACTAACCCAGCCCTGAAAGAAAATGTTGTCTTGTAGAAAGGGAAACAAATATTCCTAACTCTGAACCCCCAACCTAAAGCTAAGGACTTACCCTTTACCTCTATTGTGAAACTCTCAGGTTTCACACCCTTCCTCTCACAATCCAACCCCCTCAATGAGCATGGATCATCAGGAGAACCTTACAGCTTTGCTGCTGTTGTAATTGCTGCTTTTTTGCTAGGTGGGGAAAACATTTGCTTCTTTGAACCCTGAATTTCTCTAGGACTTCTATCACTTCATCAAGCAACTATGCCTCTTTGAAGAGCCTCCAAGGTGTCCTCAGAAAGACCAAAAAGCCTGTAATATTTTATTTTGGGGCCCCTTTGGAAGCACAGTGCAACCACTCTTGCCAGATTGTCTCATTTAAAACCCTATCTTACTCATGGTCATATATCTAGGTCCAGATGTCAAGAGTCAAAGAAAATTTATCATCCAAAGCAGAGTCATCTCCCCAAAAGGACAAAAGAGTCAGAAAACCCCAAAGGCTCTGTAGAGGTTATCAGCAGACACTATACAGCAGACACTGTGTCTGCCTCCTAAGAAACTCTTCTGGCAAGCTCTGGGGAGCAAAGTAGGACAGACACCAGACATACCACCCTCCTGGGTCACTATAGGCTCACGACTACAAAACCACTACGTGAGTGGAACAGATCTGGGAAATTCCCAACACAGCTGTAACAACCCATATCTCAGTCTCTCTCTTTGTACTGTGTAGGTCCTCCCTCAGCAGTTTCTTAGAAAGGCAAGGATCTGCTTGCTCCTCAGAGTACCTACTCTTTCCCTTGGAGAATCTGCTTCCACAGCTGTCCCAGGGCAAATCCAGTCTAATGATTATCATTACGAGACTATTCTCACAGCAACTATAAAACTCACTAGACACATCTAACTGTCCATCTCTCTGTACTAGACTCCTGCAATACAAAGATCACATGTATTGCCCTAGACGGTTTGGCTCAGTGGGTAGAGCACTGGCCTGTGGATTGAAGGTTCCGGGGTTCAATTCCAGCCAAGGGCGCATACCTCCGTTGCAGGCTCAATTCCCGGCCCTGGTCAGGGCACGTGCGGGAGGCAACCAATCGATGTCTCTTTCTCTCTCTTCCACTCTCTGAAAAAGCAATGGAAAAAAGTATCCTCAGGTGAGAATTAAAAAGAAAAAAAAAAAAAAAGGATCACATGTATTTCTCTATGTACTGTAGTGCTCAGCATGTCATAGTAGTTGCTCAATTTGTAGAACATATCAACATCTGACTAGGTTCCACGTTCTTATTTAGTACATGGGCCCTGGAGTTAGGGGAAAAAACCACTAATTTATAATCCTGGTCTTGCCTCTTACTAGCTCTGTAACTTTGAACTTTCTCAGAACCTCAGCTTTCTCAACAGTAAAGTGGGGTTAAAAACAGTACCTACCTGCCCTGGCTGGGTGGCTCAGTTGGTTGGAGCATCATCCCATATACCAAAAGGTTGTGGGTTCGATTCCCAGTCAGGGCACATACCTGGGCTGCAGGTTCCATCCCTTGTCAGAGCGTGTAGGGGAGGCAACCAATCGATGTTTCTCTCCCATGTTTCTTTCTCCTTCCCTTCCTCTCCCTCTAAAAATCAATAAAAACATCCTCAGGTGAGGATTAAAAAAAACAAAACTGATCCCATTATTGACCTGCAAAAAACAGTACCTACCTCATAGGGTTGTTTTAAAGATGACAGGAAATCATCGAAGCAAAATACTTAGCAGAGTGCCTGGTACGTTGCAATTGTTCAACAAATAAATGGTAGCAATTATTTATCACTTCCACAACTAACCCCTGATGGTAAGAAGGTTAATGTTATTAACCCCAATTTACAGAAAAGGAAACTGGCGAACAGAGGCGAAAAAGACAGGCACAGACATAGGGAACTTTCGTGGGCAGGGGGCCCAGCAAGACCCCAGGTCTCCCGCCTCCGAGGCCTTCGCTCTCTCCTCAGCCTGTAAGCGACCCTGACCGGGCGGTAAGGAGGCGTCCCCTGCCTTTTCTGAAGCGAAGGCTCCGCGTTTGGGCGGTCCTATTCTCGCGGCAGTGGAGAGGGGTCCCTGGGCCCCCCCCCCCGGGCTGAAAGGTTGGCTGGTCCCAGCTGCCGAGCCCAAGCCCACGTCTCCTAGCCGGTCAGGGGTAGACTCGGGTGAGTGGGTCACAAACCATCCACACCCCTCAAACTTCGGGGCGGGGCCGGGGGGCTGGGGGCGGGGCTTGAGTACGCGGGGAGTCATGGGAAATTAAGAGGGAATTGGGCCGGTACTATGCCTGGATAGGGAAAGAGGTCCTCACCTGAAACGGCCAGACTAAGTGTTTTGACTTCGCCAGGACGGCTGATGGACTCAACTTTCCGTAGGAACCGGGGAAGGGGCTGGCTACCCCCGATTCTGCTCAGGGTCCAGTCTCTTCCGGATACTCCCGGAAGCTGTTTGAACCAGAGACAGGAAGTCCCGCCTCCTCGCCTTGCACTGATGACGCAAAGTCTACGTAAGGCGGGCTGACGTAAACGTGTTCTTTAAAAGGGACAGGCTTCTCAGCGGAAGGAGGGGCGGAGTCATTGTTGGCGGGATCAAGGCCCTCCGGAGTCAGGGACACGCCTAGTAGGCGGGGTCCGAGGAGCCCTGGGCTGAGGGGCGGGGTCAGGAGAAAGGTGGAGGAGGTGCTTGAGAGGGGGCGTGGTTTCGGGTCTGGAAGATTGCGCGGTCTGGCACCGCTGGGCAGAACTCGAGCAGCGCTTCCCTCTCTCCAATCTTGTCCTTCCGGCTTTGCTCCCAGCCTCCCTGTCTGACAGGATTTATTACTGCTTCGAGTTAGCGAGATCAGTAAGGTCTGATCTCTCTGAGCTCCAAGAAGTCAGGGCTAGTCGGGGGACAAACTGGGAGACAATTTAGTTACCATCAGATGCTCCGAGAATGCGGCCCCGGGTAGTGTGGGACTTAGGTATAATGCAGGAGAGCGTTTCAAAGAAGGCACAGATTCAGCGCAGGTTTAGAATACAAGAAAAGCGGGAGCCCAAGAAAAGGTTCAGCTTCCAAGAACTTATCCAGATTTTTGCAATTAAATTTTTTTCTAAAGAAGTGCTGGGGTTTTTGTTGTTTTCTGGTAAACTGTTGACTGAAGTATAAATAATGCAGACGAGCTCGGTGATTTTCGCCAACAGAACACACAGGTGAAACTAGCATTTGGATCAAGAAATACAAAATGACTCATAACTCCTTTTCCTGTCTTTTTCCAGCCACTAACTTAGAAAGAGTAATCACAGATTAGTTTTCACTGTTTCTGTGCTTTGTGTAAGTGGAATCAAATAGTATGTACTCTTTGGTATCTGGTTTTTAAGCCTTTTTATTATGGTAAAATATACATAAAAGTTACTACTTTAACCATTTTAAGTGGCTAATTCAGTGGCATGAACTACACTCACAATGTTGTATACCCATCACCACTGTGCCCATTCCTCCTCCCACCTCTATTCTATGTCTATGAATTTGCCTATTCTAGGTATCTCATGTAAGTAGAATAATACAATATTTGTCTTTTCGTGTCTGGTTTCTTTCTTTTTCTTTTTCTTTTCTTTTTTTTTTTTTTTTGAGAGAGAAACATCAACCTGACGGGATCTGTGTTCTGTGTATCAAACCGGCAACCTGGCCCTACCCGGTTTGGCTTAGTGGTTAGAGTGTTGGCCCACAGACAGAAGGGTCTGGGGTTCAGTTCTGGCCAAGGGCACATACCAGTTGCAGGCTCCATCCCCAGCCCCCAGTTGGGGCTCTTGTAGGAGGCAATCAATCAATGTTTGTCTTACATAGATCTCTCTCTCTCTCTCTCTCTCTCCTTTCCACTCTTTCTGAAAAGCAATGGAAAAATATCCTTGGGTGAGGAGTAAAAAAAAAACCACAAAAAAACCCCAGCAACCTTGGCATATTGGAACAATGTTCTAACCAACTGAGCTGCCGGGCCAGGACTGGCTTATTTCATTTAGCATGTTTTCAAGGGTCATTCATGTTGTAGACCATATCAAAATATCATTCCTTTTTAAGGTTAATATTCCATTATTTGTATATACCACGTTTTCTTTATCCATTCATCTGTTAATGGACATCTGTGTTCTTTTAACCTTTGGGCTATGGGAATAATGTTGCTATGAACATTGACGTACAAGTACCTGTTTGAGTCACTACTTTCACTTCTTTTGTCTGGCTTCTTTTAATAGTTTGTTTTTTGAGATGAAAGGTACAGTTTTAATTTCTGCATATATGTACTTTTTTGGGTTTAAAGCTTAGTGCTTTTATTTTGAAGGACACAGGATGGGGCATGACATCATAGAACAGCTCAACAGAATTTTGAAGAATGAGTAGAGACTTACCAAGCAAAGTTCCAGACTGACAATAGCAGGTTCAAGGGCTCTCAAATATTTCAGGGAATGAATAAACTAATGAGTTGAACCACTGTTAATGCTTTTGAGAGTTTATTATGTGCTAGGTGTTGTGCTATATATATTTATATGATCTTATTGTCAATATTTGGTCCCTTGCCCAACTGGTGTGGCTCAGTGGTTGAGCGTTGGCCCATGAACCAGGATATCATGGTTCCACTCCCGGTGAGGGTACACGCCCGGGTGAGGGCTCGATCCCCAGGAGGGGGCCTGCAGGAGGCACTCTGTGTTCCCCAAGCTGCATGAACTGACTTCTGCCATAACATTTATCACACTACATTGTCATTTGCCATTTTTCTGTCTTACCAAACTCCTTGAAGACAGGAACTGGGTTTTTTCTTTTATTATTCCAGTATCCCCCAAGTGTATCCCAGTGCCTGCATGTATCAGGTACTTGATAAAGATTTATTAAATGAATTACGGATGGATTCAGAGAAGTTAGGGGGAAGAGATGGGGAATTTGAGAGAATTCTTTCATCTACCAACCAGAGGAGAAGTCTAAAGAGTGAAGAAAATGGATGGAAGAAGGAAAGATTGGCTAGGGATGAGATAGACCTAGAATGCTCAGTGGCTGGGATGATGGGTTGGAAAAAGTGGAGGTTGAGTCTGTCAAGAGATGCATTTTGTGAGTGTATACAGCAAAGTACAAGATGCAGTTAAGGGTGTTTTGAAAGTGGTGCTTTCAGGGTTGGTTTTTTTTTCCTGGAGAGGAAAAGCGAGGAAAGAAAGAATTCTGCGGTTGGGACTATATTACCGCACAAAACTGGTTTCTTTTAAATATAATAATTATTCTTATAATTAACAGAGTATTTTAATGGATCTTAACTCCATTGGACATTTTTCATAATGTAGTTTATGTAAATGATGTTTATTTTTCTTAAACTACTGAACTTAGGTGTTTTTATTCCTTTATGTTTAATAAGATGGCTATAGAATGGTGAATCTATTTGTAAATCTTGGGATGCTGCCTTAACTAAATATGTTTATAGTAAATCTGTTTTACTATAAATATGCAGTTGAGCATCAGCCTAGGATCTAGGAGATCACAGTTCGATTCCTGGTCAGGGCGTACTGGAGGCAGCTGATCAATGACTCTCATCATTGATGTTTCTCTCCTCCCTTCGTCTCTCTGAAATCAATAAAGATATATATATACATTTTTAAAAGTGCTTAGGGGGATAAGATTGGTGGTGCTTAAGGGTACAAACTTGTAATGTGTAGTAAATAACCCACTCTAATGCACAGCATGATGAATATAGTCTATAATGCTGCACTATAATGATGTAATATGATAAATATTCCTTCAGTGGCAATCATATTATAATATATAAGTGCATCGAAGTAATACTGCACATTTTTGTTTTGTTTTGTTTCTTAATCCTCACCAGAGGCTATTTTTCCATTGTTTTTCAGAGAGAGTGGAAGGGAAGGAGGGAGGGAAGGAGGGGGGGGAGAGAGAGAGAGAGAGAGGGAGGGAGGCAGAGAGAAACATTGATGTGAGAGAGACACATCGACTGGTTACCTCCTGCACTTGCCCTAACGGGAGCGGAAAGTGAACCCACAACCCAGGTACGTTCCCTTGACTGGAAACCGAACCTGAGACCCTTCAGTGCTTGGGCCAGAGCTCTAACCACTGAGCAACACCAGCCAGGGCAACACTGCACATCTTAAATTTACAAATTGTAACGTCACATTTACCAAATAAAAAAATTTGTTTTCAAATTAAATTTTTTTTAAAGACATGCAAAAAGTGCTCCTTGCCTAACCACTAGCTGTGATTTGTTTCATGTTTGCCAAGCTGATGGGCAAAGGACGTCTGTCCCTTTCCCCCGCACTCATTGGATTACTTGTGAGTTTGCACGTTTTTCATATTTCATCCACTAGGTTTGCAAATGAACTCTTTGGACCTTTTGCCTTTTCTTCCCTATTTTTTTTTAACTTCACAAGAACCCATGGGTACCCCTTTGTAAAAAATTCAAATACAGATCATTAAAAGCCCCACCGGCACAGTCCCTCTGTCTCCCCAAGGAAAATTCTTGGTGTGTGCCTGCCTGCCCTTTTTCTGTTCCTCTACAGTCCTGGGGCTAGGTTTTTTTGCTGTACATATTGTATTCCACGCTGTCTTGAAACTTTTCCCAAGGCAATATGTGTGCTGTTCACTTGGAATCCCTCCCCAGTTCTTCCTGCCGCGGGCCGGGTACTACCCTCGGTCGGGGCTGAGCTGTATCCAGAGCATGGGCCGGCGGCCGCCTCCCGCCTGCCGGGCTGTCGCGGTCAGCGCCGGGGCGAGTGGTCCCGGGCGCGCCAGCCTGTTGTGTAACTGCGGAGCAGTGCTTATGGGTACTGTTAATTGCCCACCAAACAGGCAATTTCCTTTCCCACCAATAGGATGTGAAAGAACTTATTTCTCCATATCTTCATAGGCTCTGCATACTACCCATCTTTAAAATTTCCCCCAATCTAGTGGAATATCATATTGCTGTTTCAATTTGCACTTTCCTGACTGCTGGTGATGCCGAGAATCATTCATTTACTTGACAGATATATGAGTGTCCACTTTCTGCTAAGCACTGTAGCGGCACCAAGTCAACAATGGTAATAAAACAGATGTTATTCTTCCCCTCACAGATCAAGGGAATAAAATCTTTTAGCTGCATTTCCAGTATTTTGTCTTTTACTTGTATTTATGATTTGGTGTTTCCATAAAACTTTTTCTGTATCCAGATCTATTAATCTTTTCTCCTACCCACAAATAATATACATAATCACATGTATCTTTTTTCTTTACACAGCTATCTTGTTGTAGCTGTAAATATAACAGAGAAAGCTGAGCTCGGTGGGGTCAGCCTGCTGTGAGAAGATGGACAGCTCAGCATCCTCCACTGAAAACAAGGCTCCCAGCTTGGACCCAGGACTAGAGAGGATTTCACTCTCTTCTCTAGGGCCTTTTGCTCTGCGAAACTGAAGTGAAAATGTCCAGAAAGAATAGGTTGCTGCTCTGCATAATGAGGTAAAAGCCTGTCTTTGTGTTGGTCACAGGGCATCTCAGGTACAACTCCACAGAGGAGGGGAGGCTGGGCAGCTGCTGCAGGCCAACCCCAGGACTTCTGACTTGTCTTTACCGCATGACTCCAAATGGTGATGGCACTGGGGATCCCAGGATCCCGCGGCAAAAGGACAGGGAACCCTCCTTGGCTCCCTCCCACGGTGGGTACCACAGGCTCAGGGACTGGGATGGGGCCTTGTGTTGTTCTTATACCCTTTTTCTATCACAAGAATAACAGTTGCTCAGTGCAGAAAATTCGAGAACCGCAGAAGACAACAAAGCAGAGGAAATAAACACACAGAGAGAGGTAGTTCAGCCACATTTCAACCTGACAATATTCACACATTGCTCCTGTGCACAAATCATTTATTTGCGTTCGTAAAAACTAGCTTGGCTCGAAAAGCTTCCTCTTAAAGATGAATAGTGGTACATTTGACTCTGGAACCAGAGGAGGAAGTGAGAGAGAGAGGGGACAGCTGGTGGCTGGTCCTCTTGTCACAGACCCTCAGAGTCATGAGTGTAGTGACCACTGTTTAAGACACTATGCATCACTGGGGTGGGGGTGGGGGCACAAAACAACCATAAATGAGTCCCAGGCATCATGCATTTACTCCTCCCTCAACAACCATTTACAGAAATGCTTCTTCAGGGAATATCTTGCCAGTCTCAGCCTAACTGATGCAGACACAGGCTCTTAAATGGGTATGACACCAAGGAAGGCTACCTGCCAGGTTGATCAAATAGTGCTACTGGGCTATCTTAAGGATAATATCAGCTTCAATCAGGGGAAGAAAAAAATGTGGGGAGGGTACACCAAGGGGGGGGGAACACCTGGAAACAAAGGCTTTCAAGAGCATGGGTTTCAAAACCAGTCAGTGAGGTCCTCCCTTCAAATGACAGTGACAGGTTAGGCAGAGGCAGTACAGCTACAGGCAGGGTCTGTCATTCTTTAGGAAGTCGACTGTTCATATACGTTGGGTGGCAGAAGGTGGGGGCATGCAACAAGGATTCCCACCTCCTGGCTTGGGCCTGGGTGGATGGATGGGCCATCACCCACTTAGGCAAAGGGGAGGAAGTTGGCGAAGGTTGAGCCTACAGACCTTCCCATCCGAGAGAGGAGCTGAAGCTCAGGTCAGGTTGGAGGTCAGCAGTTGGCTCAAGAAGCCAGTGGAGGGATGAGCTTGCCCGGGAGGGTATGCGGAGTGTAGACAGAGGCCCAGGGACTGGTCCTCTGGGGATGGGGGGGTAAGACGGATGGAGAAAGCAGGACAAGCTGCGGGAACAGCCTGGCATGGTGTTCACTGGATGCGTCCCTCCACACGCAGCAGCAGGTAGTCCCTGAGGAGCTGGGGCAGTGGGAGGCGGGCGGCGGCCTGTCGGCAGCGGTTACCCAGCTGAGCGCGCACAGCCAGCCGGGCCAGGTGCTGCAGCCGCCTCGGCTGGTTCACCATGGCCCGGGCCGAGCTGTAGAAGGCTTCATGCTCCTAGGCCAGGAGTGGAACAGGGTCAGATGGCCCAATACCCTTGACTCTGCCTTTCCAACTGGGGGCCACCTAGTGGCAGGACCCTAGGATTTTGCAATGTAAAATTTGGTACATCCTGAAGGGCTCAGATTCAGAGCCAGAGAGGCCCTGCAGGGGTCATGGGAGCTGGAACCACACTGCAGAGCCCTGTCTCAGCGATGTCTGCACCCACCCCCACTCCAAAGATGCTGGCACAGTGCCCACTGAATCAGAGATGCCTAATAAATGTCTGTGTAGATGCAGGTGAGAGGCTGGAGAGGTGTATAGAATTAGAAGTTGTTCTGAGGGAACCTAGGACTCAGCTTCACTCTGCTTGTCCTCCAGCCTGGGCCTCCTGGGCCTCCCTCTAGGAAGCCCATTCTGGAGCGACAGGTCTAGGGCCCAACCTTCCTCTCCATCTCCCCCAGAGTCCAGGATGGATCTGTAATCCCATACCTGCCACAGCTCTGGGATTACTGCCTCCACCCAGGTATCACAGGATGGGACACAAGGGTAGGCATTAAGCAGGACTTCCAGGGCCCGAGGGAGGTTGGCACAGTGTTTCAGCATCTAGGAATCAAAAGAGGGTCTCAGGGCACCATGCCTCTCCCAACCAGGGGCAGATCCAAGTCCAGAGAGGAAGATCTGAGTCTCTCCTCATACTTTTCCATGCTCAGTTTACCCCACCTTCAAGGGTACTCCACAACCTCCTGGCCCCAGCTAGTTTCCTTGGGACTTCTTACCTCTTTTCTCCCTTGGATACCTTCCCCCATAGCCCTCACTGAGTCTTTCCAAGATGGGGACAGACCGCCTGCCACAGAGGGTTGGTTCTCAGTCTCTTGGCCCGCTCTCTTCCCCTGCAGTGGTGCAATTCCAGAGGCACACTCCCCCCACTCAACTGGACCCTCCTTTCACAGGCTCTCCCTACGCACCTCAGGGTGCACTGGCTGGGCCCCATAGTCCAGCAGCGCTGCGAAGAGGACCTCCGGCTCCCAGTTGGGGGTGTCCTGGACAGCCTGCAGCACGCAGTCCATGGGTGTGTCGCCCGCTGCGTTGGAGACTCCAGCACAGGCCCCGTGACGCAGCAGCAGCTCAGCCAGGGCCTCGCAGCCATTGGCACAGGCGTTGTGCAGTGGCGTGTGGCGCTTGCGTCCGGCTGCCCGGGCATCAGCCCCAGCTTCCAGGAGCTGGCGCACCACAGTCTGGTGCTTCCAGCTGCTGCCCGGGCCCTCGGCCCCTGCACAAGCAGCATTTAGGGCTGTCTCACCTTGGCTGGTGCGCAGGCCCACGTTGGCTCCATGCCGCAAGTAGAGAGCCACATGCTCCTCCAGGCCACGCGCAGCTACCACGTGCAGAGGTGTCACCTCGCTGTCCCTCGCAGCTACGTTCACGGTAGCTCCCGCCTCTAGCAGCAGCTTGGCACACCTGGGGGAAAGGCACAAGGTGCTAAGGCAAATCCTGATGGACCAAGGCCTGGCCTAGGAACCCCTCAGCCTGCTATCATCCTTTACCCCCCTTCTTCCCACCCCCTGCACCTGAAGGTCAGCCTGGTATCCACCATCGGACTCACAGAAGACCCTTGACAGACAGAAGAGCTGGAGGGCCCATGGAAGTCACCAGAAGCACCTTCAGTTTTCATGTGACAAAAAATTAGCCGAGAAAGGTCACCGTGCAGCCAAGGACACACAGCAAGTTAGTGGCTATAGCGGAACTAGAACTCATTGCCTCAGACAGTCCCTCCCAAGTCTAACCTGACTCCCCAATCCCACTGGGACCCCAAAGCCTGGTTCTGAATCATTTGCGAGTAGATAGTGCACACACACAAAATTGAAAACCCACTACTGTGTACACTATGAAATATAGAAAACTAATGCGTGTGAGTCAAAAAGAAAAAGTAGAAGTCCTGATATTTTCTTCCTGCCTCCAAACTTGAAGACCACCCTTCCAGACCAGCCACACCCACTCCAACAAAAGAAGGCACTTGGGGACCTACTCCACTTTCCTCTAAAGAAAACAAACAAAACCAGACAACAAAAACCAGATTTTAGGAAGCACACACTTTTCACAGTCTTCTAGTTCCTGGAAAAATTACAGGCCAGAACACTGTAGAGGCAAATATTCATTGTTAACCACCATGGGGTAAAAGAAATACACAACAAACTACATTAATGATGAAACTAAACTAACAGTAATTTAGAATGGCAGCCACTGGAACTCAGGAGCAGATCCATCGACCCCAACGAAACCCTGATGACCAAGTGTCCTTCCCCTAAATGGCCAGATTTCAGCTCTCCAGTGTGCATGTCCAGTAGGCACTGTGCTCAATGGCCAAGACTTGACTAGCAGCCAGTCATTCATAACTACTGAATTTATTTCCTTGGTAAATTCTAATCATGGGCTAATCTTTGTTTCCAAATACTAAATTTAAATAACACTGAAAAGCTCACTCAGTAGGATTTCAGCAAGTGGAACTATTCTCACTTCACTTAAAAGGATAAAAGTCTGCTGGAAAGTGTACCACATGTCCATAAGAATTCAAGAAAGGGCTGGAAAATTTGGATCACTCTGGGCCCATCATTGATCTAGATCTAAGCAGGGGAGGGGTTCCCAGCATGTGTGCTATGGAGTGTCTCCAGGGAGCCCTTTACTCCTTACCAGGCCAGCCCTTTCTGTGAACCTGATTTGTAAAAGTGCAAATACCACCATGTAGGGGGTCCAAGAAACTGTTGATCTTAAAATAGTGGGAGGAGGACGACGTGTGTGGGGCCTCATACTAAGGCTGGGAAACACCAGGCTAGATCTTCACGCCTATCTCAAAACAGCTAGGAATTTGGCTGCGGTGGGTTCACAGGGAGTAAGATACTGTAGTTGGAACAGGGTTGTCTCAAAAAGCAACAGGGCTTTTGCCTTCTGGGCTTAGCTTATGTGATCTTAGACAACTCACTAAACATTTTTGAGTTCAGTTTCCTCAGTGAGACCTGTCTCCCAGGTTGTTGTGAGGACATGAGTATATGAAGTACTTACCCCTTCTCCAGGCTGTGTGAGACACACACACACACACACACACCCTCCCCAAACCACCTCAAATGCTGGGCACCTACTGCAAGGACTCAGGGGCTGTGCAGAGGTGCAAGGGGGTTGTGCCTTCCTCAGACAACACATTGACCTTGGCACCGAAGGTCAGCAGCAGCCGCACACAGTCAGTCTGGGCCTGGGCACATGCCTCATGCAAGGCAGCCCTGCCCCCAACCCGGGCGTTCAGCTCAGCTCCCTGCCGGATGAGGTGGCGGGCGCAGTCGGTATAGCCTCGGCCTGCAGCAATAGTGAGGGGCACCGTCTGCTTGGTCTTGGGGGTCAGTACCCAGAACCCTGTGGAGAGCAGACAGTGTTTTGGTGGGGGGCGGGGGGTGGTGAACAGCCGATGCTGGCTCTCCTTCTATACCTCCGGTTGAGCACAAACTCTGGGCCAGGCCCTACCTGTGCGGAGGGGTTCACTCAAGCCCTGATTTGGGAGTGTAAGTGAGAACAGCCTTTTAGAACAGTATGTCAATCTGTAACAAAATATAGTATGTGTGTCACAGAAAAAAAAAAATTAATTGCTGTTTAAAACTTAAGGGCAACTAAGGAGGGTGAATCCTGTTAAGGAAACCTCTGGGTCTTTGAGCTGCTGATGGAGATCTTGCCTCTTTTGGTTCACGTGGGGCTCTGGTGTTATGAACAGGAGGTCCTGGAGTTGAGTTTGGAAGTGGCCAATGAGCAGAGCTGAAGGAACCATGAGTCTGGAGTTCTAGGACTCTCCTGGGGTGGGGAGAGTGGGGGTAGGAGCAAGGGAGGAGGGGAGAGGAGGAGAATGAGAGGTGGGGTGGGGAAAGGAAGAGTGGGGAAGAGTTTGATCATGGGATCAGTGTTGGATCCAAATTGTAGAAATAGTCAAGGACTTGTTTAAAGGACATAGATGCCTAATATCCAACTCTAAGTTGTTTGCATTATGGTGAAGTAAGTCCTAGGTTTCCTAAATCTTGGGTAAGGTATGTTTTATTTATTATGAGAATTGAAATAAGACCAAGTGCCATTTGAGGGATGATGGAGTTGATGCAGCCAAACACTGAGCCAAACCGGCTAGGGCTATCTTTCTTTTTTCAAATTGATTTGAGAGAAAGAGAGGGAGAGGGAGATAGAGAAAAACATCAACTTATTGTCCCACTTATTTATGCATTAATTGGTTGCTTTTTGTATGTGCCTTGACCAGGATCAAACCTGCAATCTTGGCATATGGGGAAGACACTTTAACCAACTGAGCTACCCTGCCAGAGCGGAGGCAATATTTTGTCGATTGAACAGGGAAATCTCAGCTGAGGTATCTGGTTTACATGGACAAACCCTCTGGTCAGAATAGATCCTAAAGAAAGCAGCTGGCAAGTTCACAAAGATGTTCATCATATTGCTATTTAAAATAGTCTTTAAAAAAGGAATCCAATCTATTTAGGGGCTAGTTATATAAATCATGGCATTTCCATATAGTAGAATTTATGCCCTTATATAAAATATTATGTTGACTGCCCAGCCAGGCGTGGCTCAGCTGATAAGCATTGACCTAGGATTCAGGAGATTGCAGTTTGATTCCCGGTCAGGGCACATGCCCAGGTTGCGGGCTCGATCCCCAGTCGGGGGCGTGCAGGAGGCAGCTGATGAATGACGATTTTCTCATCATTGATGTTTCTATCTCTCTCCCTCTCCCTTCCTCTCTCTGAAATCAATAAAGATATATTAAATATATATATATGTTGACTTATGGTTATTGACTTATGGTTACATGAAAAAATTAGGTTATAAAATAGCCTATAGATTATAATTTCATTCTGTGGAAGAAAATATTCATGTGTGGATATATATTCATAGAAAAAATTGCATTAGAATACAATTGTGTTCCTCTGTAATCAATATGTTAATATAACTTTAATTCTGATAAAACATACAAACCACTAACCATGCCTCATCTCTGTTTAGGAAGGAGCTAGAATGGGCAGTGGGAAGGGAGACTGTAGTTTGTGGTCTAGACAGGGAGGGGATGGGGCTGAGATACTCCGCCTTTCCCACCCCCGCCTCTTCCCTCTTCCTCCCCTTCTGCCCACACCTGCTGCTCCCTACCCTGTTCAGGCGACCAGGCCAGCTGGTTGCTCACAGTCTCCACAATCGTGTTGGCAGCGTCTTCATCTTGGAACAGGGCTTGGACCTGTTGCAGGTTGCCGGAGAACAGGGCATTGTGGACTGCTGGGTCTCGGCAGGAGCGGCGAGGCCTAGTGAGCCGGGCCCGGGAGCTTGGGGGGCACCTCTGGCTCCGGCACAGCTGTGCTGCCGCCCTGCGCCGGTCCTCCCACTCCAGCCACTCTCGCTGCAGGCGGAGAGAGCGCAGTGCGGAGGAGGTAAAGGGGAAGGTCTCTTCTGCCATGGGAAGGAGCCCAGGGGTCTGTCTGGTCAGTGGCAGCTGGGCAGAGCCCGGTGACTACCACCCTTGTTCTGAGGAGCCACCCTGCCCCCTCACCCGTGACCTAGAGAGAGCAGCAGCTGAGACTATAAATAGGCCCTTCACTCTCTGGTAAACACGGGTTGCCCAGAGTCCTGATCCTCCCGCAGAGAAGGTGTTGGGCCAACCCCTCAGCCACCCAAGGGTAGGGCCAGCCCCGTTCCCTGCTGATACCCTCCAATTGGGCAGCAGGTCCTTGCACCCCAGGGTCCACATACTCCCACTTCTCAGGAGTGAGCACCTTGGGTTGGAAAAGTCTGAGTTGAGTGAAACAGTCTATCAGGGAGATGGACAGGGCAGGGGGAAGAGCCAGAGTCCCCCAGCCTCTCTGCTATTGGCTGGAGGGCAGACCCCAGCCCTGGAAGTAAGGGAAGGAAGACATTGTTCCAACAGCTCTTCCCAGCATCTGAAATAATAGCAATAGCTCTGTACATGCATGCACAGGGCTTTACAATATTTAAATTGTAAATATCACTTTTATATCCATCTTTACTTGGCGACCATACTTCCTGGCTCACCTAGGTAAACAGTAAACTTGGTTTTGACAATAAAGTGTATAATCAGGTTAATTATTACACTTTCACACCTCTGAGGTGGGTGGTCTTATCGATGAGGAACTAAGCTTAACAAGGTAAAACTACTTGCTCAAGGTCAAGGTTACAGCTTGTGAGGGGTGGAGCCAGGAGTAGGACCCCAGCTGTCCTGACTCCATGGATGGTGCACTTTGGCTCCAGCTGCTGTGGCCACATGAGGGCGAAGACAGTTGTGAGCCTCCCCCACCCTCCAAGCAGGACAACATGGTCTCTAGAAACTGCCTTCAGTCAGTTCCCCCACCCCATCCCAGCGCCTAAAAGGGCTCACATGCCTGCCTGAGGGCCAAGGGCTTGACCTTTGCAACTCTGGGGACTCCCGACGGAGTCCTTTAAGCCAGGAACCTGTTCACTCTCAGGAGTAAGCAGCTCTGCTTCCAGGAGCCTCTAGGGGGAGGAATGAGGCTGTGAAATAACATTAGCTGGTGTGGCTGCCGAGCCAGGCAAGAGGAAGCGGGAGGGATGCCAGCCCCTGCCTCAGATCTCCTAACCCGGAGCTCCCTCGGTGTGCAGGCAGGTTGGCCGGGCCCCATCCAGCCTTGGCTGCAGTGCCTGGTCTGTCTCCCTTGGCACTGTGGGCTCCTCCTGGCTCCTCTGCCCCTGCACTTCCTCCCCTCCCTGGTTCTACAGCAGCCCTTGCTGTTATCTGACTTATTTCCCTCCCTGATCCCCTCACACAAAAAGTTCCAGTTCCCATTCTCACATTTTCAGTCACCATCTCAATGTCTTTGTTGTTGTTAATCCTCACCTGAGGATTTTGGTTTTCCATTGCTTTTTCAGAGAGGGGAGGGGAGGGAGGGACGGAGAGGGGGAGAGAGAGAAGCATCAATGTGAGAGACACATTGACATTGCCTCCCACAAGTGCCCCAAGCCGGGGGCGGGGAGCAAACGCACAACCCAGGTGCGTGTCCTTGACCTGGAATCAAACCTGTGACCCTTCGGTGCGTGGGCCAGCACTCTGACCACTGAGCACACTGGCCAGGGTGACCATCTCAATGTCTTTAACCTGAACCAGCCCACCCTCCTACCTGTTCCTTCCTCAGGCCACAACCCCTCTGCTTCACTGCCTAAATGGAACAATCTAACTAAAATGGTTAATTCCTAGCCTGAAAACTTCTGCTGACTTCTGAGACCTTCCCTCTCCAACTAAGCCCCAGTTCCTTGGTCTGGCCTCACGTCATACAGCATTCTCATTGTGGCTCCTCACCCTTCCCTGCCATTCCCTCTGCTTGGCATTCCCTTCTGACTCATTCCTTAAAAGTCCACCTCAAAGGTCGCCTGCTCTGGGAGACGTCCCTGCAACAGCCCCAGGTCCCCCACTCTTCTGGTTCCAGCCACTCCCAATCCATGCACTTTGCAAAGTACACATCCCAGTGCACTGTAGACGATGTCTGCAGTGCTGGGTGTGGGCTCCAGAGGAGGCTCCGAATTTATTCAGTTAAGGTTTCTGGTCCCAGCAGGGCCTGGCACACAATAGGTCTTGATGTGGTGTTTAGGGGCACTTGGCACATCGCAGGCTGGACTCTTATGTGTAGTGCATTGACTGAGGGCCCTGTTCTCTGCCAGAGCAAGCACTCATCTGCCTGCCCAAGTGGGTGGCAGCAGCCTGGGCTGTTTCCGGCCCTGCCTTTACCCTGCTGTTCACCCACTCTGGCCCCAGCTTCTTGGTAGTATTCCAGGGTGGGGGATCCCAAAGCAGCAATGAGATCATGCACAGTGAGGGCTTGGCGATCCTCAGAGAAAGGCGCCTCTATAAATGCAGCGGTGATTAACCCTGTTGGAACACATTCAGTGTTTTAATTGCCCCGCCAACGGCCTGGGCTGAGCACCCACAGCTGGGTTCCCAGGGTTGGGAGTTGGCAAGGCCAGGTGGGGCCAAAAGGGGCCAAGATGGGGTGGGCGTCCCCTCCCTCCTGAGGCACACAATAGTCATGGCGTGTGGGGCCCATGACTGTGCTGACCACCCGAGCCTCTCTGTAACCTTCTTGTCACACAGGCCTGAAGGTGCTCTGATATAGCTCAGTCCCCAGAGAGACCATGTGTTCTGTCTCCTGTCCTCAGCCTTAACTTCCCGAAGGCAGAAAAACTGTCCTTAGTGTTAACTTCCCAAGACCTTTACTTCAACCCACACATGAGGCCACAGAGAGCCCAGTTCTACTGGCAGGAGCAGTGCTAGATGATTGGATTCCCAGCCTGCCTTCTTGGAGCTTGGAACCTGTGGGGCGATGAAGCACACCTTGAGAAACCAGGACATCAGTGAGGACTGTGTGCTGTAGAGACCAGAGCTCAAGGGGGATGAATGGGGAAGGGCACTGCAAGCCAGGGGCACGGGGTGGTTTAGGTACAGGAAGACAACGTGGCCCAGAGCTAAGCTACAACGGCAGAGTTGGGGAGTTAGCAGTGGGTAGAAGAGAAAGAAGTGCAGATAGGAAGACCAAACGGGAGTGCGAAGGGGCAAGGGTGCTGGTAAATTAGCCCTTTCTTGCCCCTGGGCTTAGAACAAAAGCCTGCTAGGATGGGGCCCCACAGCAACCAGCAGCTAGCTGAGCATGGAGTTCTTAAAGCACTTGTTCACTTCAGCCTTGAGACTGGGATCCATGGGATCAGCCTCTCTTTGGGAAAAGGGAGATTAACACCTTCCCCTAGAACAGCACCAAGCCCATGAGAGGTCCCGACTCACAGCTGCTTAGTGAAGACAGGCAGAGCAGGGGAGGCTGGTGGTCAAACTGGGGTCCTTAACCCACACTCTCTCATCCATGAGTTGAGAGGATCTTTATTCCTTCCCTTCATTCCAGAAAAGGAAAACAAAGTTGCCAACTTGGTACTATTAGACCTTTTATACCCCACCCATGCCCCTGTGCAACTCTGGTCTAAAATAGTATAGAGAAGCTACAGTAACCAAGAGTTGCTTGGCAACAAAATAAATACAGTAGTATTAGATTATAACCCAAAGCACAGAATAAATACCCATGAGTCCATACTAATATAAATGAATAAAAATGGAAGGAGAATAGGCCAATCTCCCATGCAGAATTCCAAATACTCTATGTGAATGCTCTTCCCTTAAGGAGGTAGAGTATAACTCCTCATGCCTTATGTGTGGATCGCACACAATGACTTCCTTCCAAAGAGGTCAGTACGGAAAGGGAAACGAAGGGTAACTTTACGGTGGGCAGATCCTACCTCAGCCGGGTGATCAAGGCCAAACATCAACCCTTGACATGCTGTGATGAGAACAGCACCTTACCTCTGTGGTCTTCCTCCAAAAACATATAACCCCAGCCTAATCATGAAAAAAACATCAGGCAGATCCCAGGAGAGGGGCACCCTATAACATGCCTGAGCTGCGGTCCTCAAAGCTGTCAAGGCCATAAAACAAGGAAGGTCTGAGAAACAGCCACAGCCAAGAAGAGCCTAAAGAGACATGATGACTAAATGTAATGTGGGACCTGGAACAGAGACAGGACATCAGCAAACTGAGGAAATCGGGATACCGTATGGAGTTCAGTTAATAATAATATATCAGTACTGATTCTTTGTGGCAAAGCTACCACACAAATGTAAGATGGTAACAGGGGAAACTGGGTGTGGGGTATTATGGGAACTCCCTGTAATATCTTTGCAATAATTCTATAAATCTAAAACTATCTAAAAGAAAATGTTTATAAAAAAAAAAAAAGAGAAAATGAGTAGCTTGGCTCTGCCTGGTCAAAGCACCACTGGCAGGGTGAACAGGACAAGGAGCGGTGGAGGATGGCAAGGAGAGGGAGGCAGGGGAAGCAGGCAGCTGCTTTATTTCCGAACAGGATACCATAGCCACAGCCCTGCCCCCGCACCTGTGAACCTTGGACACAGGTAAACTGGGCAGCTACAGGCCTCAAGAGACAAAGCAGAGGGAAGTCTGAGTGTGTTCCTTTCCTGTGCACAGGGACAGACTGGCACTGCTGTGGTGTGGCTCCTCTCAGCTCCTCAAGGATTAGGGATTAAAGGGACCAGGTCCAAAGTCCTCTAAAGTCAAGATGAGGTGGGACAGCGACACACCTTCCCTGCTGGCAGGAGAACAACGATGCGCTCCAGGGCTTGGAGGACAGCAGGGCAGGAGAGCCAGTCTTGGGCCAAGTTCTGGTACACCAAAGACGACACAAAGTGACGACAGTGCAGGTTCCAAGGGACGAGGGAGTTCTCAGGGAAAGTGTCCAGGGTGGGAGCAACCACAGAAGTCCCAAGCTTTGTCTATTCTCCAATCATGCTGGTCTTCCTCCCCTTTGGGTATGATCAGACACAACGAGAGCCTTGCCTGGGTGCTCAGAGGCCGCCTGCTCATGGTGGGTACCCTGCCTTGGGGCAGTCCCAACTGCTGGTCCCACAGAAGAAGTCCTCAGGGAGCTCACTCAGGAGTCCATCCAGGTCATCTGCAGGGGGGATGGAGAGGATGGGCAGACTGAGTGACAACATTAGGGCTCCATGTGACTCCAGTCCAAGGTTCCTGCCCTTTAGGAGGGCCTTGACCTGGCAGCACAGTTAGGAGGTGGCTCTCCCTGGGCAGTGATGTCTGGGCCAATAGGCCTGACCTCCATTTTCCCTCTGTTCCCCACATACCCATACAAGACAAGAGGCAAGGGACCATTCTGCCAAGAAAGATACTCCCTTTGAGCCTCACTGGTTCCTCTCTTTCTTTCTTTCTTTTTTAATTTTTAAATTTATTGATTTTAGAGAAACATTGATTTGTTCCACTTATTTACGCATTCATTGTTTGCTTCTTGTATATGCTCTGACCAGAGATGGAACCCACAACCTTGGTATATTGGGATGATACTCTAACCAACTGAGCTACCCAGCTAGGGCCGGTTCCTCTTTCCACTCAGAGGCACAATGCCTGAGCAGGAAGGCTTCAGAGGTCGCCTGATGCAACCCTCTCATTGGACAGAGGGAGAAACAAGGCTGGGGAAAGCCATTAGATGCATTCAGAATCACAGAGACAATCTGGCTTCTCTTCTGAAGAGTGGGAGACAACATCATCCCCTCCCCCAAAGTGCCTCTGTGGGCATAGGGAATAAAGGTAACTGTTCCTTACTAGTCCTCAGGTGGGGTGCTTATGTCTGAGAATCTGGAAACTGAGCTGACCTCAGTAATCCCTGTTGCTCCTCTTACTGTTAACAATAGCAGCTAACATTTACTAAGTGCTTGCTCTGTGCCAGGCACAGGGCCACATATGTTACACTCATCACTTTGTTTACGTCTCACAGTAACCCTTCATAGGGCATCTTGTGGTAGTTCCTGCTATAATCCTTTACCTGAAAGAACAGGGTTTAAAGAGGTCCAACCGCTTGCTCAGGGTGAGCATAATTAGGCTCCATCTGATGCCATAGCCACAGCTTACAACAGAAAATTCCTGCTTAATGGATGGGATCAGGCAGCCGTAGAGTAAGTCAGACTGGAAACTACACCCGCAGAGCCTAGCTCTCAGTCTGGCACAAAGCCCATGATAAACATTGCTGCTAGAAGGTTAGAGGTCAGTTTGAGGCACTCAAAATTTAACTAAGGTGACTGGTGCTGTTCCCAGAGAAGTAGGGCTGGGATGTGATTATAACAGAAAAAGTTGCCCCTCACTAGCTACATTATGACTATTTGAAGAAACACTATATTAAATAAAAGGAACTGGGAATCAGAGTAAAAATTAGTATTTGTGTGCTGGCCGGTTTGACTCAGTGGTTAGAGCATCAGCCTGGTGAATGAAGGGTCCTGGATTCGATTCCAGCCAAGGGCACATACCTCGGTTGCAGGCTCGATCCCCAAACCTGGTAGGGGTGCATGTGGGAGGCAACCAATCAATGTGTGTCTCTCACATCAACGTTTCTCTCTCTCTCTCCCACTCTGAAAAGCAATGGAAAAAATATCCTTGGATAAGGATTTAAAAAAAAAAATTAGTATTTGTGTCTCCGAGCCTGTCCAGCTGCCTGCTTGGCAGGTCTGCCCTTACAGTGGAGATGTGATACCAGCCGCAATATTCTACAGACAACTCTCTTAACTCTCATCCATGACCAGCAGCAACCTTCTGATGATGGTTTGGCTTGTCATGAAGCTTACTTACAAGGAGAGAGTGCAAGTTTCCAGAGAAGAGTCCAGCATAAGCGATACTTTTTCATAAGATATAAATAAATAGGCTTTGTGGTTTTTCCATTGGTTTACTGTGAATTTGGTTAATGTGAAGATATCTACCCATAATCCCATGAATTTTGGGGCCAGACAGGGTTGAATTTATGGAATCAAAAAGCTAAGAACCAGAACTGAACTGTCACCCAGGCTGACTTCACCTGGGTGATGCTGCCTCCTGAGGAACAAGCTTGTCTTCCCCTAAAACATCTGTGTTCGGACTTCTCAGATCTGTATCCTGGTCCACCCTAACCACATGGATGTTTGACTCCTCAGCATTGCCTGGAGAGCTTCTAAGCTTAGTTAGGATAGGGAAACCTGCCTCTGTGGCTGGCCATCAGACCACAGGAGACTCAAGGGGTGGCACAAGGATGGTGTCAGTCCACCTCCTCCTTGTGGCTAACAGCACATGGCCTGGAAATGGGGGAGACTAATGTATCACACTCTATTTGCTTTATGTGGCCCCCATCACACTGTTAATTAGTTTGTGGCCTGTAGGTTTGCCAGAGAAGGCACTACATCTGATTTCTGTAAGATTCCGTAAGATCCAAAGATTCATGGAAGAAATAAGATGCAGCCAGAAGTATTTGGCTGAGCAAGTCAAGAGGAAATAGAAGGAGAACTTCTTTTGCTCCTCAGTGGGCTGATTGCCTTACCTGCTTCTGGGAGTTCTTCTTCCAGGGATGCCCCTGCCTCTGGGTTCCGTGCTGTTCTGAGGTCTTTTTTGGGCTTTGCAGTCTCATGCTGGAGGCTGCCATGGAAGCTACCTGGATCCTGAGGACAAAGGACCTGGTTACCAATGCCTGTGCCTT
Source organism: Miniopterus natalensis (assembly GCF_054644295.1). Taxonomy (NCBI): domain Eukaryota; kingdom Metazoa; phylum Chordata; class Mammalia; order Chiroptera; family Miniopteridae; genus Miniopterus; species Miniopterus natalensis. The sequence continues at coordinate 22,060,470 of NC_142097.1, forward strand.
GAAGTCCCTCTGGACAGTACTATCGCCACCCAAACAACCTCAAAGGAACAGGTAAGGGCTCAGGAAAAACGGGCCAGTCATCCAGGCCCATGCTGCAGGGAGGGAGCTGAAACACCAGACAACCAAAAAAACAAATAATTAAAAACACAAAACAGAAACAAAAACCTTTCTGGCTCATTTTCTTTCCTAATTCTATTTTTATCTGATGTTTTAGGGAATCTATATAACTGGAGCAGAAAGTAAAAGAGTCACTCAGAAATATGTTGAGGAGTCAGCCTGGGATTAGGAATTAGCTGTTAACAATCCCCAAACTACATAATATATGGAGGGATCATTAAAATTAGTAACTAAACCATTAACCATGGTTAGCTCTGGGGAATGGGAATGGAGACATTAAGTTTCATGTTTTGCTTTATTGTGTACCATTTCAATTTTTTTCAATGAGTATGGATGACTTGAAACTTAAAAAGAAAAATAAAGATGATTTGTTTGAAGTGAGGTGATTTTGAGAGAATGTGGTAAGTTAAGTAGAAAGATGAGGGAAATGGAAGTAGCAAGTTAGAGCTAAAGGTGTAACTTGACTAGAAGTCATAGATTCTAACCCAATAGTTTTATAGATGAAGCAACAGCAGGGGAGGGGACAGGACTTGCCAAGGCCACATTACAAAATACTAGCAGAGCGGGGACATGACCAAGGTCTCCTGACCCCCAGGCCAGGCCATGACACAAACCCAGGATCCCAGAAAGGGTGGGGTTGGCCACAGAGGAGATATTGTGTGCCAAGTCAAGGCCAGGCTCTGCACTCTCACTCTGGATGGAGCTGTCTGGAAGGCCAGTCTCCCTCAGTTCCCAAAATGGGTGTCCCCACCTGAGCTCTGTGTGCATATCCCCTCACCCAGCAGAGGAAAGATGCAGAGCAAGTGCTGGCTCACCTGACAGGTCATTTGTAGCTCACTGTTCTCTACACTGCCACCTGTAGATCTGACCCTCAGTCATTTACTGAGCCCCCCCGCCACAGTGGACCCTCACTTGGTTAGTTTGCAAGTGACTCCTATCCTCGCCAATGTTTAAGTCTGCCATTAGACTCTCAGGATCACCAAGAAGCCAGCTGTTCCTCTAGATCCTGTTACTGTGCCATCTGGCAGGCAGCTGGACCAGGGACAGGAAGAGATGGCCCTGTCCCCAAAGGCATCTCTTCAGCTCAGGGTGGAGTTGGGGAAGAAATCAGAAACCCCAGGCAAAAAGTGGCTCTAACAGTCGCCATCCCATCCCACTCTTACCTCGAGGAAAGGCTGAGATGGCTTGAGGAAGTTCCCATCCCCAGAATCTGGGCTGTAAATATGGACTAGGTTGTTGGGCGTCACATTGAGGTAGTGGTTTCGGAGTGAAGGAGAAAACACTCCAATCTGGAGTCAAGGAAGAGGAAGGTCAGTGCCCTGATGAAGCACTAGGTGCTGCAGATGGCCACCTGGTCCCTCCCTGTTTCTCCCTTGGTGGCCTCTGCACCAGAGTCACAAATTGCTCCTGCCCCAGCCCTAGTGTCATCGTAGAACCACTAACCACACCCTCCTCCCCGCACAGCACAAACCCCCATCCCATCAGCCCCCAAAGAATGGGGTCAGGCCTTTACTCAGCTCCAGTAAGCCAAGGTCCAGCAGTAGCCCAGGGAATCCTTGCCTGGGTACTGGGAGGGAAGAGAGCCACACACACAGCCTGGAGGCCTCCTCCAGGGCAGGAAAGGTAGAGAGCAGCTCCCCATACCTGCTTTAGCAGCAGCACTGAGCCAGGCTTCAGCTCATTCTGGCGTGTCTCAAGCAGCAACCTATGCACCGTGCCCTGCATCTCTCCTGCAAGTATCACACGGACCATCAGTCTCAGGGTCAAGGGCAGCACAGAGGCTGGTTTGGGCCCTGGCTGGGAAGTGGACTGCTCACTATTTCAATGTTCCCAACTACAAATGGAGAGGGTGACTCTTCCTCACCTCCTGACCTCAACAAAGGCCACTCATCAGACACTCCCAGGACCTAACTCCTCACCTGTGGGGTCCTTGAAAACCACACTGGCATCCATTGCGCTCCGAGTCAGGGACTTGATCATCACTGCCATGTTGGGGACCTTGTTCCTGGGAAGCTGCTTCAGGGCTGCCTGATTGCAAGGAGAGGCATTTGCTGAGCCGGCCATGTCCCAGCTGTAAGATTCCCAAGTGTGCGAGGGCAAACTGGGGAGGTTTGGGGGGTGCAGAATACAGGTGTGGTGATGATCTTCCTTTGTGAAGGGCAAAGAGGCAGTTTAAAGGGCTTATTTCATCTCTCTCTGGCAGACCTTCATTTTTCTCCCCCTGCCTCCTTTTTTTTGTGTCTATGTATTTATATAGAGCTCTATCATGGCAGGCCATGGGCAAGGATCTGTTAGCACATATACTAACATGTATCTGCACATGACCCCTGAAGAACTCTAAGGGTAGTAGTGTGCTTACCCCACCCCATCCAGGGCCTGGCTATGCAGAGACATGCCCATAATACACTCTCTTCTTCTGCCTGTGCCCAATACTGTGGCTGGTAGTGGAAAGGTAGGTGAGTGAAAGATACAACCAAAGGGGCTTCATGCTGCAATTCAGAAAAAGGCCTGGGGTAAGAGGGAGCAAACAGAGCGCCTTTTCCAAGGTGGAGTAGGGCAGAAGGTTGGTGAAAGGACAAAAATGGTCTTCCTTTCGGGTCTCAGCCCCAGGACCCTTACCTTCCGCAGCACCATGACAATACTGCAGGTACAGAGGAAGCAGGTGGGGTCTTTCTCATCCAGGCCTAGGGCAGATTTCATGGTCAGCCAGGGCCCTCGCCCAAAATCCTCCTCCACCGATGTCTGGGAACTAGGAACAACCTGGCACCAGAGAGCAGAGGGAAGCCTGCATGAATGGGTCCATCTTGCTACAGACCTCAACTGCGACGGGATGGAGGGGTGGAAGAGAAAGGGCGAGTTCCCTGTAGATGGTGGCCAAGTGTCTTCTTTCATTTATCCCCAAGGTCAGAAAATGGTATGTGAAATCTTGTTGCATATCACATATCACTTAGCAGCAATAGCAAAGGTGCTCTTTATTTTGTTTTATTTTGTCAGGTCCTGACTTCAATTACATTGAAGGAAAAGGCTATCCATGCTTCTCTTGTATTAGGCTTGAAAAGTCTCGGTGCTAGGGAGCCCCCACATACACTTATAGGATTGCAGAGTGCCTTAGCGATTTTGAAACCAGTCATATTTTATTTGGGATGCGACTGTGTTTAACTATTAACCTTCTTATACCAAAAAGTGCTTTGATTCATATGAGTATTTACTGCTTTAGATCTGAAGTGGATGGGTGGATCCGCAGAACTGCAGCAAAGAGAAAAATGACTATAGGGAATTAGGAGCAGAAGTCGGTCTGAGGGCAGAGCAGGTCAACCAGAAAGCCAGGGAGGAGGGAGGCTGAGTCTTACCCAACGAAAGAGAACCCACTGGAGGAAAGATAAAGGCAGGCCCTTCTCAGCTTAATTCTCAGAAACCTTCCTGGTTGGCGTGGCTCAGCGGTTGAGCATCGACCTATGATACAGGAGATTGCAGTTCGATTCCCGGTCAGGGCACATGCCGGGGTTGCAAGCTTGATTCCCAGTGGGGGACAGCAGGAGGCAACCGATCAATGACGACTCTCTCATCATTGATGTTTATCTCTCTCTTTCTCTCTCTCCCTCTCCCTTCCTCTCTCTGAAATCAATAAAGACTTTTTAAAAAAAAAAAAAAAAGAAATATATTAAGATGATGATTAAAAAAACAACAACCTGAGAAGTGTTCCTGAAATACAATTTCCTAATACTTATTATATGGTTCTCCCAAGAAAAGGTGGAGTTAGCTGGGCCTTTCTTTCATAGATGGGAAAGAAGGCTGGCTCATGGCATCAGGATAGGCTTCACTTTACGCCAGTAAAATTGCCCCCCCCCAAACAGCCTTTCTCAAATGTCCTTTGGTGTGCAGCCCCTGGGAACAACCCTAGCAGCATCACCTCTGATTCTCATCTCCTGAAACATGCAGGGATGTCCCTCATTCTTTTTTAAAATGTCTTTATTGATTTCAGAGAGAGAAAGGGAGAGGGGGAGAGAGATAGAAACATCAATGATGAGAGAGTCATTGATCAGCTACCTCCTGCACGCCCCCCACTGGGAATGGAGCCCACAACCAGGGCATGTGCCCTGACTGGGAATCGAACTGCAATCTCCTGGATCATAGGTCAATGCTCAACCTGAGCTATGCCAGCCGGGCTGCCCCTCACTCTTAAATGATGCCCAGGAAGTTAACACTTGGACAGAATTAGTTACCTCTGTTCGGAATTTAGCCAGAGCACCATGAGTTGGAGTCTGGGGCGCAGAAACCATGATCTCCTCCAGATTTTTCCCACCGTGCTACAAGAAGAGAGAAGGAGAAGGCGAGAGCAAGATCAGCAGCTGTTATTTACAAGTGCAGCTTCTTGTCTGGGTTACATAATGAGTTCAGGAAACTATCAGGGACAATTAACACATATAACATCTCTCCTAACAAAGTCTCCAGAGCCTCATCGGCAGCTCAAAAAAAGACGCTTTGGGGATAGTTTTGGGAATGTGAGGAAACTGGAGCTGGCCCAGGAGCAAAATCCAGGGTTTCCTGAAGGGGGCAATGACCTGAATAGAGAGGCCTGATATGCAAAGGGACAGCTTTCCCCAAGTTCCTTCCCAGGGACCTAACCCTCCCCTGCAGAGATCCAGCCCAGGAGGAATGTAGATGGCCTCCTTGGGTGTCTCTTAAAGTGCTAGGGCAGAGCAACTAATGGGTAGAAACTGTTTCAAACACCAGACCAGATCCTCAGAGTCCAACGATGTAGACTCTGATTCAAGACCAGTTTAATGGATCCTGCACCCCCCTCCCACAGCTGAAATCCAAACTCTGGGCACAGCGCCGGCTTCCCCATGTGGATCCCATACACCAGTCACAATAAACTGTTCCATGGCTCTCCAGGAGCATCCTGCTCTTATGCCTCTGTACCTTTGCACATGTTCTCCTGTCTTCCCACCAAAATGTCCTCCAGAGCCCAGCCTTCCAACGCACACACCTGTTAGCCTCCTACTTGTCCATCCAAAGCCCACTCAGCAAGCCCAAGGGGCCCAGTGTCTCTCAACACCCAGGGAATGACCTCTACTCACTCCGTGCATTTTATGTATAACTGCTTGTTCACATCTGCTTCAACCCCTGGAAGAAGCTCCTTAGGACAGGAATTGTTTCTATTTTAATCTGTATTCTCAGTTCCAAGCAAATTGCCCAATTTTGCAATTCCTGCCTCAGTGCTAGCAAACAGTAGGTGCTCAACAAACGTATGAAAATTGTGAAGTTCTCAGAGACTTAAGCACCCCACCCCTCTCATGTGTGGTTTTTCAAGCATTCAATTCTTCCTTCCAATGTCTTTTGATTCTACCACAGATTTAAGGCATTACCCCTCTGCACTTCCTTCCTTCCTTCACCTTCCCCCCCCAGGAGTGAAGATAATCTGGGACTGGACAGTGCTGGAACTCTGTTTCTTTCCTTTGCCCTGCCCTCCCCAACATCCTGGATGTTTTTGGCTTCTGCCACAGATGCTGTCACTCACTTGGTGAGGCAGGATTCCTGCTGGGCCAGGGAAGCGGCGTGTTTTGGTCCGGGTGGTGGTGCGGATGGGCTGCTGGGGTGTCCGGTTGGCAGCAGTAACCAGCTGTACCAGGTGGTTGGTGACTACAGGTGTCTGCAGAGCTGCTTGAGAAACCAGGGAGGAATGGGGACCCTTGGGGGTGCTGATAGGAGACTCGACAGAAGACAGTGGAACTCGGGGTTGTAAGGGCTTCTGAGGGAAAAACCCAGAGGCAGTCCTTGAGAGAGTAGAACAGCTTGAGTTGGAAGTTCGTGGAAAATTAGATTTGCTACTTAAGTGGAGATTTGGAGATTGGAATGACTGACTGGGGACACAATTTTGAGGGCTGCTCTGAACAAGCCTCCCAGTAGCTTGGAGAGGCTGGGGTCCTCGAAGTAGGGAATCTTTGGGACAGACTTCCCAGTGGGTTTGCTGAGCAGCAACTGTTGAGGCAGTTGGGATACGCAGGTTACCCACAGCACCAGTTCTCAAGTAGGGCTGTGGAGTCCTACAGTGGACAACAGGATCTGGAGGCTGACCCTGGGCTGACGTGATACCAGTCATATGGGTGGCAGGCGTGGGGCCCTTTTGGCAAGATCTGCTCAGATCAGCTACCCGAGCCTTTTTAGCTAATACTGAGTCTTCCTGATGCCAGGTGGGCAGGATTCCTGTTGCCTCACTGTTAACTCCAAGTTCCAGCTCCATGCCAGGCCCTTCCAGTTCCATGCTTGCCAGGACCTTATCAAATTCATCTTGTTCAGGTCCCTCAAAGCCACCAGTCACCTGCTGTTTGCTCTCAAAGGTAAGCAGGGAGTGGGAGGCTGAGGACTGAGGTCTTGCTGGCTCTTTGAGCACTTCTGTCAGTGTCACTCTTCTCTGATTGCCAGTCCAGTTGCTGGAAGTGGAGACAGTCATTAGGGGAGCGGTTCCTGTGGAAGGTGGACCCCTCACAGCCCTGAGCATGCTGGAGGTAGGAAGGCGGAGTCCCAGGGTCGGTAGATCCAAAGCCTCTGAAGAAGCAGTGGGGCATAATGGCAGCTGCCCAGAAGACTGTGCCTGCGCAGTCTCCTGTGGCCTGGAAGAGACAGGTCTGAGGCACCCAGTATTCACAGGTCCTGAGCCGGCAAACTGGTTCTCTGCATCCTCCACAGCAGACAAGAAATCCTATAAAGCAGAGGCAGTGGGAAATCAAGAAACACTCTGCTTTTACTGTTTCAGGCATGGTGTATTTATATGTGCAGAAACACATGAGCAAGAAACCAAAGTATGAAAGGAAATGGGGGAGTCTCTCACCAACTTTGATCTTGTCTGTGAGCCCACCACCAGGCTTCTACCAGAAACATTCAGAGGCTGTCTTCAGGTAGCTTCTCTCTCTCTTTTTTTAAAAATATTTTATTTATTGATTTCAGAGAGAGGAAGGGAGAGGGAAAGAGAAACATCAATGATGAGTCATTGATTGGCTGCCTCCTGCACGGCTCCTACTGGGGATTGAGCCTGCAACCCAGGCATGTGTCCTGACCAGGAATCAAACCGTCACCTCCTGGATCCTAGGTCAACGCTCAACCACTGAGCCACACTGGCTGGGCTCTCTCTCTCTCCCTCTCTCTCTCTTTATTCAAGCTTGAGTGGGGGTTGGGAGGTGGGGGTGTGGGCGGTGGTGGCAGTTAGGGTAGCAATAGAAGCAAGTATACTAGGGCACCAAGGAGTCAAACAAATCACCCAAGGTCACAAGGAGACTAGCTTTCTGGTGTCCAGCCTGTGAAAGAGGGATTTGTCCAGCTGGTCATGCTGCTTGTCCTTACTCTCACCACACACACACACACACACAATCTTTCAGTAAGCCAGAGAGGCCTAATAGGCAGAAGTTAAATATAGCTTTTCAGGCAAGTTAAATTAAGTATGGATTCCAGAAGCAAGGTGAGATTGACACCTTCAAGAGCAACAGACCTGTTCCGAGGGTGTTTTTGAGTCAGAACTGCTGATTTAACTGACAGGAAGGTCCCCACCACACCTGACTCCCTGCTGCCGCACTGGATTGTCTGGGCTAGAGAAAGGTTTTTTTTCCTGCTTTGTGTATTATCAGCAGAGTAGCATACTCCAGCACAACTGCCTTAGGATTTAGCAATAATAATAATAATAGCAGAATTACTGTAGCAGCAAAATCTGATGATGCTGGGGGTTGATGGATCCCTTTTCTCAGGAAGAGCTCACTTTCAGACATGATGTCATCTGCCTTAGGAAGGGGGAAAGGGACTGGTCATGGAACAGAAACTTGAGCTGCAGAGTTCTTCACTCTTAATTTCATTACCAGCCTAGCAGTCCTACCAACCCCCGGTGAGACCCAAGAGGGTCACTTTAACAGTCACTTTTTCAGTCTGTAATCACACATCTCCAAAGCTAAAAGACAAAGACAAGGACACATCTTCGTCACAAAGCTGGCAGTTTTGAATTATTTGTAAAAATAACAGACAAGTCCCCAAGTAATAACAAAAATATCTAACATTTGAAACCTCACTGGGTACCAGGTACCATGTAAACATTTTACCAGAATTTTCTCAATGAATTCTCACATTAGCCCTAAGAATAGGTACTGTTATTATCCCTGTTTTTTGGATGCAAAAAGTAAGACTTAGAGAGGTTAAGTAACTTCACAGAACCAGAACTAGAACCTATATATGCCCTTGTCACTATGTCTTAGGGCCTGAATGGACTGATTTTTAAGAGGTCTGATAAAGACTGTTTTCCCCTTCAAACCTCATGTTTCAAAAGCCTCTGAGAAAACAGAGTGTGGTGTTGGGGCTGCCAGACGGGTCGCTGATGCAGCATTCCCATCATACGCAGCACAAATTAGACAGCTGGACAAATTCTAAATGTGATTTTTAAAGCAAAGCGCTGGAAAACAAAAAGTAGGTTTGAATGGCTTGTCATTGATAAAATTAAGTAATTTGATTCTATAAATGTAGTTTAGTAATTCCCATGTATGTTAGAAGTGAGTCAGGTGCCAAGGCCTTACCCTGGCTGTTGGTGCTTTATTCTTCCGAGGTTAATTTACCTTTTTGGGCTTTACTCACTTAAATCCTACTTCTTTGTGAAAAGGATTTGAAGTCACAATTCTGGGCCTCCCAAATAAAACTATATCCTTTGGATCTGAGCAGGAAGAGTTACGGAGATCACTAGTTCAGTAGTCCCTGGCTACACCCAGAGGTAAGAAATACCCCTGCCTGGGTCCACCCCAGAAAATTCTGATTTAACTGGTGTGTGTCAGAGCCTCAATAGGGGTGATTCATGTGACAGTTTCAGATCTGAGGAGAGAGAAGGAAAGAGCATTTGAGGCAGAACACCTCCTATGTTGCAGAAGAGAAAAATGGAAGGCCAGAGAATGAAGTAATTTGCTCTGGCTCACATAACCAGTTGGTGACCCCAGGCCTCCTGCCGTTCAATAGCTGTGCTGTCTCTGGCTGTCCATAAACTTTCTTCCCACCTCAAGTATGTCATCAAGAAGGTGAATCAACCTCAGTTGGTTGGAGTGCCATCCCATGCACCGGAAGGTTACAGGTTCAGTTTCCAGTCAGGGCACATGCCTAGGCTGCAGGTTCGAACTCCAGTTGATCCCCAGTTGGGGCACAAGTGTGGGAGGCAACTGATGGGTGTTTTTCTCTCTCTCCCCCTCCCTTACTCTTTCTCTAAAATCAATAGAAAAGCATGTCCTCGGGTGAAGATTAAAAAAGAAAAGAAAAAAAAGGTGAATCAAATCATCCACAGACACAGCTTCCAGACAAGCGCCCTTATAATTTAAAGGTATGACAATCAGGGAGCTTGTCTATCTTTTTATTTATTTCTAAGACAGTTAAATAAGTTGTTTACATTTCTCATCATTCCTCAGCCTCTCACAGACCAAAAACAACGTACATATCAAATAAAAGGAGACGGGGGCAGATTGCTTCAAAATGTTCCGGGCCTGGGTGTTTACATCTTAAGACCTCCTCTGTTCACCAACACTTCCTTACCTCGTCTTCAAACTCCTCTTCTACAGCAAATAGCTTCTGCAAACTGCATGCCTGAAAGGAAAACAAAGCAATTGAGGTTGGAGGAGAAATACCGTTTGCAAGTACATTCTGTCCTCACTCTGCTTTTTCCCACTTCTAACAAGACCATCAGGTGTACTGTTTTTGGTTTGTTTTGCTAGTGTTGGGGGAGGAATAAGGGATGAGAAGAGATGGGATTGACTTAGGACTTAGATCGTTTTTTTTATTTTTATTTTTTATTTTTTTTTAAGGACTTAGATGATTTTAAACCCTTTCTCCACAAAACAATCCATTAAGGTCCATCGGCATTAATCTTGGAAGAGGAAGAGACAAAGGAAAGGCTGCCAAAGGAAGCATGGGTCATTCTTTAGACTCAGCACTGCGCACATGGGCATGAGAATTTTGCAACATCCCAAAGGTCTGGCCTGAGTAACCTTTGTCAAACATAAGACACGACCGTAAATCCAAACACGCCTAGCACAGTGGCCTTGTTTCTGAAAGCCAAGCCAGTGGTTTCCTTCAATCTAATCCTATGCCCAAAGGCTAAGGTCCCAGGAAGGTGGGACGCCCCAGGTCCGCAGCTGCTTCTTTCTAGGCAGTAGGCCGCAGTGGCCAGCTCTAAGATGTGTGTCCAACTCAGAGCCAAGGGCTGTGTCTAACCCCGGATGCTCGAGCAGCAAGAGCTCCAGTTAGGGAGACCTACCCCCAAGTGTCCAAGGATAGGGTGGACGGTTGGGGGGAGAGGGTCGGGCTCAGGAGGCGTGACGTTTGAGCGCACCGGGAAGATGAACAGGAGTTCGCCGAGAAGCGATGGAAGACCACAGGAGGGAAACAGGCCCAGAGGGAGGGGGTGGGGAGAGCCTTTCCAGGGTCTCCGGGCGCGTCCACGCCAAGCCCTGACTCGAGCCCAGGTTTCCCGACCTCATCTAATTCTCACCCAAACCCTAAACCGGCCCTGCAGCTCGCCTGGGTGAAGGGCTGAGACCCGGAAGGCCGTTCCCGGGCCCCGGACCCACAGGCCCGGCGGCCCCAGGCACGGTATTACCATGGCGACGGCGGGTGAGCTTCCGCCAAGCGTTAGCGGGGTCGACCCCAACTCAAGTGGTCGCCGGGGCCTGGGACTCCGCCCGCGGCGGGAGGGTCGGAGTCCGGGTGACGGTATCTCTGGGGCGAGGTGGGAGAGGTCCCTGCGACCCGGGCGGATACCAAGACAGGGTCGACAGGAAGGCGACTGCCGGAGCCCTAGGCCGCTTTCGAAGCCGCCGCCACTCCAGCGTCTCCGCCCTCTTAAAGGGGCGGGCCTATTTTATCCCGCCGACACAGAAGCCCTTTATCCGCCAGTCTTCCGCCCCGGCCTTAAAGGGAAACGCATGGGCTCTCGGTCGCCCTCCAGCGGCTGCTCGGGACGGGTCGGCTGGTTCAATACGCGTTCTGGTGAGAGCAAGGTTGGCAATTTGGGCCCATTATGCCCAATCCTGCCCAACCTCCTCTCTTGTGTTAAGTACACGAGGGAGTGGGTACTTGATCATGACTCTCATTCACACCAGAATCCACCCCATTGGTTTGTCTGTCTGTTCATCTTTCCATCCATCCATCAATCTTTGCAACACATTTATTTAGTAAAGATGTTCTCAGTCTGGCTCTTTTCATCCTTCATGTTTCAGCTGAGATCTCAGATCTCCCTTGTCATCTATTCTCTTGTGTAGCATCACTCCCCCATCACTATTTCCTTCTCAGCACTTTTCATAATTTATAATTATCATGGTTTACATCTTTATTGTGTGTTTTTCTCACTTGAATATGAGCTCCCTGAAGGCAGGGACCTTTGTCTGGCTTGTTCAAGTTCGTATCCCCAGCACTTAGCACAATGCACAATAGAGTTATTGAATGACACAATGGCTACTATGTATTGGGCACCATGCTTGACCCTGGGGATAGAGAAATGAATGACTGCTTGTGCCCTCAAGTTCACAAACAAGTCAGGGAGACACAGATCAAAACATAGAGTCCAGGAGATTTGTACAGAGAGATGGGCAAGGGCCTAGTGAGCTGGGAAGTCCAGCTTTTGTCACTAAAACCTACTGTGGTTAATGTCCCTCAGTCCAACATCAGTTTCTCTTCTTGCTTATCACTACGGGACTAGTCAAAATGACAGCTAGGGCTGCATACCTTTGAGGACTCAAAAGGCAAGAGGAAGGTTGCTGACTCTAGTTCTTAGCCACATGACCTGAGCCAGCCCTGAATCTTCCCTAGGGTGGTCTGGCCTGGCCTCACCTCTGACAGCCTATGGTTTCCATCATAGCGTCATGTGGACCAGTTTTCATGTCAAATGTCAGAATGGAGGCCAGAATGGCAATGGGAAAGGGAAAGTGGACTCATAACTTTCATCTAAGTTAGCAATCCCCTCAAGGCCTCTGTACTTCTGAACTGGGGGACAAAAATCCCAACCCTCCCATTTACAGCTCTCCTCTCCTTATAGGAATTCCAAATACAACTCATCCTGCACCACTGTGGATAATCGTGGAGACCCAGTTATAGGGCTCCCTCTGGATCTGACCTCTGTCAGCTCAGCTTGACAGGAGATCACAGAACCCAAAAGGCCAAGAGGAATAATGATTAACTCCTATCCACACCGTACTCTGCAGCTTCTGATTTCAACCAATAGCTCATTTTGTGATCACAAAAATCCTATAAAGAGTGAGGGACATGTATTATTTTACATGAATTAATGCACTGAAATGGCAACTCCATGGAACATTGGCAGTGGCTCAACAATGTGGGTTCCTTTCTCCCCTACTGGAGTTTGCAAACGTGTGAGATTTGTTATGGGAACTACATGCCTTCAGTGTGCATCTATTTCAGCATATTTGCAAATGCATTTTGCCCTAATTTGTATTTTTATCATATGTACAGTTGTATGCAAATCAGTGTGCTGATGGATGTCTTTATGTGTTTCTATTGACATTCACCTTGGTATGGAAAGTGGCATACACTGGCATGGTTATACCCACACTGAGTCTTGAGTGGTTGTGTTGGTGGGTGGGTGTTGCATGTTGAGTATGTGTGTGGAATGAAATTGTGTTATGTGCAGCATATGAGGGTGGGGGTCTGAGTGTATGGAGGTGGGGAAGGGCTGGTCTGTTTGTGTGGCTTTGTGTATGTGAAGGCTGTGTAGACCAGAGCAGTCAGATAGAACTTTCTGTGTCTATGGAGATATTTCTATCTGCACTGTCCAATACAGCAGCCACTAGCCACGTGTGGCTATTTAGCACTGGAAATGTGGCTAGTTAGAGCAACTGAAGAGCGAAGTTTTAACTGTATTTGATTTTAATTAATTTGAATGGTAAACTATAGACAGAAACTTCAAACTTGTTCTCCACAGACCAGTGATATGCAGCCCCCTCCCTCTTAACAGGGAGACCCGTCTAAAGTGTACTGATCCCAGCGGATAAACGAACCCCCTGGAGCGCCCCCCCCCCCCCGCTCCCCGCCCTCCGCGCGTGTGGGTGTGGGTGTGGGTGTGCGTGTGTGTGCATGTGTGTGTGTGTGCGCGCGCGTGCATGTGTGTGTGTGCGCGCGCGCAAAAGATGTACAGAGGGGGCCATCCGCCTCCCTGCTTCCCAAGTCCCCAGGCAAGCAGTGAATCAGCCTGACAATGGGGTGAGTCATTCATGAACTGCTCTGGCGACCCAGCAGGCGGGAAGCAAGCGTCAGTGAGCCGCTCAGCCCCCCCCCCCTCCCCCCGTGGGATCGCTCAACCCCACGCACTGCAGATGTTGAAGAAACTGATGCGGGTGAATCAAGGCACCAAAGCTCATCTCCTCAGCCCCTCCCTCTGCTTTGCAATCCATTCATCCCCCAGCCCCTTTCTCCCCTGGGGTGGCATGTGAGTCATCTCAAGATCTGCACCCCCCCAATTCAACCCCCAGGGCCCTAAACATCCCTGAGTTGGTCTTCCTCCAAAGCTGGGGGTTGGGGGCAGGGAGGCTGAACCCCCGCTGCGGTGCCGAGGTCTGCCTTTGGAAGCCAGGCTGACCCACTCAGGGCTGTAGGGTGGGCTGGGGGGGCTCAGGGCTGGCTGCTGCTGGCTGGATCTCCTGAGCTGGCATCCAGCTTAGGTGGAGTATCCAGACAAACATGGGGGCAGCAGGGACGGAGTTGCTGAAGCTGCTGCCTGGAGCACCTGTGGCTGGTGCTGAGCAGGGGATTTGGAGGGGGCAACTTTCCAGGGAAGTCCCACACAGTGTCTCCCCAGTACCTCACGATCTTCAGTCTGGTAGCTTCTCTCCTCTGCCCTCCTTCACTTGTTCCCTGCAACCTGTACGCCACTACTACCCATCCATCAGCCTTCTTCTCTTGGACTGAACCTTACCTGAGGATTCTGACTTGGACAATTGGGTCCCACGGTGATGTCCTTTACTGGGTAAGAAAATATCACCACCAGCCCTGGCTAGGTAGCTCAGTTGGTTAGAGCATCATCTGGATACACCAAGGTTTCAGGTTCTATCCCTGACAGGGCACATACAAGAATCAACCAAGGAATCCATAAATGAATGAAACAACAAATTGATGTTTCTCACTCTAAAATCAGTGAAAATAGCCCTGGTCAGTGTGGCTCAGTTGATTGGGTGTCATCCCATGCACCAAAAGTTTGCCAGTTTGATTCTGGTCAAGGCACAACCCTCCAATCACAGAGGGACACTGAGGCTCAGAGAAGGCAAAATATTTGCCTGAGCTTCTATAGGCTGAGCTGACCTGTGTCTCCCAGGCTCCCTCCTTCCCCACTGTTCCACCCTGCTTCTTGGGACTCTGTTGTTTCCACAGGATCATGAGCTCCCAGAGCACAGGCACATTTGCACCTTCTGTCCCCTCCCTGACATGCATGTCCTGCTCAGAGAAGAAACTCTGGAGGAACCTGCAGACATGTGGGATGTGACTGGCCATAGTTGTCCTTGCACTGTTGTGTTCATGTGGCCTTGACTCCTCAGCAGGCAGTCAGGATCCCCGTACAGTCCAGGAAATCCTGGGCCTCAGCTCCAGGTCCCAGCGAGGAGGCAGGGCAGAGAAAAGATTTCCTTTTCAGTCATTCCCCTGGACCTCCTGCTCTTCTTGCTGCTAGAGGGGTAAGAAGGTCCAGGTGGGCCACTCCATGTACTTGAGGGGAGTTGGGCACGAAGCCTTGGCCTAGGGTCCTACCTCTGTCCCAGGCCTTCTGGTGACCAGCTGTCCTTTAGCAGGTAGCTGTGATTGCTGTGAGAGGCTCTTGGTTGATGTGGGACTATAGACCAAGGAACTGGCAGCTTCTCTCTCTTTCTCTGTGTGTGTGTAATTATTTATATATACATATATATGTGTATGTATATATAGTCTTTCTCTTTTTTTAGGCACCATGAAAAATGGTGGTAGCTGCACTCAGAATAGTCTTCATTCACAGCTTGTTCTGGGGGCCATGTTGCAGGTTTTCCCCAGGCTTGGCCATTGCTGAGTGTAGAGACCGTGGCCTGCTCCCAATCCCTGAAGCAGGAAGGCAGGAGCTAGGAGACCTGGGAAGGGACAGAAGATGTCAAGGGCCAGGTAAATCTCTCAAGTGAAGAATGACTGAGGCCCTCGTCTCCAGTCAGGCCCTCCTTTTTTGTTTTTTGTTATTGTTTTTTGTTTGTGTGTTTTTTGAGCTACAACTCTAGAATTGTTAGCTATCAGAGCTAGAAAAATCCTCAGAAGTCATCCACCCAATCATACCATTTTACATATGAGGAAAATGAAGTCCAGAGGGGTGGAGGCTTGCCTAGGAACCTGTTACTCTTCCCCCAAACATAATTAGTCAAGCGTGACTGCGCTGGATGCTGGCCTGGAACCAGTTTCCTTCTGCCCTAAGCCCAGAAGAGAAGGGAGAAGGAAGGAAGGGGGGAGAGGGAGGGCAGGAGGAACAGTTTTGCCATTCCTCCTTTTCAGTTTCACCTGTGGGACCATCCAGAACTGTCTCCAGCTGGAAAGAAGGAAATCCAGTCCAATCCTGTCATGCTACAGATAAAGAAACAAAAAGCCCAGAGAGAGGAAGGGACTTGTGCAGAGTCACACAGGGAGACCTGGACCAAACTCAGGCATCCTGAATTATACTCTGCGTAACTCAGTCCTCAAAGACATCCCTTTGTTTTGGGCCTTGGGCACATGAACTGCTTTCCCTGAAATAAATTCTCTTCTGGCTCCTGAGCATATTGTAAAAGCCTAAGTACAGGACTGGGTCTTAAAGCATCCTGGAGGAATGAAGGTCCAGCTTAAACTTTGAAGCCTAATACTATGCTGGATGTGATCATGTCTGCCATCACACCTATATGGGAATTCACAAGAGTCAGAACTGAAAGGGACTTCAGAGAATAGGAGTTGGAGTCCTGTTTCCCAGATAAGGACACCAGGGTCCAAAGGGGAAATGACTCATCTAACAACACACTGACGGAGCTGATCCTAGGGCACAGGTTTTTTCACCTCCTGTCCTGTTTTCTTATTTATTTATTTACTTACTTACTTACTCACTTATTTGCAGTCCCTACAGTACTTAGCATTGTGCTGGCCTCATAACTTTTCTATTTTTTTGTAGTAATACTAATGACCATTTATTGCTATGCCTGCACAGGTGCACAAACTGATGCACCTGAGATAATGTAATTTAACAAAAGCACACAGATAAGAAGTGGCACAATCAGGCTCCCACTTACAATACTGTGCTTTACCCACACTAAAAAAGACCCAAAACCCAGACGTCCCCCCACTCAAGCTCCACAATCTCCACCACCCACCAACCCTGCACCTGAGCCAATGTAGATGTCAGACACTTCCAGACCCAGACCCTTGACCTGTCCTCAGAGATCGGAGATCGTGGATATGTCCTCAACAGTGGTGTCCTGAGTGTGGAACCACAGCCCCCCTCTGGCTCCATAACTTTTCAAAATGTTCAATAAATTCTTGCTGAATGGCATAGGAACAAGGTGCCTTATGTACAAGTTCCCCTTGGTAAATGTAAAAGCTTTAAAGAATACATCTTTCCTTTCATAGATATCTAAAGAATGCTTATTGCTTGAGTTTATCAGCTCAGTTCTTCCTTGTTCTGTATTATTTTCTGCCTGAGGCTGTATTTAGGCAGAATTGAACTGTTTCCACCCCAGGCACTCTTTGGAAGCCAGCAGGGCCACTTCAGTGTTGTCCCACCAGAGACCAGAAATGTGGGCTAGACCACTCTGGCAAGAGCATCTGGAATCCTGCCCATGGATCTGAAGATTTCCACCCCAGGAGAAATTCTGGGTGAGAGTTTGAAGGTGAGGGAGGACACACTGGAACTGGGTACCTTGTCTGTTCCCCAAGCAATGCTAACTTTAGAGGGCATAGACCCTGGGTGAGTGAGAGGAGGTGTGGAAGAGATAGGCGTTAGCTGTTACTACAGCAATGTCCACCAACCAGGGATGAATATTACTCTCCCTCCTGCTCCAGGTAGTGGCCAGGACTCACGATTCTAGGCAAGAGTAGCAACTCCCAGAGTCCGTAACAGTGTTGTTCAACACTCCTCATCCGCGCCCCCTCAGCCCTGATACCTCCTTCTAAAAATCCAAGAGTGCTGCCAACCTGCCAGGTTAAATGCCTGACTCTCTTCCAAGATTGATTTTTTTCTACCAAGAAGCCAAATTCACCATTGGGTCCCAGGGCCAGAAGTTCTACATTGGGACACTGAGGAAGGGGTTAACAAGACAGCCCCATGACACCTGTTTCCATGGTGAATGGTCCTAGCAAGGGCCTACCCTAAGGACTCATAACAAAAGATGTTTTGTTCTCTATGAGGAACTCTAAGTTCCTTAAAGACAGATTCATTTCTATATTCCCAGCACCTACTACAGGTACTCAAGAAAGATGTAGAATGAATGCGGAATTATTTAACCCACGCTTAATTGAGAAGGGGAAATCTTAAAGCTACTCAGGGTCCCGTATGGTGAATTCTATTAACTTCTAGGACATTTGACCACTGAGGACCAAGGTGATAATCTCAGGGAACTCCAGAGAAGGGGGCTAGACTGTTGGGCTTAGGAGCCCAGCTGCCCCATGCCCTGTTTCTTGTGCTTGGGGGACAGACAGAGAGACCTGGGTTTGAATCCCTGTTCTCCTTGCATGAACTCAGTGACTTTGGGCAAGTAACTTAGTTCATTCATCTATGGAATCAGAAGTGCCTAGCAGAGGTGTTCCATGAGACAGTCATTGACATATGTCATACCAGATGGGGAGATTTTTTCCTCATGTTCTGAAATCTCAAGAGAAGAAATTCCATCTTCAGTGTCCCCAAGTCTTTACTGAGTACCTGCTATGTGCGAGTGATGTGCTAGATGCTGGAAAGGCAACAAGAAATATGATTTTATCTCTTTCCTCAAGTGGTTCACACTCTGCTTGGGGAGGCAAAACAAGCACTGAGAAAGCAAGCTCCCAACCCAACCCAACTACCAACAAGAGACAACACAGGTTGTATAAAAGTAACAGCAAATGGGTGGGACCATCATTACAGGACAGAGTCAGGACCCCTATCTTGGAGTGACGTGGGATAATTTTGTGACGGCAGGCTTTCTGCTCAGAGTCCATTGTCCAGTCAAAAAATGCTCACCTTGGCTTAATCTTTTAACACTCATTCATTTAACTTAATAAATGTTCATTAAATCTTTTTTTGTTCCAGGAACTGTGCTGGGTGGAAATGTGTGGTTTCTGCACTCAAGAAGCTTACAGAGATGGACACTGAACCAATTACACCATAAATAGATGTATATTTACAAATCGTTATCAGAATCAATAAAAGTATATTTAAAGTAAGCTCTGAAGGTGGTTTCAGAGCTTTGAACAAACTCCTCAGGTAATTTTTAAGAACCCTAAAGTTTCAAAACCACTTTTCTGGGTCAGATACGGATTTCAGTGAGAAAATCGGTAAGATTTTAAACCCTCCCGTAACTAGATTTGTGTTCTAAAAAAGGTCACTCTTGTTTTGGGAGGCTAGGATGGATGCAGGGAGTGGACTAATTGCAGAGGCAGATATAGTATCTCAGGTGAGGGGTGATTTGGCTTAGTACAAGGGATGGGGCTATAGATGTGTCTGGGGCTGGAGAGGGAACTCATGAGATACTTTGTAGAAAGAACCTTTATCATTTATTCCAGAAATATTTATGTATGTCAATTACTTTTTTGTATGTCTGATTAGTAATACATGATAGCTGCAAAACTTCAGGCATCCAGGAAAAGATAAAGAAGAAAACAAAGGTAAATATTTTGGTAATTATTCTTCTGGCTTTTTTCTATACATACATACTCAGACATATGGATCTAGTTTGTTGTTGTTTACAATAATGGAGCAATTCTGTAGTACTTGTTTGATTCCTGATTTTCAAGAAAACAATGTAGCATAAGCATCTTTTCAGGTCAATATAGACTTACATCATTTAAAGTGTCTGACTGGCATTCTGCTGAGTAAATGTGCCCTAGTTTATTTGCCAATCCCCTACTGATGGATATTTAGGTTGTTTCCAACTTTTCACATCATTATAAATAATCTCTTTCCTTCCATACTCATTTTTGAACACATAAATGTTTATTTCCTTAGAATAAATTGTGTTAGTGGAATTATTGGGTTATTGACAAACTGTCTAGGTTTAACCACACATACTCGTGTGGCGTCCTAAGGGCATTTGTAAGGGAGGATGGCACCCAAGTCGGGGCCGGAAGTCTTCCTTTTGAAGGCCTTGAACTGTTACAACCATACCCTGGCTTTTTCCAATCTTTTCTTTCCCTGGCACGGATGTAGTGTGTGCGGTCCGAGCTCGAGACCTGTCCCAACCACCCACCCCCAGCCTGGCATCTTGGCTGCGGCCTCCGTAGCCCTCCCAGCCCCTCGGAATCCGTCCCCCAGTTCCCCTCCCCCACCGCGGTAGGGCGTGTTAGGAAGAAGCTTAGGCCGGCGGGGATTGCACCATCCACGGTTTGAAAAGGAAGTCGAGGAAGCGCGGGGAGGAAAGTCAGGCGTCCCAGAGGCTGAGCGCCAGCAGCCAGACCCGGCCGCCCGCAGCGCTCCGTCCAGCATTACCCGCTGGCTTCGGATGCCTCGCCTTCCGTCCCCTTCCCAGCCCAGCTCTTTGCTGGGTACCAGCCCTTTAAGAAGCTGTCCCAGTGGCCCTGCTGGCCCCGCCCGGCAGGGAGGGCCTAGAGGGAGGGGAGGGGTTGGTGGTAGATGAAGGGGGGTGGGGGGGGGCGGTCGAGTCTATTTTTAGCTTCGGGTCGGGTCACGTGACGGGAGTGACGTCTCCGAATGTTGTTGTTGGTGGCGGCGGCGAGCGCAGCCGGAGGAGCCGCCGCAAAGATGGAGGAGCCGTCGGGGAGGCGCTGCCTCTGCTGCCGCCGCCGCTGCTGCCGCCGCCGCCCGCGAAGCCGGAGCTCGAGCCACAGGGGGTGAGCGCACCGCACCACCCCACATCCCACCTCCCTTGGGCCCCCGAGACCCGCGGCGGCGCACCCCCCTCCTGCTGTCGCTGTCCGAGGGCGCCCCGCTCGCGCGCCGCGCTTCGCGCCTCCCTTCGCGCCTCCCTTCCTTCTTCCCGGCTCCCGGTGCCGGCCGGCGCCCCTTGGGAGCGCCGCCAGCCTGGGAGCCGGGCCTCGGGGATTACTGCGCGCGCCCCTCCCCGCCTCTCCCGTGCAGGGGCGCTTTCCTGCAGGTAAGGGAGGGGCCCGTCTTCCCGCGACCCGCGCTCGCTAATGGCCCGAACGCGGCCGGGTCTGTCTGATTTGCCTGCTACCGAGTGGCGCATGTTGCGTTGCAGAGCGATTGGAGTCCTGCACCCAGATTCTATGCAGATCCCTTTTCACCGGACACCCCTTTCTGGGTACTCTGAGGTGAGGAGCGCTGCTCACCTCACAGCGCTTCTACCCAGCCCTAAGAACGCATTCTTCATTTTGTGTCCTTGAGTGCCGTGCGTGAGGAGGGGGCCTACGGACCCACCTTACTTCTCCTCTTTCCTTTTATTCTCACCCCCTCCCCCTTGAGGCGTTTCTGCGTTTGTTCCCACCCTCTTCTCCCGTCTGACACCCTGGAGCCAGAGAGAGCGGAGATGCAAGCTCCCCACTTCTTGTCTGGGGTGGATGCCCCCCCGTTTTTCATCCTGGGTCTGTGTATCTCATGGAGGCGGTGATACTGTATGTGTCTTTTAAGTTGGGAGAGGCTGCTTCCCTACCCCACCCTTCTCTGGGGCCCTGGGGAAGATGAGACTGGCTGGGTGATAAGTAATTAATCTGGGAGTCTGGTTGGTGGGGGAGAAGGGAAGGTGGGGGTGCCTCATTTGGAGGAGGAGGTGACCACCTGATACCCCCACTGTTGGCCTTCTGAGATGAGATGATGGGTAGCAGCTGCAGTTGCTTTTGGGGGGATGCTGAAGAGACTCTGACAGTGATTACTGTTCTTCTGGAGCTCGGGATTAGCTTTGGCGGTTGGGGGTGGTGACTGGGTTTAGGGTCCAACTGGGAGGGGAGAATGGAGCCAGATCACAGGAACAAAAGGAGATTGGGGATGGGAGATCAGGAGTATAGGCCAGAGAGACTCCTGACCAGACTGCCTTGCAGGACTTGAGCGAGCGGTTGGGTCTTGCCCTGGGCCTTTTCAGGTTCACGAGATATAGGCTGGGAGGGTCCTCAATCTGTGTTCCAGGCACTAGTGCCTCTGAGCCTATACTAGTTTTTGAAGTGCTGGACTGGGGATGGTGGGTGAGCCATATTGGGGGCTGCCTGCTTCTTCATTCCAGTCTTCCCTCTTTCCTCTCCCTCCTAAACACAGAGCTTTGGGAGATCTTGGTTTGTCTCCTGCGCCTTCTCTTGATTCCTCTCTTTTGCTCTGTCCCCCTTGGACTTGGTTCTGGGCCATGTCTTGACAAGGCAGGTAGGGGTATGTCTCTGAGTTAGAGGGGCAGGCCCCCAGTATCTTCACTCTGTCTTGTATGCTCACCAGGGGCCAGAGGGACAGATACTAGGTGCAACTTACTTGGAGGCAAGGATGGAGGACATGTTAGCTCTGTGCCAGCCTTTCCTTCCTCCCCAACATTTCCTCCTCTATGGCTGGATCCTGTAATTTGCAGGGAGTGGGGGGCAGCAGTATCACATGCCCCACCCCCTCCAAGTAGCTGCAGAGACAAAGGTTTGCTTTCCCTTCCCTAGGGGTGGCATCTTAGCTATGTGTTTAGAAATGGGGCCTGGGGCTGGGGGGGGGGTGTAGTTTGTGTTTTGCATATTGAGGGAGGGGGACCAGCTATAGGAGCTGGGGGGAGTACAGTTGGTGCTGAAGTACCAGCTGCTCTTTAATAATTAATTCTTCCTACTCACATCCCTTTGAGGAGGGATGTCTGGAACACAGCATCAGGCTCAGCCAGCCTGCTAGAGGATGCACTCCTGGGGGGGGGGGGAGACTGTAAGGGGGGGCGGTTCTTGGCATTTTTGGAGCACTGTCTCTTGCTCATGAATGAAAACCTGATGCAGCCTGTGAGGGGGCCTATTGTAGCCTGTAGCTGACTTTGGCTAATTAAACTTTCTCTGCCTTTCTTCTCCCCTACCCTACCTCACCCCAGCCCTGGCCCCAGTCCTCTCTTGAATGGGGACCCTGTCTGGTAGTGTTGGGGAGGGGTTATCATTCTTCCTGAGGTTTTAGGGCAAACAGACTGGGTCTTCTGCCCTCTGCCTCTGCCTCTTCCCTCCCTCCCCTCTCACCCCCCCCCCCTTTTTTTTCTAGAAATAGCAGCCTCCTCCATCTGGTTTGTGCAGATGCCTGGAGCTGTGTCTGAGCAGACAAACAGAAATGGGCTGATTGCAAAAATGAATTTGTCAGCTTGGTGCCTTTTTTCCTCCCCTGTTGTCCTCCCCCTTCTCTTAGTTTGGGGCCTGGACATCGAAGTCAGCTACCCCTCATGGCTCTGATAATCTCAGGCTTCTGGTGGCCCAGCTTGGGGAAGGTACAAGGCTATGGAAGCTCTTGGAGATTGGGGAAAATGGACTCCTGTGGCCACAGTCAGTAGGGGTCAAGATGAGAGGTACTTTGTGCCTTGAGATGGGATGTCTGGGCTTGTCACTTTCTGATCAAGTCTTTGGGGCAGATCTCAGATTGTGGGCAATTTTAAGTTCACAGGATTTGGTTCAGACAGCTTACCTGGCTGCCTGTGACCTGGGGAGGGGACCCCGGCTACAGTGCTCAGAACTTGGGCCTGCATGTAGCAGGGCCAGAGCGGGTGTGTTAGGATAAGGCTGCCAGGTGGTTCTGGAGTCCAGGTGCCAGAGAGGCCCTCAGATGGACACCTGGCTCCCCAGGAATTCTGAGGAAGCTGTTTGAGAGACAAGATCCTCGCAGGGCAACACTATAGTGGCCTTTGGGGCATTACATTGCTCCATATTTCCCTCATTTGTTTGCCTTTCTCCCACCCTCTGCCAGAGTTTTACTGCTCATGAATGGGGTGTGGGGGGTGTTCCCCTAGGGTTTTTGCCCTAACTCCCCTGGCTTGGCCATGAGCTTGTAGGGTGAGATGCTTCCCTCATTCCTTGCCCTGCCATCCTGGCTAGAGGTGGTAGGTGGGTTTGGATCCTGGGGTGGGACAGAGGTCTGACTGAGAGTTGATGGGGTGGAGACAGGGCCCTGGGGTCTGCCTACTTATGATGTCAAGGAAGCCTGGCTGCTCACTAGTTTGCCGTCCAGGAGCCACACAGCTCTTGGTCCCCAACTGCCCACTGAGACCCTCATATAACAATAGTTAACAGTGAATTTTCTGTGGCAGAGGGGGGACCAAATGGCTCAGGTTTTAACCATCACACTGCCCTTTTTCCACTTCATGCCCAACCCCAGACAAGAATCTATGCTTGTCCTGATCGGGCAATGAATGCTGCTTTGTTTCCCATGGAGGCCCCTGTTCACCGGGGAGGCTTGATGGGGTATTGGCAGACACTCTGCAGGTGGTCTGCTGCATCCTGCAGGGTGGGGAGGAGTCCTGAGCTCTTGGGAATTCTAGGAACTGTTACTTTCCTCTTCTCCCCAGGGGTGAGGACAATGGGGGCTCAGGACTGATACTTAGTTTTTATACTTTTAAAAAATATATCTTTATTGATTTTAGAGAGAGGAAGGGAGAGGGGGAGAGAGAGATAGAAACATCAACGATGAGCCATCATTAATGGGCTGCCTCCTGTACGCCCCTGATTGGGGATCAAGCCCTCAACCTGGGCATGTGTTCGACTGGGAATTGAACCTCGATCTCCTGGATCCTAGGTCAATGCTCAACCACTGAGCCACGCCCAGCCGGGCTGGAGGTGTCTTTTATTAGGCAGATGGGCTGGGCCACTTGACTGCTGGGAATCGTGGGAATTTTTGAAGCTGTGTTCCCCAGCCCACGGGAAAGGGTGTGAGCAGGACTGGGCGCCAGCTCGGGTGGGCATGGGCTGAGCTGCCTGCCCACGCTGGCCTTGCCAGGGCACCAACAGCTCCACCTGCTGCATTCCTGAGCTTGGCCCCAGCCCTGTACAGCCTCTTTTGTCCTTGCCCCACACCTGTGCCTGTTGGGAGACATTCAGCCCCTTCACTCTGCCTCCTCCCACCTCCCCAATCTGAGTGCAGCTTTCTCCAGTTAGAGTCCGAACCATATGGGTAAGACGAAGCAGCAAGTAGGCCTATGAAGACTTGAGGTCTTCCTAGTGTGTGTGCATGCATGCGTGGGCATGTGTGCATGCCTGCAGGTGCATGTGTGTGTTCTTTGTCCCTGCCATGGCTGACTCTCAGGCTACTCTGCTCCATATGGACCATACCCCTGGGAATCCTTGATGAGAATTCAAGGCTTACTGAGAATTTATCTTGCCAGGAGGTGGGGCTATCCAGAGGCAGAGCTGATTGCCTGTTCCTGGCTGGGGGAGCATTGTTAGGGCTTAAACATCCAGCTCCTCTCAGCCTCATCTGGTCACTTCCTGCTATCTCAATTTGACTGATTATTGGAGGGCTTACCTTCATTTAGAAGAAACTGAATGGGATCATGTCTGGGATGGATCATGGGCTGTTTAGGAATGGGCCCAGGTGGATGGGTGAGTGCGTAGTATCTGAGGCTTGGGGACTCGCTATGGAAGGAGTGGGGACAGGTTAGCAAACTCATGGCCTTTTAATACTGGGACATCTTCTATTACTATACTGGCCTTGGCAGGCCTATGGCTGGACCTTTTGGTGCCTTTGTACAAACTAGAAAGATGTGTCCCTTATTCTGGGTGACCCATAGGCAGGCAGAGCACAGGATGGATTTCAGACCTTGCACAGGGCACAACCTATATAACACATGCAAAACCCTGAGCTTGGGCCCTGGACCTGTTCTGGGGGGTGCTGGATTTGGGTTGAATGTCCCTCCCTTTCCAAATTCCTGGAAATAGCATTGGTTTTGTGTGGAAGAGGGTTACCCTCTTTCCCTGACCAATTGTTAAATGGGGGAGACCAAGATAGAAGCACATCACATTTCAAGAGTTGGCACAAGAATCAGAGAGTAAGGAGAAGATAACACTCATCTGAAAGTTCCAACTTAGGCTGCTGGGCCTGGGATACCAGTTTCTCCCTTAACCAGGGGCTCTAGGTCAACCCTGTATCTCCCACTGCCATGGACAGAGTTCAGAAGCCTCCCTGCATTTTCTCCTTTGTGCACATTCAATCCCACTTTGGGCACCTTTGGGAGTCTATGAGGTCTCTCCACCTGGCGGTGGGCACTGTCATCTGAAAAAGTTTGCTTGGGTGTGACAACTGTAGCCATTTTCCTTCCCTTGAGTGCTGGCAGCCTCACCACTTAGAAGAAACCAGGGTTTCGTCCAGTCCTGCTGATTCCCTCTGTGCCCCTGGGCAATTGTTCCTCCTCTAACCCAGGTGTAAACTGACAAGCTCTGAGGACTCCTTCAACTCCCAGATTCCTGAGTTGGGGACCTCTAACCTGCTCCATCTCTCCCCAGGGATGCTGTTTTGAGTGCCTGACTGCCTCGCCCCGAAGGATGGCCTCGGATGGGCATTAGAGGCACAGCGGCCCCGGGCTCCTGTCCCGTCCGTCTGTCTGTTATCGTCTGTCTCTCTTGACATCACCGCAGCTCCATTCCCTCCCATCCCAGCCCCCAACGCCAGCTTTCTGCAGGCCCAGAGCCGGCATGAACTCTCCTACCGAGTCGGGTAAGAGCTGGGAGGCTGGAGAAGGGCATCCTGGGTGGCTTTGGCTATAACGGACTGTGTAGGCTTAGAGCCTAGGCCAGTTTGAGCTGTAAGTGAATGAGGGTCCAGATTGTAGAAGCATTGCAAGAAAAGGACAGAGGTGAACCTGAAGTTATCGATCACTGGGTACACCTGAGAATTGATGGGTCAACAGTCTGGACTGGCCCTTGGAGGGCATGGGTCCAGCTCTGTCCCCATGCCTGCCCCCTCAACTAGGGGGCCTTTAGTTTTAACTCTGTCCTGTTCACCAAGACAGGCAGGCCTGAGAGGGGTATGGATTCCTGAGTCTCTGGGCGGACCAGAGATGATGTTGGAAGAAGTTCCCTACAATAGCTGAATGCCAGGCTTCCTTTTTGTGGTGGTGGCTCTCTTCCTGGTGGCGTGTGTCTCTGTGTCCCATACTTTCTTCTTGGTGGAGGTTTGCAGTCTTTGGCCTTGGTCTGTGTTGGGGTGTGTGGTATCGGGGTGGGGGTGCACTGATGTGTAGGTAGAGGAGTCTTGGCTCTCTCCTTTGAGTCAGGTATATTACCCCTTCCCCTCTTGGGCTCTAGACATGGTAGATTCCTAATTTGGGGTCTTTGATTCTGAGATTTCTTATTCTTCTCTGCTCTTAGGAGCCTGCCTCATGCTGCCAGAAATAGTCTCTGGGTGGGACTCAGGCAGCTTTGTGTGTGTGTGGGTATGGGTGTATGCCCATGAGGATGTGTCCAAGTGGCCTGAGCTAGACCCTCAGGAGTTTCACAGGAGGGTCATGGGTCAGTGTGGTCAAAGTAATAACTGCCTTCTCTCCTTGGCTGTCTCCTTCTGTGCAGTCTTAAAGGGTCAGAGCCCTTCTTGCTCAACAGCCTATCCTATTCCCCACATCTTTTTCTGTAGAGGGAGAGGGATATTTTTTCTTGTTTTAGAGATAGGGAAACTGGGGCCTAGAGATGAAAACCCATTTGTAGGTGAGACAGAAGCAGCATCAGGGAGGAGTCTAGACCCTTTCTCATCTCCTTCCCCTTTGTCAGTTTGGTGGACCTGGTGCTTTCTGTTGAGGGGCCCTGGTGCTGGCGATATGTGGGAGAGGCCCTGACCAGGATCTTGGGGGGATCCAGCAGAGTCAGGGAAACTGGAAGCTGGTGGGATTGTTTGACTTTGTGCCATTTGTTTTGGTCAAGGCTGTGTCCCCTTTTCTCTCTTTCCTTTCCCAGCATGAGATGCCCAGGGCATAGGCTGAGGGCAGAGTAGAGTGCCAGCTGGAGGAGGCTGGACTCCTGAGACTCACCAAGACAGCTCTGCCTTATGCACCCCCTCTTGCGGGGGCTGCGCTTCCCTCTCAGATCCTCCCACCTCTGCCCTTGCCTTCATTTGACCTGTAGGGGCTGTGCCAGGTGTTAGACATGGAGAGGCTGTGTGACTCTGATGCTGGTGGTAGGTTGTTGAGCTCCGACTCCCTGCTTCCTCCTCTGAGGCTGGGCTGGTGAAGGAAGAGGAGAGGCCTGGTGGGTTCTCATTAGTCCCTTGCCCATCTCAGCTGGACACTGCCCCCTAGCAGAGTTGGTTGTGCACGGCAGTAGTACCATCTGAGTTATTATGCTGACCTTCCCAGGAGCCACCTTTAGTCACACCAGGTCTGGGGTCTAAGCCATGGCCAAGGGAGCAGAAGCTGCCCAGAGGAATCTGTTGGCTGATTGAGAAGGACATTTCCCAGCTTTGGGATTTTTATTCCCTTAAGTAAAAGGCTAAAATAATCAACCTCAAATTGATGAGGTCACTGGGTTGCCTTTCCAGATACTGGTGGTCCCAGTTCCTCTTGCAGCTACTTCTGCCAGGAGTGGTAGTAGCTGGAGGCTTTCACCAGCGCAGGAGGCAGGCAGCCTGGGAGCTGCTGCTGAGCCCTGCCAGGAGGGGCCTCCTGAGTGGGGCCTATAGAATTGGCTGCACCTCCTGGCCAGCTTTCCAGCTCCCCCCAGTAGGGGGAGATGCTGTTTTCTCATGTTTAGGAAGGAGGGAGAGAAGGAGGGGACTAGAGACCTGGGACCTCATTTTAGGACTATGGAGAGGCCTCAGAACTAGGATCATTGCTTGGGAGCAGCCCCCCGAGGCCCTTCCCCTTGAGTTTTCCTGGGACTCCAGGACTGGCTCTACCACTTGTGGAGTTAGAGTTGCTCCGGGGACTGCCACCTCCACACAGCTTGTCCTCTTCAAGGGGCCCAGCATCAGCTATTCCCAGAGCTCAGCGTGGCGTCTGGGCTGGGGTTGAGGCTGCCCAGCATCAGGCAGAGGCTTGGATACCATGTGCCTTGTATTCCACAGAAGTAAAATGAAACCACGAATTGAAGCTGGAGCACGCAGGTGTCTACTTCCCTGATGGACACAGTTCAGAGAGGCCCAGGAAGAGCAAGGAACCACAGGCTGGGGAGAGAGGTGGGCATGATAAGAATAGTTAGTTCCCAGGGCCTGCGTGGCCCAGCCCCTGAGCACTCCCACCCTCTCCCTAATCCCCAAAGACTTCTTCCTCTTTCCTTAGGACACAGAGTAGCACTGTTTTGGGGTTCCACTAAATTTCAGTGCAGGAGCTTTCCTGTTTGATAAGTTCTCGCTGACTATCCCCAACATGTGAGACCCTGAGCTTGGCCTATGGGAAAACAGAAGAAAAGTAGAAGGTGTCCATCCCTGCCCTTATAGCAAACAGGTTAGTGAGGGAGAATTCTGGGTGAGGGGCAGGTAGAAACTCGAGGTGATTTACTTCTGGGGCTTACCCCTCCTCCCTGGGTACTAGGAGCTGATCGACTTACCTCTAGGGTGGACCAAACACCAGCATTTCACCTGATTTGCCCCCTTCCCAGTCCTAGGTACAGGTAGAGCCCATTGAGGGGGCTGCCTGCTTTCCTGAGGAGGCCACTCCCTGGTGTCTGGCTTTTCTTCAGGCAAAAGGAAGCTTGAGGAGTTAGGCTTTCTTTATTTTTCTGGAACTGATCACTTTTGCTTCCTTCAATGGGATTGAAGGACTGGCAGAATCTGTCCCCTGCCTGGGCTTGGCCCGACTAGTTTGGAGGAGCTGCTCTGAGACCTGAGACTAGGCCTGCTCCAGAGGAGAGGGCAGGAGTGAGGCCCGCCATGCGAGCCAGTCTAGATGGTGACAGGGCCCCAGGAGAAGGCGGCCAGGTTCCTTATCCGCAGCGTGGGAGGGAGACAAGCTTCATGACAACACCTGCCTGCCCAGCACCTCCCAGCATACTCCACACTTTCTCTCCTTCCCTTTCCCAGGAGGGAGGGAGGGAGGGCAGCTGCCCCCTCCTTTCTGGGTGACCAGAGAAACTGGGGCATGGGCGTGGGGTGGAGCCAGGAACCTCGGCATCCTGCCTCCCAGTCTCCAGCTCAGGCTCTGCCTCTGAGCCCCTGGGGAAGGCAAGCAATCAGCCCTGAGGAGGAGAAAGTGGGTCAGTGCATGTTTGGGGTGGGGGTCTGGGAAGTGGACTCCTGGTGACACTTCTCCACTTAGGTGCCGCCAGTGCACCTCTGTGCTCACTATAGATTGGGGTCTGCTCCATTTCCTCTTCCTGCTCCATTATTTCAAAAGGATTTGAAGGCTTAGAATGGTATGGTAGGAGGAGGCAGGGTCAACCCTGAGGGGATGTGAAGATGCCAAAGTAGGTGTTCATGTTTTTCCTGGACTTGATTTCAAATGAGAGGGTTCAGCAAGCACCTAGCATGGGACCTGGCATATGGCAGCTCCCAGGCGATGCCAATGGACTCCAGCATGATTGGGCTCAAAGGGCAGAAAAGAACTAGAGGGCAGGCAGGCCAGATGTCTCTAGGACCCCAAGGAAGCTGGCACCCCACACTCTATCCGGGGTGCTCCTGGGCCAGCCCTTGGTTTTTGTATTGTGCACAAAGCAGATCTTGGTTTCTTCCTTTTGGTCAGGCCCCACCCCAGTCTTTTGGGCCCAGGAAATGAGAGCCTGGAGGAGCCCAAGGAGCCAGGATTGGGTTCCCCTCCTCCAGATGTAGGGGGTTAGGAGGTCTGACCCCAGCCTCCAAGGAATGGAACAAGATCACTGTGGTTCTGAAGAGATGGTGCTGGCTCTGAATGAGGCTCATGTACCCCATCTTGGTAGGTGCTCTTTAGGTTTGTTGAGTGACAGATGGGAGCATCTGAAGATGGGTGGGGATGCAGAAGAGACATGAACCACAAGGAGAGGGGCTATAGAGCAGGAAGGACTGAGGTTAGGTATTAGGAAGATCTTGTTGCATCACTTGAATCTCAGAAGTAAAAAAAGACGCTTGTCCCCATCCCAGGCCTCCTTTCTTATTCCCCTGGAGGATTCTGGGAACTGCATTGAAGATTGCCTGGCTGTGTCTGACACTTCATTTCCCACTTCATGCTGTTACTGGAAGTCATAACAGTGCTGGAAATTGCCCCAAGCCCCTGGCTTTTCCACTTCTGGATGCTCAGTCTCCTGGGTGTTCCTGTTTTCCCTGAGCAGAGACTTTTCTCCTTAGGTTTCTGGCTGCTCCAGGTTCTGGAGGCCCTGCTTTGAGTCATATAACTGGTGACTTCCTCTCTTCCAGAACAGAGCTCCCCTGCTATACTCTCCTGTGCCTGGGGCAGAGAGGAGAGCCAGGACAGGGCTAGCCAGCCCTTCCGGTTGCTCCCAGCGTGGGTGGGTGGAGTCCTTGGCTGGGAGGGGCTGCTGCCCCTGGCTTTCTGGGCTCCCTTGAGTCTGCTGCCCGTCTCCCCACTGAAGGGACCTTGGCCTTCCCTTCCTTTTGAGAGAGCCTGGTTGGCCAGGATCAGTTTGGGGTTGGAGATGGTAAATGAGGTCCTGTGACCTACCTTGAGGTGTCCACCAACTTCAGACCCCTGTGTGGGTACTGCTCCATCACCATTTTTCTGGAGTCTTGCTTTGGCTAAAAAGCTGAGGCTCCAGATACTTGGTTTAGGTCCTGTTCCCCCTATCCTCCAAATATACATCTTGCCAGCCAGCCTATGTCCTGGGAATGTCCACCTTTGCCACCTTTCCTGTCGATGTGCTCCCCTACCTGAGGGCAAGAGGCACCTTTGCTGTCCCTGGCTGACAGAAGCTGGTGGGAAGATGGGCTTCAGGAGCCATAGCCACTGTGTCCTTGGTTGGCCAGCTTCTCCTGGGCTCCCGACAAGAGGGTGAGGTCATCCAGTCCAGGGAGAGGACAGGTGTCCCTGGCTCCATGCCTGGAGTTGGGGGCAAGAAGGGGCCAGGAGGGGGCTCTAAAATAGCAACTGTGACATCAGGAAGGGGGAGGGGGACACAGACCCAGGAATAACCAGGCTATTAAAAGGCTCCAGTGAGGTCAGGGGGCCAAGTGGGATCTCTGTACCAGTGGGAGGGACAATCTGGGGAGAGGAGTCAGTAGTAGGCAGGGTAGGTGGGTATCACCAGTTCTCATGGGGCACCAGCCCTATGTCCCAGTAGCGCCCCGGAACAGGAGCTGCTTTCAGGTCTGGGGCTGGTGGAGAAGGGCTGGATGCTGGCAGCCCCTTCATTCTTCTCAGAGGAGGTCCAGCCTCAAGTCCGTTCCTACCAGGGTACTAGGGGCCATCATACCTGTTAAACAGAAACCTTGGAGCATCTTCACTCTGTTGTGCAGGAGGCAGTGGGCTATGGTAGTTACAGCTAAGACATTCCAGCCCTACCATTTAAGCAGTTATATGACCAAGGGTGAGTGACTTCATCTCCCCATGCCTCGGTTTCCCCATTTGCACCTATTTCTTGAGATCATCATGCAGAATAAATGAGGTGATGTATGTGCTGCTGTTAGCATTGTACCTGGCACATTGCGGGGGAAGAACTACCTGTGCTTTGAGAATGGGCAGGTGTTCTCAGGTCCCCTTCCCTGATGAGTTCTGTCCAGGAAGGGTCTTCTGCCCCATGGAAGGAAGCTGAGCAGCCTCTGGAGGTGATACCCCAGTACGTTGAAGGGAGCTGCCCTTGAGCTGCTGCCCAGGGGTCTCCCTCCCTGTTGGTTGAGGAGTGAAGAGGCACCTCCCGGCTCTGAGGGAGGGCAGAAGTTAAATAAACTTCTATCAGGCTCTTAGGAGGACTCTCAAGAAGATGCAAGGTTAGGCCAGGTGGCCCTGCATGCCCACCCTCTCGAAGACCCTTCCTCTTCTAAATGTGCTCTGGATGCGAGAGGGAGGGTAGAGGATGGAATTGTTTTTTGGTCTCCAGCCCCTCGCCTGCCAAGAGCAGCACCAGAGTTGCTCCAGATGCATGGACACTCCAGTGGTGCCCTTCCCCAGCCTAGCCTCTGGCCACCCAGCTCTGTGGCCTTGGCCCTGAGTGCAGGCCCTCCCCTGTTCCCATCCCCCTGCCTGGCGCTTCCTCCTGGGGTGGAACGCGCCTCCCCCCATGGGGCCTCCGCCAGGCCCAGGCTCCTGGCAGCCAGCCTGCAGCTCCCTGAGCATGCTCCACCTATTTATAGATAGGGCCCTCCCCCAACTGCTATTTCAGTCTCCTGCCAGCTGCCGGCGGCTCATTCGGGAAGGAGGAGCAGGGAGCTGGTCCCAGAGCTGTCACCCAGGGCTGGGAGGGAACACAGAGAGCCCGCCTGCCTGCTGAGCTCCCCTTCCTGTCTCCTGAGTGCTCTGCCACACTCCAGCTCCTGAAGGCTGAGGACAGGCCGGTGGTCTGATGCTCCTCTAGGGGAGAGCTGGGCCTGTAGCTTCCGGGCCTCCTGGCTCCTCCTGCCGCTCGGAGTGCCCAGGCCGGATGAGGCACCACCCCAAGTGTGGGTCCCAGCAGCAGTGGCCTGAAGGAGCCCTTGAGCAGTGAGGACCTGCCCGACCACCTTCCCTTTGGCTGACTCCCGCCTCGGGCGGCCCCCTCTCTGGCATGCTGCTGGTGCCCAAGGCTCAGGGGCTCGTGGAGATGCTGCAGACTATCTATGAGACAGAATCCTGTTTCTCAGCAGATGGGATGCCAGGCCGGGAACCATCCTTGGAAATCCTGCCTCGGGCTCCTCTACACGGCATCCCTGTGGCAGGTAAGTGCCTTGGTGTCCCCACCTGTCCTCTGCTGTTGAGCATCCTTGTCTCTGGGTCTGAGCACCTGGCTCTGAGCCTTGCCCAGATAGGGTGTTGCTTAGATCTTTCTGGGGGGCTTTGTGTTTAGAATACAGGTAATCAGGGAGGTGGGTTTTCCTGCCCTACCTTCAGCTGCACTGTGATGCATCTCTTTGAGTCCCTTTGGCCTCCTGCAGGGTCGGTGGCATTGGCTGCTGGGGGCTGTGGATTGCTAGAGGATCCTGGCCTAGTTGGCACCATGGTCAGAGGGGAGGAAGTGGGTCAGTGACCTGCCTCCAGGCTGCCCGCCCCCCAGGTCTGGGCAGGAGAACAAGCCATAGCTGAGTGTGCACAGGAAGGTATAAAGGCTGCCTTAGCTCCTCTGGCTAGGTTCTGAGGAGCAGAGGGTCTAGTGCAGTGATTTCTGCAAGTCCCCAGTCAGGAGTCCTCTGGGAATGAGACACCTAGGGAGAAGGTTTGTGCAGCTGTGGTAGAGTTAGGCAGAGGCTGACAGCTGATCCCAGGGGAATGTCAGGGGGCCTTTGCTGCCTTAGGTCTCAACTCCCCCATATGTCTCCTTCCCCCAGGCCTTGGTTTGTTCCCATCTTAAGAGGGCGAAGAGATGTCTTCATACAGGCTTGAGGACCCCCTCAGCCCTGCCACCTTCTTAGCAGGGACTTCTTTGGCTCTTGGCTGGGGGTGGGGTCCCCTAGAGCTGGGCCAGCCCCTCCCTCCCTCCCTCCTTCCCTCCCTCCCTCCCTCCCTCCCTGGAACCTGTTGGCAGCATCAGGCCTTTCTGGCACAGCCTTCCCACCAGGCCGGCACCACAAGATGCTTCCTCGAGGGAGGGGCCTGCTGGATCCATGCCTGCTTGGCCCCTCCTGGCAGTGGCTTGGCCCTTGGGTGTGGGTGTCCGTGTGTGTATGTGTGGGGAGTCTTTGCCTCTGGGTACGTGGGCGTGGATCCCAAGCTTTGAATTGGAAGGTGGGAGTTGTGATTTGGCTTTAACCTATCCAGGGATAAGTTTGCAGTTGAACTGGGATGTGTCAGAGGATGAATGTTTTGGGAAAATTTGGAAAACCCTTGGAAGGCCTGCCATCTGCCTGGGTGGGGATGCTCATGTAGTCTCCTAGGGTAGGGGCATAACCGTGGGGGGATCAGCCCTGCAAAGTCCCTACACAGTCCCCTGGGAGGGAGTGTAAACATGGAGGGCTGGTCTAGCCCTGGTCTAGTTGAGTCTGTAGCTCTACCTAAAGACTGCTGACCCCTATCCCAAAGCCTTCAGGAGTCAAGGTGGTCTCTTGGAAAGCAAAGGACTGACTTCGCACAGCATCTTCTTGGGGGCAGCTCTACCCCATTTGGCAGATGCCATATCAGTTCACCCATCCTGCTCTGTTCCCACTGTCCCTTGCCTCCTGGCAGGAGCTGGTGGTTGGACTGAGGTTTCCTCCTCAGCATGTTCTTTCACCTTTTTTCAAGTTTAACCCCAGAATCCTTGTAGGCTGGAACCCCGCTACCCCCATCTCTTCCCTAAGGCTGCCTGTGCCTACATAGAAATCCTCCAGCCAGTCTCTCTCCAGATCCTTGTCTCAGAACACACACACTGCCTAGCCTTATGAGCGATGGCGTGGTCCATGCAGGCATGATGGAGGCGTGAGTCACCTCAGCAGCTCGGGGAGAGGGCTAAGAATGTCGTCGTCCCCCCCCACTCCATCGCAACTCTGATGCTGTGTCTGTGACGCGGCTGGGGACAGATATAGGCCGGGAGCTCGGCTGCCTTGGTTTTTTTTTTTTGGCTCTGGAATGTAAATAGATGTTTCAAATAGAAACACTTTAACCTTTGGGTTAAAAAAAATCCACCCGGGATAAACATGGCCATGAGGGCCCAGGCAGCCTGACCCCCCCCCCCCAATCTCTTGATCGGTCTCCAGACAGGATGCAAGAGCCTGTGGCTAAAAAAGCAGGTGTCCAGGGACGCCTTTTGGGCAGTGTGTGTCGCCAGTCCTCTGCAACATGTGGGGGTGAGGAATAGGGGCTTTCCAGAGTGGACTCTGTCTACTCCAGCAGCAAGTATGGAACCCCATTTTAGGGGCATCCATTGCTCTCTGGGCTGTCTTATTCACAGCCATTTCCCAGCATTAGCACAGTGCCTGGCACATGGATGAATGAATGATGCTTGAGGGGCTGGCATCCAGGGCTGATGGCAGGATTCCTAGGCTCTATTCTGGGGCTTGGCCCTCTGGATAAATAAATAGATATGGTAATTGCCCCAGTGGGTGAGCCAGAGCCTTGGTAGGCAGAACCCTGGAGGGATGTGGGGTACTCTCTGCTGTTCTTGCTTAAAGAAGGGGACAGATCTTCCTAGGTTTAGTGAGGTCTCCCCACTACAGCCCAGTACACAGTGGACACCTCCTCACCTAGGCCTCGTCCCAGCTTGGGGAGCCTGGGAGCTTGAACTCTGGGGTGGGATTCCCCAGAACATCATGCCAGGGCATCCCCTACCTCCCTTCTGCGGGCTCTAGATTCCACTCCAGCCTGAACTGGGCAGAGCTGATGTTTGGGCAGGATATTATGAGCAGGCACGGAAGAGGAGTCTCCTTTTCCCAGTGAAGGGAGGGTGTGTATCCTGCTTGTGCCAGGAAAAGATGCTGTGGATATTGGGATATTGAGAAGTGCCATGGTTTGGTATTGGGGTTTCCCCTGGATATTCTTATTCACGTTCTTCACACCATTCAAAGCTTGGCTGGGTGTGTGGATATGTAGGCGTAGGGTGTGGGGAGGGTAGGAAGGGTGAGACTCTGGTGGGAAAGGAACTAATATTATAGTGTGCTAAGTGACAGGGTATCAGGTGTTTCCCTTATCTCTTTGAGGAAGGTATTAATAGCCATGTTTTATAATTGAGAAGGATCAGAGAGGTTAAGGAACTTGCCCAAGGTCACAGAGTGACAGCTGGAATTCGGACTCAGGTGTCTGTGTAGGGACACTGCCAACCCACACAAGAGCTCCTTTGTGCAAATTTTAAAAAGTGGCCCTTCTTTTAGGTAGATATCCTCATGCCAGAGTGCATGGCTTAGCAATTGGACCGTGGGCTGGATTTCAGCCCCCAACTTGCCCCCTTGGTTAGGTGCCCTTGTGCAGTACATCCTGCACAACCATACGTGGTAGGCTTGTCTTTGTACCTCCAAGTTTGTGCTCTTAGACAAAAGAGACCAGTCTGGCTGAGGTTTCTGAGAGGAGACTGTTTTCTATAAATACTGGGGTCCACTTGGTCAGCTGTTTCCCTTCCTGCAGGGATTTTGGCCCAACAGGAGGAAAGGGCTCAGAAACAGAGTTGCACACCCAGTCCCTTCAGACAGCCTCCCCTGCCCCCATTCCCTCCTACCTCATCCCCTCTTCTTGTTTTTGAGACCCTCAGCTGTCCCTTCCCTGCTGCACAGCTGCCAGACAGGAAATCAGATTAACTGTGTCCACTCACACAGCTGTAACAGCTGTCAGGTTGGCAGCAAAAATGAATCCAGCCAGCCCCAGGATGCTGTGAGAAAGTAGTTCTCAAACTTTCAGTTGCATCAGAATTACCAAAGGAATATATTGAAATGCAGGTTCCCAAGCCTTGCCCCCTACCTCTAGCTTTGGATTCTTTAGGGCAGCCCAGAAACCAGTATTTTAGCACAATCTCAGGTGATTCTGATGGGAGTAGACCCATCATGCTTGGAGCAAGGGCTGTGTGGACAGGGGTCATGTGGATAGTGGTCATGGGGCCTAGTACCCTGCCACTGGGTGTCACCAGCATCCCTGGAAGGCCTCAATGAGCTTTAGGACTCTTGGGAGAAGGGCCTAGTGCAAAAGTCAAATCCAGCTCCTAGCAGCCTGGCAGTCTGGAGAGGGAGGATGTCTTGAGACGCTGGGGAGCAGGTGGCTAAACCCCAGCCGGGGTGGGGGATTATGGCAAGTGGCCAGGTGGGCAGGTGGGCATGCTGCCCTGCTGGATGTTCAGGGCTGGGTTATGCTTGGAGGCCCCTGCTGTCCACCCCAGGTGTGGAGTGAACAGTCCCAGTAACAGCTGCAGACTTTGAATGGTTATCGTGCCTTTTAATTGCCTCTAGCTTGGTGCCCAAATGTTTCCTGGAAATAGCTGGGCTGGGAGAAGTGAGTCTATTTCTCCCCCACATGGCAGCCCAAGATCAATGACGAACTCCATCCTCACCAGTAAGAGACACTTTGTGCCTTCCACTTGGGCTCTGCATCCCCAAGGCTGAAGGTGCTTCAGAGGCATGGTCTGCCTCAGGGTTTCTGGGGGTTCCATCCACTTGATTCCCTTCTCCCCAGTGCTCCTGGTCTCTGGTGTTTTGGGAGCCCCGATATCCCTGGATCCTTAATACTGAGTTTGGCTCCTTCATCTCTCATTAAATTCAGGAGCAGCTCTCAAGGTTTCTCCTGTTTTTTAGTGGGAGGGCATGAGAGAGATAGCCAGAAGAGTCACTGTTAAGTCCTGGCTGGCTCCTGTGTCTCCTTTCCAGGTGTCGTTGGACAAATCTCTTTTATTTCTGGCCTTCTGTCCTTCTCTGTCAACTGGGGAAGTTAAGTTGCTGATTTACAGGTCCTTCCTGCACTAACATTCTAAGAGTTTCTGAAGTCAGTTTCATGTTGCTGTTGCCTTGCAAGAAGGGCCCAGGAAGATGTGGAATAGTAGTGGGGAGGAAAGTGGTGTTTGCAACAAGCACTGTAAGGTTAGATACCAGGGAAGAATTTCTGGCTGCTCATAACCAGGGCCCTGAGAGCAGGGTTCAAAACTGTGCTCATCTGTGCTAAGTACTGCTTTTGAGGAATAGGAGGGATTGTACCGCTATGGGCCGAGCCGCAAAGGACAGAGTGGCCTTTCTTGGAGGTAGCAGGGCAGGAGAGAAAGCCTGGAAGAGCCACCTTTGGGAGGAGTCTGTTCCCAGAGATTCCTTCTGCAGCACTGGGGTCCAGCTGCTGGCCACTCCAGCTTGTGCTGTGTGAGGCCCACAGGAAAGGCTTTGAATGGGACAGGACCATAGAGCGACCTTGGGCCAGTCTAAAATGAGAGAGCTAAGTCCTCACTCTGGCAGCGGTCTGAGCCTGACTTCCTTAGAGTTCAGGTGGTCTGTGAACTTGGCCCCATGTAATTCTAAGTATTTTATTTCATTCACTTAGAAACATTCTGAGAAGTGTTCCATAGGCTTCACTAGACTGCCAAAGGGGTCCAGGAAATATCAAGAGTCATTAATAATAGCCCTGACTAGCACCTCCTTAGATTTTCCCAGGCCCTGTGCCAAGCTGCTCTGCATGTATTCTCTCTCCTGAGCTCTATAGCTCAGGGAGGTAGGCGCTATTCTTACTCCCATTTCACAGATGTCTGCACAGTACACAGGGAGGTGCTCGGTCCCTTGTCCTAGGAAGTGGCAGAGCCCAACATAAACCCTGGTCTTTTACGCCAGAGCCCTTGCTCTTACCCATTATGTGATGTGTTACATGAGCGTTGTGAAAATTGCTAGGTGAGAGTCATCCCCAGCTTACACATGTGGAAATGCTGTCTGCGTTGTGGTAGAACCTGTTGAGCCTAAATTGGCCCCACTAATCACATAAGAGCACAGAAATAGATCATGGGAAACAGTCCTTAGTGGGGAGGGGTCATGGGCGTCATGGGGAGGAGTGTGAAATGCTGTTCCTTGCCCTCTTCTAAAATCCCTCAAGACCGGGAAAGGGACAGGAGCCTCTTCCCGTTCTCCAGAGGGACAGAATGAGGTCATAGAGGTCATTTAAGGAAGCTGCTGACTCCCCAGCCTGCTCCTGAGGGTATGGGTGCTGGTAGAAGGTGCTGCCTTCGAGAGAGGAGCCAGTTATCTGGGTCTGGTGGTTGCTGAGCACCTGGGATGCCCACATTGGAGCCATGCTGCACAGGCTAGTGTTAAGAGGCAGCCTGCCTGAGCTGGGAGTCAGGATACTTGGTTTCGAGTCCCTGCTACTTTAGCTGGTGGAATCTTCTGCATAGGAGCCTAAGAATCTTGGTTTCCTCATCTGTATAACAAGGGGGTTGAAACACATGATCTCAAAAGGGCCTTTTACCCTTTTCCTCTTTTGTAAGGGTAGCTCCTCAGATCCCAGGCTTATCAGCAAGATCTGATTTTTGTCCTGTGTAGACATTCTAAACAGCTTAATGCGCGCTTCCTTCATATTCTGCATACACTTGGTTTCCTCTTCCTAGATTTCTGTGGCTGGTGGCTCCTGGGAGCAGCGTCCTTTTAGAGCCAACTGTTAAGCTTTTTAGGTCTGCCGTGCAGGTCCACACACTGTGCTGCCCTGCTCCCTCCAGGGCTTCTCCAAGGGGAACTAAAGGTACTATTTCCCTGCTGCCAGTGTTTGGGCCACAGGGATTCTGGAGTTGGTGACTTTTCCAAGAGAGGGCATGGAGCTGGAGCATGGCTTGTGGTGTGTTCAGAGCAGGAGGAAGGCTTGGCCTTGCTCTTGGGCAGCTAAATCTGTTTTTTATTTTGCACCCTTTTTCACAAAGGTGCTGCTAAAACCTGCTTCTCATGTCCCAGAGATGCTTGTGTACTTGGGGGTAGTGTCCCTTCATCTGGACACACTCTGTAGTCTAAGGCTGTGCTGGCGGTTGTCCCATAGGTTGCCCATAAGCACCTGCATTATCGCCCCCCAAGGATCTAGGCTACCCCGGGTTGTGCTGCCTAAAGAATCTGCTGTGGGAGCCCCCACTGAACTAAGGGGGTTCATGGGAGACAGGAGGCCCAGCTAGAGGGGAAGAAAGTGTCACTGAGGTGTTGTCACTGCCCAGTTGTGCCCATGAGCTGGGCAGGGAGGCTCCTTTTGAGCCAGAGCCTGGTTCATATGGGGTCATTGTGATGGCTAGAAGTACTCAGCCCTGCCCACCCAGCTACCTGGGCTGGGCTTCTCCACAGGGGTAGTATCAGTCAGACCTCCAGAAGGCCAGAGGACAGGATGGTGTTAGCACTTGTTCCCAAGGCCACCACTCCCAGGAGGAAGGGTCAGAGTCTCCAGGAAGGAACAGAGTCTGGAGCATCATAGACAGTGCTTCCATCTTCCCCCTGCAGGAGATTGCTGTGCTTGCCGTCTGGCTTCCTTTCTATTCCCTACAGCTCTCTATTAGAAGGAGGTGTGGGGGTAAAGGGAGGACCCAGGGCCTTGCCCTTTCACGTGACTCGTCCCCTGGCCTTTCAGTGGTCATCTTCCTAGCAAATTCCCAACCTGTCCTCTTAAGGAACAGTGTCCTTCTGCCCACTCTCTTCCCTTTCCAGAGGCTCTTCCACCTTTCTTGGTCCACCAGGAGGCGATCAAGAGCCTCCTCTCATGATACACCCATTTCCCCTTCCATGTGCT
This sequence comes from Miniopterus natalensis, assembly GCF_054644295.1. Classification (NCBI taxonomy): domain Eukaryota; kingdom Metazoa; phylum Chordata; class Mammalia; order Chiroptera; family Miniopteridae; genus Miniopterus; species Miniopterus natalensis. The sequence continues at coordinate 22,100,807 of NC_142097.1, forward strand.
TGGTTCTGATGGCAGCCACTGCCACCTGTTCTGCTCATGCCAAGCTGACAGAGGGCACAGATCCTTGAGGGGGTGCAAGGCCAGCCAGACTCTAGGTCTTGTGCCCAGCAGACTACAATCAGGGACTCAGTTCCTCAGTCCTACCCTTTTCCTGACTCCAGCTGCTCAGTTGTAGCCCCTTCCATCTTGGATGGAGCCAGGTAACTACCTGGCAGATCCCTGGGGTGCCGCATCCTGTCCAGGCCCTAGAGGGCCTGTAGATTAATGTTCTCCAGTTGCCCATGCTTCCTGCTTGCGTGGGAACAATGCTATGTGGCGGAGCCTGCTGGCCACCTCACCACCTGCATACCAATGGGGCTGCAGCTCTCACTGCAGCTCAGGGCCTAGCATCTCGGTGTTGGCGGTGACAGTGGCTGTGAGGGAGCCCTTGTGGGAGGTTCCCCTCTCCTGAGTCCATGCCCTCTCTGCAGGGCTCCTACAAGGGAAGCCAGCACTGCTGGTAGCAGTTCCATCCTGAGCAGGCTATCTGCTAGGAGCCAGGAGTGCTTGGACCCCTGCCCTTCCCTGGGCAGGCAGGTTGGCATCAGCTCCTGTAGCCCCGGGAGCAGCAGGTTGAAGCCTGTCCACCTCTTGGCTGAGCGTTTGGAGTGGCCTGTGCCAAGCCAGGCTTACCTAGGAACAGATAACTCTCCAGCCAGCTTGGGGCCTTTTTTTTTTAAAGGTTTATTTTTTAAAAAAATATATGTTTTTATTGATTTTAGAGGAAGGGAGGAGGAGAGAGAAACATCGATCTGCTGCCTCCTGTATGCTCCCAACAGGGGATCGAGCCCATAACCTGAGCTTGTGCCCGACCGGGAATGGAACCAGCGATTTCTCGATGCACAGGACAATGCTAAACCAACTGAGCCATACTGGCCAGGGCAGCTTGGGGCCTTGATGAGCTTTTCCAGGGAAGGGGAGACCCGAGGCTTGCTGCTGGCTCTTTGCTGCCACCCTGCTTTGCACCCTGGTTGGTGTTGGCCACCTCCAGAAAGGCCTTGGTGCTGGAGCAGGACATGGGTTAGGAGGAAAAGTGGATATATGTGTATGTGTGTGTGTAGCCCCACCCTCTTGGCCACATCTGGCCACTCCTACAGATGTGGCTCTGGCCTCCTAGCCGCAGAGTCGTCAGTGTGGCTGGTGGGCAAACCACAGAGGAATGTGCCTAGCAGTGCTTGGGGGAGAAGGGACTGGTGGGGACTGAGAGAAACATTCTACTCAGGCTTCACCTCCCTGCCCCCAGTGGGTCCCAGAGGACATATTCAGACATGAGGGTCACACAGCCTTGGCCTTCAGCAGGCCTAGCCCATGCCTTGGTGACACTCTTTCAGTGCAGGCTCCCTGGAGAGATCTAGGCCCATAGACTGCACAGGGTGTGGGAGCCTCTCTTAGCTTAGCCCTTCACCCCCTCCCTGTTCTCTCTGTACTGATGAGGGGTGATGGCGGGGGCCTGGGCAAAAGCCTGCTCATGAGAGCAGGAGACACTGACAGACATCAGGATGTTGGGGTCCTTCTCTAAGCGTGGGCTGGAGTGGGCCCTTGCCACAGGAGCCTTCCCACCTCCCTGTGGCTCCCTGGGTTGGAGTGAAGAAAGTGAGGGCTTTCTTTGGAAAAAGAAATGGAAAAGAAACGATGCGATGGCTTTGCCTCTCTCACTTCCTCCTTCCCAGGCAGTGGGTAGCCTGCCTTCCCCTTCCTCCTGGCGTCAGGAGGCTTTGTGGGGTGTGGTCTGGGTTTGGGGCTCCTTGCTGGTGTGGTGTTCGTCCTGGCAACCACAGGGCAGTGATGGGAAGGGACAGTCAGTGACCAGAAGACAGTGTATAGGGATCAAGAGTTGAGACCTATCGATCCCATTGGAACCTTTTGCCACTCCTTGGGGCCCATCAGCCCATTGTCCACATGGGGGCCTGGACCGAAGGCCTTGGGACCCAGCAGGCCCCTTGACTCCTTTCCCCTTCCCAATGGATTGTCCCTGGGACTGAAGTTCTGAGCTCTTTGCCTCAGCTCCAGCCCCCCCTTGCTATTACCCTTCTTCCTGTCTGATTCCCTTTCCTTTCCTGTCCCTCCTCCCACCTCCTCTCTGTGCTTGCCCTCCTATTCTCCCATTCTCTCATTCCCTCCTCCCCTTAGGCACAGCTGCTGTTTGGCTCACTCTATATATAGCAGCATTTTCAGGGTAATTACAATAAAACTGTTGAAAGGAGATAATCCCGCAAAGGAAGTGAGTCTGACTCCCAGCCCCCTCCTGTCCCTGGATTGGTGCAGCTCTGTACCCCCTTTCCCTGAGGCCTCCTCCTTCCACCTCACCCCCATTCCCGTAGCCTCTCCTTTCAGCTTCCATCTGCCCTAGTTGGGTGTGGGAAAGAGAAGGGGAGAGGGAAGGGATATCTAGAGGGTCCCCGAAGGCCTCTACTGGGTTTCCTGAGGGCCCTGGCTGCCAGCCCTATCAGTTCTAGTACCAACCTCTGTGCCTCAGTTTCTCTTTTTGTATAGGCTTCTTGGTGGGGAGTGTGTGGTGTTGAGAGATGAGGGAGGAGGCACAGGAAGGACAGTGGTTAAAAGCATAGGATTTGGATTCACATCCTGGTTTATTGATTGCCTGGCTGGTTGACTTCGGTCATGTTACTTAAACCTCTTGAAACCTCAGTTTCCTCATCAGTAAAATAATTCATATAAAATACCCAGTGGTGTTACCTGTCAATAACAATAGTAAATGTAGCACTAACAGTCTTCTAGGTACTGTGTTTCATGCTCATGCATCTTTTCTTATTAAAGTTCATGGCTTCAACCTCATTTAATTGAAGCAGAAGGCTATATCCCCAGAACAGAGGGATTTGACTTCCCACCCTCTCTCTGTTCTCTTTCTGTCTAGTAGTCCTGCCTGGTAGCTCTCTGGGTGCCAGGCATGGCTGCCAGGGCCTAGTGGGATCAGGCCTCCTGACCCCTTTCTATCTCTTCTCCCCACAGTGGAGGTGAAGCCAGTGTTGCCAGGAGCCATGCCCAGCTCCATGGGTGGCGGGGGTGGAGGCAGCCCCAGCCCAGTGGAGCTGCGGGGTGCTCTGGCAGGCTCTGTCGACCCTGCACTGCGGGAGCAGCAGCTGCAGCAGGAGCTCCTGGCGCTCAAGCAGCAGCAGCAGCTGCAGAAGCAACTCCTGTTTGCCGAGTTTCAGAAACAGCATGACCACCTGACACGGCAGCATGAGGTCCAGCTGCAGAAGCACCTCAAGGTGAGCGAGGGGGGCGCGGGGGGGCCACCCAGACCTCTGACCCCCGCCCGGACCTGCTCACCCTGCCTCTCCTTCCCATCCCCATGCCTTTGCAGCAGCAGCAGATGTTGGCAGCCAAGAGGCAGCAGGAGCTGGAGCAGCAGCGGCAGCGGGAGCAGCAGCGGCAGGAGGAGCTGGAGAAGCAGCGGCTGGAACAGCAGCTGCTTATCCTGCGGAATAAGGAGAAGAGCAAAGAGAGTAAGGCCTGGGGCCTCCTGGGGCCAGCTGGGACTCCACCCCCCTAGCTGTGGGTGTTGGCCTCAAGCACCCAGGTCAGCTATGCCCTGTCCCACAGGTGCTATCGCCAGCACTGAGGTGAAGCTGAGGCTCCAGGAATTCCTCCTGTCGAAGTCAAAGGAGCCCACACCAGGCGGCCTCAACCATTCCCTCCCGCAGCATCCCAAGTGCTGGTAATGACCTTGGCATGCATGGGTCACAGAGGTGCCTTGCTCAGGGGCTGCCTGCCTGCAGGCTGGAAAAGGTCTCCTGGCCTGAAGCCATATATGGGCCCTGTAGTCTCTCCTAGGAAATCCCACCCCTAGTTTCTTTCCTCACTTCCCTCATCAGGATCCATTTTCTATTCCTACATACAGTGGATATTTTATAGATGTAGACTACTAGGTGGCAGGTCCAGCTGGCTGGGTGATAACTTAGATATGTCTCTATCCCCAACCCCCAGGGGAGCCCACCATGCTTCTTTGGACCAGAGTTCCCCTCCCCAGAGTGGCCCCCCTGGGACGCCTCCCTCCTACAAATTGCCTTTGCTTGGGCCCTATGACAGCCGCGATGACTTCCCCCTCCGCAAAACAGGTGAGTGAGTGACTAGCCTGGTCTCCCAGAATATGGTTCCTGGGAGGTTGAGGTGGGAATATGGAGGGGCTGGGCTGCAGTGTGTGCCTGTTTGTGTGGATGTGTCTGAGCCCTGGCTACCTTCTCCCCAGCCTCTGAACCTAACTTGAAAGTGCGTTCAAGGCTAAAGCAGAAGGTGGCTGAGCGGAGAAGCAGTCCCCTCCTGCGTCGAAAGGATGGGACTGTCATTAGCACCTTTAAGAAGAGAGCTGTTGAGATCACAGGCGCGGGGCCTGGGGGTAAGGACTCCTTTCCTATCCCTGTACTGAGGGCCTGGGCGTAGAGGTGGCTCCAAGCAGGCCTAGCTGACAGCCACCTCTCCCATAGTGTCATCAGTGTGTAACAGCGCACCAGGCTCTGGCCCTAGCTCTCCCAACAGCTCCCACAGCACCATCGCTGAGAACGGCTTTACTGGCTCAGTCCCCAACATCCCCACCGAGGTACAGGACTGCCAGGGTGGCGGGACGGGTGGGCCAGAGGTGCTTCTTTTCCCTTGGAAGAAGGACAGCAGCACCTCAGATCTGTCTCACTGAGTGCGCCCAGCAGGGACCACTCCTCCCATGTAGACAGGCTGGAGGGACCTGTTGCCCCATGGAATATGCCCCATGGGCCCCTGAAGGGCTGTGACTCTTAGCCCCTGCCAGGTGGGGCTTGGTGGGGGAAGCAGGGCACCTTTCAGAGCCCTTAGTCTCAGCCCCAGGTGGCCCCCCTTTGCCTGCGCTCATGCCTCTCTCTCCTGACTGCTCCCCAGATGCTCCCCCAGCACCGGGCCCTCCCTCTGGAGAGCTCTCCCAACCAGTTCAGCCTCTACACGTCTCCCTCTCTGCCCAACATCTCCCTAGGGCTACAGGCCACAGTCACTGTCACCAACTCGCACCTCACCGTAAGTATGGGCACATACCCTATCCTCTTTTTAGTGTTGAGTTCTTTGGTCCTAGATGTCCCCAGCTGGAGCTTTTGTCCTCCCAAGGCCCTGAGGGAAATCAGATGGCCTGCCCTAGAGCTGGGAGGTGGGCAGAGGGTAGGTGAGGGATGCTGGTCCAAAGTTGGCAGGACTGGGGCAATATAAGCCCGTCCCTCATCTCTGTCTCTCCTCTCCATTCCTAGGCCTCCCCGAAACTGTCAACTCAGCAGGAGGCCGAGAGGCAGGCCCTTCAGTCCCTGCGGCAGGGTGGCGCACTCACTGGCAAGTTCATGAGCACATCCTCTATCCCTGGCTGCCTTCTGGGTGTGGCACTGGAGGGTGACACAAGCCCCCATGGGCACGCCTCTCTGCTGCAGCACGTACTACTGCTGGAGCAGGCCCGGCAGCAGAGTACCCTCATCGCTGGTAAGTGGGCAGGCAGGTGGGGGGGGGGTGTCAGGCTCTGCTTCTGGGGCTCAAGGTAGGACCACCAGGAAGAAGCAGCCAGGGATACTTTCTAGCTCTGTCATAGCTTCCCTCAATGGCCTTATTGATTTCTTCCAGTCTACAGGCTTACTGAGTACCTACAGCCTGCCAGATACTGTTATCTGCAACATCTGTTGCCTTGATGGAGCTCACGTTCCAGAGCAGTGCTGTCCAATAGAAAGATAACATAAGCCACATATGTAATTTAGTTTTCTGGTGACCACATTAAAACATATAAAAAGGAACAGGTGAAATTAATTTTAACATTTAATTCACTGTATCTAGAATATTATCATTTTAACATAAAAACAATATAAAGAGTTATAAATGAGATATTTTTCTTTGTGTTTCACACTCTTGAAATCAGTGTGTATTTCACACTTAAGAGCACATCTCAGTTTAGACAGGCCACATTTCAAGTGCTCAATAGTCACATATGGCTGGCAGCTATGGGATTGGACAGCAGAGCTTTGGACAGTCAGCCCTTAAGTAGCCAGTGGCATTAGAAGAGGTTTTCCTTAAAAGATACGTGGTCCTGGCTCCCAGGCTCTCCAGCCTGGGATCCATGTTTAAGATCAGGGAGGTTTTGTTGTAGATGGGGAGAGGTAGTCATTGTTTTCACTCACATGAACAGCCCAAGACTAGATGTGCAAACATAAGTGAATCAAAGGGAGAGAATGGAGAATCTAGGAAGGCTTGCTGGAGGCAGTGGCTCTGAGCTGTGAGACTGTTCAGTTATGGAGAGGAGGAAGAATGGGGCTCACATTTGGGGGCAGGGTGCTCGAGGCCTCTCCACAGTTTTTCCTGACTGTGTAGGTGGCGGTGTTTTAGGAGGGGGAGAGTCTTGGGTTGGGATGGGGGGCCTGACTGATGGTTACTCCCGTCCCTGCACCCCACAGTGCCACTTCATGGGCAGTCCCCACTGGTGACGGGTGAACGAGTGGCTACCAGCATGCGGACAGTGGGCAAGCTCCCGAGGCACCGGCCCCTGAGCCGCACTCAGTCCTCACCGCTACCCCAGAGCCCCCAGGCCCTGCAGCAGCTGGTCATGCAACAGCAGCACCAGCAGTTCCTGGAGAAGCAGAAGCAGCAGCAGCTGCAGCTGGGCAAGGTGAGCTGGGAGAAGCAAATGTGCAGGGCTGTGCTGGGGGCAGGACCAGGCTGGCAGGAAGGAAGAGGGGATTGACACCCTAGGCCATTCCCCGGTGGCACATCTGCTTAGAGGAGCCACCTTGCCTTTTCCTAACTCACATAGCTCTGTATGGGCTGGGTGGCTGCAGGAGAGAGGGGAGGGAAGGATTGACCCTCCTGGGCCACAGACTGCGCAGCTGCTCCCTCTCCCAGCTGATGCTCCCCTTCTGCTCTGCTCCCAGATCCTCACGAAGACTGGGGAGCTGCCTCGACAGCCCACCACCCACCCCGAGGAGACAGAAGAGGAGCTGACAGAGCAGCAGGAGGCCTTGCTGGGGGAGGGAGCCCTCACCATACCCCGAGAAGGCTCCACGGAGAGTGAGAGCACACAGGAAGACCTGGAGGAGGAGGAAGGGGAGGAGGAGGAGGAGGAGGAGGATGAGGACTGCATCCGGGTCAAGGATGAGGAGGGCGAGAGTGGCGCTGAGGAGGGACCTGACTTGGAGGAGTCCAGTGCTGGTTACAAAAAGGTGCCCCTCCCCCAGCCCTCGATCACCATCCCTCTGTCCTCCCTGCTCCTTTCCACCCTTGCCTTTCCCTCTCGCCAGGCTGCAGTGCCCAGGCTGCAGGGCCAGTTTTCTGAAGAGAACAAAAAGGGAGTGGGAGAGACAAGGCACTATGGAAGGGAGAGAGCTGCTTGTGTTGGCTTCAGAGCTGTCTGTCAGCACCAGTCGCCAATCCCTCACTGCCTCTGTGTCTGTGACTGCCCCCGCCTGTCTGCTTGAGAGCTGCTTGTGTTGGTTTCAGAGCTGTCTGTCAACACCAGTCGCCAACCCCTCACTGCCTCTGTCTGTGACTGCCCCCGCCTGTCTGCTTGTGTGTGTGTACGTACATACATGTGTATGTGGCTGTATCTGCGTTTCTGGCTGCGTAGGATTGGTTGTGCGTTGGTCCCTGTGCGTGCATGTGTACACACACGCCCCCACTGTTACTACAGTTTGCCCTATGCCTAGCACGCACTTCATTCATTGCGGACACAGCTGAGCCCTCTGGGCCTGACTCATCCCACCCCCTCCCACACTCGCTTACCTCAATGCTACTCTGGCATGACTCATCACTGTCCTCCCATCCCTCCCCATCTCCTCAGAAATGGAGACAATGAAGGCTGGAGTTTCTTCTGTTCCTGGAGGGAGGAGTAGGGGAAAGAGGAGGTTTAGAAGAGCTGGATTGGGGACCCCCTGGAGGCCCTAGGGCACCTATTCTCACTTTCATCTCAGGCTAAGCCTCACCTCGGCTCCCTCCCACTCCTCCTTCCCAGGTATTCTCAGATGCCCAGCAGCTGCAGCCACTGCAGGTGTACCAGGCACCCCTAAGCCTGTCCACTGTGCCCCACCAGGCCCTGGGCCGAACCCAGTCCTCACCTGCTGCTCCTGGGGGCATGAAGAGCCCCCCAGACCAGTCCACCAAGCACCTCTTCACCACAGGTGAGCCCCACTACTGCCAACTGTTCTTCCACCTTGTGCCAGGGGCCTTTCCCTGGTGGAAATCATGAAGAGATACAGTCCGTGCCCCAAAGGGATTGCCAGGGAGAGTGCCCTGAAGGGAGGGAAAACAGGCCGTCATTCTCTCCCTGTGCACCACAGCCACCTGTGGTAGTGGTGGCAGCCTCTGTCCCACTGCAAGGGAGGGTGGTGAGTGCCCTGTCCCTGCCTACTGGGGTAGCATCTTTTTCAGGGCTCCCACCCACTACTGCTAGGACCACCTGATTTTGTGCCATTACTGCACCAGCCCTTCAGTATCTGGAGAAAGCTCACTGCCTCAGTTGGATCCTGTCCTAGCTTCCCCTTTCTCCCTGTGAGGTCAAGAGTGAGGCCCCTGTTCATTTCAGGAAGCTCTTCCACATGAAGCTGCCCTGTGCTGGGCTCTGAGGAGGCCACAGATGCCTGAGGATGGTCTCGTCTCACCAGTGGGGAGTGGGGGTGAGGGGAGCAGCACACAGGCGCTGTGATAAGAGTGGGGGAAGGAGGATGTGCCATGAGGGTACAGTGTTGGGGGCATGGTAGGCAGAGATCAAAACCAGTGGGGGTATCAAGGGCAGCCTGGTTAAGGTTTGAGGACTGACAGTGATGGAGGAAAACAGTTTGGGAGGAGAGAAGGGGCAGGTGTGTGGGAGGGTGGTTGGGGTGACCCTGAGAAGGTACTTGGGCTGGGGTGAGCTGAGGAGAGCTCAGTGAGCTCTTCTGAGGATTGCAGTGGCCAGGCTATCACACGGACCAGAGCAGAGCTGGCTGACGGTATGTCTCTGGCTCAGGTGTGGTTTACGACACATTCATGCTGAAGCACCAGTGCATGTGTGGAAACACACACGTGCACCCTGAGCACGCTGGCCGGATCCAGAGCATCTGGTCCCGGCTGCAGGAGACGGGCCTGCTTAGCAAGTGTGAGGTAAGGGAGCCCCTCCTTCCTCCAACCCCCAACTCAGACCCAGTGAAGGCCTTTTTGTCTCCCTGTTGGTGAAGCCTCTCTCCATGTCTCTGTTCAGCCCCTGACCTCAGGGCCAGTCCCCCATCCACCTCCCAGTTCCATCCCTTTCAGCCTGTTTTCCCAGCTGAATGGGGGAGGGTCCTGGACTGAGGTCCCTGAGGGCCAGGGTATACTTTCGCAAACCTTTGGATCTCCTGAGGTCAGAAGTGGCTCCATGTGCCCCAGGCTGTGGTGCAGAGAGGGTCTGGGCATCTGGGAGAGCTAGGCCTTAGTGCCACCCTTCTTCTGATCTCCCCTGCCAGCGGATCCGGGGTCGCAAAGCCACACTGGATGAGATTCAGACAGTGCACTCCGAATACCACACCCTGCTCTATGGGACCAGCCCCCTCAACCGACAGAAGCTGGACAGCAAGAAGTTGCTTGGTGAGCCAGCAGGTTAATGGGCAGGGTGTGGGCCACTGCCTGGGTGGGATAGGAGTGTGTCAGGAAGACTGCTTGGCCAGGGTAGGCAAGTGGGTCCTGATGAGCATAGGTCATCCCCATGGCAGAGGTGGTACAATGCCGTATTGCACACTTCCAGGGGACTCCATTCACGTAGAATATGACATGATCAGAGCATTGCAGGGTGGAAGGTGATGGGTCAGGGTCGGTGATGGGGTGTGTTTTGCTCTTCTCCCCAACCGATCCTGCCCCTTTCTCCCTGCCATCCGCCCCAGAGGTAGGATGTACCTCCAGAACAGGAGACAGACATCTCCCAACTGGTATGGGCTGCAGAAGCCTGTCCTATGCTTGGGTCATCTTTGTTTTCTGTGACTGAGCTCACTGCCTTCTGCAGACCCCAACCTACAGCCCTGGCAGTGGAGGCAACTTCCAGAATAACTGTTTCTTTTCCCTGCAGGCCCTATCAGCCAGAAGATGTACGCTATGCTGCCTTGTGGGGGCATTGGGGTGAGTAGGGCACCTGCCGGTGGGTGTGGGTGGGTGGTTGTCCCAGTTCTGGCCCCTCCCTCCCTGCCTAACACAGCTGCTGGCTGTCCAGGTGCCCATCCCCATTCTTGCCCTCCCCCTGCAGGGGGCACGCTGAAGCCTGCTCTCCTGCCCCCGCAGGTGGACAGTGACACCGTGTGGAATGAGATGCACTCCTCCAGTGCTGTTCGCATGGCGGTGGGCTGCCTGGTGGAGCTGGCTTTTAAGGTGGCGTCTGGAGAGCTCAAGGTGAGTGTATGCTGGGGGGTTTCAGCACCTCTTGGCTTGGTCCTGTATCCTCAGGAACTGAGGATGGGGCAGCCTTAGGTTTCCCATCAGTGAGGCATGGTCCTTTGCAACCTCAACTCTCAGATGCCAGAGTTGGGAGGAGATGACAATTCAGGGCCAGCTGGGGATGAGGGGTAAAGAAGGACTGACAAAGTGGCACTAATATCTGGTGCTCTTATGGGTACCTCAAGGCCAGGGATTGTCTGCCTGTTTGCCCACATGGCCCACAGCTGGCCACAGGTGTGTATGATAATGTTCCTGATCTGTGTTCTCTTCCCTGCCTGGCTTATGCTTTTCTCCTTCTGTGTCCACTCCTGTGTGTCCACCTTGCCTGCATGTCTGTCTCTTGTCTCTGTCCCTTGGTCTACACCTCTTCAGAATGGATTTGCCATCATCCGGCCCCCAGGACACCATGCTGAGGAATCCACAGCCATGTGAGTGCCACCCCAGCCCTGCACCCTTTCTCCCTCAGCAAGGTGATGCGTGTATCTTGCTCATGGAACAAACCGCTGCTAAGGCTGACCTCCCTGCCCTTTTTTCCCCTCTCCCCCAGGGGATTCTGCTTCTTCAACTCCGTAGCCATCACAACCAAACTCTTGCAGCAGAAGCTGAACGTGGGCAAGGTTCTCATAGTGGACTGGGTAAGCAGTGGGCTGGTGGGGCCAGGGTCAGCCTTCAGGAAGCCCCCACCCAACCCTGCCCCCTCTTCCTCAGGTGCCCACACTGGAGCTGAGCCTGATGGCTTACCTCACATCCTCCTGCTGGAGCATTAGCCCAGCCCTCCATTTCCTTGGGGTTCCCTCCTCAGTAGGAGACTAGAAGTGGTTTTAGCCCATGGTCCATCTTGGCCCCCACCTTGCAACCTCAAGTAACTGAGGGTACTTTCTACCTTGAACAGTAGGGACTGATACCACCATTGATAGAGCTGCTCTCAACTGGGGCTGACTGTGTATCAGGACACATGGTGTACTCATGCCACCTTGCATAGTAAGAATTAGGATGTCCATTTCTACATATGGAGACACTGAGCCATTGGATGACTTACCCAACCAAGGTGGCATAGCTTGGGATGTTGGCAGTGGGTTTCAGATCAGGCCTTTGGCACCAACACTTCTGCTCTGGCTCCTACCCAGTGCTTCTCAAACCCTGCCTCTCTTGGCAGAGGGAAAGGCTCCCACCACTCCCTCTGAGGTGGGGAAGAGCCAGGAGCAATCCTCATCAAGGGTGAAATCTCTTTGAAGCCCAACTTTGGCTTAAAAATTCATGTTAATGTTGGATTTTTCTTCAGAACGTATCTGTTTTCAATTCCTTACTAGCCTTAATGTCGTCCTCCACGCTGTTGTATAGAATGGGCCCTGGGGGAGAGTTGCCGAATTTGCCTCATGGTGATTAGAGAAGCATGGGGCATACTGTTGTGAACAGAACACAGATGTCCTGTAGCTAGTGGTGGGCTGCACCCCTAGAGCTCACCATAGGGTGGGAGTGGGGGACAAGTAGAATTTTTGACCTTTGGGCTAGAGCCTGGGTCATTTTCCTGATGCTTTCACTCCTCCCCACTAGGACATTCACCACGGCAATGGCACCCAGCAAGCATTCTACAATGACCCCTCTGTGCTCTACATCTCCCTGCATCGCTATGACAACGGGAACTTCTTTCCAGGCTCCGGGGCTCCTGAAGAGGTACAGCTCCTAGGCTCAAATGTGGGGCCCTTTGGGAGGTAGTGGAATGGCACCCGGGAGGGAGTCCTGGAGGCCCTTGATGGTGCTCTTATCTGGGGAGTTTGGGCTCCTAGTGGGAGGACCACACCCACCAACTGCCCCCCCACGCAGAGCAGAGGTCAGTGGAGTGAGGGCTGGAGGCAAGGCTGAGGGGGGCAACATCTGGGATCCCTAGGCAGTGAGAATAACCCCTCCCCACCATGCTGCCAGGTTGGCGGAGGGCCGGGCGTGGGGTACAATGTGAACGTGGCATGGACGGGAGGTGTGGACCCCCCCATCGGAGACGTGGAATACCTAACAGCCTTCAGGTGAAGACTGAGAAGGGTCAAGGGAGGGGTGGGAGCCCCCCTGGGCCCTCCCGTGGGAGGGGTAGAGGCTCTCAGTTTGGTGTAGGTGGAGGGGGTTGTCTTGGGGGAACACAGTGGGGTGAGCCTGGCTCAGCTTCCTGCCAGGGTCAGCTTGGGCCCTCCCTTTGCAGGACAGTGGTGATGCCCATTGCCCACGAATTCTCACCTGACATGGTCCTAGTCTCCGCCGGGTTTGATGCTGTTGAGGGACACCTGTCTCCGCTGGGTGGCTACTCTGTCACCGCCAGATGTGAGCCTGCTGGGGGATTAAGGGAGGCTGTGGAACAATAAGGATGGGGTCGAGTGGGGGTGTGGAGCAGGTATAGACTGATATTGGACAGTTGGGAGGAGAGCTGGGGCAGGTCCAAGACTTGCAGTCATCCTGGCAGTGCCCTCCAGTCTCCCTCTGCCAACCCTGGCCTTGAAGGGGCAAGCAAGGAGGGGTTGGGGGATAGCAGAGGGTGTTTCTCCTTCCAGAGTCCTAGGGATGGAGCTTGTTGATCCGTCCTGTTTCAGTGGTGTTCCTTGTAAGACATGTAATTGTATTTCTTAAGCCAGTCTCTTATGTTTTGTCTTTAATGGAACATTTAGTCCATTGACATTAAATTTTATTATGGATATACACACACACACACACACATTTAAGTCTTTGATTTGATTTTGTGCTGTTTGTCCCACCTCGTTTCTCTCCTTTCTTACCTTCTCTTGAATAGATTTTTTTTTTTTTAACCATTTCATCTCCCTTCACTCATCCCTAAAGGTTTTGGCCACTTGACCAGGCAGCTGATGACGTTGGCAGGGGGCCGGGTGGTGCTGGCCCTAGAGGGAGGCCACGACTTGACCGCCATCTGTGATGCCTCTGAGGCCTGTGTCTCGGCTCTGCTCAGCGTGGAGGTGAGGGGTGCAGGGAAGGGCTGAGGGGCCAGGAGGGCCCTTTCCTGGGTCAAGTAGTACCAAGGGCCCTTGGGAAGGTTTTCCTGGGTCCTGAGGACAGCTGATGGCCAGGAAGAGCTTTCTGAGTAGGGGTTCCTCATGTCATGAGAGATGTCTGAGGCTGAATGGGGTGGTTAGAGCGGCAGGCACCACCACCCATTCCCCACCCTAGGCCTTCTCTTCTTTCTCCTGTCAGCTGCAGCCCTTGGATGAGACAGTCTTACAGCAGAAGCCCAACATCAATGCAGTGGCCACGCTAGAGAAAGTCATCGAGATCCAGAGTATGTGGGGATAGGTGGAGGGGCTCAGACCTTGCCAAGGAGCAGAGCTTAAGGGTATGCTGGGGCTGGTGATGCACATATGGGGGTTTCTGCCCTCCTTGACCCCCTGCTCACTTCTCATCCACAGGCAAACACTGGAGTTGTGTGCAGAGGTTTGCTGCTGGTCTGGGTCGTTCCCTGCGGGAGGCTCAGGCAGGTGAAACGGAGGAGGCCGAGACTGTGAGCGCCATGGCCTTGCTGTCAGTGGGGGCCGAGCAGGCCCAGGCTGCTGCAGCCAGGGAGCACAGCCCCAGGTGAGGTTCCTCCCAGCTCTCTGCCCTTCCCTAAGCTGAGGACCACACTCAGTGCCCCTTCATGTGCTTGTCCCCACAGGCCAGCAGAGGAGCCTATGGAGCAGGAGCCTGTCCTGTGACACCCCGGCCCCCATCCCTCTGGGCTTCATCATTGTGATTTTGTTTATTTTTTCTATTAAAAACAAAAAGTCACACATTCAACGACGTGTGCTGTGTGGGTCTCTCAGCCTCGCCCCTCCTGCTCCTCTAAGCTATCTCAGGCCCCCTCTCCTATGGTCCACATCTCAGCTCTAGAAGTTTGCTCTCTCTATAGGGTATGGGGGTACCTTTTGCAGCCCCTCCCCATATTGTATCTCACACCCACTTTCCTGAATTCTGTCCTTTTCCCCCTGGAGCCTGGACCAGCTCAAGGTGGGCATGGGGGCCCAGTTAGAACCTTCTGGTTCTGGAGTCACCCTGAGTGAGGAGGGAACAGGAAGTTCGGTGCCTTGGCTTCAGCTGACTTGGGGGGAAATGCCTTAATTTCACCCTCCTCCCCTCTCTAGCCTTGGGAGGTTCTGGAGTGTCTCTCTGTAGTCTAGGATGTTGAGTGGAGGGGAGGTGGGCTCCAGCCTGATGATTCCCTGTCCTTTTCCCCCCGTTGTCCTCACCATCTCTACACAGACTTCTTTCTCCTGGCCTCAGCACCAGAGGGAAGGCTTATGCCCTAGGATGTGGGCCTGAGGTCTGTGGGCAGGGCTACCTTGCTTTACATTCCTCATGGCCTGTTTTCCCTTCCAGGGGCTGGAGTGGGTGGGGAAGGATGGGGCTGGACTCCTGGGTTCTGAGTGGCCTGGAGGAGCCACAGATCCAGGCCTGCTTTCTACCTTACTCTGTTGGTCTTCCTGCCCCTCTGCTGGCACAGACTGGGGAGGGGGAGGAGGTGGTCCCTGCAGGGGGCGCTGTAAGCTAGTGAGAGCGCCCCTGCTGGTCAGGACCAGATTTCCCCCATCCAGCATGCTGCAAGTAGAGGGTCAGCGGCCCACCTTCTTCCTGGGACTTTTTGTTTTGAAGCCTGGGGATGGTGAGAATGGGGGCTCTAGAAGGGGCAGGGCCAGAACCCAGAAACCCAGGAGTCTGCCCTCAGCTGGAGCTTCCTGTCCTCCTGGGCTTCCTTTGCTGGCCTCCAGCCCAAGGAAGCCAAGATCAGGAGGGGGTGCTGCTCTTTCTCTTTCCCAGCCACCCAGCCTAGCTGTTTCTGGGGCTGGTGGCCCACAAGGCTTCTAGGGAATGCTGTCCAGCTTGTAGGAAACCAAAGATGGGAAGTAGCTCCTAGGGGGCTAAGTCTTCCTCCCTCCTTCCCAACACTACATATACTTTTGTCCCATCCCTAGGGCTCCACCAATCTGTTTACATATTTATTACCCTGATGGGGGCCTGAGCAGGGTTGAGGGAGTCAGGGGAGGGGCAGGAGTCCCACCACCATCAGTTCATTGTGCACTTGTGTCTTGTATGTTCTAGATCCTCCTGGGGGATGGGGATAGGGCTGGGCTCAGTGTGTTAGGCCTCCCCATTCTGAGTCCCAGCTCTGGAACCCTTACCCCCCCCCCCCCATCTTCCCGTGGCTGGTCTGGTTCTCATGTAAATTCATTCCTTGCTTTGTCTCCCTGGATATGGTTTTCAGTTAAGTATTTTGTAACCCATTACATTGTGTGTCCTTGTATAAATAAATTTGTTTCTGGCAGTGCCTTCTGGAGCCAGTGTCTCTGTTTTCTGGGCTCCCAAATGGAGTAGAGGTTCTTATTTCCCCTCTTGGCCAAAAAAACTGCTCTTCTTCCAGCCCCTGGACTAACCAATTTAGGAAACAGGAGGCTGGGGTGGGAGGGGATGGATCTCTGTCCAGCAAGTTAAAGACAAGGTTTCACTGAATGTAGCCACAGTACCACATAGGGCCCCTCATAAGGCCTAGGTGGTGATGGTGCCCAGGACTGAAGGTCTCAACTGAGTTTACAGTCCTCCCCTTTCCTTTTGACTCTGCCTCTGCGGAAACAGGGTTGGAGGGGGTGAACAGGTGGCCCAGCCAGGATCCCACACGCACACATGGGAAAGTTCAGTGGAGATGTATGCATAGGCAAAAGAGTCCAGAAGTGTTCAAGGGCTTTATTGGAGCCACTCTGAACCCCTCACAGTGTTGTAGGAATCCACTAGTCTTGCTGTTGCTTTTGCTTTTTGGGGACTTGGAAGGGAAGGCAGGAGGACCAGCCTTTCTGGGAGAGAGAAGGCCCTTCTTTGGGGCTAAGCCAGGTGGTGGGAGAAGGGAAATTCAAGATGAGCAGGGCCTTTTGGGGGACTGGAAGGGGACCGGGCTACCTTCTAGAGTGTGGTGGTCACGGAGTGTTGGCTTTGTAGGAGGCAGCTGAAGTCAGGAAGAGCGGATGGGTGGTGCTTCCTGGGCACTGAATGTGAGCACCACCCAGGGCACAAGGGCCAGGACCAGGCATGGCCAGAGGGTATATTTGAGGAAATTGAAGATGTAGAAAAGGCTAATCTGAGGTGGGTAGCCCAACCAATCCAGGGAGCCCAGCAGCCCCACAGCCAGCACAAGGCAGGCTATCTTCTGGCCATTTCCCAGGTATGCTCGCCGTACTGCAGCATAGCAGGGAGAGTGCAGGGCAATGCCCAGACCCAGGGCGGCCCCTGAATCGCGGCTCAGGGAGGCAAAGGGTCGGCTGTCCATGTGCACCCACTCAGGCCGCTCACACCACTTGGAAGCTAGTTTGATGGACCTGTGGGGAGGAAGAGTTTTTACCAGGAGAGACGTTCCCCTAGAACCTAGCTAGAGAGCCAATGGCTCTCACTCCCTTTGAATCCTACCCTCATGTCCTGAGACCCCAGGACAGTCTATGTTTGTGAAGAGGTAATGTGTCCTTTTTAGCACAGTGAACCAGGGACCCACCAGGCTAGGTATAGGTAAGGCAGGACAGGCCCAGTCTGCCCAAACTTCAAAGCAGGACTTACCATGAAAGATCCAGGCCCAGTGTAAAGAGGGTCCAATAGATGAGGCTGGCACCCAGCAAGAGGGCCAGAGAGGTCAACCCGTAGAAGCTTAGCTCCCGCTCCAAGGGCACCCGGGGGGTCATCAGCCAGCCCAGGACAGCACCTGGGGGAGTGGGATTACAGCAGCTTCAAGGAGTTTGGGGACATGACCCCCCTGAGCTACAATGCAGTTTGGCAAAATAGACATAAGGGAAGCCTTGAGGTTGGCTGTACAATGGGATGATCCTAGACTGGTCCTCCCACTGCCAACAGCACCCTCTGAGCCCATCCTGTTGTCCCAGTTGCTCACCAGTTATCAGGCCAGCCAACACCTGGTGAGGGAAATGTGCTAAGAGGAAGATTCGGGACAGACCGATAGCCAGTAGAAAGGTGCAGTAAGCCAGGCTCGGCATCACCCTCACCCAGCGACTAAAAAGAAGAGAGGCAAATAGTCCAGAGGATATCCAAACACAACTCAGCTTCTCGCAGCACAAATGCCCAGGGTCCCCAGGACTCCAGCTCTCAAGCTGCCCTGCTGCTGGATCTTTTGGGTCCAGGGTACCATTGCCCCTGACCCCACAGTGGGCAATACTCAAGTGTACCTGTGGGCCTGAGTGGCCACCTGGGAAGAGATGGCTGTCATTATGGGCCAGAGGGCTGCTCCTGTGACCATGCAGTGTCCAGAAGGGCTGCCTGTTGGGGATACAGAAGCTTGTGGTGAGAGGATGGGGGTGGAACCCAGGTGCTCAACAGAGCTACCTCCCCCTGGCTGAGAAGAGAGCCTTCCCCCAGCACTGGTCCATAGCTCCCTCCATCCTGAAGCTTTCTTCACCCCTCCCTTAAGCCACTGCTTCTACCTTGACCTGTGTCTCCTGGATCTACTCTAAACAAGGTGGGCAGCTGGCACACTGGCATGGGTGCTCTCCTCCCAGAATTCAACTTGGTCTTCCTAGGGTTTCTTTGTTCTCTGGGCCGGTAATTGTGAGGTGGGCTTCTTGGTGGCCACCCTAACCGAAAAGTAGTATGAAACACACCCAAATCCTAACCACACTGAGAAAGGGAGGTTTGAGGCTTCTCACCTGGACCAGTTTCACAAGAAGAGGGGAACTGGTGAACCCGGGCTGGGGCCTGGCTGTAGTACCCAGACTCATGGACCCACCAAAAGGGCCTGTCACCAAAAAGGAGCCTAAAAGAGAACAGATGCAAGATGACATTGTGCTCATGCAGAGCCAGGGGGACAAGAGAGAGGCAGAAGAACACCTGGGAATACTCAGGAGGGCCTGCGGGGTGGAATCAGAAAGGGAGTCCAATTCCATGCCATTACATTGCCTTGGATTTTTACCTTAAAACAGGAGAAAGCACACTATTTTTTAAAATGCGATACGGAGCCTGGCCGGGCATGGCTCAGCGGTTGAGCATCGACCTAGGATCCAGGAGATCGGGGTTCGATTCCTGGTCAGGGCACATGCCCAGGTTGCAGGCTCGATCCCCAGTGGGGGGCATGCAGGAGGTAGCTGATCAATGATGACTGTCATCATCGATGTTTCTCTTTCCCTCTCCCTTCCTCTCTCTGAAATCAATAAAGATGTATTTAAAAAATAAATGTGATAAGGAGATAAGAGATTGTGGGGGAGGGGTGTGTGTATGCTCTCAGATGCTCAGAAGTCCTACTCTACCTCTCCCACTGCAGGAACAGCTCTGCTCTTCTAATCCACAGAAAGCCCAGGGCCTCTCACTGGGTTCCTTTCAGAGCCCCCCTGCTTCTCCCCCTCTCCATTTCCCAAAAGCCAGCCTGAATTACCTATACCTGAATTACTTAGGTAAGTTTCTTATGTCTGAAAATGGGAGTGTGGAATGGACTGAGGAGGCTGAGAAAGAATAAGGAAGACAAAAAATTCAAAAATCCCCCGGCCTAGAAGATGCCTGGCTGGACCCTGGGGAATCACACAGTGAAGAGGCAGCTGTGGCCAGAAAGAAAACAGGTAGGCAGAAAATCTAGTGCTGGGGAGGGAAATATAGAAGGGACTGCTCTCCACAAAAAACTGAGCCTTGTTCTCACATCAGCTAGGTGCTCAATACATACTTAACAAATGAATGGGGGGTTTGTCAAGTGTGGGGGGTCATTAAGAGTGTCTACCTAAGGGGGCTGTCTGACTTTGGGGAATGGGACTAGAGAGGGAGGCTTATACAGACTCTGAGGGAGGAGAGAACACAAAGCAAAGGGTAATTAGGTAAGAAAATGATTAGACAACTGCTTTTCCGTTTACAATAGGGGTGAAAGCCTTGCAGAGAAGAGTAGAAGGGAAGGTAACTCCAATTCTGTTTTTCAGCAAGACATTCCAGCCCATTCAAGTGTCTTCTATGAGCCTCCTTTCCCTCCACTAGGCTGGGGAATTTGACAACGGGCTGAGGTGAAGGGAGGTGCAGCTACATGCCCAGTGAGAGGAATAGCTGCTTTCAGCACCTGAGACAGAACAGGTGGCAGAGATAAGTCCCAAGGGACTTATCTTGCCTGGGATTCCTGGCATATAAGTCTATGTGAAGAGCCTACTAGTGAATACAGGGAAAAAGAAGAGAAAGTGCTCCCTGGATGGCAATGCTTGAGCCCGGGGCTTTTCAGACTTTACTGTACACAGGAATCACCTGGGGTCCTTGTTAAAATGCAGATTCTGATACAGTAGCTCTGGCTCCAGGCTTGAGATTCTACATTTCTAGCAAGTTTTCAAGTGCTCCCTACGCTGCTAGTCATGTTCTGGGGACTACACCTTAATTTGCAAGCCTTTTCTGACCCTAGCAGCTAGTGTGAAGCCTGGCACAAAGCACTCTTCCTAAAAACTATGTCAAATAAATGAGTGAATAGATGAATGAAAGTGAGTTGAGAAGCAAGACTATGGGCTACTTAAGTCACCATAGATACTACTTGTTAAAATACAGATTCCTGGCCCCTCCGCTGGAGTTTCTAAATCAGTTTGTTTTAGGTGGGATGGGGCATTTTACACATGCCCCTTAGGTGATTTCTGATAAGGGCCATTTCAGAAACACTGGTCTAATGGGTATGATGGAGACTCTGAGACCTGAACCCAAGAAGAGAGGTCTTAAGGCCATAGGGTTCACTGGTGAGGGGTGAGGGTGGAGGTAGGGGCCTTTGAGGCACCTGCTGAAAGATCAGGGCTTGCACAGGACTCAGGGCCCTTGGGGGTAGGGGAGCAGGACGCCGGAGGGCTTCGCTATCTCACCACTTGAAGACCAGGTTGAGCCACTCGGTGATGAGGCAGATCCAGAGCACTGCGATGCCCAGGCGGCGAGAGGCGTAGTAGGCCCCGGGGAAGTAGAACAGAAGGAGGGTCTTGGGATCGCCCAGAAAGGTGACCCAAAGCCACACTTTCTCCAGCCAGGGCAGCTGGTTCTGTAGCGCCTCGGCCATTGCGATGCCCGCACCCAGCGTGGACTCCATGGCGATCCGGGAGCGGGGCAGAAGCCGAGGAGTGCGGGGGACGAGGAAGCGGCGATCAAGCGCCCTCCAAAGCCCACCGCGGCGAGAGCCCGGCCCCGCCTCTCCCGCCTGTAGCCGGCGCAAGCCCCGCCCCTCCCCTGGTAGTCCCAGGCTTCCGCGAGCCCGGCCCTTTCCCGCAACGTTTCCTCCGGCCGTCGTCTTCCGTTTGCCTCTCTACTGGGCAGCGCAGGGGACAAATCTTTGCGAAGGCGTTTCCGCAGAGCCCCACGTGGCCGCTGCTACCGGCACGTGGGCTTCGGGCGTAGAGGTGGCTACCGCTGCTGTTCTCGGTCAAGGGACGGATTAACCTGAGGGTCTGCGGCGCGCTCAGGGGCCTGCTTTGCTGTTGCGAAGATGGATGTGTAATCTCCAGGGCCAGGATTCCTTCTCGATTGGACCTCCCTTCGCTGGTACCGCTACCCTCCAAAGATACTCTGAGATCTCTTGGAGAGAGGGGCTACGGACACCCTCTCTTCCGGGGAGCCAGGCATACCCCGTCAGCATTGAAGTGGGACCCTAAAATTTGCGCACACCACTAATCCGTCCGTGCCTTCCTCCCCAAGCCCGAGACTCTCCCGCCCGAATTAACCCACTATTGATCTGGAGGCTGAGAGATAAACCTTTTGATTTTGAGTGTCTTGCCTAAAGACTTTCAAATTCTTACACATAGGACAGTCTAAGTAATATTTCCAGTTTCAAATTTGCCTTGCCCCCCATCCTTGCATCCTCTTGCCTTCCAAAACCCCGCTGGGCGTATAAACCATGAGGTAGTGTGTTGGAAGAGGAGGGGACACACCCACAACAAGATTTGGAATAATTTTATGCAGGGACATACACAGAAAATAGAAACCTCAGCTACTCCAGGTGAGGGTGTGGAGAGAGGCAGAAAGGGGTGAGGAATGAGACTGTTAAGTGACTCCTCAGTTCCTTCCTACCTCGAGCAACTTTGTTCTTGGAGAGTGTTCTGATGAGTGGATGAAAATGAGAATGTAAATCTGGGCTCTTCTTGGAAAGAGATTAATTTCATGAATTAAAAAATTGTGGGTGTTGTTCAGTGGTTAGAGCGTCAGCCCGCACACCGAAGTGTCTTGGATTGGATTCCGGGTAAAGAGCACATACCTGGACTACAATCCCGCCATAGTCGGGCTCCTGAGGGAGGCAACCAATCAATGAGTCTTTCTCACCTCTCTCTCTCCCCCCTTCCCTCTTCCTCCTTCCCTTCCACTCCTCTAAAAGGCAATGGAAAAAATATCCTCAGGTGAAGATTGAAAAAAACAAACAAAAAAAGTTGTGGGGAAGCAAAGCTGGATATAAATCTCATTTCACTCCATTGCTAAATGTTTTTCAGTTGCCCCATGGAGAAAGCCTAAATTTTCTGTCTTTGAAAGTTTGCTCTGGGTTGTAGCCAGACAACCCTTCAACAGCCTACCCCCACACTCCATTTCATAATATTTTGGAGCTACTTTATGTTCCTTGAAGTCACGGAGCTCTTTCCTCCTCTTAGGTGTCCTGGCACATGCTGTTCCTTCTGTCTAGAACACTCTTTCACTACTTGTCCTCCAGGTCTCAGATATTTCACTTCTTCCAGGAAGCCTTTCCTGACAGTGCAGTTATATATGAAAACCTACAATTACAATGCCACATAAAAAGTGGAATGGCAGTTACATATGACTTGTTATGGGGGCCAGACATGAAAGCTCTCTGAAAAAACCACAAAAATGAGAGAGCAGTATGTTTATTCCTATTAAACGGCTATATTAATATGCACCCAACATTAGGAAGTTGATGCCTCTTGCAGGGCAAGGAAACACATTTGAACTTTGTGTTCAGGTTAAGTAGTGCCAGGGCTGGCTATCTGCCTCCCTCCAAACTAGAGAAAGGTCAACCTGTTGTTTTTCATACAGGAGACTTCAGAATTTCTATATGGGGGTGGGGGTTAGGGATGGCAATTAGTGATGATAGGGCTTAAAAATGCATCTGCACAATACTTATGTATACTATAGGTGTGCCCCAAACTCCTGCCCCAAGGCACCGTTTTTCACTACCATTGCTCCTGCTCTTTGCCTGACTTTCTAGAGAAGAGGGCAAGACAAGTGGGAGATGGGGAAGAATCCTGAGTCCCAAGGGTGATGGGTGATCATAGAGGAACTACCATCTATCTACCTACTACATGCCATGCATTTATACACTTTATCTCATTTAGCCTCCTAACTACTCTATGAGGTATTATGTAATATAGTATAGTTGTAAATAGAATCATTTTTTGGAAACAGAAAATCCTTGCTAGTTGTGTGACTCTGCACAAGATTTAAGTTTCTTCATCTGTAAAATAAGGATATTAATTCCTATCTCAAAAGGTTGTTGAGTGCTCAGTAAGTGTTAATACAGAAGGAATAAAGAAATAGGATTTTAAAGAAAGAAAACAGGATAAAAAAAGGATCGGGTTTAGTAATTTGCTCAAGGTCATGTAACTTAGCAAGTGGCAGACCTGGGATTTTGATTCTGGTTTAGCTAATTCCATAGCCAATATGCTTTCCACTACCACTTTGTAACTAGGTATAATCATTTTGGGGAAGTTTCGTCTTAAGTCTTCTGTGACTCGGATTCCTCACATATAAAATATAGAGTTCATTCATCAAACTCTTGCGTCAAGGTGTGCATAGAATGGAGACTGAAGTTCCTTTCTCCTTTCCCTTTTCATTCCACATACGTCATTTACCTTTAACTTCTAAAACGGACCCTGCAGTCATTTTACCGAGCAGGCGCAGCTGCACAAACATAATATTCAGAGTCCTCTTTATTTCCTCTTCCTTCCTTTTCCACCTAGGCTCCCGCTCCACCCAGCACTAGGCCACGCCTCGGCGTGTGACGTCAGCACGCCTCCAGCGTCGCGTCGCGGCGCTCACTGGGCGCCCGGCTTTCGCCCGCTGCTGCCGCCGCCGCCGCCGCCGGCCGCGGCTGCTCTCCCAAGATGGCGGCTCCTCCGGGCGAGTACTTCAGCGTTGGGAGCCAGGTGTCGTGCAGAACGTGCCAGGAGCAGCGGCTGCAGGGCGAGGTGGTCGCCTTCGACTACCAGTCCAAAATGCTGGCTTTAAGTATCCTTCCCTGCGCGGAGCCCGAGGCCGGGCCGGCGTGTCGGTGCGGTGGTGGTGGGGTGGGGGACGACGGCGGCGGCTGGGGCCCTCTCGGGCCTAGGGGCGACCGGCCACCGCGCAGCCCGGAGCGCATGCGCACGGCCCTGAGCTCCCTTCCCCCCTCTCGGGGCTCCCTCGGTCCTCTTTGGGGATCCTGCCTCCCACCCCTTGTGGGAGCCGGGCCCCCTGCGAGGGTCGGTGGGTGGAGGGGGGCTTGACACGAGGATGGCTTTTCGGGGGGAACGTTATGAGGGGACCCAGTGATCAGGAGAGGGTGTGGTTGTGAGAAGGGGTTGTCGTGGGAGGGGGTTCCCGGATGGAAGGGGGGACGGATAAAATCAAGTGGGGAGGGGGTGTGTGGAGTAAGGAACTGCTAGTAGGGCAAGGGACAAGAATATAGAGTTTAGGAGGGGGTGTCTACTGATGGGTTTGGTCCAAGGCAGGGCGGTGGGGTGTTGACCAAATGGGCCTCTCCTGCTTCGGTGGAGAGTAACTGCAAGGCAGAGTTTGTGTCTAAACTGGGGATAGGGGCTTGTTTTACTGGTTCGTGTGTGTGTGTGTGTGTGTGTGTGTGTGGTGTGTCATTGGGGGCGGGGAGTACTGAATTTTAGGTTTCTCAGTCATTTGAAAATTGCTGTTTGGGGGATGTTTGCATTGGAAAACAGGTCCAGACAGAGGAACACGTTTTTCAGGGGCTTATGTAGGGATGTGTGGGTTACAGGTGAAAGAGTAAGTTATGTTCTGTTGCTCAGCAGAGCACACATGTAGCCCTGACTTTTCCATAGAAGTAGCCTCTCCTTTTGAAAGTAGCAGTAATAAACAGAATGGAAACCGTGGCCTGCTTCTTTGGGGTGGAAATGATTTCTGAATTATTCCAGGAAATTCAGTCTTGGAAACAAAATGCTTCCTGGTTGTAATAAATGTACCACCCCTTCCTCCTTTATTTAAACCACAGGTGGGTTTATTTGGATATTTATAGCATCTTTCATAGGGAAGTTTTCTACTGAGTCTGCTGCATTTGAGTGGCAAGTATTTTAATTCATTCACCAGTAGTTGTAGATTTCTAGCTTAGAAAGATGGCCTCTGAAACTAATACAGTAAGAACAATTGCTTTTTAGAAATTTTTTATTTATTATCGATAGAAGAAGGGAGAGAAGGGTGGAGGGAGAGAGAGAAACACCGATTTGTTGTTCCACTTATTTATGGATTCATTGGTTGATTCTTGTATGTGCCCTGACCAGGGATTGAACCTGAAACCTTGGTGTATCCGGAAGATGTTCTAACCAACTGAGCTATTCAGCCAGGCTGGGTTTTTTTTTTTTTTTTTTGGTTTGTTTGTTTGTTTGAATACAAGAGTTCATACCTGGACCAGATAAGACCTTTTACTTTTTACATTAGTGATTTAGTTGGAAGGGTTTGGGAAGGAGGAATTACTCTGCTTTTAATTGGCATACAGTATGCTCTTAAATGGTTGGAGAATGAGTGAATGAATGAATCAATGAATCGGTTAACTTGCTGGGTCACCTTGAGTCAGCTTCTTTTCTAGTGCTATAGTTTTCTCCTCTGCAAAATGGGAAATCTCAAATCTGAAAAAGCGATAAAAGCACTGTACAGATAAAAGGAGTATTACACCAAGAGCGGAAAGCACTGTCTCTTCTGTGTGGTTCACTAGGTTCAAGACATACATAGGCATTAAAACTGCATTATGCCTCTCCATAAAACTGGTAGAGAGAAGGTGACAGAAATCCTTTCGAGGCTTCCAATTTTGAACTGTATATGCCTTTGAAAAGCTTGAGATCTTGCTTATGAGGTTGAGCAGGAGGAAGGTGACAGGCATGATTTCCTGAGGAGAGTTGTGATTCTTGGAAGACCTCCTCCCTCTTGCTCAAGGCACACCTTTTACACAAGCCTTGTGTGAATTGTTTTCCATGCTCTTTTTGGGATGTGTCAGTGCTCTGCTTGCCCCTGTTTTCCTTAACTTTATTTTTTCACCAGAATGTCCCTCTTCCAGTGGAAAGCCCAACCATGCAGACATCTTGCTCATAAACTTACAGTATGTTTCAGAAGTGGAAATAATTAATGACCGAACAGAAACCCCTCCTCCCCTAGCTTCACTCAATGTTAGTAAGGTAAGGACTTGAGGGTAGTTCTGGCTCTCCAAAATGGTGGGAAAATTGAGTCTCATTGACACTTGGTAATACATTCATTTTCCATTTGTTTTTCATTGACTTATAGCTTGTTCTGATATCTTTTAAAAAATATGTTCAGTTTTATTCCTGGATATCTTCAGAATACTTTAAGAAACATATTAATGCCCAAATAGGGAAATAGAGTTGAGAGCTTGCTTTTGTCCTTTGTAAAAGAGGGCTTTTAAAAAAGCCCTGGAGTCCAAGAGTGAACTTCCAGAGTTGGTGGGGTTGGGTAGGGGTGTTGCCTGTGCAACCTCCTGAAATTGCATATGTATGCACACATGAATATGTATATGTTTGTTCTGGGTGAAGATACAGAGCATTCTTCAGATTCTCAGAGATTCAGTGACCTATAAAAATTTGAAAACCACTGTTTTAGAGCATCATTTTGGTCTTTATGTTTGGATTTTGAGGTCTAACAAAATTAGAGGTTTAGGATATTTTAATCTTAGATGTACAAATTGATCTCTTGGAACCCCCAAATCACTTTTTTGATTCTTCAGTTCTATCAGCTAAAGTTCATGTTGATTAATAATAATATACCAAGCCTTGTTGTAGCCTTTGCTGTCTCCTGTATTTGAAACACTCCTTCCAAAGTGACTGGAGCCTTATCCACCCGGACTTAGTTAAATGGCACCTCTTCTAAGAAGTCTTTGATTGCCCAGGCTAAAGTAATTTGCCCCATTATTCTCTCACAGTACCTTTCCTTCGAGCTAAAGTGACATGTCGTTTATAGTTCAACCTGGTACATTTCTTAGAGTAAAGGAGATTGCTTTTGTTTTACACTGGGACTAGTATAGATCAGTGTGCCCTGGGCACATTGGGACCAAGGTTACCCTATTCATAGCCTTTTTGTAATTATAATTGTACATCATTTGTTTACTTTTCTATCTCACCAAACTTTCTTTTGTCAGGATGGGAACTATAACTGTTTTGTTCATCAGTGAACATACAGAGCCTTGCACGGAGTAGGTGTTTAATATTTGTTGAATGAGTAAGTTAGGCCTTCGATTTTGGTAGCAGCTGCCTTTCCTTAAGTCTCTTGAATTAGTGTGGTGGAAGTTTTTCCCTCCAGAGGAGTCTTTGTAATAATGTATATTCTCTTGCCTGTCTTGGGAATGTGGCGTGTTTGCTAAGGGTTGAGCAAAGAGAGGAAATACTCGGGCAGTTGAAACAATAGAGGGTAACTGAGGCTGGCAGAATGTAATTACCACAGATACAGAGATCCTTTTCCAGATTCTGGGGAAATGACCATGTTTTTTAGTGATGGCTGAGAACAGATTTGGAAGGGTCTTAGGTTTTATATTAAAGGCTGTTGCATACGTAACATCCCATTCTTAGAAACAAAGGTTTTTGAAACCCTGGCTTAGTCAGGTACCTCTACTAGAGTATGGGAACTCTTTGGGTGGTTTTCTGTTAGCTGAAGAGATTTTAAAAGATTTAAGTGAAAGAATTTATTCCTAGTATGTTGAGAGAAATAGGCTCTAAGGTATTCTTTGGTGTTTATATGGTATATGAAGTAGTCACTGAATAAATGGACCTTTAGTGAGTAGTAAAGGAAAGATTACCTGAGAGATGATTTTTTCAAATTTAAAAGATACTAATTTCTGCCCTGTGACCAAGTGCCACCATTTATCTGAGAGGGCTTGGAGTGGTATGGGTGGGGTTGTTAAGAAGTTCTTTTATATTTGACCTCAGATATAAATAGTACTTTGTGGTTATTTAGTTTGTGGATTATCTTTGCTTTTATGATTTTTCTTTCTGCTGGTCAGTTTTAGTTGTTTAGTAGCATTGTTGCAAACTAGTAGTTTACCTACTCGTTCAGGAAAGCGATAGGAAGTAATAGGTTGGGGAATGCCAGAAATCTTTACTTTTCTTACATTGTGGTCTGCTTGCCAAGTCTTGAAAAAGGTTTGCTGGGCCCTACTTGGTTTGTCTCAGTGGTTAGAGCTTTGCCCTGCGGACTGAAGGGTCCCAGGTTTGATTCCGGCCAAAGGCATGGACCTTGGTTGCAGGCTCAATCCCCGGCCCTGGTCAGGGTGTGTGCTGGGGGCAACCAATTAATGTGTCTTTCTCCGTCTCTCTCTCTCTCTCTCTCTCTCTCTCTCTCTCTCTCTCTCTCTCTCTCTCTCTCTCTTCCTCTCTTCCTCTCTTCCTCTTTTCCCCTCCGCTCTCTGAAAAGCAATGGAAAAAATATCCTCCCATGAGCATTAAAAAAAGAAAAAAAAGAAAACATAACAAAAGTTATGCCCAGCCAGGGTGGCTTAGTGGTTGAGCATTGACCTATGACCCAGGAAATCACGGTTTGATTCCTGGTCAGGGCACATGCCCAGGTTGCAGGCTCTATCCCCAGTAGGTGGCGTGCAGGAGGCAGCCAATCAGTGACTCTGATCATTTTTCTCTCTCCCTCTCCCTTCCTCTCTCTGATATCAATAAAAATATATTTTAAAAAAATTAAAAAAGAAAAAAGGTTTGCTGGGAAGAAAAGTCAGAAACTGAAACTAGGTTGGAGGGCTATCTTTGGATTTCTTTCTAATTCTTCCATTTGTAGAGGTGTTTATGAGTAAGCTATATTGGCTTTCCCTTTAAACCAACCTTTGAGGCTGTTTTGTGATTTCTTCTTGAATTCAGTTAGGATCAGAAGAGCCTGCTGGACTATTACTGAAAACAGCTAACTGGGCAGCTGTTAACATGTTGCTTAAATGACATGAAAAGTTTATCTCATTTAAGAGCACGGACTTTGGGTTTTTTAAAATGGAGGTTTGTTTAAGTATGTTAGATGAGAACTAAAGTGCCCTGAGATCCCTGAAAGAAAACTATTGATGCCTAAGGTCTAGGGGAGCACTACCTGTGACCTCCACTTTCAGTGGAAGATACCATCACATGTTGGCTCATCTTGCTGACGTAGTAATTGCTCTGTTTCATTAAACCTGTTGATATAAACTGTATATTTGTTTACTCCGACCCAGCAGGAAATGGAAGAGAAGGCCTTTTAAAGGAAATACTAAATTCCAGCCCTACTAGAGAAGGTATGAACTAGCAATTGGAGATGAGCCTGTTTTGCTTTCTATTGGCAGTTCACTCCAGGCTAAGAAGTCCTATGTCTATCCACAACAGTGGGATGTAAGAGGAAGCTTGGAAGAGGACAGTGGAGTTGCAGAAGGTGGAAGTTTTGAATATCATTTTCTCCACAGTAATGGAAGTTTTGAATATCACTTTATCTTCTCCACAGTAACATTGTACCTTTTAAAATGTTCCAAATTTTCTGACTATAAGAATAAAAGTACAAAAGCAGACCAAAGCCAATCATAAGTGAGGTTTAGTTTATTTGCCATGTAGCTTATTAGTTTACTCTGTCACTAGGAAAGCTTAAATATTGCTTGAGGATGAGAGCCCTAGGGTCCTTATGGTAGGGCGAATTAAGGTGATTTTTTTTTTTTTAAGGTGATTCTTAACAAGTTCCTTTGAATTGACTTTGCTTCTGGTTCTCTGGGGATAAAGATTGTGCATGGGATAATAGTGCTCTCAAAAGATGATTTGGGACATATATCAACATGAGCAGAGCTCTCTTTTACGTAGCATTTATCAGACATTTACTGAAATCCCTTTTGTGTAAGGCAGTGTGGTAAGCTCTGCTGGGGACCATAGCTTACATTTTTCTAGTGCTTTGCAGTTTACAAAGAACTTTGACATGTTTCATTTCATCCTCACAACCACACTGTATGATCTTTAGAGTGTGTTCTTTTCCATTTAGTTTAACAGATGAGAAAATAGTTTCACCCGTTTAAGTGGCTTGTTCAAGGTTATATGGCCAGTAAGTAGAGTGGGAACTAATATTTTCACATTCCACCTTCTGAACTAGCAATCGTTAGACATCTCATTTAATCCTAACAGTTCTTATGGTGTGGATGCCATCACCATCTTACAGAAAAGTAAACTGAGACTCAGAGAGGATAAGTTACTAGCTTAAGGTCATATAACTAGTAAGTAATAGAGCTGGGATTTGAACTCAGGTCTGATATTTTGACAGCAAAGTCCCATGTTTTTTCTACTTCTGTGTTCTTAGCCTAGGGAGCTTATAGAGTAGTTTGGTGAAATGAAATGCGCACCTAAATATCTGTAATCCTAAATAATGTTTCTAAGTAAAGAGAAACATCTGTGTTGTGTGGTCAGGAGCAGTGTGGTCTAGTAGAAAGAACATTACATTAGGACCAAGCAGATAAGTTTTTAAAGCCACTTCTCTGCCATCAGTTTCCTCACTATAAAAATGGGATGTTACTACCTATCTCATAGAGTTGTTATGAGGATTAGGGCAGGTTGACTAGACTTGGCAGATGTTAATTTTATTCTCCCTCATCAATTATGTGTAACCAACTGGTGTTCCTTTAATTATGGGATAAGGGGTGAGATGGGGGAAGGGGAGCATTATGACAAAGGTAAGGCAGCCAAGAACATTGATGCTATTACTATGTCAGTCTTTCCTGGCATTGGATCTACATTTGTTCAGATACTGGAACTTGCCAACCCAAGATTGGGGGAAATCAAAGTTGTATTGGATACCATTAATATGTAATATCTTGTAATTAAAAGATGTTTTTAAGAGACCTCTCGTTGGTGTCCAGAATTAACTTGAATTTCCAGTGCAGTGTTATGAGGTGGCATAGTTAAGTGAACACTTGCCTTAGTACTGGAGGTTAGAATGAGCATTCACAGAACCTCAGAGGCTGTGCGTTCAACCTCTGAGATTCTTAGGAAAAAACTCAGTGACACAGCCAAGACAAGTGGATGAATTCATTTATTTAGATAAATTGACCCAGTGCACTGAATGAGATGTAAGTCTTCTCATCACTTTGCTGAGTTGGAGAGGACTTTCTGGAGGAGATGTTTGTGTGTGTTGGGGGAAGCAGGAAAAAGGGACAAAGCATAGAAAATTGAAATCTGCAGATAAGCTGTCAGCCTCTTTTATCCTTTTATTACCTGTTTCTACCTTAAAAACATACAGTGGACCATCAAATGGAACCAGGAAGAGATTGAAAGAGCTTATCATCAGTTCCTGGTAATGAAGAATGAGTTGGCTGCCTTTGGATAAAGATGGTATTTGCAGATTGGTCAGTGAGTGGAGGGGCTTGGTAAGGTTGAGAAAGTGGATAGACACAAAGTTTACTTTTAAAAGAAATGGAAGCCCTGGCCAGCGTTGCTCAGTGGGTAGAGCAGCCTGCACACTGAAGAGTCCTGGGTTCAATTCCTGGTCAGGGGCATGTACCTGGGTTGTAAGTTCCATTCCTGCCCTGGTCGGGCGTGTGCGGGAGGCAACCAATCGATGTGTCTCTCTTACATCAATGTTTCTCTCTCTTTCCTCCTCCCTCCTTTCCATTCTCTCAAAATCAATGAAAAAATATATTTCGGTGAGGAGTACAAAAAAAATTAGTAATAATAATAATAAAAGAAATGGACATCAGTGCCTTACCTTTAGGTATGAAGTCACACTGAAGGAAGTATGAGTTCCACTATTTTCAAAGCTAAGATTTAGCATGACCTTATGACTTTCTGGTTATTTGAAGGTTAATCCTCAAGTATGAGTAAACTCCTGGGGTAGTTGATAGGCACTGCATTGTGGTCTATATTCATGGACCTGGGCTGTTAACTGGGCCCTTGACCACATATCTTGACCTTAATGTGTTGAGGTATGGAGTTATCCTCAAGGAAAATCAGATGACCTGGCCACCCTGTAGCTATGTATATATTGGTAGGAGGTAGAAGTTGTTCATATTATGTAAATGTGAGGAGAGAAATAACTACTTGTCTAGTGAAAGTGAGACTTTTTTGTTACATAAAATTTTTCTGGCTTCTAGAAGCTATACTGTATAACCTGTTGGCTCACTTGATTAGAATATGTTGTCAAGGCCACAGTCCCAGGTTAGAGTCCACCAGTAAGTTTTGCACCTGGCTCTGAGAAGACAGCTGTTTCCTTACAGAAGTATTATGAAAATACAAGTGGAGGGTGAAGAGGAAGAGCCCATCACTGCCGAGTGACGGGGCATGCTAAGTAGTGGGAGTGTCAGATGAGGTTAGAGAGGTAGAATGATTGCCATTTAAAAAATCACTAGCCTTTTGAAACAGGTCACATTCAGTGGCATTCAAACTTTGGGGTCAACCTGACAGAGCCATAGTTGGGGGTATAGTGTTCTAGGCTAGGGCTTATGACTCAGTTCAGGCTATAGTGCATGGCAGCTGGCTGATTCAGGACTGAGGGCTCTAAAGAGGGCTTTCCCTCATTAGTCAAGGATTTGGTTCTAAAGGAGGCTTTCTTGATATGGGGTTCTGGGGAGAACTGCTGTTTACTTGAAAACACAAATTGCTGAGCCCAGGTACTCTGGCAGAGTTGTGCCATAGGTGTGTTGTTGCAGCTACCTCTGCACTCTACCTCTTTGGCATGGAGACAATTCAAAATAAGGACTTCACTGTTGGGTCAGTAGTGGCATCTCTTCCAGTGTTAAGAAAGGGGCATTTAACTGGTTTAATTTTCCTGGCAGAGAATAGGCGTGCAGGTTGGAATTTTAAGACCAAGGTAAATACCAGAAACTATCCTAGAGAGAAGCAAATTTTACCTCAACTATAGAATTAAAGGATCTACCTAGTACCCTAAGCTAACGGTGTAGTGTGGTAGAATGGAGAGTATGAAGAACTGGGTTCTTTTTACAATGGCTGCTAATGAATTGTGTGACCTTGTGTTAGTCACTTAACGTCTGGGAACTGTTAGTCCTATGGATCACTAATAGGCAAGGTTTCTTGTCCTTTTATCCACCTTCCCTCTTGCTACCCCTCCCTTCCAGATGCTAGGAATGTCAGGATGCTTAAGACACTGCCTTTGCCCTTAAGAATCTCATGTTGGGCCCAGCTGGGCATGGCTGCAGCGGTTAAGCGTCGACCTAGGATTCATGCGATCGGGGTTCGATTCCCGGTCAGGGCACATGCCCGGGTTGCGGGCTGCAGCCCATCAATGACTCTCTCATCATTGATGTTTCTATCTCTCTGTCCCTCTCCTTTCCTCTCTCTGAAATCAATAAAGATATATTAAAAAAAAAAAGAATCTCATGTTGGGAGTAGTGAGGGACAGCAACACTTATTTTAATGGTAACAATATGGCAGGATCAGTGTTCATGGAGGTGTGAGCAAGGTGCTATGATATCATAGAGCAGGGGAAGCAAACTTTCTATAAAGGCCCTGATAGTAAATATTTTTGGCTTTGTGGACTATACATGATCTGTCACAACTACTCAACTTTACCTTTGTAGCAAAAGCAGCTGTTGATAATATGTAAACATATAGGCATGGCCATTCCAATAAAACTTAACTAAAGCAGGTGGGTGGCTGAATTCAACTCACAGGCTGTAGTGTGCTCACTGTTTGCATAGAGTAGTGCACATTTTAGGGAAGGCTTCTCAGATGTAGCTGTGGGGTAGGATCTTGAAGAATAAGTGATAATTAGGTAAAGGGAGGGAAGCTAATGGAATCAAGCTGATTTGGAAGGTGCTTAATTTGTCCACCTCTGCAGTTTAGAAACTGGCTGTTCTGTCAGTGAGCTAAACTGGAGGTTGTTTTAAAAAGGGAGGAAAAGGACTAGTTAAGTGCCAGTATTGGTGTTAGGTGCTTTACAGTGGACCCTTGAGCAACATGGGGTTAGGGGGTGTCAGCCTCCTCCACAGTTGAAAATCCGTATATAACTACAGTGGCCCTCCACATATGTGGATTCCCAACCGAAGAATTGACCCTTGAACTGTGTGGGCCAGTTGAACAAAATTTGCGTATAAATGAACCATGCAGATCAAGGGTCAACTGTATGTCTTACTGAACTACCACAGTAACCCTTCAGGATGCGCCCCAGATGACTGGACTAAAGCTTAAGAGAGGTTATGCATCTTGCTCAGATTCATATAAGCTAGTGAGTGGTAGACAGGGATTTGAGCTAGAATCTCCTTTTGAAGGGTAAGGGGGTGGCTCTTCTAATTTTGCTTTGCTTTTTCTGCTCACTTCAGAGCCCAGGAAGCAGTAACGTATGGCTTCTTCACTATCATTGAATAAAATCAACACTGTACTCCATAAAGTGGAGCCCCCATTTTGGTATGCAAAGTTAAAGGCATTTTCTAACTTATTTATTCCAGTTATATTTTGGAAGATATTCTGTGTAGGACTTACAGCCTCTCTAGCAGCTCTTATAGAAACTAGAAGGGAGAACACTGAACTCACTGACTTAAGGAAGGTTCTGTTATATGGATTTTTCTGAATGACCCACAAGCTACTTTCTCTGTACTAATAATGATGTTATAATAATGTTAACAGCTAGTATTTGTACGATGCTTTATAGCTCACTTAGTACTTTCACCCACATTATCTTTCTTGATTCTAATAGCCCTGTGTGAGATGGCTAATTTGAACATACACTTCAGAAGTAGGTTGTTAAGGTAAAATTTCAACTTATATCCTGGCCAGTTTTCTCTTTGACTGAGAGAAACTAGTGCCTAGTTTCTCCATCTATTAAGTAGGAGTAATTTTAGTCCCTGTTTCATAGGATTGTTGTGCATATAAAAAGTTTAATCCATGTAAAGTGTGTAGCTTGGTGCCTAGCACGTAGTAAACTCTTGCTCAACAAGTTTAGCTCTTAGAATTTTAAGGTTCACTACCAGGCCTTTTTTTGTTCTACCATTCTGGTGTTTGATTTAATGTTTTGATTAATTTTTATGTATTCTGGTATACAACTTTAAGCGAGTACTCTATTTTTTGAGTTCCCAGCCATCCAAGGTTGTAAAGAACAGTATTTTATTAGAAACTTTCAGACAGGAATTTTTAGCTAGGGAACAAGAAAGAAGACTTGAGGATATTGGTAGTTGGAAGAAATACTTTTCTTTTTTAAATCCTCACTCGAGGATATGTTTATTGATTTTGAGAGAGAGTGAGAGAGAGAGAAACAAACATTGATTGATTCCCGTCCATACACACCCTGACCAGGGATCAAACCCGCAACCTAGGTATGTTCCCTGACCAGGAATAGAACCCACAGCCTTTTTGATGTATGGAATGACGATGCTCCATGTAACTGAACCACCGGGCTGGGGCAGAAGAAATTCTTTTTAAGAGACTGCTTGTTGCGCTGAGGGCTCAGTGGTTGAGTGTTGACCTATGAACCAAGTGGTCCTGGTTTGATTCCTGGTCAGGACACATGCCTGGCTTGCGGGCTCCATCCCTACTAGAGGGGGCTCGCAGGAGGCAGCTGATTGTTGTTTCTCTCTCATTGATGTTTCTGTCTCTCTATCCCTATCCCTTCCTCCCTCTCTCAATCAAAGAAAAAACATTTTTTTAAAAAAGGGGGAGAGAGAGAGAGAGACTGCTTGTTGCTAAGAATGAGGGCTTTCCAAGAGTGCACCTCAGAATTGAAATAGCAGGAGCAAGCAGGGGCCCTTAGGATGACAGTTGTTCTTGGCTGCCTCTAGTCTGCCATCCCTCAGCCTCCACCAGGCCTTGCAGGCAGCACTGGCAGTTCCAGGGCAGCAGCTGCAGTGCTTCCCAACCCCTCTGTAAGGGCAGCTGGTTGGAAGGCCCAAATACACAGAGAAGACAAACTGAGAGTGGCTCATTGGAGTCAGTAGGTCATATCCAGCAGGTTCCTCTCGGCTCTGCTTCCCTTGTGTCAGCTGTCACAGCCTGCTAAATACTTGGAGTAAGAATCCCTCTGGATTCCCCACAGCACCTGTGCTTTTCTGGACTGGGTGTATGGAAATAAAATGGCTTAGCTGGTGACTAAATAACAAGATGAAGTGTATATTGTTTGGATTTTGTTGTGGCTGCTTTCTCATCTCCATGTCACTGAGTGTAGGAAGAGATGTGTGCCATTGGTGTTCATTAATTCATCGACTCAAGGGGTAGCCAGCAGCAGCCATGATTAGAAGCCTTTCAATATTAACGTGCTTTGGTATCAAGTTCATGTACTTTTCTCCGTTACCCACATCAAGGTGCTATATGTAAAATGGCCACAGGAGGAAGCACAGGTTAGTAGACCAGGAATAACTGTTTTTACTGGGAAATACAAAATGAAAAGAGAGGCAGGTAAGCACAAGTTGTCTTGTACAGTCTTTTCAATTAATCTGTATGCACATTAGTAACAGATATTTGTAGGTTTGTGTTTCTTGGTTTGCCTGAACCCAGTGTACTCTAAAAGTTGGTGCCTTTAATATTCTTTGAGAATCTAACCAGTTAGTTCTTCAGTTTTGATTGGGAGAGGCCAGCAGCCTGCATGTTTGTATTGAAATTGAATGTAGTATGGTGAAAGTCATTGAATTTAAAAAACTGCAGTCCTGCCCTCACCAGTGTGGCCCAGTTGGTGGCAGCGTCATTTCATACACTGGAAGGTGATGGGTTCGATTCCCGGTCAGGGCACATATGTGGGTTGTGGGGAGTTCAACCCCAGGTTGGGGCATCTACAGGAGGCAACTGATCCATATTTCTTTCTCACATTGATGTTTCTTTCTCTCTCTCTCCCTTCCTCTCCAAAAAAAAAAATCAAAAAGCATATCTTCAGGTGAGGAAAATAAAAAAATAAAAATAAGAAATTGCAGTCCTGATGACCAACCAACCCTTCCAAGCTAAGGTGGGTCCTTGTGACCCTCCCATCTTCTCTACTAAGGGCAGCTTATGAGTTCCCTCTGGCAGTTTCACAATACTATAAACTTATCAACTTGGAATAAATGGACCATATACAGATATTAGTTTACAAAAATATGATGTGGGAAAACTTAGATCTGTATAACAGCTTACAAGGTTAGAGTGATAGTCACTTGCTTTACTGAAGTAGGCTTATCCACATTTTTCACCAGTTTTTAGGAACATGCCAAGAAAGAACAAGGTAATTTTCCTCTCCTCTTACTGCCAATTTTGAGGAGAAACACTTTTAGATTCTTTTCGTGAGGGTAGTCCTCCTGCCTAGTCGATGGGGTCCTCTGTGGAAGAAATTTACCCTGTACAACTTCCTGGTGAAAGCAGATCTGTTGAATATCAGATACAAGCATTTTTCATATTGGCATGAAAATAATCTATAAACTGACAGCTGGAGTTGTCAAGGTTTGCGGTGAGTCCAGACCCCTGGACTCACCGCACCGCAAATTGTAGGTGACTCAAAGCGCAATTGTAGGTACAGGAAGAGTAGTTGAGGATATTGGAGCAAATTGAAATATAGTCAACTTACACTGATTTCTGCTACCTTTTCCAAAGCTCTCCTTCATATCATTTAGCATTTGGGATCTGTTTGCACTATGAATTGACATGGAGAATCATCTGTTCTCCTTTGCTTTCAGAGCCTTTAGAAGAGACTGTACAACTAGTATTTGGGGGGGAGGTATTTTGAAATAATTGTTCTATAACTATTGTGTTGCTGTTGTTCAGGCTGTCCAAACATTGCTTCTGGCTGAGATTTATATCCATTTTATTCTGCCTCTAGTAAAAATTCAAAAGTGGCTCCTCTGTTGGCCTCCTCTCCTCCCTGTCCTCTTTTGGCTTAATTTGTGAGTTCCATTCTAAAATATTCTGCATAAATGCTTGGTTTCCCTGAGCCAACTCTTCTCTCTTACTGGATGAGTGATGTTACGTTTTTAACCTACTATGTAGGTGACAAGGATATTTTACTGTAATCAACACAAGCTTTATAGGAGCAGCTTTGTCTGACCCAACGTTGGGAGATGCTTTTGGTTTTCAGGGATAAACATTTTTAAAAAGACCTCAAAGTGAGATCCTCCTGCATGCTCATGGGGTAAACATCTGTGTGACCACCATATGCTTCCCAGGAGCTCTGTAGGAGCTTGGTTCATCCAGGGAAATTCTGCTGTGCTTCAGTTTTTCCTTTTTTTCTTTTTTTAAATATTTTTATTGATTTCAGAGAAAGGAAAGGAGAGGGAGAGAGAAACATCAATGATGAGAGAGTCATTGATCAGCTGCCTAGTCCGCAACCCGGACATGTGCCCTGACTGGGAATTGAACTCCTATCTCCTGGATCCTAGGTCGATGCTCAACTGCTGAGCCACGCCTGGCTGGGCAGTTTTTCCTCCTTTTCCTTGGAGACTTTAGATTTTTCTACAGGGTTGTTGGGAAACTGAGACTCAAGAAAACTCCTGTTACTAGGGTTTTCTTGGTGACTGAGTAAGCTTTGCTTGTTGCCACTTAACATATACCACCAACGGTTCTCTTTCAATAGAAACTGAGTGCTTTCAAGCCACAGGCTTTCTTGCTGCACTTGGGATTGCCAATGCTCGGAGGAATGCTGTCAGCCCTGTGCATTTATTTCTTTGTGAAGTTGTAGTCTAGTGGGGCCAAATGGCAGGACCGGGCTTAAAAGATTATTTACTGCTGCTGTCTGTCTCTCTCCATGTCCTGACGACCATGTGAAAATGGAGCTCTGACTTCAAATCACTGCAGAGTCTTAGTCTTTCTTCCCTTTTTGACCTAGGGAGACTGAAATGATAGTGTATATGTGAGCTAGCTCTTTTGTGCTGAGATCCCCTCCTTCCTCACACAGTCTCTGAAACTCAGAGGCAGGGATGAGACTCCCCAGTTCCTCATAATCCATTTGAAGGCCTCTTTTTCTCATCTTCATAGTCTAACCCACACCTCAATAAAGTGCTTCATTTTACCAGTAGACAGATACTTTGCTTACTTTTCCCCCTGTAGAACAATATTTGGTTTATGGTTTGAAGGGTCACTGTTAAAGCAGAATACAAGTGTTTAAGAATTCCAGGCATCTAGGTACTTTGTGATTGTGCTGGAGGTACCTCTCTGTATTTAAGGAACTGGTGTTTCAGAACAAATTGTGTGTTTGCTCATGTCTTTAATGTGCTGCAGCATCAGTACTAACTGTTCATGTGTCTGAAAATCTCCAAATCATTTGACTTTCAGATGCATTATCTTTCTTTTGTTTGTTTTAACCATCTTGTTGAGTCTATTTGTTTTGTCTTACACTCAGATTTGTATGTCAAGTCTCTAGCAACCAATAGTGTGGGGTAGGGGTAAAAAAATGTGTTAGAGGTGCAACAGGATTGGCAGGGCCGCACCCCTGTTGGGAAGGATTTCCTATATTTTATTAGAATTTCATTTGATCAGTTTGTGATTATTTCACTAGAGGGCTGTTAAGGAATAGACATGAGGTAGAATGCAGACCCTTTTTCTGAAGAGCAGGATTGCTCTTCAGCTCAAGCTGAAGGTGAACAATATCCATGGTTAGGTTTACTTGAGTCTTGGCTCCCTGTGTGAGCACAGATAATGGTGCTAGAAAGGTAGAGTCTTTAGAGCCTCAAGTTCTGGTTTGTGAAGGTGTGGTAGACATTAATTTCTAAACCCAAGGCTCTAGCACAGTAACTGATAAATATTCTTAATTCTCTCCTTTCATAGAAATGTTTGTATTACCTTTTATCTCTGACCATCGCTTTCCCATCAGGTAGCTCCCCAGTCACACTGTATCGCATTGCCCTGCTCTGTTTTCTTCCTAGCACTTACAACTGTGTAAAGTTACCTTGTTTATGTTTTTGTTTATAGTCTTATCTCCGCTCCCCCCCTTCAGTGCTGTATCTGTAGCTTAACATAGTGAATGTCTGGCACATGGTAGGCATTCAAAATATTGGAAGGAAGGAATGTTTGCCAGGAAAAGCAGTAAATTATTCAGGTATATTGTGTGTATTTGTTTCACTTTTGCTCTGTGTGAGAAAACTGAACCTACCCAAACCTGTCTTTCCCGGCCTCCTTTCCTCAGTTTTGGCCTGACTGTTGGGAAGAATGAAGGCGATTACTTTCCTGAGTCTCTTTCCTCTCCCCCACTTTAGCTTGCCAGCAAAGCACGGACAGAGAAGGAGGAGAAGCTGAGCCAGGCCTATGCAATCAGCGCTGGTGTCTCCCTAGAGGGCCAGCAGCTCTTCCAGACCATTCACAAGACGTGAGTTGGGGGAACATAGGGGTCCCTTGCCCCAGGGGTAATGCTGCGTGGCTGGGCTGTCTGGTAGCTGACTTTCAGGTTCCTGAAAGTCACCAGGGAAGCTGGGTAGTGTGTTGGCAATACCTTGACATCTATGTGGGTACTTGTTGTCTTACCATACAGAAGAATGGTGTGATTGTGGACAAGTTGTCTCTCTGGGCTTCAGTTTGTTCATCTGTAAGATTTAGTTTTGGATTCGATTATCCCTAAGGGTCCCTTCCAGACTTAGTATTCGGTAATTTAGAACTAGTGATTTCTTTGTCTTTTATTATTTTAATCTTGTTGTACCTTTTTCTAAAAGCTTATGTAGTTTTATTACGGAAAAGTTATATCTGTTTTGCTTTTCCCAATTGTACATTGGGGTGAACATAGGGAGTTAGGGAGAGCAGAAGGCCACGGTATTACCACCTCCTAAAAGACATTTTGTCACAGCAGAAGTCATTTGACTCTCCACTAGCTTCCCTGGTTGCTGAAAAACTGAAACATTTGACACCCCCCTCCCTCCTGCTGCCTTATGTTACCCTATTTAACCACCTGGGTCTGGTGCACAGATGGCAGCTGGCATCAGAGCTGTTTGAGTCCATGGTGTGAGTATCTGAACATTTACAGGTATGTGAAGGAATTCTCTTAGTAGTATCAGCTGTCCTGGGTTTCCCAAAGTGTGAACTGGAATGGGTTTTCCCAGTCTGGCAAGGGCCCAGCTGTCTGATAATTGAGAAGGACAAGTTTGAGGAGCAGCTTCCATTTTAGGTAGTGGGCAGAGTACAGATCACAAGAAGATGGGGAATTTGTTCTCTCTTTCTAAAGGTGCCATCTCTCCCTAGGCCAAAGGTTGGCAAACTATAGCCAGCAGGCCAAATCTACTTATTTGTTGTCGTTTTTTATGTTTGTTTTCTTAAAATATGTTTTATTGATTTCAGAGAGAGGAAGGAAGAGGGAGAGAGAGATAGAAACATCGATGATGAGAATCATGATTGGTTGCCTCCTGCACGCCCCCTGCTGGGGATTGAGCCTTAACCAGGCATGTGCCCTGACTGGGAATCCAACTGTGACCTGGTTTTGGGTTGATGCTCAACCACTGAGCCACACCACCTGGGCTAAATCTGCTTATTTGTTTATATATCATCTGTGGCTGCTTTTGTGGTACAGTGGCAGAGTTTAGTAGTTGTGACAGAGATTGTATGGCTTGCAAAGCTTAAAATATTTGCTGTCTGACTTTTTATATAAAAAGTTTACCATCCCTTGCCTTGGGCTGCTACTTAAGTTGAATCTATTGGCCTGAGCCTCACTGTTTATTTGTAACTCAATTTGGTTTGGACCTTCAGGGGCTGCCACCAAGTTTTCTATGGGTTTCTAGGTCCCTAATGCCTCAGAGCAATTCTTCTGGGCCCTCCTCAGAGTAAATGTGCATCAGTTTCATTGCTTTTCCTAGCCACTGGTGCCTATGAAATGTTTCTGGGCTACTGCTTCCTATGCGCTGCTGGCAACTATTGTTGGCTGGGTGGTGAGCTGGGAACTTGGGGTCGGCAGGAGGTGTGAGATGCCTGCAGGAGGTAACTTTTACTTGTTTTCTTTTCCTTCCAGCATTAAAGACTGTAAATGGCAAGAAAAAAACATCATAGTCATGGAAGAAGTTGTTATTACACCCCCATATCAAGTGGAAAACTGTAAAGGCAAAGAGGGGAGTGCACTGAGCCATGTACGCAAAATAGTAAGTAAAGGAGCCATGAAACTTTATAAGTGAGGATGATTCCTTGGCCTTCACCCACCAGCATCAGGACGGGACAGTGTGTTACAGATTTCTGCCTCCTCTTACACAGCCAGCTTGCGAATAGCCCTGCTTTGCCACCCTGTCTCCCTGCAGTGTGCTGCTCTACAGCTGTGGCTTGGACACTCCTGCGGGGGTGGAACCAGTGGGTAGTGTGAAATAAAGCAAGTGGTCGTTTGCAGTGTGGTCCTCTGTAATGTGTGGCTTTTTGGAATTCCATGGTATTGGGCCTGAGCAGTTCCTCTGATCTCAGGCTGGGTTCTTAGGAAAGGCTGGTTGGTATAAATCAGCCTTTGGCCTCAATCTTAGTTGCCCTTGGTCTCTCTGACCCTGCATATGTCACCTGACTTTTTAGGTTGAGTTGTAGCATTTATAAAAAAAAACGGCATTGACCAACATTGTGGATATAAAAAGTTTAAAGACTAATTTCCCACCAGCTTTCTGTTCTGTACTTGTGTGAAGAAGAGAGAGGGATTTTGGATCATAATTTCTCTTCAATTTCTATTTTAGTTTATAGATTCATCTTCTTTTAGCCATTCTTAGCTGAAGCTGCAAAAAATGTGGCTGAAACAGGTGACTTCCACCTGCCTTGTTGGAAGGGCCAACAGACAGCAAAGGCAAAGGCGCCTGAATAATCTGTGGGCTGGTCAGCCAGGATGGGGCTGTTGAAACCTGGAGTGGACTGTTTGAGAGGCCTTGAGTGCCTATCTCCTTTTCTGACCTAGGCTGACTGGTCTCTTTCAGGTTGAAAAACATTTTAGAGATGTGGAAAGCCAAAAGATACTGCAGCGTTCACAAGCCCAGCAACCACAGAAGGAGGCTGCCCTGTCATCCTGAGTCCACATACATGGAGGACTCTTCCAGCATCCAGCCAAGGAGGCGATGGTGGTGGCTTCAGCGGAGGCAGGCCGGGGGAGGGAAGGGATCCTATGTTTCCTGTTGGCTCTTGTTAACAAAGGGTCAGCATTTCTAAATCTTAGACTTGAACAAACAAAACACCCAACAAAAAGAACAAGAGAATAATTTAAAAGTTGAATCATTACTTGACTAACAGACTTTGGTCCACCATGTCCTTTTCACAGCCCCCTTCTGGAACAGTCACCTTGTTAATTTTATTTTTGAAAATTACTTTCTGGCTCTACCCTTTCACCTCTGACTTTCATTTCCTAGTCTGTCCCTGCCATTCTGTTTTTGTAAGTGGCTACACTTGCCTTCTGAATGATTGAAAGAAACTTTTACATCTTCTCTTCCAAAATAAAAGTAACAAGCTGACTGTGATACTTAAGTTGAGACTAGAACAGCAGACAGAGGTCTCACTTTAAATTTTCCCTTTTTTTTTCTTTTTTTGCACAGGGCATGGCTTGAATTAGTTTTATTTTTCTTAACTTTAAATATATATATGAAAATATATATTAAAATGTTCTCTAAATATTTTCTGCTTCTTGCAGGTCTCTTTTTACTAGATCATGGCCACTCTTCCCACCTCATCCCTCTGAAAATAAAAATGTGTTGCCCTCCCCACCACCCATAGCCAGGCAACTAACTTGACTTAGTTCACAGCGTATGCAGATGGGAATTGGCTTTGAGGGTTCCTGATGGCTTTTAGTCTTTATGTGTATATCAGTCTCACATTTGGCTGAAACTTCAGGATTCTCCTTCTGCCTTTTGTCTTCATGGTACTAGAAGAATCTCCTCACCACTCTCCTGTCTCCTAGATGAGAGTGTCAGCCGCCCTTTTCTCCAGTGTCCTCTGCGGAACTATTTTGCATGGCACATCTCAGCTCCTCTTTGAGGGATGATATTCTTTATGAGAAACCTGGAGTCCACCTATCCCGACCTCTCTTTGCGTGCGAATTCAGAGTCACCAGCCCAGGAGAAAACTTGGGTTACCTATAGTTTCTCTTCTGCTAACCTCCTACTCTTATGCCCATGCCCACTCTCTTTAAATTTTACAAGCTTATGACAGTTTGTATGTGCTCAGCCGATGGGCAGAAAACCTGGAAAGAGTTCTGGACTTTAGCCCACCAGTTTGTCTGGTTTGAATAACCTGCTGAGAGCCAAAACTGGCACCCGTTGCTCCATGCCTTCAGGGTGGTCCAGTGGGGCAGAGTGTGCTACCCTTTGAGTATTGGGCACTGAGTGGGATGTGGGTGATGCTCATGTGACTGGCTAGAGCTTTGGGGGTGGGGTGGGGGTTAACTACTATTTTTTTGGCCATGATCTCTTTCCCCTTTCCTTTTTTTTTTTAATTAAATAAATGGATCAAAATTAAATAATTCAAGCCCTGCCTTCAAAATGAAATTTTTTTTAGTGTTGTTTAGCAAAAACAATAAAAACCCAAATTTTTTTAACCATCACTCATGTCTCGGGTTTGTGTGTGCTTTAGAGGCCCCAGAGGGAGAGGATCTGAGAATATGTGTGCTTGATTTGACTTTTCCCTTTAGTTTCTTTGCTTCCTACTCTATACCCTCTCTCCTCTACTCCTTGAGAACTCATCCAGAAATACGGTACAAAGTGTGTAATTTAAGAAGGGCATCCAGGATTGGGAGCTGTGTGTAAGTGGAGTAGGAGAATAAATGGTACATGCATTAAACCATTTGTAACAGGACTGTTTAGAGGAAAAATGAGAGAAGACTGAGAAGTAAACTTTCATATTC
Source organism: Miniopterus natalensis (assembly GCF_054644295.1). Lineage (NCBI taxonomy): Eukaryota > Metazoa > Chordata > Mammalia > Chiroptera > Miniopteridae > Miniopterus > Miniopterus natalensis. The sequence continues at coordinate 22,145,054 of NC_142097.1, forward strand.
ACCTGCCATTGGCCAGAACTTAAAGTACCATTCCTTTGATTTAGTATGCATGGAAATGTAGACTTCTGGAGAAGGTAAAAGGGAAACAAGAAGAGACCTTGCAAGATCTAGAGAACCTAAGAGGTATGATTAAAGGGGTGAAGATAATTAGTGGGAAATAGCAAGCCCAGGGGAGGCGCTGCCACATCTCCTGTGTTATCACGTCCTGTTAGTCCCTAGATCTGTGAGTGGGAGACAGTACTGTTTCTGGTAGGAAGCACTTTTGACTCTGGTTTTAATTTATGAAGTGATGAGGGGGAACTTTAAGTAGTTCAAGAGAGAGAGTTAGTGTGGTGGGAAAGACAGGCAGTGAGGTGTAGAATAACGGGCTTCAGTTCACATCCTTACATCTTTTTTTTAAATTCAATTTTTTAAAATTGATTTTTAGAGAGAGGGGAAGGGAAAGAGAGAAACATTGATCAGCTGCCTCTCACATGCACCCAGACCGGGAATCGAACCTGCAACCTGGCTGTGTGCCCTGACTGGGAATCGAACCCGCCACCTTTGGTGTATGGGATGACACCCCAACTGCGCCACACTGGCCAGGGTCCACATCTTTATTTCCTCACTTTGTATTGTAGATAAGTCATTTCACCTGTCTGCACCATTGTTTCTCCAACTGTAAATAACGGAACTAATACCCATCTCCTAGAATTGGTGTGAAGGGTTAAGAAAGATATTGAAAATGCCTAATACTTAGAAGATGCTCTAAATAATATAAATGTTCTATTGGTCCTATGATGGTGAAGTCTGAAATGAGATTGGATGAGATGATTTCCAGAGGCTTCAACTTTGTTTTAGAAGTCTGTTTAGATGGCGTTTTAAATGAGACTAATATGTAAAATGTTTGGGCAGGGGTAGGGGTGTCAGAGCCCTGTCCTCTCAGCCTCTCACAAATCTTACCCCTACCCCTTCCCTGGAGCCCCTGAAGAATTTCTTTGATTATAATTTGAAAATTGCTCATTTTGCAGAAAGAAGGGCAGTGAGCTCCATTGGGGTGAGGGACGTATTGAGAGTACCACTGCTACCTGTGGTGGCAGAGCTGGAACAAAACCTGTGGGGTCCCACTACTGCTTTGTGAGTTTCCAAACTATTGGCATGTGTACTACTCACATTTGTTTGCCAGGTTTAGGGTGGGATACAGAGGAGACAGGCGAGTGGCCGAAATTGCCCCCTTATGATTGAAAGAACATTGGACTGTTGAAGAGTGTGGTGCCAGAAGTCTTCCATTTGTGATGAAACGTACAGGTAGTTTTGTACTGTCTCCTTGGCCTTGAGACATTCTCCTTCCTCTCCAAATACACACACTTCTATACCCCAGCACCCGATTACCTCCTCATTGCTACATATGCCTTTGGGTTTACTGCTGTTTAGAACATCCAGTTTGTTTGGTATAAACAGTCTTCCCACACTGAGTTGATACTGAATCTGCCGTTCAAGTTGAGCAGCTCATTACTGATTAGTGTTTTAAAATTTTGAAAGTTGCTCGAACATGTCAATATTGGTTCAGGGGCTCCTACCTGGGAACCACTGATACAGGGTAAAGGTTCCTTAACACTTTTGAAGCTAAGAATGTGTCAAAATCTGTTCTTCCTGGCTGGTGTTGCTCAGTGTTTAGAGCGTCAGCTCATGCACCAAAGGGTCGTGGGTTCAGATCCTGGTCAAGAGTACGTACCTGGGTTGCAGGTTCAATCCCTGGCCCCGGTTAGGGTGCATGTGGGAGGCAAGCAATCGATGTGTCTCTCTCATCCATGTTTCTCCCCCCCCTTTCTAAAAAAAAAAAATCAATGGGAAAAAACCTCGGGCGAGGATTAACAAATAAATAAATCTGTTCTTCCATAAGATATGCTGGTTAAAGAAGGAGTAGAGGGTTTTCAGTCATATACTGAACTAGCACCTACTGTCCTGTTGACGGAGGATACTGTGGTGAGAATGTATGATGTTAGAAGCTACAATGTACAAGATGAGTGGTAGGGACAAGAGTGTGGGAACGGGGACTGGTCATCTCAGTTGGAAGATGATCATTGTTTAGGTGGTGGATTTGTTTTCCCATCACTGCTGCAAGCTGTGGGTGCCAGAGAATTCCCTTTTAAGAAACTTGAAATCATCAAGCCTGTATTGCCTAAACTTCAGGGGTTTAACACCATGAAGTATCTTACAGGTGAAAAAGGGATGCCATCCACTGGTGATGGGCTGCTGCTAGGTTATAAAGTTTCAGAACAAGTTCTTTTATGTTCTTACATGGCTTATTACAGGAAAATTAGAAAATAAGGCAAACATTTTCCATCTGCCACCTAAGACATTGTTAACATCTTTCATGTCCTCTAGGTTCTAAGACGCTTCTGTCCTTTGCATTTCTGAAAATGCAGTGCACTTCACAATGTCAAAAGAAACTTGTCAACTCGTTTTCTCATCCTTGGCCCACAAAGTGCACTCTATAATCTGTTGGCATGTTAGATGTGTTATATATAAAAGATATGAGGCTGGGTGATCTCTGAGGTTATGTGCAACCTCAGTAATTCTGTCTTCTATGTCTTTCCTACAATGCCTTGCTTCAGAGCCACCTCTGAAGCCATCCTTGACAATTAAAACGGAAAGTGATTCCTGTAACTTGTTTATATCATGTCATGTGGCATGAATAATTTGTATTATAGTTACTTGTTTAGGTTTATCTTTAGTGGCCTAATGGGGAATTTGGGGCTCGAAGGCAAAGGTTGTGACTTACACATTTTTGTATTGTTCTCCAGCACCCAACCATTGAGGTAAGACTGAAGGTAAAGTTTTGAAAGTCATCAGTTTAATAACTGAGTTGCCTGAGCCAAGGTAAGATGTGATCCAGTACTGACTGGGTTTTGAAGAAAGCTTGAAGTCAAGTTTGGAAAGAGGACAAGGGACCAATAAAGGTCATAGGAGGAGATGGGAAGGAAGGTGTACCTCGTTCCAGCTTGAGAAGCAGCTGGGCTTGCCCCTGATTTCTCCAGAGCAGATGCGGGCAACTGGGACCAAGGCTGGTCAGACTGAGGCCTCCCTGTCTCATTTTCCTTTAATTTTCAATTTTTTTGACAAGTCTAAAGTGGAACAAAGTTTCTTCCTGAACTGGTGAGGTGAGGGTAAGGCATATTTCTAGTGACTTCTCAAGTAACCTCTTCTCCCTTTTCCCCAACCAATCATTCTGGGGCTGATTGCAACAGGTAATCTTCAGTGGAGGTACTAACAAGTGGTTTACTTTTCTAATCGGGCCCCCTTTATTCTGGTCTCTGGCTTGAAGTAGTTGCTTATGCTTTGCTATAGGAAGGTTTGTGTACTGTTTTAAAGAGAATATGCTGGGATGGCCTCTGAGATGTGATTTAAGCTGAAATTTGAAGAACAAGGTGACAGCAAAGAGTGCTCGGGTAGAAGGAATAGTCAGTGCTAGATACGAGGTTGACAAGAGCTTGGGATGTTTAGGAATCTCTAGGAGATAGGTGGCTGAAGCCTAGTCAGCAGGATAGAGAAGTGGGCAGGAGCCACTTCATGCAGGGCCTTGTAGCCATTGAAGGGACTGGAATCTGTTCTTGGCACAGTGGGGAGCTGTTGGAGGGTGTTAAGCTGTCAAGGGATTTAACCTGATGTTAGGTGGCAAAAGTGGAAGCAGGAAGACTTGTGTTAAGAGGCGGTTGTAGTAGTCTAGGCAAGAGATGGTGTTGACAGAAGTGATTGCAGGACTGATAGGACTTGCTGATGTATTGGATGTGAGGGCAAGGTGGTGAGGGAAAGAGGAACTAAGAATGACTTCTCGGTGGATGATGAACAATGGGAGAGGAAGAGGTTTGTGGAAAAACTAAGTACTGTTTTGCCATTTTGTCTTGCTGATGAAACACTGAAGAGCAGATGGCAGCTGGGCAGCTGGAGGGTGAGCCTGGAATTCAGAAGAGAGGACTGGTCCGAAGCTACACACTTAGTCATTACCTTGTCATGAACTCTACAAAAATGGGGGATGAGATTCATGGCCACAGTAGATGTTTTGGCCTCTGATAGGAGGGGGCTCTTCCTTCACTGTAAAGAGGAAGGAAGGAGAAGACAGTAGTACAGTGGAAGGTGAGTTTGTAGATTTGGCAGGGAGGTGAGGGTGAGGGAGGATGTGTCCTGTGGCTCAGTAAACACGCAAGGGAAGTACATAAGATTGTTGAGTTCCTTTTAGAGAGGTGTGCTTGTGCATTTAGGGTGCAGCTAGCCAGGTGGCCATTGTGTGACTTTGTGTTACTTGTGTTGAGTGACTTGGGTGCAGACACAGCAGGTGAATAGTTGGGTACAACCAGGGTGTTCATCAGATCTGTATAGAGGGAGAAGGGATTTCAGTTGAGGGTATTTGGAAGGGAGTAATATAGTGATGGAAATTCACCCCTACAGATGGATGCTGTCATCAAATATACTTCGGTTATTGTTCCGATTAGGCTTTCTGATGTCTTGCTGTTTGTTATGCCCCCTGTGCTGGCTATAGGAAAGACGTGCAGCCATGTAAATCCAGGAGTCAGTATGTGAACAGTGTGCAAAAATATAGGATGCCTCCAGTGCCGGGGCTGGCCCAGGTGTGGTATGGGAGGCTCAGCGCAAGTATCCCAGCACTCAGAGATGCCAGGGATCTTGGAGCTCATGTGAAATAGTCCAGCCTCCCAGTTTAAATAGCTCCCACAGACTGCCCCTACTTGAGCCCTTTGATTGATGAGAAGCTTACTGCTTTGAGAAGCAATATGTGACAGCTGTTTTGTGCCCTTTTGTCCTCCAAGTAGCTGCTCATTTCTAGAACTGTGGCTAGACTAGTCTCAGGTCTCCTGCAAGCTAGTACTTGTACTTTAGGATGTTTCCTTTTCCTGGCAGCCCTTAGGTGAGGAGCACAGGAGTTACTAAACCGGCAGATGTGACCGGGAGCTGTCTTATCTTCAGTTAAATGGCTTACTTTTAGCCAACTATTCCAGCCTATTAAGAGCTTTTTACAAATCTCAATTCTATAATATGCTAGTTATCCTTCCCAATGTTTTGTTAGTTCCAGTTTTTATAAACTGTCTTCCAAAGGGATATCGTGAGAGACTTTAATAAGATCCAGATGTTCGCCTGTGACAGCCATCCAGTAACCCTGTTAAAAGAAATCAGATTGTATGAGAATCACTGATTTTTAGTAGAGTCATGTGAGCACCTAGTGGTCATCATGTTTAGGTAACTGGTCAGCATGTTCAGTCAGCCCTTTTTGAATTTTATTAATTGTTACACTTGCTTCTCTCACTTGAAAATTGGAACTTTTGCTCAAGTCTCTGGCAACCTTCTGTTTGTAATGTTTTCTCAAAGATTATTGGCAGTGATTCTTCAAGTTTTTCCAGTATAGTTTGCTGAACCAGAGTACTTGAATTAATTCAAAGGAGCACAAGTCTGATCAGCTAAAGGCTCAGATTCATATCCTAGGTTGGTGGTGGACCCCATTCTGCTCTTCCCATTCAGGGGACAATCTGTAGATTATGATTTCTTAGAGGGTCGTTTGGCTGGGATGGGGGACAGTGGCCCAGTCTTTGGGGCACTGTAGCTTAGTGGTTAGGAACATGGCTGGATTCAGACAGGCCTGAGTTGTCTGTCAGATTTCATCTTTGCTACTAATTAGCAGTATGACTTGGCAACTTGCCTGGCTTTGCCTAGCATCAGTTTCCTCATCTGTAAAATGAGTGTCTCAGTTGAGGATTAAATGAAGCCTTTAATGAGATGCTTGGCCCTTAGTAACCATCTCTTCCAAATGCCATTATTCTTTTAAGAATTTGCTGTGTGGAGCTAATGAGCCCACTTGGGAACATAGAAAGTAACTTGTTTGGCCTCCTATGGCCAGGCAAAAGCACTGGGTACAGACCCCTCTGCTCCCAGAGCCCTCTCTGTTTCAGAAGGAGATGCTAGGTACTCTTTGAAAGCCGGAGTGGAGTATTTTGACCTTTGGACTAGTGAGAACAAGAGAGCATTCCCTTCCTTTGTGTCTAGACAAGACCTAGGTGAATTATAGATGATGGCAGATTTATTAGGCAGGTAGTATAGAATGAAAGATGAGACACCTGGCTCCAAGGGGAGCCATCCTGATATAAAATAGAGCAGAGTGTGGGGTTCCAGAAGGGAGAAAGGGGAGGGGGGTGGATCTGTTCTTAGAACAGGGCAGGGTCCTGCTTTCTGGATATGACCATAAGATCTTGGAGGTGTCCTCAACCTATGTCTCCCACCCTCAGGGCCATGGCTTCCCTGGGAGCTGAGATCTTTACTGCTTTGGGGGTGGGGCTCTGGCCTGAGGCCAAGAGGGCAGGTAACAAAAGCTGAGATTCTTTCCACCGCCATTCCTGGCTGGGGCTGCATTCAGCATGTGGTGCCAAGAATATAGGTGAGTGCGTTGGGCTTCTGAGGCCTAAGGCCTTGACCTCAGTGGCTAGATTAGGCCAGGATCTAGTTAGGACTCTATCCAGCAGATAGGAGAAGGCATTTCTGCTGGAGCTGTGTGAGAAATAAGTGAGGTGAGGTACGAAGTTGGAGTGGAAAAGGGATTTGGAGGGTTAGAAAGGCCATCTTCCCTGATTGCTTTTTTTTTTTTTTTTAATCCACACCTGAGGATATTTTTTCCATTACTTTTCAGAGAGAGTGGAAGGGAGAGAGAGAAACATCAGTGTAAGAGAGAAACATCAATTGGTTGCCTCCTGCATGCACCCCACAGGGGCTGGGGATTGAGCCTGAAACCAAGGTACGTGCCCTTGGCTAGAATCAAACCCAGGACCCTTCAGTCTACAGGCTGACGCTCTAACTACTGAGCAAAACCAGGTAGGGCCTGATTGCTTTTCATTCTAGTAGGAATAAGGGAATGAGAGGTGGCTGGGAGTGGGGGATCCAGGATGCTGGGGTCTCCAGCTGAGTTGGCTCTTGCCAGAACCTAGGTAGCAGGTAAAATCATGGGGAATGGAGGGGAGATTCCTTGAGACCACATTGGGGGGCCAGAAAGTGAGAAGACCCGTGAATGGTATCTGCTTTTATTTTTCTCTCCTAGCTCCCATGTTTGCCCAGGGTTCTGGAGGAATGAAGCATAAAGGTCTCCCTATCCATGAGTGCCTGAGGCCATCCTTGCCCTAGCCCCTCAGGGGGTAGGTGTGGCCACTCCTTCCTCGCAGTGGCTATGGCCACAATAATGGCATCAGCCTTGCTTGGGAATCTGGTGGCAGCATACACAGTACCATGCACCTGCCCAGCCATAGGCTACGTGGTGGACTGGGGACCTCCACCTGCTCAGCCTCCCTCCCAGGCTTCCTGACCGAGTGGCTCTTAAGAGTTGAGCCACAGTAATCCAGCTACATGCCACAGGCTCCTTCCAGGGCCTGTGGGGCCTGCCAATGCTGCTGCTTTCTCACAATGTCCTATGGGATCTGGCTGGTGGAGCACTGGGGGGCCTGGGTTTCCTGGAATGGCTGGACCTCAGCTACAACCAGCTGGTCCACCTGTCCATGGGCTTTTTGGCCACCCTGGGCTCTTTGTTCCACCTGGACCTCTCTCACAACCTGCTTGCCACCCTGGACCCCTGCAGCCTATGGGGCCTGGGGAACCTGAAACAGCTTGACCTGAGCCACAGCCAGGCTCAGGGGCCTCTTCTGCCTACAGTGGCTCTTGCTGACTTTCACTGGCTGGGAACCAGCTGCAGCAAGTTGGGGATGCAGCCCTGGCCACCATGCGAGGCTTGGAGGTCCTCTCGCTGGGAATGACATCAGCAAACTGGAGGCTGAGGCCTTTGCAGCCCTACAGGTGCTGGGTCTCCTCTCTCTAGTAGGCAACAGGCTGCAGCACCTCGAGTTCAAGGTGATGGTGGGCATCTGGACAGCATGCACATGGCTGCTGCTGTCCAATAATCTCTGGGTATGCGACTGTGACCTGAGCGGGCTTCGGGAAGCTGGACTGTCTGTGGCACTTGCATGTGGCTGACCTAGGCAACCTAACTTGTGCTGGACCTGGGAGGCTGGTGGGGGGGCAGTACTGAGCAGCGTGAAGGTTGGGCTCTGTCAGAGACAGCTACTGTGCTGGATGGGTATCATGGGCACCATGCTAGTCATCTTGGCTGTGGCTGTAGTCATGGCTGAATGCAAGTGCAGTTGGGGGGGGGGAGCTCAGAGGAGCAGGGGAGCCCTCTGGAGAGGTAGGGGGTGCTGTAGAGTGAAGTTGAGTCAGCCAGATTGGGGAGAGCAAATAGAGCTGTGGAAGAGGAAAAGGGGTGTTCCTCAAAAGTTTTATGGACTTGTCTGTCCAGGCAGAGGTGGTGGGAGGAGGGACAAATGGCTGTGTTCATTTCAGGTGTTAGGACCCCCTACTTATTTACCTCTTGTGATCTAGCACAATGCTAGCTAGCATTTTTCCCAGCCTTAGAAATAGGGATTTGGCCCCTTGTCCTCAGTACCCCTCTGGGGAGAGGGTAACAAAAGGTAGAAAGACTGAACACCAGAGGGAATTGGGATGGAATGGGTACCAAGGGAGAAAACTTCATTAATCCTTTTCTCCTTCCCCCTCATACATGTCCCTGGCATCACTTTTGTGGACTTAATTAGAAGATGGTGATTAAAAGTTATGATGGGGATGGTCTGGGGTAGGGGATTGTTCCAGCTGACACAACCTGGGCAGGCTCCTAAAACTATTTTATGGACATACATGATCCCATTCCTGGTCCTCAACACCTTAGCTCCTTCCCAAGGTTGTGTATCTTGTTCCATTTGAATCAGGGATGAGTGAGGAGATTAGAAAAATAGACAATTGGAAAGTTTATTCTGTACTGTGTGCTTGTATTATGGTGATGAAAACTTACCTCATGTGATTGTCACTGGTGGGCAGGGAAGGTAGGCAAAATTACCTTTAATCCAGGCTTTTTCTCATTCCCCTTGCCTGGAGATCCTACCCCCCCCCCCCAATCCCTTGCCCCCACCATACACCTACACTATTTCATTCCCTAGTTTTTTTTGCATGGCTATATCCCTCTCTCATATTCTTTCTAATATACCCAAACTTTATCCTAATGACTGTAAAAAGTTAGATGTGAAAAGGTGTTTTGTTGTCTAGCTTTCACTGGCTGATTGGGAATTTTATTTTTAAAATCCTCACCAGAATATATTTTTTTTCCACTGCTTTTCAGAGAGAGTGGAAGGAGAAGAGAGAGAAACATTGATGTGAAAGAGACACATCAATTGGTTGCATGTGCCCCAGCCATGGAGCCTGCAACCGAGGTGCATGCCCTTGGCTGGAATTGAACTCAGGACCCTTCAATCTGCAGGCTGATGCCCTCGTCACTGAGCCAAACCAGCTAGGGCTGATTGGGAATTTTTAAGTCACATTGTCAGAAATGCTGTTTGTACATGAGCCCCCTTTTTTCCCCAAGGGAAATAGAAACCTGAATTAAATGGCCTGCTGCAGTTAAACCCACAAAAAGATGGTAGTTTAGGCTAGAATGAGAGTATGGGAACTGAAAAAAAATGAACTGATTTGAGATGTCCCATGTTCCCACATCACATTTCTCTCTTAGGGGACACAGGAATGGCAGACCAAGACCAGACTTCTCTACAGGTGACTCTTAGGGAGAACCCCTTCCTTTGAATTTAAACAGAAACAGGATTTCCTCGGGCTTGAGTATGTACGTTTATTGAACCCCTACTATGTGCTAGAACCAACACTGCCACATTTAAATCTCACAACAACCCTAAGGTAGATGTCCTTTTCATTTCACAGATTAATCTTGGAAAGTGTAGCCGATATGAGCAAAGTAACAATTAGGGTTGGCGTTAGGAACGGAGCCCAGGTCTAGCATTCAAAGACTAGTTCGCTTCATTAAGTTATGACTCGGGGCTTCTCATGTCCTGAACTCAACTGTTCCTTTAGTCTAGTTTTCAATTTTTCAGCTACAGAGAGGGGGCTGTAAGCCTCCATGGGCCGAGGGAAAGGCTGAACTCTGTTGCTGGGACATCTGTCCAGAACTACAGAACAAGAAGCTTGTTTCCCGACGGAAGGGTTAAAAACAAACCCCGCAAGACCGGAAGTTACGTGTCGCACCCCCAGCGCCGGCCTCCCTGACCCGGTTGAGGCCGTAGCGGACTGCCCTTCCCCAAGATGGCGTCGAAGGTGGGTTCGCGACGATGGATATTGCAGCTGCTCATGCAGTTGGGCTCCGTGTTGCTCACACGCTGCCCCTTCTGGGGTTGCTTCAGCCAGCTCATGCTGTACGCCGAGAGGGCCGAGGCGCGCCGGTGAGCGGGCCCCCGCGGTGGGAGGCAGTACGGCGCGTCCCAGGAACAGGGATGCGGTGAGGTGGGGAAGAAGTGGGCCCCTGGGCTGGGAGGAATTGGGATCTCGGACTTGTTAGGAGCGCTGGTTCGGAGGAAGGTGGGCATCGAGCATAGTGCGGGGGTCATGGTCATAAGAGGGGACTCCGGTTTAGGGAAGCAGTGGAGCTGGCGGGAACTCAAGGGGCCTCAAGGCTTTTCTCCCCTTTTCATTCTGACCTCGTTGCTTACCCCCTCCCGGCTTGCAGGAAGCCCGACATTCCAGTGCCCTACTTATATTTCGACATGGGGGCAGCCGTGCTGTGCGCTAGCTTCATGTCCTTCGGCGTGAAGCGGCGCTGGTTTGCGCTGGGGGCCGCACTCCAGCTGGCCATTAGCACCTACGCTGCCTACATCGGGGGCTACGTGCACTACGGGGACTGGCTGAAGGTGAGCGCATCGGCCCTGGGGAGGACTTTGCTAGGGTGATGGGGAGCCCTAGGCGTGTGGAGATTATTAGAGACAGCAAGAATGGAAGGACCTTAGCGCCCACACAAGTCTTCCTTTCAGAGTGTGGAAAGTGAGGTCCACGGATGGGAAACAGACTTATCCAAGGTCATACCACAGTTTTCATTACAGGTGGAACCAGGATCCAGGTCACCTGGTTTCCAGAACCCTTTAAACGTTAGTTTAGTAATCTCAGACTCACAGGGCAAAAGGAACCTTGGAGAGTGCCTGGTCCAAAGACCTGATTTTATGAAATTTAAGTAATCCTAGTGCAGTATTTAAGCCTGTAAATGACAGAACCTCTGCCAGGCATTGTGGGCTTGGAGATAGGCCTGGACAAAGCACTACCCTCAAGGAATGCTGTCTGTCCAGTAGGGGAGGCAGATGTGTGAACAGCTACATGGCAGTGCGATCGATGGTTTTTTTATGGAACAGACTATACTATATAGCCGAAAAAACATTGGGATTCTAGTCTGCAGGCCTGGGGGTGGGAAGGAGACAACCTTTGGTATCTGGGTTCTGCCACTTACTTTCTGTAGGATCTTGGACAATTTTATTAACCCCTTTGGGCCACTTCTGATAAAAAGAATTATCTATCTCTGCTGTACCTGCCCACCACACTTGGAAATGGTAAGAGAGTTCATCAAATGGAAGGGGATGCATAGAGAGGACAGTTCTGTGCTCTGGGCAGTCAGGAGATATGTGGCAGCTGCAGTTCCTGACTGGGGTCCCTTTGCCTTGGCTTAGGTCCGTATGTACTCGCGCACAGTTGCCATCATTGGTGGATTTCTTGTGCTGGCTAGCGGTGCTGGGGAGCTCTACCGTCGGAAACCCCGCAGCCGTTCCCTCCAGTCCACCGGCCAGGTCTTCCTGGGCATCTACCTCATCTGTGTGGTAAGTTGGGGGACTGTTGGCTGGAGGTGCTTGATTGGGAATAAAATGTGAGCCCATGGTTGGCAGGACCCAGGGAGGTGGACAAAAGAAGGCCTTGCATGTAGGTCCTGATGGCCTGGCTCTGGGAATTGCTTCTGCCAGCTTCTGGGCCTCAGAGGTCCTCCAAGTGCCTGAGACCTGCCCAATATTCTTCCACTATTATTGCTATCAGAGAGAGAAAAGTTTGGATTGGCCATTCAATCCTAAGCCTAAGAGCCAGGATAATAACATGGCTTGTTCCTCTCATGGTTCCAGCTCCCAGAGGACTGGGAGAGGAAACAGGGGAGGTTTGGTGGGTTCAGGCTACAGTTGGGACTCTGCCACTTAGAACTGATGAGGGCGAATTAAAAGAAAAAAGCCCAGGCTGGTCAGTTCAGTTGGTTGGAGTCTCGTCCCTGTGCCGTACACCAAAAACGTTGCAGGTTCCATTCCTCATCAGGGCACATATCTAGGTTCTGGGTTTGATCCCCAAATATGGGAGGCAACAGATTGATGTTTCTCTCCCCCTTCCTTCCTCTCTCTCAAAAACCAATAAATATATCCTTGGGTGAGGATTAAAAAAAAGAATTGATAGGGGCTGCCTAGGGTGGCCAGTTGTGGTCCTCCCTAGTATCCTTAAGGGAGGCCAGTGTGGACAGGGACATGAACAGGCCCCAGGCTACTTGGCCTCATCTTAGTTACTGGGAACCATATTCCATGTGCAGAGCTCTGGATTCAGAGGTGAAAGCCCCAGTTTGACTGTGGAGAGACAGCATCTATCTTCTGAGCTCCCAGGGTGAGGAGAGACCCTAATTTCATGGAGCTCCCTAGTCTAAGGGGGGAGATGTAGGTCTTACTTTCAGAGAGCCCCAAGTCTGAGAAAGGAGAGTCAGAAACCCACCTTGCAGAGGCTGACTTGCAGGTACCATCTCGGGTGAGCTTCTGACAGGCTCCTCAGCTTGTTGGACAATCTTAGAAGATTGTGTGTCTCTAGGCCTACTCACTGCAGCACAGCAAGGAGGACCGGCTAGCATATCTGAACCATCTACCAGGAGGGGAGCTCATGATCCAGCTGTTCTTCCTACTGTATGGCGTCCTGGCCCTGGCCTTCCTGTCTGGCTACTACGTGACCCTGGCTGCTCAGATTCTGGCTATACTGCTGCCACCAGTCATGCTGCTCATTGATGGCAATGTTGCCTACTGGCACAACACACGGCGTGTTGAGTTCTGGAACCAGATGAAGCTCCTTGGAGAGAGTGTGGGCATCTTTGGAGCCGCTGTCATCCTGGCCACTGATGGCTGAGTTGGACAGGGAGAGGCTGAAATGGGTGGAGGGAGCCACTGAGGGCCACCCTACCTTCCTCCTTGCTGGCCCAGTTACGTTTATTTATGCGTTTTGGTCTATTTGGTTGATCCTTTGCTCTGTGTATGTGTGTGTGTGTTGGTCTGTTCCCCAATTCCTGGGCTCAGCCCTTGATGGGAGGAGCCCTGATGATGCTGCCTTACAGGGTTTTTCCCTTTTGTTAGAAGGAGAGCTGAGGCCAGCTGCTCCCCTGGGTCTTATGTCCCAGAGAAGAGAATAAGGCAGGGCTAGGGGTAGAGGTACTGAGAGTGGGAGACAGAGGAAGGAAGACTAAGAACTGGAAGTGAGCAAAAGTGAAAAATTCCTTTTGAACCTGGCAGATGCAGCCAGGCTTTGCAATGCTTTTCGGGGACTGAGAATGAGTATGCGTGTTGACACGTGGATCAGGCCCAGGAGGAGCATAGGGGTTGAACTCTACAGAAGTCAGATGGGTTCTCAGGATATGCCAAAAGGAGAAATAACACTAGTTGTCACCTACCTTGAGAGCAGAGCAGGCCCCAGTCTACTTGGGTGTGAAGGGGTGGGGCAGGCAGCAGCCAACTTCCCGCCTCCTGCCTTCTGTTTCCAGCTCTGTGGTTGGCCTGGTGGGGTGAGTAGCCTCCCAAACACCAGACCACACAGTCCTCCAAAAATAAACATTTTATATAGACATTTGGCTTTGCTTCTGTGTTCTCCCCACGGGGCACTTTGCCATTGGCTGGGATTGATCTTGGGTTTCTTGAAACACCATATCTGGTTAAACCCCACCATGGCCCTCCCCGGAGCTTTTCCCTATTCTGAGAATTCCCACAGTCCTTTGGCTCTCTTTTCAAGGATCTTCTAATCCTCCCTGTAGCATATTCTTTTGACCTCTCACCTCAATCCATCTTGTAGCTTATTTTTCCTTCCCATTTGGTGTTAGCTGTTTTTGAAGAAATCCTTGGTGAGGGCAACTAGAGGGAGAGAACTAACATTAAGTGTCCACTATGAGGCCAAGGGTTTTACGTTTTATAGATAGAAAATGGAGACTCAGAGAAAGTAAGCAGCTTGCCTCAAGCCACAGCGAACAAACCTAGCCACAGCTGGAATGCAGGTCAGGTCTGTCTAATGCCAATGCCCAGTTGTATACTGAACATCACCCCTCTCCTGAGGGAAAACAGGCTGGTCTTAGGGTTTGGTTCTTTCACAGTCCCTGCTGTGCTATGGTGGCCTCTTAATCGACCCTCTCCCTACTCATCTGTATACCTCCTGGCAGAAAGTAGCCCCAGCAACCAGTGCCTGGCACATCATGGGAGTCAAAAATGTTCAATGAAACCTCCAGCTTTGGGCTACTGCCTGTCTACTCCCACAAAGGTGGAGGCACAACTTCTAGGGGGCTGAGGGGAAAAGATCCAAGTCTAGGCTTGGTTCTGAGCCCTGCCTGAAAGGGGGTTGGGGCTGTTGTCGGTCTGGTCTGTGGAATGGAGGATGTTTCAGAACTTAGGAGTAGGGGAGCCCCCCCAGGGACTGCATTGAGGGACATGGTGGCAGCATTCATGCTGGGGGCCCTCCATCTCATTTAGCTCCTCTGTTCTTTCTAGGAGTCCCCTGGTTCCCCAGCCCTCAAGATCTTGCTCCTAGAGAGCCACTGCTCATTTCCTTTCAAGTGTGAGCTGACTCTTAGACAAGTATTTGCATTTTAATCAAGGCCTCCTAAGAAGTTGCAAGACCCAAAGGAATGAAAATGAGTGGTGGAATATCAGGCAGATAGGGGTGATATTTTGGGCAAGGGAGCCTCAAAACACAGCACAGAGGCCACAGAAATTGACCTCTTAAGGTTAGCCTTGAGTAGAGCCCTTGAAGGCGAGCCCTCCCCTGTCCCCCAAATCCCTAGACTGAAAGTTGAAGGCCATTTGGTTCTGGCTTTGGAGCAAATGGAGGTCTTAGATGGACCCTTCTCCTTCCTGTGCTTGTCCCACTTTGCCCCCCACCTCTGGGGCAAAGTAGAGTAGGGGCTGCTTCCTCCTCTGCAGATCATTCAGGCAACAAACCTGGTCCAGCCTGTGGCTGCCTGGAGTCACCTCCAGCAGACATGGCTTTTGGTTCATCCTGGCTGGTGGTGAGGGTCAGCTGCCTGGGTCAGAAGTTGGCTTGCAAAAGGAGTCCGGCAGCCCCTTGGCGTGGTTGACCAGCTCATAGGAGTCTCGGATATCAGCCAGGCCAAACCAGAAGAAGATCCACTGCTTGTTGGAAAAGCTGCCATCACTGTGCTTGAAGTACCTGGTGGAGGTGGTGGTGGGAGCTTTTAGTGCAAGGCCAGTGTTCATTTCTCACTGGTTCATTTATTGAGGACCTTCTGCATGCTAGACACCCTGCTCGGACCTGCTGTCTGTTACCTGATTTTACCCTCGCAGCAGCAGCTAAGAGCCTGGTGATGGTATGCTTTCACAGAGAAGTAGCTGAGGCACAAAGTTAGGTAGCTTGCCAGTCTCACAGCTATGGTTAGAATGAGGATACCCCTTGCTCTCACCACACTGCCTTGGCTGTGCAGCCAGGGAAGGGGTTCCTGTTCATCACTTGGTGCCCACAGAGCAGGGTAATGGGGAGTGAGGGGATAATTGCTGAAGGAGAGGAGAGGGGTTCTGCTGGAGATGCAGTGGGCCTGAAGTCAGAGTGGGCAATTGGGTCTGGAATAGAGCCTGAATGATCAAATTTCTCAGCTGCCACTTGCTTCCAGGAATCTACTGTTGGGGGGGGTGGGGGTGGGGCTGCATAGTCTGCCTTTGAGGAAATTTCAAGCTCCACATGTGTTGTCCTGGGAAATGTTGGGCTACAGTAGGTGGGGCCTTTCCCTTGGAGAGGGATAGCTAGTGAAAGAAGGGTATGCCTAGCCTTCCTGGCTGATGGACCCTGGGGATGTGATTAATGAGGGCTGGTGAGAGAGGGGTGTGGTGCCCAGCCCAGAGCTGGGAGGGGCAGGACCTACCAGGGATTGATGGGGTTAGTTACTCTGGAGCGCCAGAAAAGCGTTTGCAGGTCGCGCCGCAGACACTCCCACAGCATCTGGCCGGAGCCTTGGCCCTGGCGGCTGGAGCTCACCACAAACTTGTCCAGATATGGGGTGCCTCCCAGTACGGGCTCCGTGGTCAGAATGGCGGCAGCGTTGTACCTGGTGAAGCGGGAAGAGTCAGGCTGGGACTTCTTTTTGGTCCGAAGTGCGGGGCTCTGTCCCTTGGTCCCTGCCCTCTGGGGCCCACAGGCTCACCCCTCAGAGACGTAGACAGAGTGCAGCCGCGTGCGCAGAGAGGCCAAGTAATCGTCACGCAGCTGCTTGCCGAAGCTGGTGTTGACCAGGTTCACCAGGCGGCCCTGGTCCAGGCTGTCTAGGCTGCGCACTCTCAGCAGCCGCTCGACATTCTTGAACAGGGTTCCAGACCCTGGGGGTGGGATGAAGGAGGAGGTTCGTTTAGCCTGAGAGCTAGGTCCCATCCACTCCTCCTTTCTGGCAGCCTGGTGGGGGTTCCAGGTAGACGGGAGCTAATGGAACAATTACCCTCTTTGGGGGATCTCCCCAATGAAATGCTTTCTGTGGTCTGTATAGATTTTGAATGTGATTTTCACTCAGGAAGATGCATTTCCCGGGCAGTTTGTCCCTGAAGTTCAGCCCACTGCCTGTAGTCCCACCTTCTTAGCCTAGTCCCGCCCTCATCCCCCCCACAACCCTGCCCCGCCCACCTCTCATACTCTGGCCAATTCCACATGGTTCCCGCCCCCAAGCTCCACCCCCTATGGTTCCTCCCGCCTCCCCAAGTCACGCCCATCTGTCTAGTTCCACTGAACTGCCAGCCCAGTCTCGTGCACCTGCTGACCTCCGCCAGGTTCAGCAAGAGCTGGAAGCCTTTGCTGTGGAGTCCCTCTCTGGTCTGCTTACTGGCGGGGAGGTCGCTTCCCCAGCTTACCCCATCCCAGGCGCTGGTGCTCACTGGCTGCCCTTACCCTTGTTGCTGAAGAGCTCCGTGAGCAGCGTGCTGGCAGCAGTGATGGCGGCCGAGGAGTGGTGGGGCAGGCGGCTGAGCACCTCCACGATGAGCCGAATCTGCTGCCGTTCCTTGGTGCTCACCCACTCGGCACTGGTCACCAGGTCCAGATCAGCGGGCAGGTTCACGTTACTCAGGACCTGCATCAGGGCTAGGGAATGAGCCTCCGACCCGCAGCGGGCCATGGACCACCCTGCCCCATAGACCTCTCCTTGCTGACCTCTTTACCTTGGCCAGAGAGGGCTCAGATCTGGGCACCTCCGGCTGCGCCCCTCCCTGACACTCCACTCTCGACTCACTCAGTTTGAGAGGGGCTCAGCTAGGCTAGCAGTTATGACGCCTGAAAGGAGGAGACACACCTTGTGACTGCTGTCACGCAGGCCGCCTGTGGTATTGAGGAAGATGATTTTGGTGGGCTGCAGCTCCTTGGCCAGCGCCGCAGTCACCTCCAGCGAGTTGAGGAGCACGGAGCGGCGTGCCTTCGTCTCCCCAATGGGGCACAGGATGGGGATGCTGCCTGACTCTAGGCACCACTGTAGCAGGTCGGTCTCCACGGAGATGATGCCCCCATAGCTGTGGGCCAGATGTGGTGTTCAAGAGGGCCTCCTCCAGGCCCAGTGGGCCGGGGCACGGCAGACAGGTCGCATGACCTGAGTACTAAGGGGCAGGCAGGGCTGATACTAACCTGGCATGAGGGGCTGGCTCAGCAGCGCCCAGCACTGACCCACCACCAAAAAAAGGCACAGCTGTAGCAGCGTTGTGCCGCAGTGCATCCACCAGCACCTTGCAACTCTGAGCAAGCTGTGCCTTGGCCTCCCAGAAGGAAAGACAGCCAGAGGGTGCTGTGGGAGCAGGCAGCCCCAGGACCACCAACGGCTTCATGTCCATGCGCTGCAGGAAGGCCAGTGCGAAGGCCAGGCTGGATACGCCCTGCTGACACTTAAGCACCTCCTCCTCCACCTGCAGAGGAGTGGGTGTTCAGAAGGTGGCCCAGACTCCTGCTGCACCCGCTTGCTCCTACACCCTGGCCCTCAGGGGCCTCTAGGTGTCCCCACCCTGCCCAGGAGTTGTCAGGCGCCATTTCTGGCTACCAGTGCCCACCTGCTCTGCCCTTTGCCCCGTTGGGTCTTGCCATCCCCTTATCTCACACTAGTGTTCCTCCCTCCACTCCTCCCTGCGACCTTGGACTCTAGGACACTTTGGGGGGAGGGGTGACAAAAGTGACTCCTGTCCAGGTTCCCCACTTGCCATCTGACCCCCTAACTGTGCCCACAGTGGGGGGCCTTCTCCAGCTTATCCCACTTGGCAGTTCCGCATTTGGACTGGGCGCCAGACTTTAGGAAAGAGCTCAGAGCCTCGCCCAGTTGGGGGCACTTGAGCCCCTTCCTGGTTCCACGGTACAGAGTCTACTGCCGGTCCTGCCTCCCTGGCGACGTGTGGCCACACAACCCCCTACTCTACTCTCCATGTGACACCGCCGATGCAGGGCTCCTCTCACCTCGATAACGGCAAAGGGCTTGTCCGCGGAGGGGTGGCAGGTCTGGAACTGCGTGAGCCAGTGGCGCGCCTCCCCGGCGCTGGCCCCGCACTGGTTCAGGAAGGCCTGGATGTCCCGCTGCACCAGCGAGCGGCCGCCTGGGGGCCCGGGAGGTTCAGGGGGCACTGGGGGTGCGGGGGGTGGCGTCCACGACGGCTCCTCGGCTGCAGGCGAGTGGGCTGCAGGCGAGTGGGCATCGTCCTCAGCTCCCACGGCCTCCTCTAGTGCTGGCTGGGCAGGCGCCCAGGCGGTGCTGAGCAGGCGCCCTGGGCTGGCGCCCCGCGCCGACCACCGCCGCGCGCTGCCGCTCAGCCTCCGGGCGCTCCCGGTGCCTCTGGGACTGCGCAGCCTCCCCGCCGCAGCCCAGACCAACCGCATCATCGCCCTGACAACCAAGCCGGCTCGCCCCCCCACGATTGACCATCTGTCCCGAGCTCTGGGCTCTGGGGGCCTCTTAACCTGCCGCGGGGCGGGACGGGACTGGACGTGCCCAGGCTGCTGGCGGCAGGGGGCTTTGAGTCGCTTCTCCAGGACGCGTTTGAAGAGGGTCAGACCTCGGGTCAGTGGGCGGGACCCGCAGGATCCCCGCCCCTCGGGGGGAGGTAGGACGGAACCGGTTAGCGAGGGCACGCGGCCGAGATGAAGGGTGGCGGCGTCTTTAATCTGCCAGGGCGGTTCCGGGAAGGGCTCAGCGGGCCCGCGGGTGACTTTGGGGGTCTGCGGGGGTCTTGGATGGTTAAAGGGGAGTCTAAGGCAAAAGGGGAGAGCAGGTGGCAGCCCCCCGCCCCCCGACTGAGGGAGGGGACTGGAAGGAGAGGTGGGGGAAGAGAGAAAGGAGGGTGGAGGAGTGCCAGTCCTGCTAGAGGGCGGGAATGCCTGTTCTGTCGTCCCAGCTTAAAGAAGATTGGAATCGTGAAGTTACCAGGGTTTGCCACATGCCAGCCACTGAGTATTACCTTGAATTTTGTCATATCCTCAAATCACCCCTTATTAGCATTAAAATTTTTCTTTAAACTTTTTAAACTTAAAATTTATCCGTATCGGGACTGTAACTAGAAGGCCAGAATCACTGGCCATATACAGAAGAAAGCCTTCAGAATAAAGCGAGAACAGAACACTGTTATTGCATTCCAGCTAGATAGTGTTATTTCGCTCTTGGTAACACAGGAAGGGTATTATTATTTTCCCCATTTTGCAGATGAGGAACCTGAGGCACAGAATATGGGAAGGCCAGCGTCACTCTGCTCATAAGCAGTGGAGTTGGTCTTTGAAGCAAAGCAGTTCTGCTCCAGATCAATGGTCTGAAGCAAGAATTCAAAAGGATTTGCAAACTTTCACAGGATGTGGTTCATCGTTACTTGTTACTCTATCCTTGTGCTGCCTCAAAGCACCTAGTGTACTATCAGTTGTACACATCCTACGCTGGGTACACTCTGATCGATGGAATCCCACCCTCTGTTTTTATAGAGGAGGAAACAGCAACTATAGAGGGGTGGTGTTTTGGCCAAGGTCACACAGCTTTAGTGGCATGACCAGACCCTAGGCATCCTACGTTCCCAGCCCCTGCTCATTCCTTCCTTGTGTACAGGACTGTGCTCCGCATGCTAGGAGACAGGCCTGGGGCTCTGCCTGAATGGGAATCAGTGGCCTGGGCCTTTTCTCTGCTGAGTATCCCAGAGGATGCTGGGTGAGTACTCGGAGCTCTTCTGGGGATCCCCCACCAACACACACATGCATGCGCTCACAGGCAGACTTTGGGCAGGGGGAGGGAGAGCCGACCATTGTGACCTCCTCCATTAACTTTTTAATTTTCCTACTTAGAAATCCCATAAGGGAGTGAGGCAATGGCATGGAGGGTCTGTACCCCCTACCCTGTGGAGCCACCTCCAGGGCCACCTTTTTCTTGCCGCTTTACTGCTCTTCCCCCCTCCACCCCAACATACACTTCCCAGAACCCACCAGGGGAGGTGGTCCTAGCCCCTGGGACACAATTGTTTTCCTCCCCTCTGCCCTCAGAGCCCCCACCTCAGGTGTGCTTCCCCTCCTGGGCTCTCTATTGGAGCCCCCCACCAGAGTGCCCATCCTCTCTGCCCCCCTGCACTCAGGATTCCTCCTCAGTCTCTCCCTTTTGTTTCTTTGGGCCTCTGGCCCTGCACTGGCTTTTCTCTACTCCTTCCCATCCAAATGCACGCCCCTTCCAGTCCTTCCCTCCAGCTGTGGCTGAGTCCTGTCTCCTGCCAACTTGGGGCCCCTATGAGGGCAAGGATAATCTCTCCCATCAAACTGGGGCTCCCTGAGGGCAGGATTGATGTCACCTCCTCAGACTGGGGGCTTCCTGAGGGCCCACCCATTTCAGTAGCCAATAGCATCAGCCTCATTTCCCCAGGACATGGGACAGACAATGGCTGGAAGCTGCTTCCCACTCTGGGCTTCAGCCCAGAGGGCTGTGGCCCTAGGCAGCCAATGGGGCACAGGAATGCCCCAAGTAGATGATTAACTCCAGGCCCAGTGAGTGACCCTGGGTCCACTGTGTTCCCACAGCCCCTGGTTGGGGAACTAGCCCTGCTTTCTGGAAGAGATGAGTGTAGCTATATGGGCTCAACACTCAAACCTGACCACACTCCTCTGAACTGAAGGCCTCTAGGATCATTGTTGGTCTGTAGTTCCACTCGAATTTTCTTTTTTCCTCTCTGAAGCTGAGTGTTGTTTTGTTTTGTTTTTCAGAGCAAAGCCTGTTGTCACTGTCGCCCAAATTGAGTTTCTGGCTTCTCACCAGGCTCCCAGGCCTTGGGCGTTGGAGATGCTGGGAGCAGACACAACGTTCCAACCCCTCCAGACACCTAGTCTCAGCAGGGACCTCAGCTCTGAGCACAGGAGCTGGTTGGAAGGGCCAAGGCTTTCTCTTTTATTAGAGCCCTCCTTGGCTGTCACTCAGTATAGTTGGGCATGGAGGTGACAGGAATCTGGGAAGGTGAGGGGCCAGGGTTGTCAACTGAGAGTCCCAATCACATCACCTGAGGGGAGACACACCCACAGATACACAGAGTACACCAATGTAGAGACCCACACCATCTACTGAGATGCACACAGATGCACAGGTTTGTGGACATGCAGGTGTACAGAGATACACAGAGTACATACCACCTATAGTCACACAGGCACTCATGCACATAGAGAGATACTTGTATGTAGATACACAACTGTACAGACACAAGTTCTGTCAGACACATTTGCATACAGAATTGTGCAGATTTACAGAGGCTTTCTCAGCACTGTGTCATATGTAGGAACACACACACACACGGAAAGATCCTGAGAACACACAAACACCCAGCTGTAGTCATTGACAACTATAGGGCCACTTAGATTTGGAGACCTGAATGTATACTTGTGTAAACACACACACACACACACACACACACACACACACACACTACAGCATTTGAAGCAGACCCTCCCCGAGACCATACCCATTTGGCATGTGAGTGGTGTTCAGTAAATATTTATTGAATGAATGAATAAATGAGAGGACAGAGAGAAAAAAGTGGAGCCTGTGAAGAGGGAAGCTTGACCCTGTGGTTTACAGGGCCTGTAGGACCTGTGTTTATGGGGTGCCCTGGGACTGCCCAGACAGCCCTTTCCATCTGTGAGGAGGTGGAGGCCAGTGGGCACTGTCTCAGAGCTGCACCTGGAGGGTTTGACAAGTGGGAGTGTACAAAGGACTTTTCAGTAAACCAGTTTTTTAAGCACATACTATGTGCCAGGTACTGAACTAGGTGCTCTGAGGATGCAGTCCTATTTTTCCTGGCTGGAAGTCAGGAAGCCTGGGCTCTGCCACTTCTCAGGCTGCAAAGGGGGCATTTAACTTTTCTGAGCCTTTAACTCCTCAATTTCCTCACCTGTGAAATGGGGGAAAGAGAATAAAACTTAATCTCATTGCATGGTGAAAATGAACAGTTCTCTGTGGGTGTGCAGTCAGCAAATCCAAACTGTGGGGAACTTTATAGAATAAATGACTTGGTTTCTTCAACAAATAAATTGCAAGAAAAATAGGAGTGGGAAGGATGAATATATAGATTTTAAAATGTGTTTTTAAAGTCTATTTTAGGCCCTGGCAGGTAAGCTCAGTTGCTCTCTTTTCCTTATCCCCCTCTCTAAAATTGGTGTAAAAAAAAAAAGCCTCTTTTATTTCTATTTGGATTCTGATTCAACCAGACAATAAAAAATTAGCCAGTCAAGGACATTTGAACACAAAGGATATTTGATATTATTATTTTAGGTGTGGCAATGATTGTGTGTTATGTTTTTAAAAATATTCCATATCTTTTAGTTTAGAGACTGAATGTTTATAGATGGAATGGTAAGATTACTTGAGTTTGCTTCAAAATAGCCCCCCTGAAGGGGAGAAAGCAGATGGGGCAACAGATGCAGCAAGACTGGCCATGAGTCTGGTGTTGATACCTGTTGAAGCTGAACAGTGGGTACCGGGAATTCATTATACTACCTCTCCACTTTTATATATGCTTCGACATCTTCAAAATAAAAACCATCCAAAGAATTGCTATATGTGCAAGTTCCCGCTCTGACATAGTGTAAATACTCAGTAAAAGTTAGTTTGCGCCCGGCCGGCTTAGCTCAGCAGTTGAGCATCGACCTAGGATCCAGGAGATCGCGGTTCCATTCCCGGTCAGGGCACATGCCCGGGTTGCGGGCTCGATCCCCAGTCGGGGGCGTGCAGGAGGCAGCCGATCAATGACTCTCTCATCATTGATGTTTCTATCTCTCTCTCTCCCTCTCCCTTCCTCTCTCTGAAATCAATAAAGACATTTAAAAAAAAAAAGTTAGTTTGCTTCTTCCAGGTATTGTTTTCCTCCAAGGCATGAATCTGTGAAATGCTAGATACTGCACCAATCCCTAGTGCAAGGTAGAGGAGGGAGCCCTCTGACTCATTAAGATGTTCAGTTCCAAGTGTGCTATGAGCCTCTTGTCCAGCAGGGGGCTCCTTACTCGGCTTCTCTCTCTGGCTACTGCCCTGGGGGCTTGTTAAAAGGAAGAGATTGTCATAAGCGTAAGAGAGATGCTGACAGGTTAGCATCTCAGTAGAGACCTTTCAGAGATGATTAGGAGAAAAGAGACAGGTAGGTAGGTAGATAGATGATACATAGATACATAGACAGATAGATAGATAAAAGACTGTCCAGCCCTGGTCGGGTGGCTCAGTTGGCTGGAGCATCATCCCGTACACCAAAAGGTTGTGGGTTTGATTCGATCCCAGTTCTGAACGAATATGGGAGGGAACTGACCACTGTATCTCTCTCACATCGATGTTTCTCTCTCCCATCCTCTCTCTCTAAAAATCAATAAGCATATCTCGGGTGAGAATTTTAAAAAAAGCTTTTGTCCACAACCCTATGATAGGAGGGGTCT
This sequence comes from Miniopterus natalensis, assembly GCF_054644295.1. NCBI lineage: Eukaryota > Metazoa > Chordata > Mammalia > Chiroptera > Miniopteridae > Miniopterus > Miniopterus natalensis. The sequence continues at coordinate 22,169,108 of NC_142097.1, forward strand.
TCTTTCAGGTTACAATCTCTGGAGATTGGGGGTACTTAGCAAAGACTACTGTCTTGAAGATAATAACAGCAAACTCTTCAATGGGTACTGTTCCAAGTATGTGATATATATTAACTTATTTAATTCTCACAATAACGCCAGGAAGTAGGCGTTGCCATTAGTAGACAAGTGGAGATCAGGCACTTTTTCAGGGCACAAGTGGGGCTCCCTTAGCAGCCCCTGAGAGTGGGCATGAGTTGCCATGAAGCCCACAATGGATGTTGGAAGGATCCAGAGAAGGAAGCCTACAAGGAATCACCCAGAATCTACAGGTGGAGATGTTTCAGAAAGGAAGGGGCAGCCCAAATGTAGACAGCTCAAAGCCTGAGAAAAGGCCATTGGCTTCACTCATCAGTGACTCTTTTGAGGCAGTGGGCTGGTGGGGAGCCAGGTGGCAGAGGGTTGGGGAGGAGACTGGGATGAGACTGTAGCATGGAGCTCCTGGGGAAACTGTGGCCAGAGGAAGCAGCAGAGCCTGGTTACTCAAAGTGAGGTCCATGGCACCACCTGAGACCTGGTTAGAAATTCAGAGCCTGGGGCCCACTCTTGGCCTACTAAGTGAGAACCTGCATTTTAACCAGCCCCCAGGGGATTCTATGTGTATTAAAGTACAAAATATAGTGGACCAGAGGTGTGGGCTGGTCCCTAGAGATTAAAGAGATGGTGTTCAATATGGGGATGTCCCTAGTGAGCTTGAGGCCAAGGAGGAGGTGGAAAGGCAGAGGTGAAGACACTGCAGTGGAGCTGGACTGAGGGGTGTCATGTGTGAATTTTAGGGCTGTGCGAGGTTGGGGTGCTGTGTGGGACTCGTGGTTAAGGTAGCGCAGTGCTAGGTGGTACTTTCTGTCCCATGGCTGAAAGCCCCCTGAGGGCTCTCCATCCGTGTGCTCCCCAGAGGAGGGAGGAGTGTGTGGAGGTGTGCGTGTGTGTGTGTGTGTATGAGGTGTGGGGCAGAGTTCATGTGTATCTTTTGTATGTTTTTGTGTGTTTTTACATGTTAAAAAAGGTCAAATGCTGGAAATTTCACATGGTTAATCCTATTATGTGCAAGCCCCAAGGTGAAGTTAATGTGTAGGTAGGGGATTGTGGGGTATCAGGGTTCAGGAAACTGTCATAGTTGGATGAATAGTCAGCCTCTTGGGCTTAGGGAGCTCAGGACGCAGGTCCAGATCCCCAACTACCCTTCTGTCCTCAGTGGGTAGAGGGCTAGAGCCCGGAGAGTCCCCCGGGAGCCCGGCAGGTTGTAATTTTACACTATTGCCACAAGGGGGCGATGCCGGCCTGGCCACGCGGTGCCAGGTCCGGTTGCGTCTCCAGCGCTGGTGTGCGGTCCGCCAGCAGAGCTGAGCTCCACCCGAGGAACGAGTGCGAACGCGCCCTGGGTGACCCGTGTGTGGGTCAAAAGTGTGGGGTCAACTCCTGGTCCCCTCTTGCCTCGGCTTACCGTCCCTCCCCCCCGGGCTCTGGCAACCCCCTCCCCACCCCAACCAACGCCTTCCCCTCCCCACCCCACCTTCGAGCTCCTCTTATCTTTTGGGGACCCTATTGTTTTACTTAGAGATTTGTATGTGCATTATATACATAAAAGATATTGCCCGGCCGGGCGTGGCTCAGCGGTTAAGCGTTGACCTAGGATCCAGGCGATCGGGGTTCGATTCCCGGTCAGGGCACATGCCCGGGTTGCGGGCTCGATCAATGACTCTCTCATTGATGTTTCTGTCTCTCTGAAATCAATAAAGATATATTTAAAAAAAAAAAAGATATTAACCTTCTCATAGCTTCCATAGGAATTTCTTAGGCCTGTCGACTCCTTCATTTAAAAAAATAGTTACTGGGAAATGTGAATCAAAACAAACGGTGAGATGCCGCAGCACGTGAGCGGGGTGGCCACTGTGAGAATCCCCGGCAATGCCCCACCTGGGCCCTTGAGCGCTGCTCATGGGAATGGAAAATGGTAGAGCTACGAAAATAATATGGCAGGTCCTCAAAAAATTAAGATGGTAAATTTTATGTTATGTGTATTTTAACTTCAGTTTTACCAAAAGCTATACAACTGCAAAATATAACAGATATCCACCAAAAAAAAAAGTTATTGAGTTCCACTCTGTATAAAGTATCTGTGCTGGGCATGGAGGATATAAAAATGATAAGATGTCAAGGTGCCCATGGACCATGAGGTGGAAACAGAAACCAACATTCCTGGCCCAATTTCATCGAGGCTTTCACAGGGGTTAGAGCAGCGGGCGGGGAGCCCTCGGGGCCAGGGGTGGGCGGTCCTGGAGAGGTCCTGGTGGATCTGAATCCAGGACAAATTAGGAGTTACCGTGTCAGAGAGAGGTGGGCCAGTTCCTAATTTCAGTTATGTGCCTAGGACACGCACACACGCTCAACGCTTACGTAGGAAGGCTGTTGACCTTTCTCTTTGTGATTTCTTTCAGTGTTTTTACACTCAACGTTCTCTTACCTCAGGAGGTCTGATCATTTTATTTCTTCTTGATTTTCTGAGTCAATTTATTTTTATATTTAACTCTTTAATCTACCCGGAAATTATTTTGGTGACTGGTAGGGGGATAAGGGACGCAGGTGGAAGGGTGGAGAAGCAGAAAAGGAGGGTTGGGCAGCGGCCGGGGGCCCCGTTTTCATTCTGCTGCGCTCCTCCGGTGGCTCTGGGGCTCCCGCGGTCACCCTCTCTCGTCCCTACAGCTGTTTTAGGTGATGGGGTGAGGTGGGTGTGCGGCCGAAACCTGGGCGACTGGAGGCGATGACCCAGTAAGGCCGTGTTGGCCTTGAAGCCTGGGGGTGCCGAGCAGGCTGTGGGAGGACTGTCAGCACAGGGACTAAGCGGGATGGATGGAGGTGCATGTGCCAGCTTTCCCTGCTCGCCCCTGCTACCCAAGCTATCACTCTCCATCTGTGCGCCCACTTTCCCCTCCTCGGGAATAATTTTATTTATCGGTTCGTTCGCTTGTTTTGGGCTGTGTTCTTGCTAGGCCATAAGCTCCTAAAGTGCACACGCCTTGTCTGCCTTGCTCCCTGTCATGTTCCCAGTGCCTGGACCAGGGACTGGCACAGAGTAGGTGCTCAGGGAACATTGGGTTGAATAAATAAAAGGAAAGAGTGGCCTTTGGTGCTGGCCCTGCAGAGGTGTGGGCACCTCGAAAGCTAGGGGGAGCTGCTGCCTGAGCCGTCTGCTCCAATGCCTGTGGGCAGATGGCTGGATGAGGGGCTGAGGACCTGGACCCTCCCTCAATCTAGAGCAGGCCCTGCATGGTCTGGTCTTGGGGTCTGCATTCCATCCGGGACGGAGAGGTTGAGGGGCTGGGAGTCTCTCACCCACAGATGCCCTCTGCAGCTGAAGCTGGGCTTGGGCCTCTGTCTGGGTTCAAAGAACAGGGTCGGGGGAGGTGGGGCTGAGTCATGAGGCACTGCTCCTGCTGAAGTTTCCGTCTCAGGGGCTCAGAGACATTCATTACAGCCAGAGGAGAAGTAATTAAGGCAGAGAGGAGGAGGGGTGGGGGAAGAGGGAGGGCTGCTTTTCTCAGGAGGCTCCTGGTGCAATTAATAAGGGCAGGGGAGGAGAGAGCTCTGCCTAGTCTAGGAATATTGGTCATAGAGACATGGCTTCAGGGCCACAGTCACCACATCTATGCTGACCACAAGAGGGGGAGTGGACAGAGGGGCCCGAGGAATGTTCCGGTATCTGGCTCCATGAGGCAGCCTGAGCTAGAGGAAAGAGCTCAGGCCCGAGCCAGACGTGCCTGAGCTTGAGCCCTAGTATTGCCATTTTCCTGCTGTGGAACCTGGGGCAGGCTGCTCTCTGAGCCTCAGTTTCCTTATCAGTAGAATGGCACTAATAACAGGGACCATAAGATTGCTACGGAGAGTAAATACGAAGTGCTTAGCAGTGTGCCTGGCATGAAGCAAACACATGTAGAGCTGGGATTCAAAAACTAGTTTGTGCGGCTGGGCGTGAGATCCACATGCGAGTGGGGGAGTGGGCGGAGGGGCATATGGGCTCCCCGGACGACGGTGCTGAGTCCTGGGACGGCCTAGCAGCCTCGGGTACGGTTTAGTGGACGCCTGCTCTGGGTTTGTTCTCCGTTATCTGTGGTCTGTCCAGTGGCTTTGCAAGGGTATTATTATTCCATGTGCAGGGGAGGAAACCGAGGCTCGCAGAGCAAAGTGGCTTGTTGAAAGTCAGTAGACTGTAGAGCTGGGATTCCGGTTTAGGCCTGCCTGGTGTCACAGTCCTCAAATGATCCTTTCCTTAAGGCTGCAAGGCTATAGGAACTTGGGGTGCACCAGGCACAGAGATCACATGACCCAGTCCTGGGGTGAATCATGGGGAGTGATGGGCATCTAGTCTCCTCCTTAGACACCCCAAATGCCATCCCTCCTGAACATACACTTGGGCACGTGTCTTCAGGACAGAAAGACCTGGACACTCACCTCTCTTTATGGGCCAAGAGGGTGTCCCCACTCTGTTGCCTAATCCTGGAGCACCTTAAATCTGTTCCTCCCAGGCACTGGGCCTGGCCTCTGCTTTCTCCCTGCTGAGACCACAGCCCCTCAGGCCCTCACTTCTGGCTAGAAGCTGGAGCCAGGATTTGGAACCGGGGCAGGTGGTGGTGGTGGTGGTTGAAGTCCTGGGGCTTTATGACAAGATGCAGGGAGAGGAGACAGGGAGCTGGTGGACAGGACAAACCCCTGCTTGGCGGAAGGAAGGCAGGAAAGAAGGGAATGGCAGCAGGTAGTTTCGGTGAGACACCCACCGCCGAGGTGAAGCTTCACTCTTAACATTTTTATGTATAAAATATCCCTACAGGATTTCTTCATGTATTTATAGGCTTGGAATCATTCTGTATGTACTATTTTTTGTACTATGCTTTTTCCCCCATGCAAGCATATGTCATATTTCGTATCATTTAACATTTTTCTAAAACATGATTTTTAGTAGCTCCACGAAAATAGTACTTCTTTCATATATACTATAATTTACCAGTTGTTGGACATTCTGAATATTTGTGTTGTGTCCCTCTGTGTGTGTGTGTTATTGTTGATTGCTGCTGAGATGGGTATCCTTGTGCTTATCTTTGGATATGTCCACTGGTTATACTCAAGAAACAGAAGCCGGGGATAAGAGGAAACACATGTTACTCTAAAGCGGCCTCCTGAAAGGCCCTTACAGCCTCATCTCTGGCGTTTTCAAAGGGGCTCGCCCTGGCCTGGGCAGTACTGGCATTATCATTTCCAAAAATCTTTGCCAAAAATTTTATAATTAAAAAAAGTAGGTCTTTGTTTTAATTCGCACTTTTTGATGAATAATGAGATTGAATAAATATTTTACACATTAGTCATTTGTGGATTGTACTTGCTCACTTTTGAAATAGGCGTCGCTGTCATTCTCTTACTCATTTGTGGGCGCTCTTCGTATATTCCAGGTCTTAATGCTTCTTTGCCTGTATGTGTTGTGAATATGTTTTCTTAATTTTGAGGCCTGCCTTTTGACTCAGTTTTTATTGTATAGAGAAGTGTTGCATTTTAATGTAGTTCAATTTATAAAAGTTTTCTTTATATTTTTTTCGTTGTTTTTTGTATTTAGAAGGGCCTTTTCTTTTTCATTATAAAAGTCCTTGTGACCACTTTTCTACAAGTTTGGGAGAGAAACAAACAATGTCCTGCGGAGTATCACTACCTCATGCAACCAGGCTGGATTTAATTAGGAGCAAAATCGAAGTTTAATGATCCCACCAGGCCCTGGTCTAGACTCCAGACAATCAACTGCAATAACCTCAGTGCCCTCAGTGCCTGACCCCCAGATGCAGTGGGCAGGGCACACGGTGACTTAACAGAGGCCTGCCTGGAGCTGCTTACGGGCTGTGCCTCAGTTTCCTCATCAGTAAACCGGGGAAGCTGGGCCAACCGACAGGTATCCTAGGAGGAGGTCAGTGCGGGCTCTGGGTTCCAACAGCACCAGGTTCAAATCCGTGTGCTAAGGCTTTCGGCCTCTTTGAGTAAGCAGTGTCCCACTTTGTAAGGTTGGGGGACGATCTCACCGAGTTTTGGGGAAATTGTTGGGCAATTGAAAATCAAATGACAGGAATGCTGCTCAGGTGGCCCTGCCCTCAGTCAGGCCTTGGTCCGGCTGGAGGTTGTTAGCAGGAGCAGCAGCGGTGTTTAGGAATTCCTGAGGAGCTCCTGCTCCCGCCGGCGGGCAATCTAGGTTAAGACGCGGGTCCTTCGCTGTGTAGACGACCGCAGGGGGGCAGGACGGACAGGTGTCCTGCGGGGGCGGGGAGAGGGCCAGCTGGGGACGCGCAGCCCCCCGGGGAGGCGCTGGAAAGTGACCCCATCGTGTCTCGGGACCTGCAGGCGAGCGGAGCCGGTGGGGGCCGGGGGGGGCCGGGGAGTGGCGGCCCCCGCAGCCCCCTCGGGTCCTTATCAGCGATGGCCGGATACGCGTGGGGCCGGGATCCGGGGCTGCGGCTCACGCAGGCTGCGGGGCCCTGTTTGCGGAGATAAGCGCGGGCCGGGCCGGCCGCTCTGTACACACCGGGCACTTAGCTGCGCAAACACCGCCGCGCCCGGGACGCTCGGCCGGTGGTGGCGACCCCCGGAGGGTGGGCGGCGACTGTGGCGTCACCGACCAGAGCGGAGCAGTGGGGGTGAGGGGCGGGGGAGGACGCAGTGGGGCGTGGGAGCCGGGGGGCTGCGGGCCGGGGGGAGCCCCGGGGTGGTGGTAGGTTCGCAAGCGTGTGGCCGTGCGCGCCTGTGGCTCTGCGCCGAGGCCCCTGTGCGTCCTCTGGGCCGCTGAGGGTGAGAGCTGGGTGCCTGAGCTGTGGAGGGAGGGTGGGCAGTGGGCGCACTAGTGGGGACCTGAGGGATTGCTCCTGTGTGCGTGAGCCCCCCGGGCACAGCCCTCACAATGTCCCCTGCAGCGCCCCCTCCGGCCAGGCCCTGCTACCTCTGCTCCTAAGAGTGGACCTCTGTCCACTGCTCCCTAAAGGCCTCCCCCTCTTCCCGTTGGGACAGGCAGCCAGACCTCTGGATTCCCCCCAGGTGGGAGGCTCAGGCTGCCTGTGTCCCGGGAAGGCTGGGTCTGTGGGACGCTGAGCAGGCCCCAGAGCTGGGGTCCACGTCAGGCCCTGGGGGGAGAGCCCCGGAAGGCCACCCGCTCACTGCCGCCTTCACCCAGGGCTGTCAGTTCTGAATCCCTCCTTGGCCTCCTCTCTTTCATTACTTCAGGATCTCAACATGCTGCTGGAGGCTACAAACTTGGGGCCACCACTCTCCTTCTCCTTAGGACACCCCATGGCCAAGGTTGTCTGAAGGAGAAACAGTCTAATCTAGGACAAAAGGAGCAGCTGCTCCCAGACGAGGGGCGCCCGCTGACCATAGACTGGCCACAGGCATCAGGCCCAGACGCCCTGTTGAGCACAGAATCCCACTTGGCCCAGCGTCAAGCATAAGCCTTAGTGACGTCTCATTAGCTTGACAGACTGTCCCTTTCTGTCCAGTCAGGCCTGTTTCGGTTACATGCTCAAGTCTGCTTTCCCTCTAGTACTGTTTCTGCCACAAGCTTGGCTAAACTTTCTCTGGTTTTGCCTGACTCCTGCCTGAAAGCAAGGCCTCCAAGTCCCTGTATTCAGTTGTGTCCCGCACAAGAGCATTGAATCTCAGGGGCACTGTTCACATTGCAGAGGTAGAATAGTGTATAGATGGGCATGTGGTGGCCTCCCCAGCAAGTCCTGGATCGGTAGGGGAGCCCCTCCTACACAGGTACCCAGGGCCATGCATATGTTTGGGAAAACGCATGCACGAGCTCACACATGTGCAAGTGGTTTCACCCCATCCGAGCGGGGCTGAGTCTTCTGCCTTTTCCTGACAGCCTGCCCTTCTGGAATGTGATTCCCAGCACATCCACTCTGAAGTGGGGGCGCTTGCCAATTAGTGCTGACTGGCATTCGATTCAGAGGTGATGTGCGGGGCTCTGGAGAGCTCCCTCAGGCAGAGAGGAACAGAGCTGGGAGTGTGTCCTTGCAGTGACAATTACATCCAAGTCCTAAGAGAATGTATATGTTCTCTGGCTGCTGATTTAAAATGTTTTTGGAAATTGCTACATTGGACTGTAGTGATCATACCACGAGGAAAGTTGAAACGCAAGCCACAGAATGGGAGAAGATATTTGTAACGGATTCATGTCCAAAATATATAAAGTACTTTTACAAATCAATAAGAAAAAAGTAGACAATTCAATAGAAAAGTTAAGCAATTCGCAAAAGAGGATATCCAAATGGTTAATGAGCACATGAAAAGCTGCTCAACTTTATTAGTCATCAGAAAAATACAAATTAAAACCACAATCAGATACCACTATATATCCATCAGAATGGCTGAAATGCAAAAGAGAGATGATACCGCGTGCTGGCGAAAATGTGGAGCACCCAGAACTCTTATACACCGCTGATGAGAGTATAAATTGGTCCAGCCACTTTGGGAAACTGGTTGACCGTATCTACTAAAGCTTGACATATACCCACCCTATAACCCAGCAATTTCACTCCTAGGGCTATATACTCAACAGAAATGTGTACACACATTCATCAAAAGACACTTCCAAGAATGTTTGTAGCCTCAATATTCATAAACCCCCCAGACCTGAAGCTACCCAAATGCCCATGAACCGTAGAACGGATAGACTGTGACACATTAACGATGGAATATTATATAGAGGTGAGAAGGAACGAACTATAACCACACACGATAACAAGGATGAAGTTCACAAACACCATGTCGAGTGAAAGAAGCTGGACGTAAAAGAAAAGCTACCGTGTGATTTCACTGGTATGTTAGAAGGAAGGATGAGTGACTACCCTCCACCGGGAAGTGATGGAAAAGGGGCAGTAGGAGGACTCTGGGGGGGCTGGTGATGTGCTCTGTTTTTTGTGCTGGATGCTGGTTACATTGGTGTGGTTAGTTTGTGAAAACCCATCAAACTGAACATATACAATTTGTGCATGTTAATGTATAGGTGCTGATTTCCAATAAGAAGTTGAGAATGTTTTTTAACATTTATGGAGCCATCATCTGGATGAATTTAAGCTCTATGCCACTGATTAAGCTCTCTCTGCCCTATTGTTTCCTCCCTTCCTCTATTCCCTCATCTATTCCTGGGCCTCATCTAGGTGCCCACATCTCATTTCCTCTAGTCTGGCCTACACCTGATTGCTCTGCAATTATATTTAAATATATTTTAAAAATTGTTTTTGTTAGAGGAATGAGTGCTTAAAATCCCCGCCCCCTTCCCCCCCCCCCCCCCCGATTCCGTATAGGTAAATGGAAGTCCTGTCTTCCCTTTGAAGTTCCATGAGTTAGAATTAGGTTCAGCTATGACTAAGGAAACTCAAATTATTTAACAACACCCTAAAACAGCGGTTTGCAAACCTAAGCATACACTGGAATCCTGGGCAGAGTTTGCTAAAACACAGGTTGCTTGGCCCCACCCTTAGAGCCCCTCATGCAGTAGGTCTAAGATGGGGCCTGAGAATGTATCTTTTTACTATGTTGCCAGGTAACGCTGTCGCTGTTGTTTGGGAAACCGTACTTTGAGAATGACTGCCATAAACACACTTGGTTTTATTTTCTCATGTTAAAAGCCCAGAGGTTTGCAGCCCAGGGCTGGTGTGGCAGTGAACAGTAGGGATCCAGGGTCCTTCAAGCTTTTCACTCTGGTTGCCTAAGATATGTCCTTGCCTCATGGTCCAATATAGCTGCTTGAGCTCCAGCCATTAGGTCCTCATTCCAGCAACCAGGAAGGAGGAAAGAGCAGAAGGAAACAAAACAAAACATTACGGTGACTTCAAGTGCCTTTAAGGACATTTCCTGGGAATTATAAACACCACTTCCATTTGCAATCCATTGGCCAGAACTTAGTCATACATAAATAACTTCTTATAAGGGAGGCTGGGACTATGATTTTTTATTCTGGATGCCCAGGCACTAGCTAAGTCAGGGGTTATGTGACTAATGAAGAAGGAAAGAATCGATATTGGGGGCAACAAGAAAACATCAGAGAACACACCCCACCCCATCTGCCCAGGGCCCTGGAGCCAGGCCTGTGCTGGAGGCCTAAACCTAGCAAGTTAAGATTAGATGACCTCGCAGGCCGGGCGCTGCTCAGCGGTTGAGTGTCGACGTAGGATCCAGGCGATCGGGATTCGATTCCCGGTCAGGGCACATGCCCGGGTTGCGGGCTCGATCCCCAGTCGGGGGCGTGCAGGAGGCAGCCGATCAATGACTCCCTCATCACTGATGTTTCTCTCTCTCCCTCTCCTTTCCTCTCTCTGAAATCAATAAAGATATATTTTAAAAAAAAAAAATTAGATGACCTCAGATAAGACAAGTGGCCATATCTCTTTGTGTCTCATATCTTTGTCTGTAAAATGGGAACTCATTCATGCCTTCCTCCAACCCATTTACTGAGGCTCTTTCCTGGCCAGGCACTGGCTGGCACCCAGGATGGAGGAGTAAGTCGAGGGCACTGGATACAAGGTGCCCACAGTCCAGGGGACAGATGGACAGATACCTCTGCCCTTTGGTGCAGGGTGTAGAGGGCTATTCTGGGGGCAGCACAGGGAAGGGCCCCGACCCAGCCAGGGAGTGAGGGTGAGGGTGGCCTCTACAAATAGCATTTCCTCCTGCTTTCAGTGTTATTGTAGGAGCAAATAAAATTCCAGATGTAATGGCTTACAAACAGCAAAGTACTGTAGAGAAGTTTGTTGCTTTTCTCTCTGAGACCCAGGCCCAAATTGGGTGTAGAGGTGCAATTCCCAATGGGGCCGAGGCCTGCCAGCAGGAGAGGTGACCTGGGGGGGGGGGGCTTTAAGTACGGATAGAAGCCACGGACGCTTTTTCCTGGGAAAATGTACTTCAACACACATTTTGCCATGCAACTTCAAGGGGTTCACAGACCCCTGAAGCCCATTGAAGGACCCCATTGAAGAACTCTTGTCATAGAGAAAATCTCCACCTTGGCCAGTGGTGGTTTTTAGGAGCCCCGGGCTCCGGGACAGCAGTTTCAAGAGGTTTTCCTGAATAGCGTCAGGTCTGGAGTCAGGACTTTAAGCAGCAAAACCCCCGTGTCAGTGGCAGTGGCAGAGATGGCCGAGGCTGGGGTGCAGTTTCAAGGGACCCCGGCACCGGGCAGAGGAGAAAGAGCAGAGTGGGTGGAGAGGAGACAAGAGAAAGGGGTGCGGGGAAGAAGGTTGGCGGCAGGAGGGCCACGGTGCCGAGTGCCAAGGGCCAGGCAGGTCTGCGGCTACCTGGGGGGTTGGGGGGGTAAGGGGCAGGCGTCAGAACAGGCTTCAGGCCAGTGTCCTCCAGCTGTGTCCTGTAAGAGGTGAAAAGTCCTGGTGCTAGGGTGTGTCAAGGCGGGGCCCCAAGAACCCTAATTTCTGTGCATCTGGCCCGGGCCTCAGTCTCCCTGGGAAGCACCAGGAGGGTAGGGGTTGGGTTGTTTCTTGTTTCCTCCCCTCTCTGCAACCGCCCTCCGCCCTCTCTGATGGATGGCACAGACTGTCACAACTAATGGCTTTCTGTGGAGCCCTGGGAACTAATGGAGCTAACCAGGAATTCAGTAAATGAGTCAACGCCACTTTACCACTCTCCCCACCCCACACTCCCCTCCACCAGGGGCCACAGAGCAGGCCACAGACTGCACAGAGGCGCATAGGCACTGGGGACATGGTATGGGGTGGGGGGTAGAGCCTGTCACTTGAACTGGGCAAGGGAGGTGCGGGGGGGGGAGAAGGGGAGGTATGGGGTAAAGGAGGAGAGGAAGATATGTAGAGAGGGAGTGGGTGAGAATGGTGGAGAAAGGTGGGGAGATGCAGGTGGCCGAGACTGGGAGAGAGGAGGAGAAGGGATACTTGGGGCTAGGGGTGAAGCTAGGGTCCCCCTCAGTACCAGACACTGGAGTGCAAAGGTAGGAAGCCCCAGGCTGAGGAGTCTACAGTTTAGATGGAGAGGGAGGCAAATACACCCATTATTTTCATTGTCAAAAGAAGCACGTGACACAAGCTTTATCGTTCCCCTGTTACAGTCAGGCTCAGAGAGGCCAGGCAACTTTCCCAAAGTCACACAGCTGAGAAATGCAAGTGAAATGCAAACCCAGAGCAGTCTGACTCCAGAATCCATGCTCTTTCCCACCACCCCTGGTTCACAGGTCTGTGGAAAGGGCAGAACAGATTACTTGGGGCTTATCTGATTTGCCCTGATAATGGGATTACTTGGTTGGGAGTGGGGGTGCCACACCTCCTTGTGTCTGGACTTCAGCAAGGCCTTTGGCAAAATCTCTCCTGACTTCCTGTGGACACAGGATGGTGTGTGGGGGGAATGGCTCAATGGCTAGAAGAATTCCTAATTAGATCGGGCAGATTCTAGAGAGTTGATGGCAGAACGGAGGCTAGTGCTGGGAGGCAGTGGGGCTCTGTCTTTGGTTCTGTTCCAGTTAACATTTTTTTATTACCCAGGTAATATATGTCTGCTGTAGAAAAATATAAACTCTAGATAAACAAAAAGAAAGAAAAAGCATCCTAAATCTCACTAACAACACTGGCTGAACGTCTTTTCAACTTGCTGTAACTTTGAAATTTTCTTAATAAGATGGAGATAAAATTCCCAGCACAAAAGGTAATCCACTGTTCACCTTTAGGGCGCACCCTGCCAATCTCTTAAAAATCTTTTTCATTGAATTTACTGAGGTGACATTGGTTAATAAAATTATATAGGTTTCAAGAGTACAATTCAATCTACTAATCTCTTTATTGCAAATAATAGCAATAAAATGTAGCATTTTATTGGGCACTTACAATGGGCTGGGCACTTACAATGAGCTGGCAGTGGTGCTGAGCATCTTACAGGCATCATATCATTAAATCTTCATAACCCGTTACAAGTACTTTATGATCTACTTTTCACATGACAAAGCTGAGGCTCAGAGGTGAAATAACTGGCTCTGGCCTCAGAGACTGGGTGAGTGGCTAAAGCAGAGTTTGAACCAGGATTTGTCTGACTCCAGAGCTGAACTCTGAGCAACTATGGGACGCTGTCCTCCCTAAAGTGAGCCCAGACCCACCTCTACGCACTGTCAGCCTCTTCCCACCTCACCCCTCCTGGGGAGCTGTGGATGCAGGATGGTCAGAACCCTTCACGATGCTTCCCTTCTGCTTGGCTGACACCTAGGATGTGACCCCTCAGAAGACACAGATCCCAGTAAAGCCCGAGATACTCCTGGTCTTTAAAATTTTTTTTCAATTACAGTTGTCATTCAATATTATTTTATATTAATTTCAGGTGTACAGCATAGTGGTTAAGCGCTTATATAATTTACAAAGTGACCCTCCCCCGATAATTCTAGTACCCATCTGACACCATACATAGTTATTACAATATTATTGACTATATTCCCTATGCTGTACTTTACATCCCTGTGACTATTTTGTAACTACCAATTTGTACGTCTTAATCCCTTCCCCCTTTTCACCCAGCCCCCCAACACCCCTCCATCAGGTTCAGATGGCCAACAGACATATGAAAAGATGCTCAGCGTCACTAACCTTCAGAGAAATGCAAATTAAAACCACAATGAGATATCACCTTGCACCTGTCAGAATGGCTGCCATCAATCAATAAACAATAAGCATTGTCGAGGGTGTGGAGAGAAAGGAACCCTCAGGCACTGTTGGTAGGACTGCAGATCGGTGCAGCCACCGGGGAAGAGGTTGTATTGTTGAGAGAAGCAAGGCAAAGCACAGTATAAGCAGTCTATCCCATTTTATATTTATGGCTTCTTAAACAGACAGAGTTAATAGTGACTTAAACAAGAGAGAGGTTTATTTCTCTCCCATAAAATGCGAGTGGCACCTGGGGAGTTGGCAGGTCTGCTCCATGAAGACGCCCAGGAGCCCAGGGTCCTATTTCGTGTTTCGCGGCTTCCCTGGCCCCCGTGTGCAGGACGAAGGTGGGCCACCGGCACCACTTCCCGTGTCCCAGCCGGTGGGAGGCAGGGAGGGGGACGGGTAGGGATGCTGGTTACTACGCTGCGTAACAAGTTACCCTAAGACGCAGGGTCTTAAAACAACCATTATATTTTACTCATGATTTCGTAGGACAGGATTGGGAAGGGCTCGACTAGCCAGTCGCCACTTGGAGTCTCTCATAGTGACAGTCAGGCTGGCTGGGCTGCAGTCGTCTGAAGGCTCACTCACCCTGCTGGGTGCCGCTCACTACTGGGGGGGCTCAGCCGAGGTTGTTGATGCAACACCTACGCGTGGCCTCTCCAGCGTGATGTTCTGGGGGTACCTGGACCTAGGTAGCTTTGGAGACACTCTTGTGCGATGGGATATGGAGGACAGGATGCCGGTCAGATTCCTGGCAGTCTCCTATGTGGGGGCTCCTCTTCCCCTCGCTACTGTACGCTCGCCTTTACCCTGTGACCCCAGGGTTTTCTGGGGTGTTCCTTTCCTAGTCTCCTCACAGCCCTCACTCCATCCTCAACACTGTCCAATGGCCATCCGCCCTGCTCCGAAGGGCAAGGTTCGGGCGGGGGGGGGGGGGGGGACCGCTGGCATTTGCATTTAGCCCACCTGCAGGTAGGTACTTGGTACTTCTCTAAGCAGGGCCCCATGGCAAGTCCTGGGAACTTACGAAGATGAGTCAGTGAGACCAGCTGTCACTGTTCTGGACACGCTGCACTGTTTAGAAAGCACATCCACTATCTCTTCCTTCTGGGCTGTCACATCCGGAGAGCACCCAGAAAAGGAATCTTGTTTGCAAAGGAGAAAAATGAACCTATACGTTCAGTTGACATTGTGAAGTACCTGTCATTTCTTAGGCAGTGACAAAGCTGTTTACAAAACTGTAAATGGCCTCAGCACTTGAGTTAATGGCCAGATCCACCATCTGTCTGCGGGGGCTGGGGCCTGCTGAGGACAGAGCCCAGAATAGGTCCCACCGGCCTATGGTCCTGTGGCAGTTCAGACCCTTCCAACTGCGGTTGGAGCCTAGCGCCCCCTGGTGGCAGGGAGCGGCCTCTGCTGGCCCCACTAGAGACCCCGCCTGGGGCCCACCGCTGCTTTCACCTCCCTTGATTCCAGGTCAGAACCCAGAACTGCGGGGTTCTGTGGAGAAAGGCGGGGGTTTGCGGAGGCAGAACCACCTCCACATTTGCTTTGTGGAAAGTGAGTTGTCGGGTGAAGCATCATTGCTGTTGCTGCCAGAAATCAGAAATGAGAGGAACAAACGGAGCTCCCATGTTTCCTCACGATCTTGAGGAAAATCAAAGCTCAGATTCCTGCGGCATCACCTCCAGTCCTCCCCCACACACCCCAAACTCCTAACACACACTTTTGGTGTCCTGATCTGGGACAGCAGAACTTCAGGGGTGAGAGGCCCTGCGCTTCCTTCTCAGGCTTCTGCGTGTCGTTCAGGCGTAGCCAGTTGCTGTTCCTTGGTCTGGAGTTGGGAAGGGACAGAGAGCAGGGGCAATTCGGAGCCTCCTGGGTGGAGTTGGGAATCTAGGCCAGAACTTGAGCCCTAGACAGCTGTGTGATCTTGGGCAAGTGTCTTCACCTCTGTGAGCCTCATGTTTCTCAGCCAAAAAATGGGAAATTATAGCACAACTTTGACAACCCCACTTAGAAAAAAAGAGCCCAGATTTTGGAGTTAGACTTTATTTCAAACCCTGAATCTACTACCACTGACTAATTATGTCAGCCTTAATGGCTCTGAGCCTCAGTTTCTGAGTCTGTATAATGGGATGTTATAGGAACTCAGTGAGGTGATTGAACTGGGAGCACTCTGGAAAACTCAAGGCTTTACAAATGATGCTGGTTTTTATCACTCCCCTGGAATGGGGGCTCTGCAGTGACCACCAGAAATTGGCACCCCCATTTCTTCTGAACCCGGGCATATCAGTTCTAATTTTGCATCCTACACACCAGCCAGAGTGGGTTTCTCCTGGGCTGGGCCCCCACTCCTTCTCACATTGCCTAGTCACCTGAGGCATCTCGCCCACTTCCACCTTGTCTAATCACAGACTGGAAAGGAAAGTCCCGAGTCTCCATCCCTCATCCCGGTCTCAGAGCCCCAGCCTCAATCTTCTGCCCTGAGGGAATTTGTTTGATGCTTTGAGTTAATCCTTGGGAGGGGTGCTGTTCCAAGGCTTGAGGCCAGAAACTTTCATTCATCCCGAGGTCCCAGAACCCTGTCTTCCTTGGACCAAACCTGCTCTTGGTGCCCAAAGGCAGCTGGGAGCCCGCAGGAGACTTACTGTAGTTCCCTTCTACCCATTACACTGCTAAGTCTGCTCTCACAGCGCTGCCCTGTGCCTCTCCTGTCCCTGGCCTCAGGGAGCTGGCTGGCGCTGCGGTACCAGGGAGACTGCGGGAGGGGGGTGTGAAGGCTGGGGAGTGAGAGAGGCTGACAGAAGGCGGGGACTCTGGGGGCTGAGGGCTATAAAGGGGCAAGGCGGACAGCAGGGGACACGTCCAGTCTAAGGCAGGCTTGGTCCAGGGCTCGCTTGCTCAAGACTCAGGGTAAGTGGGCTCAGCTTTCCCCAAGGTCTGGGGGACTTTGGGGGACTCCCCGGGGCTAGGCCTGGGATAGGTGGGGAAACAGCTGATGCTTTGCAGGGCTGGGGGCCTCCAGAGGCCTGAGGTCCTGTGTGGTTCTGGCTCTACATCTGGACAAATTTGTCACCCTGGAAGGGCCGCCTGTGACCAGAAGATTGAAAATGTGTGTGGGGAGTGGTTGATGGTGGCTGTGAACACAAATGTGTGAGCGATTTTGAACTTGTGAGTGATTGGGATCCATGTGTGTGACCGTGACCGTCTGTATCTGCATGTCCATCCCTGGCGGGGGATGGAGGAGCAGACCCACAGGCCACTGATTTCTGTCCTTTGGTTCACAAGTTCATTCTGTGTGCCCTGCCTTGTAGGTGAGCAGGAGTGCCCTTACTTCCCACCAACCTTGTCCCTCCAACCCCTACCCCACATCTGCCTCCTCAGAGCCATCAGGCCCCGGATGTCATGAGTCCTGTGTCTCCTGCCCCATGTCCCTACCTCCTCTGAGGCCCTGGCTGAGCTCTGGCTGCTCACGAGAGGAGTTGTCTGTACTTTCTGAGGCAGTGTCTAGGAGGTGGGGTGATAAGGTCTGAGAGGCTCTTTGCTCTGCCCTCTTGTCCCCAGGCTTGGAGAAGTAGGTGATGGGCTAAGAGACTGGGTGGGTGGGCTCTGTTCTGCCTCCATCTCCCCTCCCACTCCTTGCTCCTCAGATGGCTGCTGCAAGCCACTGCCTCTCCCTGCTGTTCCTGTCCACGTGTGTGGCTTTGTTGCTGCAGTCACCTCTGGGTGCCTCGGGGGCCCCTCTGGAGCCAGTGTACCCAGGAGACAACGCCACACCGGAGCAGATGGCCCAGTATGCAGCTGAGCTCCGCAGATACATCAACATGCTGACCAGGCCCAGGTGTGTATGAGAGAGGGCGAGCGGTCCCACCCCCTGCCTTTCCACGTTCTTGGGAAAGCAGAACCTCTCTACGGACCAGGCCTGGGCCCATGTGCCCCTGGCAGGCATGAGGCAGGTGGGCTGGCACCTGGGCACAGGGCTTGCTTGCCTCAGCTGCCCCTCCCCTCCCAGATACGGGAAACGAGACAAAGAAGATACCCTGAACTTCTTGGAGTGGGAATTCCCCAACAAAGCTGTCCCCAGGTAGGTTTGATCCCCTGTCCTGTGTGCCAGCTCCTTGGGGCTGAAATGGGGGTGGGGGGTCAGTGGAGGTGAGTGGGGGGCAGAACAGGGGCCTAGAGCTGACCTTGAGGTCTCCTGAGGGTATGAGGACTGCCCACTCACACTGCCATGTTCTGCCCTCTCCTCACAGCCAGGTGGATGTGTAATGCCACCTCCTGCCTCTGCCCACTCAAGGGCAGTGCCGGCCCAGCTCTCCGCTCCACGCGCTTGGCTCTGGCCAAAGCTTGCTCCCCGCTCCCACACAGGCTAAATAAAGCAAATCAAAGACATAGTCTCTCTCTGTGTCTCTGGACCCTTGGTGGGGCAGGAGCAGCCAAAGGTTTGGGAGAGAAAGGGGGAGGGGAGGGAGGAGAAGGGAAAGGAGGGTGCTATGAATGATTCAGAACATCTACAGGGTCATCAGAGCCATTCAGCTTATCCTCTCTACTTCACAGAGGGGACAGGGACTCCCCCAAGGTCACTCAGCAAGTCAGGGAAGGGGCGGTCTTGGGCTTGAATCTTCCATTTCAGCACCTACACTCTCCTGATCATGGGCCCCATAACAGCCTTGTCCCAAAACGTACCCCCACAATTCTTTCCTACAGTTTAGTGTCCTTGGCATGAGGGCAGGAGTGACAGCCCAGCCCAGAGGAATGGCTGGTGCTAAGTCACCGGCTGCACCAATGGCATCAGAGCTGCCCTCCACCGGGCAGGCCACTGCGCATGTTCAGTTGGAGCACATAAGGGGATACACAGCTCAGCAGAAGCATGGTCTGAGGAGGGGGACTGTGGAGGGGAGGGGTGTGGAGATGGTGTCATGTACAGATTACTGGGAAAAGGAGCCTACTGTGTGCCAAGGGTATTTAACCCTCCCAACAACCCTGTGAGCATGATAACTGTTATCCTCTGAGACCAAGGCTCAGAGAGGTACCACAGTTTGTGCAGGGTCCTGCCTCAGATGGCATCCTCATAGAGGGATCCAGCATCAGTGTTAGAGTCAGATGAACCCAGGTTCTGCCTGTGTGCTTTGGGGCAGGGATATAACCTCTCCGAGCCTCACATGGCAAATCTGTAAAATGTTAATGATAGGGTTGTAATGAGCATGACATGAAGTAATGCATGTGAAACAGTTAGCTTGGCCCTTGACCCAGGGAAGTGCTCAGCAAATGGGAGCTTTTTGGGGGCAGACTTGTGGTGCAGCCACGAAAATATTTCCACGAAAATGTGGGAAGACGGCAGAGAGATAACATGCTCTTCAAACATGGGAGGAGTGGGTAGAGGCCCATGGAAGGGATTCTGGAAGGCAGGCTTTAGGTGACTATAGGAAATATCTTTGAAGAACCAGAAATTTGGAAAGAACTTGTCCTGAGAGGTTGTGAACTCCTGGGCAAAGGAGCTCTTCAAACAGCTGTAGGAGGGGAGGCCATGGGGGAGTTCAGGTTCCAGGGAGGAGGCTAATCTGTGGATTCCACACTCTAGTTCTGGGAGGGCTCAAAAGGGATCCTGCTCCAGGGAGGCCCCACTGAGGAGTCCCAGTGGGTCCCAGTGGCCTTCCCTAGCCCTTGCCGTTCTCAGGTACCTGAATAGGTGGGGATGGGGTGGTGTGTGTGTGACAAGGAGGAGCTTGTCTCTCTCCCCTTTTCCTGGGCTAGGAGCACCTGTGGATAAGGGATAGTCATGGGAGTAGGGGTGGGAAGGAGGAGTGAGAGAATTAGAACTTTTCTGGTTCCTGGAATGGCTTCTCCTACCTCCCTCACTTGCTTTGCCTGCAGAGATGGGGGCTGGTGGGTTTGGTGGATGAGGGATCCACTTTCCTGGGCTCAGCACCTCACACGGATCTCACAGTAATGACACCACATCATGTTTCCCCTCCAATCCTGGCTGTGTCTGGTGCATGCAAATAACCTGAAAGTGGAACCAGGCCCTAAAAGGCAAAGGGCTGGAGAGGATGCAGCTACCAGACAGATGCATGGCTCAGGCTGATTCTTAAGTCCAAGGGGGTATTTGGGAGGGGGGCTGATTTCAGCAGAAGATCTGAATTTGGGCCTGGATGATGGACCCTGAAGTCCTACCCCAGGGAGGGGTTCTGAGTAGGGAGAGATGTAGACACTTCCCAGGGTCAGGAATTAGGACCCTACTCAGGACACAGCTGCGTATGAGTTGGATCTGCCCCTGCCCAGGCCTCTCTGATGGCCATCAGCTCCCAGAGGATAGTGACACCCTCTCACCAGCTTCTCAGGGACAGGCCTGGCTGGGCTCCCAGCCCTTCCCCTGCTCTGCTCACTGCCAGTGGGGCTGAGAGGGTCCAGGAGGCAAAGGCAGGACCTTATGCTCTGCACACTAAGGGGCAGGCAAAGGCACTGCTGTCGCTTGTTCCTGTACGAACACTGACGTCCTGGGCTATCATGGAAACTGCCCTGCTCTGTGTAGAAACATGGGGTGGGGGTCTGGCTGAAGCCCCTCCTTTGCAGCTGCTGGAATCTACTTCTCTCACTCTGTTCTCCCTGTTGGTGAGAGTCCCAACCCTGGCAGTGCGGTATGTGTGTGAGGTGGATGGGTTGCAGGGAGGAGGCAGGGACACCCCTGTAGCTGAGGTCTTTTTCTCAGCAGGAGCTCCAGAGTCCTCTCTCCCTTGAAGGACAGGTAGGTCCCTTCCAGTCCAGGGCCCACATTAGTCATGGAAGCAATAGACATTCTATTTCTCTTTACTGTTTTCACGGGGGGATAGGTGGGAGGAGTTAGGGACCCTCTCACAAAAAAATATAAAGGAGATCGGTGGGTGGGGAGACTTGAGCCGGGCATCTGGAGGTGAAAGCCCAGCCTGGAGAAGGTATCCGCCCCCCCAGGTCTTCCTCTCGCTTCTGCCCAATCTGCCCCCAGTCCCGAGGCCCCTGACTGGTGCCAGCTGTGCCCAGGCTCTCCCTAGAAGGAGGTTGATGGTCAGGGTTTCGTGGTGTCCTGCAGTAGGAATTTCTTGGAGTTCGGTGGACGGGGTTTCATCGCACTTGCTGGTGGGACTTTGGTGGCGTTTGCTGGTGGGACTTGGATGGCAGTTGCTGGTGGGACTTTGATGGTGTTTTCTGGTGGGACTTTGATGGCAGTTGCTGGTGGGACTTTGATGGTGTTTTCTGGTGGGACTTTGATGGCGTTTGCCGATTGGCCATTCGTGGCGTTCGCTGGTGGGACTTCCATGGCGTTTTCTGGTGGGACTTTGATGGCATTTTCTGGTGGGACTTTGATGGCGTTCGCTGGTGGGACTTTCGTGGCGTTCGCTGGTGGGACTTTGATGGCGTTTGCTGATTGGACTTTGGTGGCATTTGCTGGTGGGACTTTGATGGCGTTTGCCGATTGGACTTTGGTGGCATTTGCTGGTGGGACTTTGATGGCGTTTGCCGATTGGACTTTGGTGGCATTTGCTGGTGGGACTTTGATGGCATTTTCTGGTGGGACTTTGATGGCATTTTCTGGTGGGACTTTGATGGCGTTTGCTGATGGGACTTTGATGGCGTTTGCTGGTGGGACTTTGATGGCGTTCGCTGGTGGGGCTTTCGTGGCGTTCGCTGGTGGGGCTTTTGTGTTGTTCACGGTTTTCCTGGGGTTTAGAACGTCTTTCGATTTATTGGTGTCCTTAGATTTCAAGCTGGAGAACACGTCTTTGCAGAGGTGGGGCTGCGATACCCGGGGTGGGGGTGGGGCAGGTGGCGTCTATTTCCTCCCCGCGCCTCCCCTCCCGCTCGCCCCGTCCGCCAGCCTACCTGCGGTTGAAGAGCTTGTCTATGTATTTGTTGAAATGGCTGATGGTGCTCAGCCAAAAGGCCGCCCTGGGCCCGCGCGGCTGCTGCAGTTGCTGCTCCTCCCCCAGGGCGCCCTCGGGCCGCTGCAGCAGCGCCACCAGGTAGGTCAGGGCCAGCGCGCACACGCAGCGCAGAGCGGGGGTCTGCAGGGGCGGGGCACACAGAGCCGCGTGAGCCCCCCTCGGTACCTGGAGAGGCGGGCGAGCTGGGGCGCAGCGGGCTCGGACCCCGGGACCTGTGTGCCTCTGTGGTGTACACACGTGCACGAGCGCCGTTAGGGACATCCAGGTACCCAGGGCGAATGGTGCGCCCCTGGACTTGAACAGTGAGGCGCACGAAGCACCAGGCAAACCGGACCGTGGGGATGGACCGTGAAACACGCCCTGAGATGGACAACGAGGACGGCACAGAGCCATTGGTCAGCCCCCTAACCTCACTGGCCCCTACTCACCCCACTCCAGCCTCTCCTGCCTCCTGACTGTTCCTTATAAATGCTAGATAAGCTGTTCTTTGCCTGGAAGACTCTCCAGATATCTTCATGGTCAACTTCCTTGTCTCCCCTTCAGGTATCAGCTCAAAATTCACCTTCCGGTGGGTCCTACTCTGACATCCTATTTAAAATTGCAACCCAGCCCGGCGGGTGTGGCCTGTGCTTTGGTTGAGCGTGGACCCATGCACCAAGAGGTCACGGGTTAGATTCCCGGTCAGGGCACATGCCCAGGTTGCTGCTTGATCCCCAGCAGGGGCCATGCGGGGGAGGGGGGGAATGTTGATACACCCATGTTTTTCTCTCTCTCCCTCTCCCTTCCTCTCTGAAATAAAATAAAATAAAATTGCAACCCATCCTTTCATCTTGCTCTACTCCACCCACTCCCTCCATTGCACCTTCTAACTTACTATATTCTGTGCTTCTTTAAATTGTTTTTATCCCTCCTAAGTGGCCCCCCACCCTTGTAAGCACCATTATAGCTGGGCTCTTTGCCTGTTTTGTTGACTGATGTATCACAAGAACCTAGAACAGTGCCTGACACTTAGTAGTTACATGTTAAATGAATGACTGCCAACACAGTTACATATATCTACATGCACACCCCTAGTCATACACAGAGAATTCTGTGCTGGCACACACAGCAATTCACAATATTATGATGCCCATAAATGTGATACTCCCCCCCCCCCCCCCCCCCAGCCCCTGAGACACTCAGCTCTCTTGACCAGAAAAATCCCTTCATCCCCAACACCCAAAGTAGGGACAGGAAAACCTGGCAGCTGTCCTGGCCATGGGACTGGCAGAGGGGGGCTGCCCTGGCTTCAATCCTTCTTGCCCTTAATGCCTTGGGGAGGGGTAGTTGGTTCCAGCCTCCATCCCCAAGATCCTGGAGAAGACAGCTGACAGGGGCCACCAGACATTACCATGGTGCTGGGCAGGTGCAGAGCAGCACAGCGAAAGGGTCTCGGTCTAGGATCTCTGAGGCCCTTTATAGTCCTTCAGATCTCTCTTTCCCTTTAAGGTCCCACCTCCAGCTTGGCCTTCTTACCCTGCCCCCATGTTATAACTGGGGAGCTGGGAACAGGGAGCGGGTGGGGGTGGAAGCACATGAACTGCTAGCTGTCCTGACCTGGGCACAGTCCCTGCCAGGGGCCCAGAGGTGTGGGTGGCAGAGGCGGGAGGCACTGGAGAGTGGGGTAAATTTTTGCTTCAAGTCTACAGATACTAAGGAGGAATTGTCACTGAGGTTGAGAGGGTGCCTCACTTTTCCCAGGGGCTGCTCTTAGAGTTGGTGGGGGGCGGCTATGCTGAGAGACCAGGCCTTCCCATCCAGCTGGATCCAGGGTGCCTCCTTTCCCTGTCGAGCTGCTCTGAGGTCTCGGCACTCATTCCTGGCCTCTAGGCCTGCTGGCACAGGGAGAGGGTGAAGTTGAGGTTTCTCCCTTCAGGTGCAGGCCCTACTGCTCATCCTGGAGATTTCCTCGGCCTGCCTAGCCACTTCGGAGCTCCTGATGGCTGACCTGCAGAGCCTTCTGAAGGGTGGTGGGTCTTGGCTGCCTGAATGATGAACTCAGGCTTTGGGCTGCTTCAGGTTACAGAGCTTTGGCTGTGTGGCCTGTCAGGGCCCTTCTATCTATCTCTTCAACATTGCTGCTTTTCTGGAGCAAGGTTATGAAATGTGGGCTGATGCTTTATCACACCCATCTCACCCCCAGAAGGGGCATGGTAGGAAGAGCAGGGACTTCTGGGTAGGAATCCTTACCACCATTTCCTGACTGTGTGACCTTGATTAAGGGACATTATGTTCCCTGAGCCTCTGTGTCCTCATCTGTGAAATGGAGCTGATTGTACCTATAGCCTGGGCTGCTGTGAGGACTGAGTTGGATGATGTAGCTGAAGCCTTCAGACAGCTCCTGGCACCTACTAGGTGATTAACATGTGTGAGCCCCTCCACTCCCGGATGCACCCTTTCCCCCTCCCCACTTCTTTCTCAGGGAAACGAGTAACTCAGTGTCAATGCCACTGAAGCTAACGGGATGGCTCAGTAGCCAAGTAAGACCATTACTGCATTTGCACGGAGCCAAGAATCTCCAGAAAAGAGATGAGATTCCTATGATAAAATTCCACAGTACAAGGTGGGAGGAGAGCTCTAGGGGCCAGTGTACGCCAAATTCTAACAAACAGACTATCATTTATTCCACTTAGGCATGGGTGCAATGCTGACACCCCATTCCTGAAAGAGTTCAAATGACATGTCCCTCTTGCAGCTTTGGCTGTGAGAACCCAAACTTCTTAGCTTGACATTTAAAGTCCTTAACAATTTGATCTCAACCTTAAAAAAAAAAAAAAAAAAAAAAAAAATTAAATCAACTTTACAGAAGTATAATTTACACACAATAAAATTTGCCCATTTAAAGTATCCAGTTGAATGAGTTTTGACAAACAGATACCCACCCCACAGTCAAGGTACAGAACATTTCCATCACCCCAGCAAGTTCCCTCCTGCCCTTGTCTAGCTCATCTGGCCCCAGGCAACTACTGATCTGATCTCTATGGATCAGTTTTGCCGGTTTTAGAACTTCATATAAATGGCATCAAACAATATGTTCTTTTTCTGCCTGATTTCTTTCACTCAGGACAATGTTTTTGACATTTCTCTGTGTTCTTAGGTGTATTAGCCATTTGTTCTGTTTCATTGCTGAGTTGTGTCTTTCCTCAGTGAGGGCAGACCACAGTCTGATGATCGTGGCCCTGTTCTGGATGTTTGCGTGCCCACCCTTTCTCTTTAGCGACGTCTCCTGCTGCTGCTCCTCCCTCACTGCACTTGTCTGACTGGCCCCTCACCTGTTGGACTCAGTGGTCTGCTGAGTGCCCTGCACTCCCACCCCCCAGCCTCTGCTCGCGCTGCTCCTTCTATGTCAAATAAGGTGCTTCTACTCCTCTGCCTGGCAAAATCCCACTAGGGACACAGTGCTGGCAATTCCTCTTCTGTGAAGCCTCCCTGGCCCCCTTCTTGCCTTGCCCTGGGCTCCTGGGGCTCCTGCTCTGCTCAGGTAGCTGTGATGGCATTTATCATGTCTTCTGCCAGTTGATGCCCACGTCTGGCTCCTGTACCAGACTCCAAGAGAGAAGAAAGAACAGTGCCTTACTTACTCTGTGTCCCACGGACACTCCCCAGTGCCTGGAATAGAATAGATGCCTGGGGTTAATGGAGCGAACAGGTTGCCTGTCTTGCCTGAGAAATAGAATGTACATCAGGGTGTGGATTTCACTTTATTGCTCATTCTGAAGTGGGATAAGGGAGGGGAGGGCAAATCACCTCCCGGCTAGGGCCAAAGCCATCTGGGAGGAATGAGGGAGCCTCAGAGAGAAAAGAGGGAGTTAGTTCCTGAGCCTGGTTCTTCCTTCCTGAGCTTGGTGGGAGGGTCCAGTACCCTTTGCCCCAGGCCTGGGTCCCTCCTCACAGCCCCTGAGGGTGAGAGCCTCAGACTCAAACCTTTGTCTCAAGGAATTCCTTGGATGATTTGGGCTCACCCTTGGTCATCTGGAGGGACTGTTCTGAGGCCTGGGGCCCAGACAGTTAATCTTCTTGATGTCTTCACCCATTGCCCTTTGTCCTGCTCTCACCTCTAGGCCACAAGCTTTGAACTGATCTGGCTAAGCCTTTTGGCTGGACCCCAAAGCAGAATGGGGGTGCTCTAAGAAGAGCTCTTATCTATGCAAAGAGGAGTAGCCTGGGAAATTCCAGACTGGGAGTCCTCAGGGGCCTGCTTCAGTTCCAGGAGTTACTTGACACTTACTGCACAGTATTTATTGAACACCTGTCCTCCTGGAGGGATTGCAGGCACTGGGGACACACCTGTGAATGCAACAAAGTCCCTCTTCTAGGAGCTTCAATTCCATACATTCCCTTTTTATTTGGTAAACATTTTTTAGAGAATAATTCACATACAATACAATTCACCCATTTACAGTGTACAATTCGGTGGTTTCTGGTACGTTCACAGAGCTAAGCAACCATCATCACAATCAATTTTAGAAGATTTTGAATGTTCTTTAAAGAACATTTAAATATAAAGGTCCCATATTCTTTAGCAGTCACCTCCCATTCCCCCTAGCCCTAGACAACCAGCAATCTATTTTCTATATAGATTTGTCTATTCCAAACATTCCATATAAATTCAATCCTACGATATGTGGTCTTTTGTGACTGACTTCTTTCACTTAGCATGCTTTCAATGTTCATATGTGTTGTAGCTTGTGTTATTCTGTGACATTAGAGAGACAGTTTAGAAGTTCACCCTCACTTCTTTTTTTAAGTAATGAAAAGGGTGGAATTTAATCTTCATTTACAGGCTATTGCAAGATATGAAATTCCACATAGAAATAAGAAACCCACTGAGAGGAGAAGCTTCAGACAATATGTACAGTTTGGAAATATTCAAGTATAATTTCACTGTAAAAAGTGCTACAATAACAAACCACATTTCAAAAGAGTTTTTAGTAGAGAAACAGTAAGACAAACTTATACCAAACACAATACACAACAAACAACTTTATGCCTTAGCAGTGCAATCTAAAAGTTAAAACTCCCAGGAGGGCCACCCTGAACTTGGAACATATAGCCTTCAGAAGTGGTTTCTGGCACATTTTGCTCTTCCTCTACAGAGAAATATTTCTCAATCAAGTTTAATGGAGCTACAAAGACTCATTGTCATGGTTTTGTAGAGCTTTAATTTTGTCCAAGCCTCCACATTTTTCAATCAGCATACTAAGTTTCTCCGTTTCACCTAGTTTCTCAGCAGCCTGAAAGATCTTTGAAATAGCATCCAGAATAATCAGAATAATTCTGGTATCTTTCACAGGTAGAGGTTCATCAATGGTTCTTTTGTGCCCCAATGAATGAGATATACAATCTGTTCAACAGCTCCACCACTTGTAGAGTTGACCACAGCCCATACAGCTTCTTCTTCTGTCCTAAAGTCTGAGAGAGAACACCAATGCGGGATGGGACTAATTCATGGCTCACAACTTACTGTATCTGGTCCTGGCAGCCAGCTGTGATGTTTGACATTGTCCATTCATTCTGAATATTAGTTTTGGAGTTCCTTAGCAGGCTTGGAAATACAGCAAGTGCTCCCACATCTATTATAACCTGAGTCTGTTCATCTGTTGCAGTGACAATATTTTTTATGCTCTTAGCACCAGAGTCACAGTTGGCAATTCAGTGTCTCCTAGGAGCTTCACAGTTAGGGCACAACTCCTGTTTTCACAACCATTTCAGTCCATTCATTTGGACCATCGGTAAGATAGAAAAAGGCCCAGCGGCTCTCTGCTAATACTTCTGGATCAGCGTGATGCAGGAGATGCACTAAAGCAGGAAGAATCTGCTCAACAGCATCTAATGGGGGTGCAGGATTCTTGTTGCGACAAAGCTTTGAAAGTGTCAGGGACTGCAGGAAGAGCCACCAGTGGGCCAACTGCACCATACTTGATAACCAAGTCTCGGAAAACTGAACCATCACCTGTGATGTTTCCTGGAGCCCGCACGGCTTGTTCACTGGTGTGAGCAGGGGGAGATGCCAACAGAGAAATGAATGCTGGGCCCGGCCGGGCGTGGCTCAGCGGTTGAGCGTCAGCCTAGGATCCAGGCGATCGAGGTTTGATTCCCGGTCAGGGCACATGCCTGGTTGCAGGCTCGATCAATGACTCTCTCATCATTGATGTTTCTGACTTTCTTTCTCCGTCTCCTTTCCTCTCTCTGAAATCAATAAGGATATATTTTAAAAAAGAAAAGAAAAAAGAAATGAATGCTGGGATAGCAGCACCATCTACTACAGCCTTGGTCTGTTTTGATGTCCTGGAAGCAATGTTAGCGAGGGTCCAAGCAGATCCACACTGGAAGGGACTACAATCGGTTCTGTGCATGAAGGACGGGCCTTTTGGAACCTAACCAGCCCGGGTTATGTTGTCTATGGGTGACTGTTTTTCCCTAGAAAGCAGTTTCCTCGTAACCTGAGTAGTTTGGAGCTGGCTTTCCAAATTGCTGCTATTTATGCTTTTGACAATGTCCTTAACAGACCAATTTGCAGTGGCCTGGTTGTTGTGATTTGTCTGCAGTGGAGAAGCAGCAGCGTCAGGAAACGAGCTGACAGTTCTCCTTTTCAGCATCTGGTCCTCCTTCTTAGCTTTCCTGAGCTTCGAGTTAACCTTATTCCCCTTGTTCTTGACCCTTGTGGGCGTGCAGCTGGTGAATTAGCTTTCTCATTGGTGGACATGGTTAGGAGCCGGGGAGAGAGCTACACAGCCGGCTCAGGCTTGCTCAGAAGACGATGCAGGGCCCACAGGCTGAAGTTAGGCTGCTCTGAAAACGTCCACCACGGATCAGCCCGAAGACAGTGCCAAGACCACCCTCAATTTTGACATCAATTGCAAGTTTGGGGGCTCCTAAGACTACCATTAGAGTTCATAATTTGCTAGAAGGACTCACAGAATGTACTGCAAGCTGTTACGCTCATGGTTATTGCTTCTTACAGCTGAAGGATACAGCTTAAAGTCAGCCAAAGGGACAGGCACATACGGCAGAGTCCAGGAAAATTTTAAATATGAAGCTTCCAGTTGTCCTCTCCCGTGGAACTATGGATACCATTCCTTTCCCAGCCATGATATGTGACAACATGCATGTGTGTTGCCAACCAGGCAAGCTCACCTGAGCCCTGGTGTCCAGAGTGTTTTTTGGGATCCTCACACAGGCATGGTTGATGCCCACATGGCTGATCTGTCTCCATCCAGCTTCTCCAGAAGTTGAGATGATACCATGTGACCCACCCTCCCCCAGCACATTGTTAGACTACCTGGGGCGACCGAAGGCCCCCCGGGCAAACAAAACCACTCTTATCAGGTGTGACATTTCATAGGCTTAGAGATTCTCAGAAGACAAGGGACAAAGGTCAGGCCTCTCTCTGGGAAAGGTTCAGTTCTTTACTAGACACATTCCCTTGTAGCTGAGTAATACACCAGTGTATGGATATAGCACATTTTATTGATTCACTCATCAGTTGATAGACATTTGGTCTGTTTCCACTTTTTGGCCGTTATGACTAATACTGCTATAATTATTTGTGCACACGTTTTGTGTGGACGTATGTTTTCATTTCTCTAGGAGTGGAATTGCTGGGTCATATGATAACTCTCTGTTTAACCTTCTGAGGACCTGCCAGACTGTTTCCCACAGGGGCTACGCCATCTGTTCCATGCACTCTTACTGACTGAGGCCTCTCTTGGGCCAGACCAGCGCAAGAACCAGTTAGCTGATCCTCATTTTTTTCTGAAAAACAAAATGCCAGTAACTTTCAGACCAGCATTTCTGTCCCCAGCTTCTGTTAAAGTTGATATTATTTATATTCTTATTATTTTAATATTAATCTACTAATGAGGGCTCCAAATATAACCTATTTAATTGCTTAACATGATACGTACATTTTCTCATAAAATAACACAGACAACTGTTTGCTACAGAACCCTCCACCCTGGACAGCATTCAGCCTGAGCGGGATGTCCAGTTCTGGCCTCACCGTCTGGGTGAGCAGTGGTGAGATGCCCCTCGCCTGGCTTCTGAGGCCAGTGCTGGGAGAGGAGGGAGGAAGAAGAGGATCTGTACTCTTTGAAGTTTTGCTGCCAGGGGGCTCCCTTCTATCCTGTAATCCCCAGACCCAGGAGGAAGGGGAAGATAACTCTGTTATCACCCCACTTCCTCATATCACAAACTAACAAATGACTAATGTTTCCTTTGTCCAGCACCCCTCCTCCCTCCAAATGGGGGTGGCTTTCAAAGGGTTGTTGGCCTCACATCAGACCCAGGGTAAGCAACGAGAAATTTGCCACTAATTTAATAAAAATGTCTTATGAAACATTATATATATGTACTGTTTATAAGTTCAATATGTATTATATTAAAAATTCACATAAAGAAACGGCTTTTATTACGCATATGTTGATCAGCTGCTCTTATATGCCCCTTTTAAAGGACAGGACAATCTCCCTGGAGTTAGGAGACAGAGCTGAGTCCTGTTGATGATATCAGCTCTGTCCCTGCTCTCAGATGCTATGTGAGGGACAGTGGGACCATGGAGCCCCCAGCTGGGTGTGGTCGGGGCTTCTGCATTATCTGCCTCTCTATGTTCCCAGGTCCTTAGGCACCCATCAGAAGCCCCCTTCGCAGAGCAGGCACCGAGGAGCACGGATGGGGCCATCAGTTCTTGGAGGCCTCTTCTCTTCCCTTGTTCTGAGGGGCTCATTCATCTCCCTCTGCTCTGGGTTCTCTCAGCTCTTCCTGCCCTGAGTGCCTTCCAAGTCCACAGCTACCTCGGGGGTCCTCTCAGCAGTCCTCCCCTGTGCATGCCCCAGCCCCAGTCTAACACCCAAGGGCCACGGGCCACATCTCCTGCTGACGATCCCTCGCACGCCTTTTTGCAGCCTTGGTTGTACATTGGCATCACCTGAAACTTCCCAAACTACTGTTATGTGGCCCAACCCCCAGAGTCTGCACCATGTGTTAACTAAGTGCCCATTTGATGGCAGGCACTGCGGGGGGTGCTGATGTTACAGTGGTAGAAAGATACAGCCACTGCCCTCAAAGGACTTCACAGTAGTGGGAATAGGTATTTACTGAGTGGAATAATCAATATTTTAAGAAATATCTATCAAGAGGCCACCTCTTGTAAATCCCTGTTGGAAAGAATAGATTTATCTCCTTTATGAGCAGAGTGGGAAGTTGTCTTCTTAGATACACAGATTGATGGAGTTGGAAGGGAATTTAGTAAACAAGTCCCTATGTTCTAACCTCCCATTTTACGGATGAGAAAATCAAGGCCAAACGGCTACGCTTTCTGCACTGGAGGAGGAAGGTGGTCTCCGAGAGCCAGAAGGCTCTTGCATTAGGGCATCCCTGCCAGCTGCTCTTGGGAGCTGCTAAGCTGTCCTCCAGTCCAGTGCCTGATGCCAATTAGTAAAAGATTTAGGGTGCATTAGTGAAAGTATTTTAATCAAGTCTAGATAAATTCAAGATTAATTAAGCTGTGATGAATAACAGCTAAGGATTAGCCAGAAAGATTACAAATTGTTTCTAGGTGTTTATTTTAATGCTGATGTATGATGATTACATGCAGACTCTTAAATTAGGTCACATTTAAATGTTATTTAAGTTCAGCCATTTTTGTGAGTTATATTTTTGTAAATTAAAGAATAATTGATGGAAAGCGAAGTAAATCTCTTTACTCTCCAAACCTACAAAGCCTAGCTCGTCACTTGCTTGCTGTGTGCTGTGGGGCAAATCACTGATCTGCTCTGACCTTCAGTTAATTCATTTAAAATGAAGCTAATAATAGTACCTGTGAAGTGAGGCACAGCAAATACAGTGGAGCCTGAGGCCAGGTCACCTGGGGTCAAATCCCCGCTGTACCACTTACCCGCATGACGCCTTTGGAAAAAGGCATAGCATAGTGCTACCCCATATGTGCACCTGTGCACACATCCTCACAGGCACACAAGTGTACAAACATAGCCACATAGCCACCGACACATCCCCGCGCATGCTTCAGGCACACTTAGAGCCACGCTCGCTGTCTGCATGTGCCCGTGCACACCTCACAGGTGTCTGCCCAGGAAAGTCTGGAGCTCCTGGGGGACACTGCAACCCGGGCAGTTCTTTCTGTCAGCCCTAGTGCCGGTCCCTTGCGTGGGGGTAGAGAATGGCCAGAAGAGGGGATGCCTGGGGTGTTCCTGCCATAAGCACTGACCATGCCCTTCCCCCCACACCTCCAACACCTACCCTGAGGCCTGCTGCCCAGGAGCCACCCACGCCCAGTCTGCTTGGGGTCCTGGCCCTTTCCACACTCTGTACTGGTGGGGGTCAGAGAGCAACCCCTTCCCCAATGACCTGGCCTGGAGAAGGGCTGGCAAGGTACCACTAATGGGTGTAAGAGCTGCAGGAAGAGGACATGCTATCCCTGAGGGCACAGGTGACCTGGACTTCTCTCTCTCTCAGGGTCCCACCTGCTTCCCACACCAGTGCCTCAGGGCAGAGAACTGAAAGCAAAGAAGCCAGAGTGCTTAGAGCCCCTGTGGGGTGGGCAGGAGGTCCCCCGCTCTGCCCCCAGGCACCTCAGAGAGGAGAAGTGCACAGGGTGGGCCCAGGATGGCTAAACCCCAATGCAGAGGGCAGCAGAAGATCCTGGGGGTGAGGCTTGGAGCTCAGCCCTCAGTCAAGCAGGGCTGGGGGGAGGGATGTGGGAGGAGCTGCTGTGTGGTAGAAGCAGAAGCGGGGCGGAGAATTGCTCTGGGACAGAGGCCTCTCTGCATTGCCAGGATGGGGACATGGCCAGGGCATGCCCTGGATTCCCTGGCTCCCCTGCCATGGCTTACCGAGCACTTTTATACGGGTTATCCCCTCCGGCCTATATAGAGCCTGTGAGGTGGATATAGTTAGCCCAGGTCAGTGACTTGCCCGAAGTCACCCAGCAAGTCACCCCAGTGTTCTCCTATTCCTGTCCCTTCTGTCTGTCCCAACCCTCTGTAAGTGTTCCCTTGGCCCAGGCAAAGGGGTGGGAAGCAGCACAGAGTGCACGCCTGCAGCCTTCCTGCAGTCACCAGTTCAAGTGGGGACACTCTTCTCTCTTTTCTTTCTGTTGAAAACTAGCAACTCAAGTGCCCTGCACAGGCCCCTCCCTTATCTGTGGGTCCCCTTCCTTGCCCTGTCCCGGGTCTTCAGAGGCACTCAAGGTACTGTTGACTTGTGGGGGTCTCCAGCAATGGACGTGGGCTATTGGGGCAGCTAGTAGGGCTCCTCATTCCCGTGGTCTGCACTGTCTCCTGCAAGCTGGTCCATGGGCTGATGATGGGCCGCCTGTTCCTGGCCCCCTACAGAGTGCCCACAGCAAAGTTTTTGGCACCTCAGTGGGGGCACTGGAGGGAGAGGAGGATAGGAGAAGCGGGTGGCATAGATAGGGCTGGGCAAGATACCACTGGTGGGTGTGAGCAGCAGGAAGAGGGCATGCTATCTTGCAGCAGATATCTGGGGTTCCAGAAGCTCTGGGGTGGACCCTGCCTTCCCCAGGAGGACCTGAGGTCAGCTATGGGTGTATCAGCCAGCCAGAAATGGAGACTAAGCACTCACTGCTCAGCTGGCATTTAGCTAGAGCCTGCTCAGACCGACTCCTAGGAGGGGACCACATTTGTGGAACACCTTCTTTGTGCTTGGCACTGTGACAGACACTCTACATCTGTCCTCCCCTAGATGGAGGCTATTATCGCCATTGTACAGATGAAGACATTGAGGCTCAGAGAGGTTATGTAACTGGCCTAGGACACACATACAATGTAGCCAAACCAGGATTTCAACACAAAATTGTCTAATTCTAGGACTTCCCACCCCATGGGATTGTGGTGGAGTAAAACAAGGAGGCGGGGTAAAGCGCTAGTGTTGGGCCAGGGTTAGGGAAGGGAGAGGAAGGCAAGGGGGCTGCTTCTGGGAGAGGTTCTGAGGCTTTATCATCTAGATCAGCAACCCGATGTGGGTACGAGGCAGGCTGGCGTGTGACTGGCTGGTGGTGGTGATGGCGGTGGTGGAGGGGGTTTCAGGATGTCATAGGGTTGTGAGGGGAGCAAGGACACTTGGTCCTCCAGAGAGGGTTTGATTTGGTCCTGGAGGGGAGGCGTAGCGACCTGTATGGATGCCCTGTTGAGGCTGGGACAAGGGGGAGGTGCAGCTTTTCCTTTAGAAATGTGATTTCCAAAGTGGGGATGCATTTTGTAGTAAGAAAATATCGGAACTTCTATTTATAGTTTAAAGTAATCAATTTAAAATTATTTTCCTGTATGTGAATATTTTTTAATGTACATAATAGTTCAACAGCACAGATATAATCATATATAAATATAAACATACATGTATTGAGAGAATTACAAACTTTTTTTTTTTTTACCAAGAGGTACAGCCAATAGAAAAGGCTTCCAGAACAAGACTCTGGCGTGTTGCAAGGGGCGGGGGGGGGGGGGGGGGGGGGGGGCGCGGTGCGGGGGGGAGGAACCAGAGCAGGTGGGTGTAGAAAAGCCAGACTCGGCATAGCTATTGGCTGCCCTGCTGCCTCTGGATAGCTGTTGGCGGCCCCTGCTGGCCATTACCGGAAATGCAACATTACTCAACCTCCAAATATGCTGGAAATTCACAAAAACGCCCTCTGAGTTTTCTTTTTCTCTGTGCCCTGACTCCCAAAGCTTTGGGATGAACATCCACCAGAGGGAAACCTTGATTTCAGGGGAAGCAGAGACACTATCTTCATCCTGTAACCTCTGGAGCAAGGCAGGGAGGAAGACAGAGCTAATTATAGACCCCAATGAGGGAAGACTCATCCCCCCCAACACACACTGCAATAGGGGCAGCCCCTAACTGCCATGCATGCTGGATCCCTCAAACCTGCTTCACTTCCCAGATACTCTATTTCCCACCAGTAGCACCCTCGTTCCTTTGGGCCCAGCTTAGAAGACTTACTAAACCTCTGTTATGATGTTCAATAATACCACCAGAAAGTGTCTGGTGTCTGACAACCTCCTCCCAACCTCCACCCCAGGCTGTGAGCTCCAAGAAATCAGGAATCACTGAAACTGCCACTGAAGCTTCTATCTGACTCAATATCACTGAAGCTGGAACCTTGTCTGGAACAGAATAGGAGCATCTTACTCTGCATCCAGAAATGTTTCTTCCCTCTCTGTAACCTCACAGGGCTGTTGTGAGAATTAAACAACTGGTGTTATAAGATCCTGAACAGATGGGAGGAGTTAGCCTTCTCTAAGGCCCTAATAGAGAGATAATGTTGCCTGACTAAAGGGGGGCGGGGGCAGCTTGTAAGAATAATGAGTTGGGCTCCACCTCCCTAGTGGGCCACAATCTGGGATCCCACTTTGACTTGGGGATCCTGAATGGAATTGAAGCTGTGGGTTGCTGTACGGTAATAGTTACTTGATTGAGAAGTAATTAATGTTTTGGAGGGATTTAGGATCCTTCCACTTCCAACCAAATGCAAATAACAGAGGAATTCCTTGCCCCAAGATTGTCAGGTGAGAGTGAAGGGTAGCCTTCATAATGGGAAGGGGACTTCTTCCTGAGTTGAATTAGAGGATCTTCTGGCTTGAAGGCAGAGGAGAGAGTTGGAAGCAGTGTGCTCCAGGAAGCCTCTTTAGTTGGAGACGTAAACCTGCAATCCGGTCTCTGCCATCTGGGGTCACTAACTCTCTACTCCTCCCTCAGTAAAGGCAGAGAGGGCTTTCAGGAGAGTGTGGCCTGGTTCTACGGCTTTTATCTCTACCTATAAACAGACCTATGCCCTCTGGAGCTCAGGGGCATGTAGAGTTTCCAGGGACCAGTCTCCTGTTTCCAGGATGGATTCCCAAGTCAAACCCATTTCTGAGATTTCCAAGCAAGTTTTCAGGTTACGTTCCTTAG
Organism: Miniopterus natalensis; assembly: GCF_054644295.1. Lineage (NCBI taxonomy): Eukaryota > Metazoa > Chordata > Mammalia > Chiroptera > Miniopteridae > Miniopterus > Miniopterus natalensis. The sequence continues at coordinate 22,204,713 of NC_142097.1, forward strand.
GAGCCCAGCAAGTACAAGGGGGATAACGCCTGCATATTGCAGCGGGCAACTGGAGGGGGTGGGGAGACACCCAGGCCAGAGTAGTACCGCAGCTGACCCCAAAGGCTCCACACTGAGCGGAGCTCGGTCACCGGAGCTTCTAGTGTACTTAGGCCCTACAGTGTCTTTCAGTGGCAGGTCTGGGGTGCAGCCAGAGGCTGGGCGAGGGCGAGCAGCTGGGTTTAACCCTTCATTTACTTCTTGAGACGGGACTCTGACTAAGCGTAGCGAGTTACTTATTTCTGTATTCCGTAGACAGGAGTATGGACCAGCTCTCTGGCCCATGCTTAAAACAGAGTCTCGGATCTCTTAGCAAAGACGCCCCCCCCCCCCCCCCGGGCTTTTTGTAAATCCTTCCAGAGAGTCGGGGATCCAGGTATCTATCGTTCGAGTTGTTAAAAGAACCGCCCCTGAGCCTGGGACCCTGTGGGGGTAGGTCCCTCGCTCTTTGGAAGCCTCCCTAAGCTCCCCCGGTTCCCTCTCCCAGTTGGGAAGCAAGGTGACGAGGAAAAGTGAGGCGCGCGTGGAACTGGAACTAAGCTGAGGGAAAGGGGCGGAGTAATTTTTCACCATCGCCCTTTTAAGGGACCGCTGGGAGCCGAGGGACACTAGTGGGTGCAGGTCCCAGTTCGCGCTTCCCCGGGTGCAGCACGGGGTCGTGGGCTGTGCGATGTCTCTCAACACCCCCCCTCCCCCCGCCCATCCACTAGCTGCTCCGCGACACTACTTTCCCGGGTTTTCCCGCGGCGGCCACAGCCCCCTCCTCTCGGCTCCCGGTCTCCGCCCCTCGCGCGGAGGACGCCTCGCCGCTTTAAGAGCCGGGTAGCGACTGACAGCAATAAACGCGTAGCTCTGGGCTGCGCTGGAGCCGCGGGAACTAGGGGCTCCCCAGCGAGCAGGTAGGCGACCCCCGATCCCCGGGCCAGCACCCACCTCAGGGCCCCTACGTCCTCTACGTGCAGGCTCGACACTTGGAGTCCTATTCTCTGGGTCCAATCTCCCCGGGCCCCTTCCCGCAGGCCCGCCTCCTCCCTCTCCACCTCCGTCCCCCCTTCCTTCTCTGGTGCTTCTAGAGCGAGACCAAACCCCATTGCCCATTGTCACTGGCCCCCGCCCCTGCGGTAAAGGCTCCAAAGTGACCTCGGGCACAGAGCTGGTGAGCTGTGCAGGGACTGGGGGGCTGTGCGGATTTGGGGGACTTGGGAGCCCGGCATTACGTAAGAACTGCGCTGTTTGCGCTTCCAGGGGTTGGGGGCGCGAGACAGAGGTGGCGTGGGTCCCTGTGGCTCCCTGGTCCCCTTGGGAGGTCAGCACCTCAGCCTTCCCTGGGAGCGGGCCCTGGGAAGGGGCGCGTTCCTTTTTCCCCTCCCAGGCTGTGGGGGGTTGGGTCAGGGTCTGGAGCCTGGGTTAGAGCCTGGAGACTTGGAGGGGATGGGTGTCAGGAACGAGAGCCAGGGTCAGAAAGTTAGGTCAACTAAGGGGGCGCAGAGTGAGAATCGGGGAGGGGGGACAGCCATTCAGTGACCTCATCCCTCGGTCTCCCGCGGGCGGGCGTGCGAGCAAAGAGCCTCCTTTGATGGCTCGCAACACGCCCCCCTACCCCCAGGTCCTAGCGCCCAGCGTGTTCGGGCTGGGCTCGTGGGGCAGGGGCGCCGATTGCCGCTTCTGCGCAGTCCGCCCGGCCCCTGGAACCCCATCCCTCAGGCTGTCTACCCCTCCCTACGACCTGTGGGTCTTCAAAGCGCCTTTGTCAGACCTTTCTCTTCCACGTCTCTTTGTACGGGTATTGAGGAAGGGGCAGGTGGGAGGTTGAAGAAAACCTCTCCCTTTCACCGCTGGCCCGCATCACCGGCAGGCCGTGCGTCATGTGCATGGCCTGGAGGTGGGGGTGACAGGGCACCTGGGTCCAGGCTTTTGGAAGCCGCTGTGCGAGTTCCCAGATGCCTGGGCCCGGGACCTTGGCCCGGAGCCAGCCTGACTCGCCTGGCACTGCCGTTCTCCTTGGGCAGAGCCGGACCCCGCCCTCTCAGAGGCTCGGGTGGGGGTGGGGCAAGCTAGCTGCTGCCGTGGGAACCGACTCCTCAGGGAGAAACCCAGGCAGGCTGGGCTAGACTTCTGGGGACAGGATCCCCCCTGCCTCTTCCCACCCCCCACCCTCTAGGGAAGGCAGACGTCTGGAATCCCCTCTGTTAGTAGCTCTGTCAGGGAAGAGCAGCACCAGCCAGGAGAAGGTTCCAGGTTCCAGGTCGTTTGGGATGGGGAAGGAAGAGATCCCTCCTCGATGCTCTCTAGGAATAGGGACTGCAGGGGTTGGCACTGGGGGCACTGGCTGGCAGAGTGGATCCTGAGCATTTCTCCCAGCCTGGGTGCTAGCCTGACAGGAGGTGACCTTCCTCTCCCTGAAAACTGCTTTCTTCCACATCTTCAGGGGCAGATCCAGGAGAAAGGGCAGTCATCCTGCTATCTTTGTAATTTTTGTTATATGAGCTCAGGTGACCAGCTCAGGCTTGGAGGGGAATGGGAGAGGATATTATTAAAATCAGGTAGTGGTCCCTCTGGGAAGAATCCTTTCTTTGGGAAGGAGGTGAAGTTGTGGCTCCCCTATCCCCTGGGCCCAGCACACATTACATCCTAAAGTGGGCACTGCCAGCTACTTCCCCCACTTCCCCACCCCTGCTGTGAGCCACTGCCTCTTGTTGTCATGGCAACTGGGAATTAGGGTTTTCTCCAGCAGCACTTGGCCAGGAAGGCAAAGGGAGGAAGGATGGTGGATTGCCCCCCCCACCCCTTTCCTGAAGAATGGGGGAGTCAACCCCAGCATGGGGAGGCCCTGGAATGGAAACTAGGGCTATAAACTCCATACCCGGTTCTGTCCAAAGCCCCCTGCTCTCCTCCTCCCAACTCTGGGCTAAGAAGGGGAAAAGGGGGGAAGAGGAACCCAGAGAGGCCTTGGAGAGGTATGACATCATTTCGGTCAGACAGACTGACACATGTTTGTGGAGAGTATATCTATCTACATTGTGCTAGGCCTAGGATCTGGGGGCAAAATAAAACAGATGTGGTTCTTTGCTTCATGGAGCTTACTGTCTGGGAACACCATCTTTCCTGCTTTTGACTCAAAATTTTGTATTCTTACCCACCCCCTCTCAAAACACACACAAAAAAACAAAAGGACATCCCTGGCTGGTGTGGCTCAGTTGGTTGGAGTGTGGTCTTGTACACCAAAAGGTTGTGGGTTTGATTCCTGGTCAGGGCACACACCTAGGTTGTCCAGGCATATACGAGAGGCAGCTGATTGATGCTTTTCACATCAATGTTTCTCTCTCTCTTTTCCTCTCTCTAAAATCAATAAACATGTCTTTAGGTGAGGATTTTTTTTAAAAAAGGAGATGACTGGCAGAAACACTTAATTTTTTAAGAGTCATAAAACCTGGATTTTCATTGTAGCTCTCTTTATTAGCTTTGTGACCTTGGGCAAATTAATTAATCTCTCTGATCCTCTGTCTCCTCCTCCTTGAAGAAATGGGCATGAAATCTCTGCTCTTCCTGCCTCCAGTGGGTTGTGGAACCATCCAGTCTCTGGGCAGTGTCTTCTTTCCTGCTTTGTTGGCTGGTCCCCAGGGGAGGCCCTTCTTTATTCCTTTCCTGTTGCTTTGCCCTTGCGCCTCTCATCTTCCTCTTTCCCCTCCTCCAGGAGAGATATTTCAGAGCCCTTGCTGACCTCACCATGCCGGTTGCTGCCACCAACTCTGAGACAGGTAAGAAGGGGAGAAAATGTCAGTTTATATCAGTGGTTCAGAGGGTGCCAGGCAGGGTGGGGAGCAGCAGTCAGGCACTCCAACGGGTCCCTGTAAGAGTAGCACTACTCCACCCAACCACTCAGCCATTCATGCAGGTGGCCTCTATGGTCCTGCCACACCTGCACCAGGGTGGGGCTGGAGGCACAGCATAACTCACCTCTGTGGAGGGCAGGGGTATGCTTGCTCCAGAGATAATGCACACTCACTGTTGCTGGAGGACAATGACATGAGGCCTGGCTGATGAGAAAGTGGGCCCTAGGAGCTGGGCCTTGGAGGATGGCTGGGGTGGAGAGAACAGCAGCGCAGCCTGGGGATCAGAAGTCCATGATGCGGTGCCCACCAAATGGGTGGAGTAGACTAGCATGTGCTAGAGATGGGTGTGTGTGGGCAGGGGCATAGGAAGCTGTGCATAGAGAATGCCAGATCTGGAAGCCTCAACTTGGCTCTGTAGGAGGTTTTAGGGCAAGGGAATGGGCCACCCAGACAAGCTAGGAAGCCTCAGGAGCAAGTTGCTTAACCTCTCCGAGTCTGTGTCTCCTCTTCAGTAAAGAGGCTGACGGGAGACTTAAAGGCTGTGCTGGAGAATGAGAGTTACTGTTAGGGACAGTCACAGTTATTATGCTATGCTCTGAGTTATTACCTCATTAACCTGTGACCTTGAGTCAATCACTTCCCTTTTGGGACCTATGTTTCTGCATCTGTAAGATGAGGTGATGGGACGAGATCATTGTTCTTAACTTTTGTTGGTCCTGGATCCCTTTGAGAAACTGATGACAGCCATGGGCCCTCATCATAGACAAATGTTTCTCTGCACAAAATCTGTATTCCACTCTGGGGTTCATGGACCCATTAAGTGCATTTACGGACCCGTCAGGTGAAGTTCCCTGTTCTAGAGGCTAAAGACCCTAACAACTGTAAAGGGCTCTGATTTTGCTCTGATTTGTCTGCCCTTCCCATGGCCTAGCTGCCTCCCTCCCATGCAGTCCTTGCTGGAGGCCTTGCTGCTGCCTCTGCAGCATATTCCAGGCCTCCTAATTTGGCTAAAATGACTGTTCCTTCCTTCTGAGAAACTGAAGCAGGAAAGTGAAGGCTGCTGTGAGTGGGCCAGAACCTAAACTGTGACACCATTGTCCCCCCAGGAAAGGCCTCTTCTTCATGCAGTGGAGGGACTGTACCAATGTTCCCTAGCTTCTGCAGCCTTGGAGGGCTCAGTGTCTCCAACTCCTGTCCAGCCTGCTGGGCCCCCCTGCTCTTGCCTGCCTGGGCCCCACTGTAAGCTGCTTAGGGGTTAATTAAGCCCATCCCTGAGCCTGTGATTAAAGGCCTCTCAATCTGAGGCTGCCCAGTAAACCCATTAATAGTGCCTGGCAGGGGTGTAGAGGGAGGGAAAGGCCCAGTAATTTAGCTTCCTTGCTCCTGGCCAGTGGATGGGGGCATAATTGGAGTGAGGGGGGCAGGGCAGGGAGTGGAGCCCAGGGGTGTGGCTATGGGGCCTACGTCCTCTGAGGACTCCTGGGGCCCCTGCTTCCCTGGGCTGCTTCAGCTTCCCACATCTAAAGGAAGAACCCAAGCAAGCTGCTTAACCTCTTGAAGCCTGTGTTTTCTCTTCTGTAAAGAGGTGATATGCAACTCAAAGGCTATGCACCTCGTGGCCCTTTCTGCAGGCAGTGTTCTGTGCCCACCCTGGGTTGGCGCCTGGCCTCCATAACCTAATGCTGGGTTCTGCCCCTCCTCATTTGGTGGCCATTACATTCCCTACAGGGCTGAGAGAAAACTTTGTCCCTGCCTCTAAGGCCAGATTCACCTTCCCACTTGCCTCTTCCTTCCCCGGGAAGATCCTAGCCTTGGACTCTGCAGAGAGGGAAGCTGGCAAGGTCTTTCCCCCGACCCTTCCCCAGGGGTTGACATGGTCATTGTCATTGTCGAGGAGGGGATGGTATGGGTGTATTCCTCTTGCAGAGAGACCCCAATTCTACTTCTAGTAAGGTAGAGGGGCCCTTTTCCTGAGGGTTGGGGGGTGGGTTGAGATATGTGGGTGATGGCATGGGCTGAGAGTTGAGAGAACTTGCCCCTGGAGTCTTCAGGCCTGCGGCCTTGCCCTTTCTTCTCCCTTCACCTGACTCTCCTTTGAATCCAAGGAGATGTAGGCTGATTTCAGATGGAGCTGTCCCTTTAAATCTCTCTTGAATCCCGGGGTTAGTGTCCTGGTGTGTAATCCCTCCTGTTGTCATGGCAACCAGGGGTGCAATGCAACCTGGTGCCACTCCTCAGGGAATGGCTGGCTGGTGGTGGCCTCACGGGTACAGAGTTTGAGAGTAATGGAAGCACTGGGCTGGGGTAACTGCCAAGTCTCTCCCTGCACCCACCCTTGTCCCTGCTGTAAGCATGCTCCCTCACCTTTTCCCGTCCACAGTTCCAAGATGCCTGACTTGTCCCACCGCCTCTTACCCAAGGGGAGGAGCTAATGGGAGATGGGGGACCCGGAGAAGCTACAGCCGAGATGTGGGGTCAGAAGGGCTTGAGATTCCCTTCCCAGCCACAGTGGTGCCACTCCCCATCCCCCTCCTTGTTCTCCCTGTTACCCCCTCACCCCCAATGGCTGGCAGCTGGGAGAAGGCATTGGGGTTTGAGGTATCTGCCCCGAGCCACAGTGCGCAGTGTTGTTGCCACTGCCCCACGCGGAGGACTGAGTCATTCTCCGGCGCTTCCTTTGACCCTGAAGGGGTCGTTGTAGAGGAAACTGAGCCTGGAAGGGGAACGAAGAGTAGAGGTCGGAGGCTCGGCGAGGAGGCTGCGTGGGAGTGAGTTAGAGCGCGGACCTTCGGGAGAGGGGGCGCTCCGGAACAAGGTGGGGCCAAGTCCCCGCCCCCCTTGGGTTCCCGGCGGCTGTGCAGTGAGGGATGGTCTCTGAGCGCCAACCCACCTCTGAAGGGGCAGCGCGCGTAGCCACTCCCGCCGCTCTCAGCAGCCTCCTGCCGGCTCCCTCGGGCTGGTACTAAACCCCGGGGCACCGAGCCAGCGGCCGGACCCGGACTCTCCCTTTCCCACCGCCCCCGCCTTTGGCCAATCAGCAAGGCGGCCGGGGCGGCTGAGCCTAGCTATTGGTCTGGTCCTGCAGAGGGCGCTCCCCGAGTCCCGCCTCCTCCCGCGCCGCCAGCCTCTGGCTGGAAAGGCGGCCCAAAGCTGCTCCCCGAGTGCCGGGCGCGGGGTGGGGGGCAGCCATGGCGAGCAGCCCAGGCAGCGGGGCCTCCTTGGAGGGTTTATCCCTGGGCTCCTCTGAGGAAGCAGACTTCCGGAGGGAAGGTAGGGAAAGGCGGGCCCGGAGGCCGAGGGGAAAGCTGGCCCTACAGGTTTGGAGGCACCTGGAAAGGGTGCCCTAGGTGTGCGCTTCCGGGAGCCTAAGGGTCTGGCGGCACGGCCCCTGCGGAGAGCTGGCCTAGGCAGAGGGCGCCAGCTCCCCTGGCTCAGTCCTTCCTCATGGCTGGCTGGCTGGGGAGGGTGGCCTCCAGGGTACCCTGCAGAGTGGGAAGGGCCCATGCCCTGGCATCTTTCTGAGCCCACTAAGGGCCTTGCAGGTCTCTGACCAGTGCTAAGCCCAGGCCTGGGCAGGAAGGGTCTGAGGGACAGGCTAGGATGTTGTTTCTGGAAAAGATGGGGTGAAGGAGGGGGAAGAGGGTGGGAGTCCAGGAGCCCCTGAACCATGTCTGCCAGCTCCAGTTTCAGTGCCCCCTCCTCCCCATCCCCATTCCTTCCTGGAGGAGGGGGCACTGACAAGAGCAGTGAGAGGTGCCAGGGACTATATCCATTTCTTCCCCTCCTCCATGGCTTGGGAGCTGTTGTGCAGATGTAGGTGTGGGTGGCAGGGTGGCAGATTAATGATACCCCCTGCCCATCTCTGCCCCCAGCTGGGCACACTCTGCTTCTCTTTTCCTCCCCCAGAACCTGCCACAGCCGGGAGCTCCCTTCACTGCTGGTGGGTGACCACAACACCTACCTCAGATCTCAGCAACTGCTGCTGGGGCCTCAAATGTTCTCATGTTCTTGGTTATGTCCTTTCCCAGGCTGAGGGTTTGCTGATCTTTGGGATGATTTGGTCTGACTCTGCTCTTGGGTGCCCACAACCATCCCAGGCCCCAGGGTGCCTGTTTTCCCAGCTTTTGCCAGTGTTCTGGGCCTCAGCTTTGGCATCCTATGATCTATATTAATTTTTCAATGATTATAGATCATTATTAAAGCTGAAGGGCTTGTAGACATCATCTAATGCAACCCACCCATTATATAGGAGGGAAAGATTGAGACCAGTGAGGGACAATGACTTGTGCAAAACCACACCAAATTAGTGACACAGCTCATCCTGGATGCTGTGTAGGCCCTGGCTTCCTGCATGGCTGCCTGCTTAACTCTAGGCCTGCTCTCAGGAATATGATCCAAGCACTGTCTCTCTCATTCCTGAGCCCTCCAGGTACAGGTAGCTGAGTCCTGAGGCTTCTGCTCATCCAGAGGTTGAGTGAGGAGCCTGTGGTTCTCTGGTTCAGGGCAGAACCTGGAACCTGATGCCTGCTTCCCTTTCTTTCCTCCCCCCACATCAGAGTCTACTTCCTAATGCCTAGAGCCTCCCACTTGCCCAGGCTGGCATTACCTAGGGCCTACAGCACAGGCCAAGGACACTCCCTGCTCCCCACTCCCCTGCTCCAGGCATTCCTATGCCAGACATGGAGGGAAGTGCTGCTGGGAAGGGGCAGTCTTCTGTGGGATATGGGGTGGGAGGGCGGGGTTGTTGTGATATGCTTTGGTCTCTTGTACCCAGCTGGCACCCATGTGTCTCACTGCCTACCCCTTTCCACCAGCCATGCAGCAAGTCCTGGACAACTTGGGATCCCTTCCCAATTCCACGGGGGCTGCAGAACTGGACTTGATCTTCCTTCGAGGCATTATGGAAAGTCCCATAGTAAGATCCCTGGCCAAGGTATAGTGCTCCTGGGAGACCTGTACAAAGGCCCTGTGTCTGGGGAGGCACAGTGGGGGATGGGATATTAACCACATGGGGCTATGGGAATGGGGCATGTGGCACAAGAGACTCCTGGAGGGCGGTGTGCATGAGCATCCATGCCCAGATGGTGAATCTGAGTGACTGTAGGTAGGGGGGCTGCCCAGGTCTGACTGGTGAGTGTGGGGACATGCCCATGTGGAAGCCTGTTTGGTGACTGCCAGCTCATGGAGGATATGATGGGAGGGGGGTGAGCATGACTGCACTACAATCTCTGGAGTTCACCCTGTCTGTCTCTCTGTTGTTGGGCATTTTGTGCAGACATTTTTACAAGGTCACCTGCCATGCATCAGGTGGGTGAAAAGACTCACTAAACGAGATAGTTATGGAACATTTGGGTAAACAGCAGTGATAGGGGCAGATGCAGTAGGCATTTTGGAGGGTAAAGGACAGATGCCTAACCCAGCCTGGGTTGGGCAGGGGAGGCTTCCTGGAGGAAGGGCCACTTGAGCTGAGTCTTGAAGAATGAAGAGGAGGGGGAAGGCATTCTGGGCCATGGGAAGAGCTTGAGCTGAAGCAAAGGTGAGAAAGAGCCAGAAGTATGCAGGGGACTGGTGTGAGGCTGGAGCTTCAGGTGTTAGATAGGGAGTGTGAGCTTCGGAGATGCTGGCCGGTGGTGGAGGGCACTGGGGGCTGTGTCTGGATGCTTGGGCATTGTCCTGTGATGTCCTGTGAGTAACATGGAGCCTTTCATGGGTTTTAAGTAGGGGTGTGATGATGGAACATGGACATTTTAAGAACATCCCCTCTGGCAGCCACATGGAGTTGGAGAGACCAGAGTTGGGGATGGACCTAGACCTCTGGTAACAGGAAGGGAGGGTGAAAGAAATATTTAGGAAGTAAATTGGCAGTACTTGGTGTTGGGTATGAAAGGTGAGAATGGGGGTAGCAAGGCACCCTAGATTCTGCAGAGGGCAAGTGTGGGGCTGGTGCTTCCTTCTGCTGAAAGAAGAAACACGAATGAGGGGAGGGGCAGGTAAAGAAGGAGCCTGAGAGGAGAGAAGGCAAGAATGGTGCCAATAGCTGTGTTGGAGGCAAGGCTGGGCTGCACGGAATCATGTCTAATTGCTCAGATTTCCCAGCAGAGGTAGGGCAGTCATCTGGCTGGGAACTAGGGATCAGGGGTTGAGCAGGAAGATAGGATGGACTTGGAAGTAAAGGTTGAACTAATCACTGAAGAGGAGGAGAGAGGGAACCCATCAAAGCCAGGGAGCAGGGCTGACTTGAGGATGATGTCATGTCCCTGAACTGCATATCTTGCCTATATATGTGTTTAAATTAAACAATATGTGTTTTTAAACTCTGTATAATAGAATGAGGGTGTAAGCTGCCTAGGTGTTTGAGATTTCTAGTTTATATTAGTAATATAGTTATTGACATAAATAGAGATATAGATAGATCCATTTTAACCACTGTGTGGTATTCCACTATATGAATGGAGCCCAGTGTGTTTATTTATTGGTTCCCACAGTGAAGGGCAGGTACTTTGTTGCCTATTTGCCTCTATTAAGGTCAGTGCTGCAAGAGGATGTGAACATCCTCACGTCCATCTGCTTCTGCACGTGTGAGAGTTTCTCTAGGGTGGACCCTTGGCAGTGGAATTGCTGAATATGTGCATTATGAACCTCAACATCTGTGCCTTCCAAAGCTGATTTCAGAGTTGGATTTATTGGACCACCTCATCTCTGGGTCACTTTAGCTATTGCTTTGACAGTGAGACTGCCAGTGAAATAAGGAGAGTTACTCAGGATGACAGAATCTCAGGGTTAGAAGGTCCACTAGCCAGCCCCCTCCAAAGCATGACCCCCCTCAGCAGCATTCTTCTCTGGAGGCTTTGTCTAATCTATTTGACAGCTCTCCAATGATGGCATTGCTGGCTGGCTGCCCCTGTCATCCACTCAGTCATTCAGTCACTCAGTCATCCATCATCTACTCAACAGATATCTATTGTGTGCTCACCAAGTACCAGGCACAGTGCTAGGGCTATGGCAATGAACTGTCAGTTTGTTCTCCCGATGGAGCCCAAGTCTGCCATCTCCTCACTGAGCCCTGCAATGTCCCAGTCCTGGGACCTCACAGTACAGCCTGATAGGTTACCAGTGTGCTGTATCAGACTAAGTAAACTCCCTTCTCCTGCCTGAGCTCAGTAAAATCCCTCTCATCTAAGCAGGTGTGACCCTTTGCAATGTAACTTTGTCATTTCTCCCATCAAATGGTTGTCTCCACTCTTCAATCTGGATTTGACCATGTGACTTGCTTTGGATAACGGGACCTACTTCTTACTCCTTGGTACCAATTTTAATGATTATGTATATAGCAGTACATTTCTAACCTAATAGACAAAGTACTTTTATCACAGATCCAGCTATAAAACTTGGTTCTCCTGGCAAAGTGGCCCAGAAACCCACAGGAATGGGGTCAAGGCAGAACTGCACCTGGTAGCTATTAACCTTTTAACCTCACCCTTATGAAGTTGAGCTTGGCTCTTCTCTCTGGGGATGTGGCAGACAGTGTGGGAGGGGCCAGGCTGGTTAGATCTGGGACCAGGAAGGGTCAGGGCCTGAGGGACAAACCCAGAGTAAAACGCTTTGGAGGGAAGTCAATCTGGCAGACAGATGATAAATCCAGGGGTTTGGCTGCAGACAGCAGGTGGCTGGCAGGTGGTTGGCATCTGGGAGGGCTGACATGGATCCAGCAGCAGGTGTTTCAACAACAGGCAAGGCTAAAGTAAGGAACCCAAGGCAGGTGACTTTCAGAAGTTCAGGCAAACTCCCAGCTGGGAGGCCTATGAACTGGTCCACATGAGGTGAAGGAAAAAGAACACAGAATTTGGAGTCAGAAGATCCCCTGGCCAGCTAGGACTTTAGTATATCTGTCAACTTTTCTGAGCTTCAGTTATTTCTTCTGAGAAGTGGGGATAATGATGCCAATCTGTCAGAGTCATGGTGAGGATAGGTGGGGAGGTCATGGATGTGGAGGTGCCTTTTAAATCATAAAGAGTTGTTATAATGTAGTCCTAGCCATTGGACTGGAGTTCACAGGGAGGATCCTACTCCTGTGGTGAGGCCAGGGTGAGAGAGGTGGCAAAGCAAGACAGGGCCCTAGAAGAATGAGGTCCCATGGGGGTCACTGAGCAGCAGACATGACCGGCAGAGGCTACAGTGGTGGGGAGCCCAGTGTATCAGTTAGCCATTGCTGTGTAACAAACTACCCCAACACATAGAGGCCTAAAACAATCATGATTTATTTCTCATGATTTTGTGGATTGGTTGGGTAGTCTTCCTGGTCTGAGCTTGCTGAGTTAGGGCTGGGTGCTCTAGAATGGCCTCACTCACGTCTGCTGTCTCAGGTGGGAAGGCCATGGCATCGAGGATGGCGAGGTCTCTCATCCTCTAGGAGGATGGCCCTGGTTTCTTCACATGGCAGTCTTGGGAGCAAAGAAGGACAAGCTCCAGTTCCCAAGCACTTTCTAAGCCTCTGTTTGCATCACATTTGCTAGTGCCCCATTGGCCAAAGCAAATCACATGGTCAAATACATACTGAAGAGTGGGTGACGTTACCTTCTGACACACCAGTTTCTGGGACTTCTTTCAGTTTTTGAACTATTTCATTATGAGCCTAGGCATCTTCTGCCAAGAGTTGTTGGAGTGGGAGGGAGGAGGGAAAAGCTTTCAAAGAATTGGCAGTATAGCATTTCTGCATTTGCAATTGACTTATGGTTCTGGATTAGGAGCTGGCAGATCTGGGTTCAAGTACAGGCTCTACCATTAACTAGCTGTGAACCTAGCTCCAGCTTCTGGTCTATAATGAGCTTGAGCCCCTGCTGTGCTAAAGATGATTTTCAGAGCAGAATTAAACAGATGGTTACCATTGAAATTCAAAGCGACTCTGCTGGTTGTGGGGCCTGGTGCCTCTAATACTGCAGTGTGTGCTGTACCAAGAACATGCTTTCTAAAAATAGGTGCCCAGATAGTGACATCACAGCTGTGGGAGAGCTCAGAGAGTCGGGGAACTTTGACTGGGGTCTCTGGTGTACAACACTGAATTGCATGCTGTTAAGGAATTTATTGTACCTATCCAAGTCTCAGATACTTTATTAGGAAAATGATCTTAATATTACTAATCTCACAGGGTTGTTGTGACTTTTAAATGGGATAATATTTTGCAAATGTGATGCTTTACCATCGGACATGCGTATACCCCCATGACCCAGCAATTCTGTTCCTGGGAGAAACCCTCGCATGTGCACCAGGAGACACAGACTAGAATGTTCGTAGCAGCACTGTGCACAATGGCAAAAACCTGAAATGGCCCAGATGACGCTCCAAGAACGAGGAGATGAATGAAATGTGGGGTAGTCACACAATGGAATATAATGCAGCAGTTAAAATCAATGAACTAATGTGATGTGGAAAAAAAGAATGAATCATAGCAAAATAGTGTTAAGTGAAAAATTATGTTAAGTGAAATATGTTGTCTCAATATGAAAAAGGAGAGTAAATCTTTTTTATTTATTTATTTAATTTTAAATTTTATTTTTGTTTAAAATATTACAGATGTCCCTTTTTCTCCCCAATGCCCCGTTCCGCCCCATCCCTTCCCCCTACCCAGTTCCTCTCCCCACCATTGTCCGTGTCCTTGGGTTGTGCACATATGCATAGAAATTCTTTGGTTACTCTCTCCCCCTCCACCCAACCGCCCTCCTCCATCCCTCTGACCTTCGTCAGTCTCATCTATGCTTCCATGTCATTGAATCTATTCTGTTCATCAGTTTATTAAATTCTTTAGATTCCACATATAAGCGAGATCATGTGATGTTTGTCTTTTGCCGCCTGGCTTATTTCACTTAGCGTAATACTCTCCAGGTCCATCCATACTGTCCCAAAGGGTACGAGATTCTTCTTCTTTACAGCTGCATAGTATTCCATGGTGTGAATGTCCCACGGCTTTTTTACCCACTCATCTGATGGGCACTTGGTCTGTTTCCAGATCTTAGCTATTGTAAACTGTGCTGCTATGAACATCGGGGTACATATATTCTTTCTGATGAATGTTTCAGGATTCTTAGGATACATTCCTAGGAGTGGCATCACTGGGTCAAATGGCAGCTCCATTTCTAATTTTTTGAGGAACCTCCATACTGTTTTCCATAGTGGTTGCACCAGTCTGTATTCCCAGGAGAGTAAATCTTAGCAAAATTATAGTGGGTAAAAATAGTAAGTGAAATACTTTAATATTAATTGAAAAAATATGTTAAGTGAAAAAATTAATATTAAGTGAAATTTTATTAATTTAAATAATATTAGGTGAAAAAAAATCTGGCACCCAGAGATTACATATAACATAATTCCCCCCCTTTTAAAGGTAAAACTAATGAAAATCAATATTCATTTTAGGAATATGTAGACTACATATAGATACAATAAAACTATGTAAAATGGGAAGCCATGAGTGGTGGGTTCTTAGGTCCTTGCTATATTATTACAAAAATATCTAATTTAATACCAACTAACTAAAAGGAAGTCATGAGCAAACCAATGATGAGAACATATCATGAACCAAGGACATGATTAATCCATTTCTGAGTTTCCAAAGTCCCAGAAAACTGTGTTGCAAACTGTGATATAGGTTGAGTGTTCTCAGCACTGGTCAGTCAGCTGTTTCAATAAGCCTGCTATAGTGTTTCTGTTGTATTTGAATGATTAAGTGTTTAAAGTTTCCTCTGGGCCAGGAAGGTTGAGTTTGGAGAGCTATGCTTTTATATCTGGGGGCAAGATGTCCAGGGGTAGCCTCAGGAGGAGGAATGGATCAGCCTGGGGGAGGAGGGTCATTAAATCAAAGATTGGAGGTAAGTGGCTTGGGAAACACCCTGGCTTCCCGAGTGGCCAGGTGGGGGCTCCGAGGGAAACTTACCCTCTTTGTCAATGGAGCAGAAGATGCTGAAGCTAAAATGGGTGGACTTTTATGCTCACATCATGTCACCTGGGCCAGAGCTAGCTCCTTTATCCTGAAAGAGCCCTGCCAGGGCCACCACAGTGATACGGCTGCATGCCCAAGTGCCTCTGTTCATTCTTGAAACACAGTTCCTGGGGCTCCAGACTCCCAGCATTGACCTAGACACAGTGGTAACACAGAGCCGAGAAGCTGCATGCGCTGTGCTGAGCTGAATGACTGAGGATCACACAGGGTTTGGTGAACCTTCCAGGCATGCTTCTGCCCTCTAGTTTCTGAGGGTCATCAAGGCACACCGGCCTCGGAGTGCTGCTCCTTTTCCCTTTCAATTACTTGTTTCCCCAGCAGGAGCCCTTTGCCCAGCCAGACTGTGGGAGTCAGTCTGAAATGCTGCCTACCTGGTAGAGGTTGGTTTAGGTGACAGTGGGGCCAACATGCCTCCCCATGTGGGATGCTGTTC
The DNA here is from genome assembly GCF_054644295.1 of Miniopterus natalensis. Taxonomy (NCBI): domain Eukaryota; kingdom Metazoa; phylum Chordata; class Mammalia; order Chiroptera; family Miniopteridae; genus Miniopterus; species Miniopterus natalensis. The sequence goes on from NC_142097.1 coordinate 22,220,011, forward strand.
CCCTGGCCTGTTTAGAGCAGAGAAGACAGAAAGGAGCTAGCCTTTATTGAGCACCTCCTATGTGCCAGGCCCTGAGAACATCTCACCAAATCCCAAGTATCCTTATGAGGTGTTATTAAAATCTTCCTATCTCTTGGGCTTGAAAAACTTTCCATTATGGAAATCTAAAAAAATGTCTCCTGAACCCCCACCATCCATTGTCCCCTTTCAACATTTAACAACTCATAAACAGTCCATATCTCTTCCTACTTCCCTCTCTCCTGAATTATTTTGAAGCAAATTTCAGATATATTTTTATCTGTATTTTAGTATGTATAGCTAAAAGAGAAAGATTCCTTTAAAGGTAATCACATTACCATTATCATATGTAGAAAATCAAACAATAATTTTCTTATGGATTTTTTTGTTCCTAAGCATTTAAAACTTTTATTTTTCAATTACAGTTTACATTAAATATTATTCTGCATTAGTTTTAGGTGTACAGCAGAGTGGTTAATCATGTACTTTACAAAATGATCCCCCCTATATTTCAAGTGCCTACCTATAGTATAATTGACTATATTACCTATGCTGTACTTTACATCTCTGTGACTGTTTTGTAACTGCCAATTTGTACTTCTTAATCTCTTCACCTTTTTCAGTCAACCCTGCAACACTTCCCCCGCTTATGGATTGTTAATACATGGTATTGGAACACCTGGATAGTCGTTTGGAAAGATAGCAAAGTAGAGCCATACCTCACATGGTACATTGAAATAAACTCTGAGCAGATCAGAGATCTAAGTGTGAAAAAATAAACCATAATGTCCTAGAAGAAAACATGAATGGGGGGGAGTCTTTTTAAAAAAACTATACCTCAAAATTCAGATGCATAAAATATTAATACTTAATTATATTAAATATATATTTTTGTATTGACAAAAAAACATAAGCAGAGTCAACAAATAAATGACAACTGGGGGGAAATACTTGCAAGAGATATCACATGTAAAGGGCTTGTCTTTCTAACACAGAGAACATTTAAAAAAATGGGAAAAGAGAACAAACCAAGACCTGATAGAAAAATTGGCAAAAAACATGAACAGACAATACACAGAAAAAGATATACAGATGGCCCTTAAACATATGAAGAGATGCTCAACTTCTCTTAATGCAAACGAAGCCCCACTGAGAGATTATTTATCATCCATATGACTGGCAGACATTCCAAGTTTGATCACACACTGTGGTCGCAAGCTTTTGGGAAAGTCTGTCATCCATGCCAGTGGGAGGGCAAAGTGGCCCAAGCCCCATAAAGGGGAGTTTGTCAGAACCACGTATGTATTTACTGCTTGACCCAGCAAGACTTCTAGGTATTTACATGGAAGACCTTCTCCACAGATTCAGAAGAGATATGCCAGTGTTATTCACCGCAGCTTTATTTACAATAGTGAAACATTAGAACAACCTAAATGCCCCTGGAGACTGGTTGAATAATTTACGGTACTCCAAAACACACAATAAGTCAAATGCAGTAATTAAAATAATAATAATAATTAAAAAATAATAATAAAGGAAGATCTGCATGTTGTAGCATAGAGTGATTTCCAGGGCATATTAAGTTAAAAACCATATCACAAACCAAACCAATTAAACAAACAAAAAACCCAAAGTATCGAAGAGTGTATATAGTGTTCTACCTTGTATGTAAGGGTCTAGAATCAGGATTTAGGGGTGGGGAGATGCCTGGGGAGTGGTGGGGGAGGCATTGTTTGGTACCAGGGCTCTTGGGGAAGCTCAGGTCTTACCTGTTCCACCCCACCCCTAGGCCCATGAGAGGCTGGAGGAGACGAAGCTGGAGGCTGTTCGGGACAACAACCTGGAGCTGGTGCAGGAGATCCTGCGGGACCTGGCGGAGCTGGCAGAACAGAGCAGCACAGCCGCTGAACTGGCCCGCATCCTCCAGGAGCCCCACTTTCAGGTTGCTGGAGTGGCAATTAGGGCAGGCCAGCCTGGCAGGGGGTTGGAGGTGGGATGGAAAGGGACTGCAGGGCACTGCTCCATGGTCCCTTCTCTTCCCACCACCTCCCCAGTCCCTCCTAGAGACGCACGACTCTGTGGCCTCAAAGACCTATGAGACACCACCCCCCAGCCCCGGCCTGGACCCCACCTTCAGCAACCAGCCGGTGCCTCCTGACGCTGTGCGCATGGTGGGCATCCGCAAGACCGCTGGAGAACATCTGGTGAGGGTGCTGGGCAGGGCCAGAGGTGTGGTCCTGATGGGGGGATTGAGAATAACCAGCGGGGGTCCAATGCGGTCTGGAGAGGGCTAAAAACAAAGGTGGGGTCAGCTTTGCCCAGGGATCAGCCCATGCAGACCCAGGAGATCGCAGACTGTGCAGATGAACTGCATTCGCACATGTGCCAATGCAGTGCCCTGTTCATTCTGCCCACTTCCCCTCCTTTAGTGCTCCTGCAAGTGAGGAATTTGGGCCGCGGATGGAAGAGGAGAATCTGTGAGGGCGAGGTGGGAGGGGGGATGGAAACACGGGTGCTGGAGACCCCATTCAAAGATTCTGACGCGGAGCAGCTGGGGCCCCATCTTACCCACTCTGCGCCCTCCAGGGCGTGACGTTCCGCGTGGAAGGTGGCGAGCTGGTGATCGCGCGCATTCTGCACGGGGGCATGGTGGCGCAGCAAGGCCTGTTGCACGTGGGTGACATCATCAAAGAGGTGAACGGGCAGCCGGTGGGCAGCGATCCCCGCGCGCTGCAGGAGCTCCTGCGCAGTGCCAGTGGCAGCGTCATCCTTAAGATCCTGCCCAGCTACCAGGAGCCCCACCTGCCCCGCCAGGTGAGTCCCTCCACCAAAGTCCCCATCCAGCACAAGGCCTAAGGGAAAGCTGAACCTCCCAGCGTTCCAAGTCCCAGGCCTCGGCGGTGTGGGAGCAACTCTTCAACCAGCACTGAAAAGCAAGATGGGGGGCGTGGCCTGTGGCTGGGGTGGGGAGGCGAGTAGCCCAGCCACCTATAGGCATCTGCGCGTGGTGCACACACTTGCTCTTTCGCCCTGCTCTTGGGGCGCTCATGCGCACGTGAAGGGATGTGCGTGCATTCAGGGCCTGCGGTTCCCGAGTGTACAAGTGAGCGCCTACATTGTGTGCAGCCGTCCGCATACCTGCCTGTCTGCATGAGTATGCAGTCCGATTGCCCGGTGTCCTGTACAGCCGCCTCCCGGTTGGTGGATTGTGGAGGTCTGGCTGCTTTGCCTACTTCTATTGGCTCTCTAGCAGTCTGCCAGAGCCTCTTCCTCCAAGGGGAGGGGTGAGTGGATGGAAGGATCCTGCCTTAGGGGTTAGGGTCTTTGACAGTAATCCAGCCTCCTCTGTAGGTGGGGCCAGGGCCCCAGGCCAACAATCTCCCATCCTTCTGATTGAGTCCTTTTGTTCTAGATGCAAAGGAAGGCTGGTACCAGGGAGGCAGGCCAAGCAGGCCTGTGGGCATCACACCTTTAAAGGGGCAGTGCCAGGGCCTCTCTCATCTTTGTGAGGGAAGGGGCAGAGGGTAGACTGTATGACACTATCCCCCATGAGGTTGGGGGCTGTGGATGGGGGATGGGAGAGGGCACATCCCCTCTAACCTTCCTCTGCTTCTTCCCTTGACCCTTCCCTGATCCCTGGTCCAGGTATTTGTGAAATGCCACTTTGACTATGACCCAGCCCGAGACAGCCTCATCCCCTGCAAGGAAGCGGGCCTGTGCTTCAATGCTGGGGACTTACTCCAGATTGTAAACCAGGATGATGCCAACTGGTGGCAGGTGAGCCCTGGGTGCCCATGCAGTCTCTCTAGGCATGGTGTGCGGGGGAGGTGAGGGTTTGGGAGGCAGCTTTGCCTGTGTCCATTTTAGGCATGCCATGTAGAAGGAGGCAGTGCTGGGCTCATCCCCAGCCAGCTGCTGGAGGAGAAGCGGAAAGCCTTTGTCAAGCGGGACCTGGAGCTGACACCCACCTCAGGTATAGCGCCCCACTCCTAATCTGGGATCTGCCTGTGTCCCAGCCTAGCCTCACTCACTCATCTCTCTATGGCCAGGGACCCTATGCGGCAGCCTTTCAGGAAAGAAAAAGAAACGAATGATGTATCTAACCACCAAGAATGCAGGTGGGTATTGGAGGCTCTTCCCCCTGCCCTCCTCTAACATGGCACATCCCTTCTCTGCCCCCACCAATGACTTGTGCATATGCTGTCCTGGTTCTGATGCTGACAGTCTTGTCCCTAGGCACTGCCCAGTTTCTTCCTGCTGCCCCTGGCCCCTGAGAACCCAGCCCCACCCCTTTCACCTGATGAATGGCCTGATGAGCAGTGCCCTTTCCCTGTGTCCAGAGTTTGACCGCCATGAGCTGCTCATTTATGAGGAGGTGGCCCGCATGCCTCCATTCCGCCGGAAAACCCTGGTGCTGATCGGGGCTCAGGGTGTGGGTCGGCGCAGCCTAAAGAATAAGCTCATCATGTGGGATCCAGACCGCTACGGCACCACAGTACCCTGTGAGTGGGAGCTAGGCCCTGCTGGGTGGGGATCAGGAAACGGGACGCCCTGGGAGACAGGTCTGGGTTCCCTCAATGGGCATAGGTAAGGGCATATGTATGGATACCACATCAAGTAGCACTTTTGGGTATGAGGTGTGGGATGAGCGCCCTCTGTGGGTTGGTGGGGGATCTGCAGGCTTGGGAGGTTTTGGAAGCTGTCCCTTGAGCCTGTGACCAGGTGGGCTGAGATAGCCTTGCTTTTCCTTCTCTCATATTTCACTTGCTAAAAGCCCAGCTGGGTATCCATGTGAAACAGGGCTATGAGCTATGTGTGGCCTTGTGAAAGGCAGGGTTTCTTGGTGACAGAACAGGTTGGGGTGGTGAAAGCTCCTGCTCCCTGGAGGCAGGAACCTGAATGCTGATGCCGGGTCAGCTTGGCCTTGCTTTATGGCAGCACATTGTCCTCTCTGGGCCTCACCTCCCTACCTGTGAGCACTGATCTCTGAAGTTTCTCTCAATGTGAATGTCTAAAATCTCCATGTGTGTGCCAGTGGTGAGGGTGAGGGTGTGGTGTGTGGGAAGGCAGCAGAACAGGACGTGGAGGGCAGGCTGTACCCCTAGAGATGTGTGACACATGTAGAACATGTGCATATGTGTCTGAGGCAGCATGGCTTGCCTGTGCCAATTCGACCCCTCCTTACCTATAGACACATCCCGGCGGCCCAAAGACTCAGAGCGGGAGGGCCAGGGTTACAGCTTTGTGTCCCGAGGGGAGATGGAGGCCGACATCCGTGCTGGGCGTTACCTGGAACATGGCGAATATGAGGGCAACCTGTACGGCACACGGATTGACTCCATCCGGGGTGTGGTTGCTGCCGGCAAGGTGTGCGTGCTGGATGTCAACCCCCAGGTACTGCTGGCTCGCTCTTTCACAGCCTGCCTAATATCCCCTCTGGGTACGCTGATTCCCCCAGCACTCCCCCCAAATTTATAGGCACTCATCTCCCAAGCACCCCCAGGTAACTCCTCAACTACTGCTAGGGACTAAGCTCCCCAGACCCTCTTTCTCAGCCTCCCAGATCCCCCACTCCTCTAGTCTCCTCCAGTTACCATGTCCCTAGTCACTTACCAGCTGTTCCTTAACATTTGTCTCCAGGACTGATGTCCCAGAACTCAAGGTACCCTTTTCTCATTCATTCCCAGGTACCCATCCTCACCTCCGTCACCCCAGATGTATGTGGTAATATATTCCCCAACCCCTCTCTCCTTCTGCAGGCAGTGAAGGTGCTGAGAACAGCTGAGTTTGTTCCTTATGTGGTGTTCATTGAGGCCCCCGACTATGAGACCCTTCGGGCCATGAACCGGGCTGCACTGGAGAGTGGGGTGTCCACCAAGCAGCTCACGGTGAGGGGCTCTGAAGTGCAGTGGGAGGGACAGAGTGCTGACCAAAGGCAGTCCAGAGGACCAGTGGGATGGATATATGTGGGCAGAGGCAGGCTAGGTGGGCTCTGGGCTGTTTACAGCTTGGGGAAAGGCTGAAGGGAGGGAGGAAGACTGAGACTGGAGGGATGTCTAGAAGGATGACTTAGCATTAGGGAGGTGGCAGTGATGGGAGGAGGGGCTTCAAGTCAGGTGTTGCAGGACTCCAGGGCACCCTCCTCTTCCTAGGTACCCTTTGGAGCAGCCTTCCCTAAGAGGTATAGGGTTTGCAGCACTCTGAGCTCAGGTGTCCCTCTGCAGGCCATACCTGGTACTGCAGCTCTCGGCCTAGATCACAGCATTGCTCTGGCTTTGGAGAGGCTGTTTGGGCTGGGCTCGGCTCCCCTCTGCCGCATGCCTCCCTGGCTACAATCACCAAAGACTGGTGCTGCTGGGACACGCTGGGCCAGCCCTAGAGCTCATGTCTTGGCTTATTTAAGTCAAGTTCCTTCCCACCCCTTCCTGACCAGCTGGGACTGGGTTTGGGGTGGGTGTGGCATTGGGCACTTGTGGGTTGCCCTAGTACCAGATGTGACAAGTGCCTCTCAGGCTGCCTTGGTGAGGGGGCCCAGTCAGACTGGAGGGAGCACTGGCTTTGGAGTCAGGCAGACTCTGTGAGCTCTTTGTACTTCAGTTTTCTCGGTTGTAAATGGGGGATAATTAGTCCTGCCTTGCACAGCTGTAGTGAAGATTTTATGGGTTATAAAGAGCTTAGTGCCATGTTTGGCACTTACTAAGGGCTATTTCCTTTCTTCCTTTTACCTGTCTGTCTGTCCATGGTTGCAGAAGAGCCACCTTGGACATGGAGGGAGGGACTCCTAGACAAGGAGTTTGTACCCACCATGGTTGGGCTTTGGGGAGGGGGCTAGATGGGGCAGGCTGTAGATCCCCCTGATGATGGGGGTGAGTGGGAGATACTGACGGATGGGAGGTCGCCTTGTGTTGGCAGGAGGCAGACCTGAGACGGACAGTGGAGGAGAGCAGCCGCATCCAGAGGGGCTATGGGCACTACTTTGACCTCAGTTTGGTCAACAGCAACCTGGAGAGGACCTTCCGTGAGCTCCAGGCCGCCATGGAGAAGCTGCGGACGGAGCCCCAGTGGGTGCCTGTCAGCTGGGTGTACTGAACCTGTTCAACTGGACCTTGTTCCCTCTGGGTTGTGACCCAGAAACCTGAGCCCATCCCTTTCCCAACCATGACCGTCAACCATGATCCTTAGCTGCAATCCCTGGGGCACTGGTTCCCTGGGTAGCAGCTCCTAGCAGGCCCTAAGTCTGGCTTCGGCTCAGAGGCGTGCACTGCCAGGGAGGCGGGTGTTCATGGGGTACCTCTGTGCCCAGGTGCTGCCCCCTCCTGATGCCCTTTGGCCACCAGTTATTCCTCCCTGAGGGCCAAACTGTGCCCAGGAGTGTGTCAGAGTCACCTCCAAAAGGCTCAGTCCAGAGAAAAGAGGAGCTGCTTTAGGACCATGTGGTCAGTAGGTACACTGCCCCTGCCACCTCTCTCCAGTCATCTTTTCTCCTCTGGATTGGCCACCCCACCCCATTCCTCCCACTTCTTACCCCTATGTCCTAGGAGCAGGCCTTAGGCTTTTTCTATGTGGCCAGGGGAGTGCAAGGCCCCGGCAGCCAGGTAGGTCTGAGCAGTGATGCCAGCCTGGTGCCATCCTGAAGACTGCAGGAGCTAAAGCATGAGCCAGTTGTCACAGCTGGGAGCAGTGCAGCTCTCTGCCCCCTTGGAATGAGGCAGAGTCCCACGAGTGGACCCTGCCCTGCATTTCCCTCATCCACAGCTTTTCACTGCCGAAGTCTCTCCACAGACTTCTCCAATGTGTCCCTGACAGGTCTGCTCTGCTCTCTGCAGGCAAGGCCAGCAGGGGTCAGCAGGCTCAGCCCAGGTCAGGGTGGGGTTGGAGGCTGAGCCTGCAACCAGGAGCCTGCTACTACTGACCGAAGAGCTCCAAGCTCTCCATGGCCCATGGTGAGGACACATCTGGGCTCCCTGTTCATGACCATTGTCCATTGTGGTCTTTGCTTTGGCCAGGGCCACATGGTCTACTAGTATCAGGGCTGACTGGGGTGCTGAGGAATGGTGTGGAGGGAAACTGTGAGCACTGGGCCATGGAGTATTGTGCTTTGGCAGGCTCCTCATTGCTCAACTCCAGGTGGTACCATCCATAATGTTTCTGTGCAATTTTCGTCCCACATGTGACACACCTGGTCGGAGTTTCTGCCACTGGCTTGTGTGTGTCAGGCTTGGTTTTTGGAGAGGAGAAGCTTTGGAGGTCACTCTTTGGATCCCCTTTTCAGGGTTTCCCATTAGCTCCCATGTCTTATGAAACCCTTATCCCAGATTCTAGAGCCTTGGCCCTCCCAGATGTCTTCCTCCAGCTCTCCTACTGTCCTCTGACCCTAAATACCACTCTCCAGTACTTGGGGAGGGCAATGTGTAAAATAGGAGAATCCCCCCCTTTTTTTAGAGAGAGAGAGAGAGAGAGAAATCTATGTGAGAGAGAAACATTGATTGGTCACCTCCACACGTGCTCCAACTGGTGATTAAACCCTCAACCTGGGTATGTGCCCTGAGTGGGAATTGAACCCACAACCTTTTGGTGTATGGGACAATGCTCCAACCAACTGAGTCATACCAGCCAGGGTGAGAATCCTTTTTAAGGAAAGAATGCTGTCCTCAACTTCCCGAGGCATCTCATCCCTCATCCTTCTCTGTGATCCTTCCTGGGGTGAGCCTGTCCTTGCAGGGGCCCCCCAGCCCCTGTGCTTCCCAGTCCTTCTGAATGTCTAATCAGTGTTCGCTGCAGTGTCAGCCAAGCTGGCCCCTGAACCACTGTGTGCCCATTTCCTAGGGAAGGGGAGGGAGAAGAAACAGAATATTTATTACAAAGTTAGAAATATATTTATTATATTAGGTATCTCATTGCATTTGCATAGGACATGCAAATGAGATGTCAAGGTCAAGCCTGCTCCCATCTCATTTGCATAGCTTTGCATCCACTATGCAGTCATCTTTATACTCGTCTTTTCCCTTTAGTCAGCCTTGTTTTTATCCTAATTCAGCTCCAACATAACCCTCACCCAAAGCCCAAGGGGACTGGGAGTGGGAGGAAAATGGGGTGTTCTGCTGGCCTGAGGCCAGTGTCCTTTGCCAGTTCCCACCTCACCTGGGGGACTTTGGAGTGGAGGCCGCAAAGGACCTGCTGTTGTAGCCACCCACTCCCCCTTGGTTAATCTCTAAAGCCCTCTAACCAGGAGATGGGGGGTTAGGGGAGCTGGGCACCTTGCTGGGGTGTAGGCAGGTGACCCTTTAAGGCGAATCTCCAGTGTTGATGCTGGCACCTTCACCTCTAGTGATTCCCAGGGGGCAGGGCTGGGCCCCTCTCCTGTCTCCATCTCCCCACTCCATGGAACAGGCGTGTGCACCCACCGAGTTCGCTCTGACTGTCCTCCCTCCCACTGTGGACGCTTGTATTTGAGGGACCTCAGGATATGAGGTTCCTGTTCCCCACTGTCCACACTAAGTCCAAGCCCAGTTGCCCTTCCCCTCTCTCCTCCCTCAGTCACCCAATTCCTGAGCTTTCTCTCTTGACTGGTTTTCTTTCTTTTCCTTTGATTAAATGTGAAAGCAAAGGCTTCTGGGCTGTTTGTCTTTGTTTGGGATCTGGTGGATGTCTTCTGGAGAGGGTGAGAGCAGGGGACACAGCACAGATGATTCTGGAATGGATTCTGAGTGATGTGTCTTGTGTTATGTGATGTCTTCTGAAATTTCCAGTTCTGCCATTCCACACTCCCCATTCCCATAAGATGCTCCTTCTAAATTATTGTATCCAGTGGTCTGGGAGCATTCTCGGGGGCCAGGGGCCTCAGACTCCATGGCTAATCCACCCAGCTTCACCTGGAACTTGCTGTGTCGTCTTTAGCAGGTCCCTCTACTTCTCTGGGCCTCAGCAAAATTTTTGGGGGGTAAAAATTGGTAAACCCATGTGGTCCAGTCAAGATGGGCAGATCTGCTGCTTTTGTACCAGGCTTAGGGGCCCCACACTCAGATCACTGTGACACCCCTCCCAGCGGCCAGCTGTGGGTGCCTGTCATATTCTCAAAGTGTTGTAGGTGAAGAGCATGTTCCTCTTACTTGAGAGGTGCCCCAAAGCACACCACATCCCTTGCACTCTTAGGGGCTTTCCACCATCTGTGCTGTTTTCCCTTCCCCTATGAGACTCATGGATGAATTTAGAAATTCTCTCCTCAGTGGATTAGGATCATAAAACCCAATTGTCAAGGGGTAGGGTAGGGAAGGGAGAGCTCAATACATTCATCGTTTCCCTTTAATACTCTCTTTTGGTATTAAAATATTTCTTTTAAAGAAACAAATTATTATTTTGTTAATGTCCCAATTTTGCAAAACTAAACATTAGCAACTCTTTGATGTTTCCCTAATTTTTTTCTGAAGTTTTACCTCTCAGCTAGTCAACTGGAAACCCTTGCTCTCAGGATGGGTGAGCAGTGGCTCAGTGCCTTCTTTTGTTCAAGGGGATTGAATAGAGTCTTATGTATCTACAAAAGATTGCAAAACTGAATATGTTGGTGTACAAAATGTAAAACCTAGGTGCAGCAAGCTGGGGGATTGCAAAGCAGCAACTGGCAAGAGAGTGGTCCTGCTCCCCTGCTGGGAGGGTGGAGCTGAGCAGGCACATGGCGGTGGTGGGAGTCAGAGGAGTGTGTGAGCATCTGTGATACTTGAGTGTCTGACAAATCCACGGAAACTTCGAACCCCATGGATGCCAATCCAGGGTTGCCTTGGAGAGAGCTCAGCCACAGAAGACATCAATCTGTTTCATGGGCACATGGTCTGAGAATGGGCCAGGGGTGGGACTGGGATGACCTGGCTGCCATAGGTGACAGGTTAAGAGCATAGGAGGGTTCTTTCCCTCCTGGCCAATCCCAGTTCTCATTAGCCTCCAGCTAGGAGTTTCTCAAGGGGGGAGTCTGCTGTGGGTGAGCTTTCTGGAGTGTCTCACACCACCTGAGACTTGCTGCTCCCTAGCTCCCCCAAATATCTGGACACACACTGTGCCTGGATCCTGGGCAGAGTCCCCAGAGCTCAGACCTGTGCTCCCTCTTCACCTGGAGAAGGTAAGTAGTGCTCACCCTCTCCAGAGGCCCCGGGCACTGGCTGGTAACTGCTGGTGAGTTTCCGTTGCTTGTCAGACCAGCTCCACCTCACCTAGCCCCCTGGCCCTCTAGGGTCTTCCTGCAGGGGCATCCCTGGGTGGTCTCGTTACTGGTTCCAACTGAGTCCAAATGCTCAGCTGCCCATCAAAAGATAACTCCCAATGATTTTCTGAGAAGGATCTTTATTGCAAGCTAGCAAGCAAGGAACACACCTGGGATCGCTTCAGGAGTGTGTCCCCCCGAACAAAGCATCTGCTCGATCTTTACTGGGGGAAATCAAGCATAAACATCAAAGTGGGGCTTGTCATTGCAGGTATAGGTGGGGACATTGCAGCGCACATGCAGTTAGAAAACTGCGATACATAGGCCACCTATTCAAAAATGGTGGAAAAGTCTCTGCCTCTGGGTGGAGGTTTGAGTGTTATAATGAGGGTGTAATGAAGAACGTTCATGAGGAGGTCACTAGAGGGTCCTCCCAGCTGCTTCAGCTGGCTCACCCCCTGGTCCTTCAAAACACCCTGGGCTTAGTCCTGAATAACTGCCGGCGATCATCAGCCGCAGAGGTAATGGTTATCAGGGAGGAATTTTAGCTGATTACGTCTTGGTGTTTCTGTGAAACTTTTAGCAAATTACAAGACACACATTACATAAACCTTATCAATTCTAGGGTGATTCTGGGGTTACATCAAGGCAAAGTTATACGCTCTACATAAAGGTTACTCTGCTAGATCCTTGCTAGCCGCATGTCCAGGCCAGGTTAGGTTACAGTTTCTCCTGCTGCACCCACAGGGATGGGTGACAAGGCTGGGGAGGGCTTGAGGAATGCTGACTGTGAGGCCCTGGTGGGAGTGAGATTGGTTCTGCCATCTCAGAAAGCTGTGTTAAACAACAACAAAGAAAGCTTAACTTCCACGGCTGAATGCCCTTTTTTTTTTAAAGGAAAGGGCATATTGGGCCATATTACTAGCCAGAAAAGGACGAGATTCTGAGGCATGAAGTCTAGACCACCAACAGCATGGTTTGGTGAAGGCAGCATTTCGCCCATCCTTGAGTTGACAAGTTTTTCTATATCATGTTTTGGGAAGAAAGATGTAATTTGTTTGGAAAGAATTTACATTGGCTGCAGAGAAGGGGGACAGGGACAGTTCTGTGATAGGAGCACATTCTGGGGAAGAAAGAAATATTTAATTCTTTTGATTGGTTACGGGCAACGGTCCTGAAAGTTCACACATATGCTGGATGCGGTGGTGTCTGGGGTCCACTGGGAGAGGCCGGGAGGTTGATTCAAAGCTCCAGAAGCCATTCAGGGATGTCAGCAGTCTCTTGTCAGTTGACTCACAGCTATTAACTGGTTAATTAATTCACCAGTATAATAATTAATTGGTTAATTATTCCTGTCTCTTTTGCTCACTCTCCTGCCCACTGTAATTTAATTTAGGACATCTCGGAATTGTCCTTTTGTCAGCTGTTTAGCAATGGGCATGAGCAACTTCAAAAATATTTACACCCTATGACCCAGAACTTTCACATACACAAATCCTTCTAAAAGAAATCTCCAAATGCAGATAAAGCCTTGTGCAAAGCAAAAATAGGAAATAATTATCTGGTGAAAGAACAATGAAATGAAAGCACGCTGATACGATGAAATATTACACAGCTGATAAACATTTATTTATAAAAGGCGTGTGAGAACATGGAAAAATGCTTACATGCTACAATAATGAACTGGGAAAAACAGGATATGAAATTGTATATGCAAAATAATTTGTGAAAAAACATCAGCAAATGATATGAAGGAAAAAGACTGAAAGGAAGTGGAACAAAATGCACTAATGACGATCTTCAGCAGTGGTGAGATGATGGACGGCTTGTTTTCTTTTCCCCTCCATCTTTCTAAGTTTTATATACTGGGCAAGCCTCCCCCCCCTCCAATCACTTTAAAATAAAAAAAAATATATAGTAGCTGATCAGGGGGCCTGATCAGGGTCACCTTGAGGTTCCCCTCAGGTTCCTGCCCTACCCCCTTCCTCCTCCGTTTTAGAGGCCCATCTGCATCAGTGGTATCCTACTCCCAACCCCCCACCAGAGCCCACAGGAAATTAACTTTTTTTTTTTTTCATTAAGAAGGAGGCAAGCTTTTCTCCATTCATCTTCCAAATCCTGGAATGAATGTCTGGCTGGGTGGGGAGATTGGAAAGGCAACTCCCTGCCTTCCAGGGTGTACTTGCCCTGGCCCTGAACTCAGGTAGGCCCAGGAAAACCTCCAGCTGGGGCTTGGTTTCATGGGCAGTGCAGCCCCTATAGGGGCAGCTAGAAGACCCCACATTCCAAATGTAGATTCTAGGCTGCAGGGAACCCTGGCCAGTGTGGCTCAGCTGGTTGAGAATTGTCTCGTGCATGGAAGGGTCAAGGGTTTGATTACCGGTCAGAGCACATACCCAGGATGTGGGTTCAATCCCTGGTTGGGGTGTGTACAGGAGGCAACCAATAGATGTTTCTCTCTCACATTGATGTTTCTCTCTCCCTCTCTCTCTTTTTAAAGTCAATAATAAAAAAGAAAAGAAAAGCTGGAGGGACCTCAGAGTTCATTGGGCCCATTGTTTCTCCACCTCAAATCACCAGGCACTTGTGATTTGCAGAGTCCTGGGCCTCACTCTGGGGTGGTTTTGGAAGGTTTTGATGGAGGACAGGACTCACATTTTTAACCAGCTTCCTGAAGGACTGGGATGCAAGTGGTTCACAAGTGCACTTTGAGAAATCAGAACCTTTCTAACCCTAGCATGTCTCCCCCCACCCATCTTCTTCAGGAGAAAGTGGTGCTGAGTCTGAGGATGGAAGGAAGGGAGGAGATGGTGGGGTCTGGAGGAGGAGGGGAGCCTGTTGCTGGGCACCCACGCCCAGGGGATTGCCCGCAGCAGATAAACTCAGATCAGGTCTCCTAGGCCCTGCCTGGACCAGGGGAGGGCCCAGCGGCTGCACGCCTTGCCCAGGGATGTTAACGTATTGGGGAGGTCGCAGTCTCCACTGGAACTGTGAGGCCACCATGCAGACTGATGGAGGCTTCCAGGTCAGGTTGGGGCCTGCAGGAGGAGAGCCTGGGGTGCTGTGGAGAGCCCTGGAGTCTGACAGGTGATCTCTGAGGCCAGGGCACAAAGCTTATTTGAATTAGTGTAAATCCAGCCATTCTGGTCTGGCCTGGAGGGCGTTCTGTGGCTAGACTGAGATGAACACAGAGGACTGAGCTCCTGCTCAGACAAGTGAAGAGGAAGCCCACCCCCTGGGTCCTAGGAGAAGGCTTCCTCCGGTGTCTGTAAGGACAGCACTGGTGTTGGAAGCAGAGTCCAGTTGGGGGGATCTCTAAGTATCTTCTCGGTCCACCCAGCCTTCCCCACAGTTCTAGGCCTCTGTCCTTCTGAGGGGGCACAGGAACTAACAACTTCTCCCAGAACCCCAGGTTTTTAATGCCCCCCCCCCCCATTCATCCAAACCCCGAGGGAGCCTCAGGCCATGTTCTGGCTTTAGATGTTGGAAGCCTGCCAGCCCAGAGCTCTTTAAACTGTGATTCCCACGAGCAATTCAAGAATTTTCTGGATGGGAAAATAGATGTAAGGTCAAGAGCTCTGGTTCCCAAGTGAAGCGGTTATGATGGGGTAGGTGGGCACGTGGGGGGAGCAGAGTTTGGGGAGTGATGCTGAGGAAAGAGCCCCCCCCACTTCCCCGCACTGTCAGAGAGGAGCCAGACTGGGTGGCTCCCGATCCCCAGGGCCCTCTGTCCACACCTGGCTTTGGCACCGGCTCTCCGTGTAGGGGCTGGCGGAGGGCTTGGGGCTGGCGTGAGGCCCAGTGGGTGCTGCAAGGTTGGTCACAGCGGACTCCGGGACCAGGCCGTTCCCCAGAGGCCGAAACAGAGGCTCAGTCAGTACACAGCCCGTTCTTGGCAGGAGGGGTGGTCTGTGAGGCGGGAAAGAGGGGAAATGCAGGAGGGGTGGGCAAGGGGGAGAACATGGGCTGTGGCATCACAATCCTTAGGCCTAATTTCCTATGTCTCAGTGTGACCTTGGGCAAGGCACCTAACCTCCCCTGAGGCTCAGTTTCCTAAGCTGTAAAATTGGGGATAAATTTTTTCCTCAGGGTTATACTGACTATTCATGATAATGTTTTATCACTCAACTACTGGGCACTCCTGGAATGATTAATTTGCTTTCATTATTATTTCTAGCTTTAGCTGCAGGTTTTTTGTAATAGGCAGAGAATGCAAAGTTGGACACCTCAAAGATTCACCAAATATGCCCTGGCTGGTGTGGCTCAGTTGGTTGGAGCATCATTTGGTACACCAGAAAGTGGTGGGTTCGATTCTCGGTCAGGGCACATATTCAGGTTGTGGGTTCAGTCCCTATTCGGGGCACTTTTGGGAGGCAACTGACTGATGTTTCACATCTCTCTCTCTCCTTCTCTTCCTCCCTCTTTCCCTCCCTCCCTAAAAAAAGTCAATTGAAAAAAAAAAGATCCACCAAATAACAAACAGTTGAGAAGAATTCTTCAGAGATCACCACTCTGAGTAACCTTTCCTTGATCAAATGAGGACACCGAGGCCCAGGGAAGCGGTAGGTGTCTAGAGTGAGTGAGGAAGCCCATCTCCTCACCCAGGCCCTCCTGCCCCCTTGGGTCCTCAGGTTGGGATGCCAGGCCCCTTCACTTCCTGCTCCCTGTCCTAGCAGCTGGGCAGAGCTCAGGCTGTAGTTGGCCAAGGCCCCTGGCCAAGTCTCCAAGGGCACAGCTGCCCGGAGGAGTCCAGCTGTGAGTCTCATGGCCTGATGGCCCTGAAGCTAAAGATCGGAGCTACTGTTTTCTGGACACCTACGGTTGTCTCATCTCACACTTTCGTAACTACACCCGTCAGATGGGAAAACTGAGGCTCAGAGAGGTTATGTAACTTGCCATCGGCACACAGCTGGTGAGTGGCTAAGCTGGGGCTTGCACTCATTCGCCACTGTTTGACCTCAGACCCAAGCTCTTCTACAGCAGTCAGGCAGGGCACGTAGCACACTTCTCTTGTCTCAGGGCCCCTTGTCTACTAACTGGGCCTCCTGCCTCTATCAATGCCTTAGCTTCAGGGGATGGGGCAGAGGTGGATGTTTGAAGGGACAGAAAATGGGGGGAGGGGGAAGGAGACTTCACGAATGCTGTCACTCATGGTCCTTGTCCCTCCAGCCCTGCCTATGGAGAGGACATGGTAGAGCCGGGGCTGACCACAGGACTCCCTGAGTGGACTCAGGTCCATTTCCCATTAATCCATGTTTACAGCTTTGTGATTTGGTTAAAACCCAGTCACTGCTGACCAGCAGTCACAGAAGTATCACCTACTCAAGGGGGACTGAATGTGAGGAAAGAACCTCATAGGGCAAGACCAAACTTCACATGGAGGCAGTGGCCAGGAACACTACCCCATGTCTGGTGTGGGTCTCTATCTTCGGTCCCTCTGCCCACACTGTGGACAATTGGCCCGTTCCAGCAAGCGCTGGGGCATTTTCTGGGTTGTTGAATATACAAGATATATATGACAGCCCCTGCTGCTAGGCACTAGAAAAATAGGAACAAAGACTAAGGGAAGCCGAGAAGTGACAGTCCAGTCCTGATCTGAGCCCAGCACTCCCAGGTGGGCTATTACAGGAGTCAGGGGCATGGCCATCCTGAGCTCACGGACGGAGGGTGGTTCTTTGTCCTGAGTCTGGGGGAACAGTGCTAGGCTGAGGAGTTGGCTCCACTCTGCAACCCCTTGTTCTTCAATGTGGGGGGTGGAGAAGCACAGGGAATTGCAACTGGCCCCACAGACTAGTTAGTTTCCCCAGTGCTGCCTCTTTGAGGCTGAGTCACTGTGGGCAGGTTACTTACCCTCTCTGATCCTCTATTTCTTATTCTGTAAGAAGGGGAAATAACACCCAGCTGTGCAGGAGTTACAAAGATTCAATGACACAGCAATGCCCCTGGTGCATAGTAGGTGTGCCAGAAAAGAGTAAAAGGCTTCTGGCAGTAGCTCTCTGTGGAAAGAAGATGCTGGTCTGATCGCTAACACTTCCCTCTGAGTTTTTACCCACCCTGGGCTTTCTGTCCAACTGAGCGGAGTGTCCTTTCCCCTCTGACCTGAACATGGGCAAAGAAAACCCCCAACCCTTTCAACTCCACCACCAGGCTCTGCGCAAACAGAAAAGCCAAAGAAAAGCAAAAGTTCTCAACTGACCATGTTCACAGGGTCTTCCCTCTGACCCTCTGGGGAGACCTGTTCCATTCATCTCCTAACAAAGGGCTGTCCCACCCCCTCAGCTCCTGCGCTCCTCCCACAGGTGGAAGGAAGCAGAGCAAGGCAGCCCTTCCAGTGTGGGCTGGACAGCGGCAGAGCAGGGGACACGGCTGGGGCAGGCACTCTCAGCCTCCCCACCGCCTCCCCACAGCAGCCTGGAGGCTCTCCCTCCTGCCCGAGCCCCTCTCCTGGCATTGGCCAGGAGTGAGCCCCAGGACAAATAGCCAAGGGGCCGGGCTCTGAAAGTGGCAGTGGCAGCCCTTGTCCCTCTCCTTGACCTTTCCCTCACTCCTGTCCACCACCTTTGGCCTTGGAGAGCTTCCTGAGACAACAACAGCTGCTTCCTAAGCCAAGCCCAGTACCCCATTCCCAACCCCCACCCCCACCCCTCCCAAGAGGGATCAGGCCAGAGGCTTTTGTCTTTGCTGGCGCCAGGAAAGAAGACGTAGCAGTCCCCTTTCCTGCCCTCACGTTAAGGGAATTGGAGTGGAGGCATCTCAGTAAACAGCTGAGGGAGGAGGGGTTGGGCGAGGCAGGTGGGGCTTTGGTTTCCTGAGCTCCTGATTCTGCAGCCCTCTCCTTACGTGGAAAGGGACGGTCTCTCTTTGCAGGGGTCAGGGAAGGGCCCTGCAGTAGGTAGCCTCAGAGCAGGTTCCCCTCTCTAGGAAGATGAAGAAGGGACCCCCATTCCTTTTTCCCCCTGGCTCTCTGAGCACCACCTTCAGCCTGTGTCTCGGAGCCAAGAAAAGCTCAGAGAAAACAGTAGGGTGGTCTGGAAAGAGGAGAGATGGGAGTTGAGATATCTGGGTCCTGTTCTCTATTTGGGCCACCGCTAGCTGTGTGACCTTGGCAAGATTTTTACCTCTCTGGACCTCAGTTTCCTCTTCTGCAAAAGCAGACTAGAGCCTGTAGCTGTCATACTCTGGTGTGCTATCAGAATCCCCAGGGAGCAGTGTTTAAAATTCAGGTTCCTGCGCCCCAGCCCTAGAGCTTTTGGTTGGGAGAGTATATTTCTGACACCACCCACCCACCAACCCTAGGGCTCTGAAAGGGTGTGCGCACCAAGCTTAGAGGAAGGCTGGACTAGATGATCTCAAAGGCCTACTCTGGGTCCTACTCTGATCTTCTCTGATTATAAAAGGGGGAGAGAAGAGGGCACTGGGCTTGGGGAAGAGCACTGCCTGGGCCCTGGTGGGAAGTCAGGGTAAGTAGGGAGGCTGTCAGCTTACAGCCTGAAGGGCTGGCCTTGGGGCTCATAGATTCCCTGGAGGTGGGAAGCAATCCCTGCCTGAGGTCAGCCATGGAAGGCCAGGTAGGGAGATGCAGAGGCAGAGCCCAGGAGTCCTGACTTCCAGCCCTGCGGGGTCTGAGGGTCCAAGCTTGGCCTTTGGCATGCTTCCTGACTTACCAAGTATGAGAGGTGGACCTTCTCACCCCTCTGTGTCTCTATGGTCAGTTGAGCTGAAAGAGACCAGAAGGAGCACCGTGAGGCCAGGAGTAGCCTGCAGTTGCTCCATGAAGGTGGACTGGCCTCCTGCACCTTCAAGCAGGGGCTTTCTAGAGGGTAGCAGGCAGTGAGCAGAAAGGCTCCTTCTAGCTCAGCTCCTTGGCAATGACCAGGCCTTTTGAGATTAGTACATGGAAATCCCCTCTTGTGGGCCAGAAATGGGCTGGGGAAGTAAAATTCTGTGTGCTCAAGTCCTCGCTTCTTAAACCTCAGTGTGCATATAGGGCCCAAGGAAATGTTATTAAAATGCAGATTCTAATTCAGTAGGTTGGCCTTGGGGCCTGAGAATCTGCGTGACTAACAGGCTACCAGGGGGTGTCACTGCCGTTAGCAGGGGACCACAACTTGAGAGGCAAAATGCTAAGAGTTTCTGAGGTTGTGATGAGGAATGCTCCTCTATGCTCCTCCCTGACTCCTCTGCGGGGATTTGGGGACATGGGCAAAGCTGACATTTCTTCCTGGGGTGGCACAGGGAGGAGTTGGGAGGCAGGCCCAAGATGTCCATGCGGCCACCTGCACAGGGCCAACATTGCCAATCTGCAAAGTGCTTTCCCAAATATCGTCCTGGCTCCACTACTTCCTAGCTATGCAGACGCAGAGCAAGCCACTTAACCACTTTGTACCTCAGTTTCTCCCCCTGTATAATGGGAATATTTGTAATAAGTAGTTCCTAACTCCACAGTATTGAGGAAGTTTAAGGAGATAAAAGCAACATAAGCCACACAACAGTGCCTGGAACATGGTAGTTCTTATTACTCTTACTTCAGTTATTATCTGTGCTGCCCAACACAGGAGCCACAAGCCACATATGGTCACTGAGCACTGGAAATGTGACTACTCCAAATTACACCGGTTTCAAAGACCCAGTATGAAAAAATGAATGTAGAATATATGTCATTAATATTTTTATGCTGTTTCCATGTTGAAATGATCATATTTTGGTTATACTGTGTTAAATAAAGTATATGATTAAAATTAACCTCACTAGTCTCTTTTAAATTTTTTTCATGTGACTATTAGAGAATTGTAAATAACACATGTGGCTTGTATTCTATTTCTGTTGGACATATATCAGTGATCTGAAGAAGCCAAGGCTCAGGGAAGTTAGATGATTTCCCCGAGGTCACACAGCTACAAAGGTGGCAGATCTGGGATTTGAAGCCAAACCTCAAAAGAAGCTGAGCACCTCTGGAGACCCAGTGGCCACAATGTATGTCACGCTCAAGTTCAAGTGCTCGGTCCAGCCTTCTCCCTTATGGTCAGTCCTCAAACAAGGCAAAATGCTAAGAGGAGCTAGACCTGCAGAGAATGAGGGTGGATTCTCTGGGATCGATAGGGAGAGAAGTGACTGATGAGTTGGGATGAGCAAGCCGAGAGCCCCATTCTCCCACTCCCCCATTGGAATGATTTCTTTCCTAATGTTGGTGGCCCTGCGGTTCCCTCAGAAGGGAGGGGCAGCACTCCTGCTGCCCGCATCTCAGACAGAAGCACTGAGCAGCAAGGTTCCTCCGAGGTGGTGGGGAGGACTGCAGGTCTCAGGGAGGTCCTGGGCTGGAAGCCTCCCCCCCACTCCCATCCGCCTTTGCTCACCTTCCTTCCTCCACTGGGCTATGCACCTGCCGACGACGGCCGCCAGGCCTGCGGCCAGCAGCAGGATCAGCAGCACTAGGACCGGAGCCAACATGCGAACCGTTGAGGGGGACACCCTGCAGAAGGTGCCCAATGGCTGTCACCAGATATCAGCAGCATGCTGTGTACCACGACATTCTTATTCTGAGTCCCAGCCATGCCCCTTGTCTTTCCCAAGGAGATCAGAGGGCACCAGGGACCAAACATCTAGTAAGTCCCAAAGGAAAGGACCCCAGCCCCCACTGCCCATCCCAGGAGACCCTTTCAGCTGGGTCTGCACTTGCCAGCAGTTACTGGATGTCAGGAACTGAATGCAGTCATGTATGAACCCCCAAGAACCAATCCTTCAGGCTAGGACTCCAGTTGGGTAGTAAAAAAGTTTTTTTGTTCCCTATTTTCATGCTTGGCATAGGGCCCAGTGCAAAGTGTGCAGGCAAAAGCTACTGAACTGAGTGGCTGTCCCCAAGGTTGGAGCAAGGAGGGGGACCCTTCACCTTGGGTGGGTCTGCATGTCCAGGGCAACAGGGCTGCTAGCCCCTGTAGGGCAGGTCCTTCCCTGCTCAAGGGCCCTGCTAAGCAGGGGATAGGTGCTGAATCTGTCCTCACTGCCTCAAGCTGTGGCCACGAGAAGAGGTTGTTTACCTGGAGGAAGGAGTATTAGGCTCTTATTTGCTCAAAGGCCCCTTCCAGTTTGGTGATGGCCTGAAAGGTGACCTCGGTCACCTGGAGCTCACCTGGACTTGAAGCTTCTGCTTCTTGGACTGGTGTCTTCTGCTGAGGTGGAGTCCAGGAGTGTCGGTGGGTGGGAGGTCCCTGCATGAGGAGAGGTTGCTTTGTGAGGAGAGGTCTCTTCATTTGGAGAGGTCACTGTGTTAGGAGAGGTCCCTGAATACGGAGAGGTTCTTGTGTATAGAGAGGTTCTTGCGGGCTTGGGCGGGGACGTCCCTGTGAATGGAGAGGCCTTGGCCTCTGTCTTCCCCTGCTCGGCTGTGGTGACTGTTGGGTGGACACCAGGAGAAGCTACAAGTCCAAAAGCAATGCCTCAGCACCTTCGCTGGCCCCGGAATCCCATCCCCAGACCTCTGAGCCTTGACCCCTGACCCCCCCCTCGGGCCAGTTTTGCAGGACATCCTAGGTAAAGGATGGCCCAGGAAGCAAACAGAGGCCTGGATGAAGCCGGTTAGCAAGCAGGCCGTATCTCAGGATGCCCCACACCCGTGCACAGTTTCCAGCCCTTTTTGTGCCCACAGCCTGTTCTCTGAGTAGGTGCACCTGCCACCCCCCCTCCATGACCCATTGCAGTGACCACTCGGTAGATGCCTTCCTGCCCTCTCCCTAAGTCCTGGCCAATTGTCACCTCGGCCCTCACCTGAAAGTCCTCATGTCACCATCACATGCCCACCCTTATCGCCTAGGTCTCAGTAGGCCTTGGCCTCCTTCAATAGCCACGGGATCAACAGGGCAGGGTGTAGGGACAGGCCCAGAGGTCAGGGCAAAAGGCCCAGCATCTCCTGCTCACCCCTCAGACCCCTGGTTGAACACACAGAAGCTTGGACTGAAGGCTGTCTACTTCCTGGCTCTGCTGCTTCCTGTGTGACCTTGAGCGAGTGGCCTAACCCTGCTGAGCCTCCCATTCCTTAGCTGACAACCCAGCTCCCAAGATGAGGGACCACAAAGGACAGTGTCTGACACCGGGCAGGCACCTGCTGGTTGTTTCTCTACAAAGAGGCGGAAGAGGGGCAGAAAAACCATTCACTCACTCAATTCTGGGGGCTGAGTTTGCCAAGCTTTTGCCTTGGGCTGGAGGCTTGTAGCAAGAGGCTGGAAGGAGTGGGTGGGGGATGGGCAGCAGGGACCTAGAGGAAAGGAAAGTCTGGTCTCAGGGAGGCAGGGGTCACTACTCTGAGCAGACTTCCTGCCTTGGGAGCAGCCAGCAGCTTTCCCACCCCCATCTCCACTCGAGCTTCGCCATCCTTTCCCCTCAGCCACTCAGGAGCCATGGGTGGTAGATTCCAGCAGATTGCTGGCCTCCCCCCGTGCAGTCCCCTTGGCCTCCCACTTAGCTCAGACCTTCAGCTTCCCTTGTCCCCCACTGCCCACTGGCCCCTTTCCACGCTGCCCTTCACACTGCTGCCAGTTTTGTCTCTAAAATATATATTGGACCCCATCACTTTCTGTTTAGAACTGTCAATGGCTCCCCATTGCCCATAAGCTAAAATTCAAACTTTCTCTCATGCCTTTGAAGGCCTTTTAAATTCAGACTTCAACCCACTTTGCTGACTTCACCTCTTCCACATTCCATGAGCCAGCCATACAGAGTTGCCCTCTAGTCCCATTTCAGCTAGCCTCCTGCCTTCCTCCACACCTTCGACATGCTGTTCCTCCGTGTGCCACGTCTTTCCTTTCCATCCCTACTGAACATACCAAGCATTGGCTCAAAAGTCAACTCCTCCACACCACCTTCCTTGGAAGGAGCAAGGAAGTTTTTCCTAGGTCAGTTTTTCTCCAATTTTTCTGAGTAAATGACCAAATCTTCTGCAGATAGAGTATTTTTCTTTTCCTTTCCAATATTTATACTTCTTAATCTTGTCCTATTTCATTGCCCATGGCCTCCAGTCAATGACGAATAAAAGCAACGATGGTGGGCACCCTTGTCTTGCTCTGATCTTCCTAGAAATTCTCCTAATGCTTCCCATACTCTATGGTGTGCTGAGACGCTCACACAGGCTTGCGAGAGCTAATATTTAGCTTTTTGGAAAATTTGTGAGTCAGTTGTTAAACTGTTGGTGGCTGGAAATTGGCCATGGCAGGGGCGTTTACACCACAGAAATGGGCAAACACTACAAGTTGGAGCTTCCCCAGCCAGTTGTTAAACATTCACCAGCACACCACTGCCATTAACCTTCTTTATTTTCAATATCCCAACTGTCATCAGAGAGAGGCCAACAGAGTAATACAGGAGGATAATATAATGATGCATATATTATACACAAATAAATATAAATGAGGGCAAGAGGGAAACAGGAGAGCCTCAAATATAGGTAAAATTGATCACCAACGGGTGAAAATGGGGTCTGAATAATAACAGGAAGACATCAGAGAATCTTGTAAATAACGGAGAACAAGTTCAAAGTGGTTTTGATGCTCCTGTTATTTGATGAGTTTATCTTTGTTTCCCTGAATTAAAATAAAGGCCCATGGGTGATGGGGATCTGGCAGTGGGGAGGGGTCTGGGGTAGGATGGGTCCCAGTTCTTGGGCCAGGAGAGGGAAAGAGCAGATGCCAAAGCCAGAAATGACCTGCTTTTGAGTCCTGGCTCCACCACTTCCAGCTATGAGACCTTGGGCAAATCATTTTCTCTCTCGGAGCCTCACCCCCCCATGTGTGAAATGGGATACAAGACCTATGTCACCCTACTGACACTCCAGCTGGGGCTGTGCACCCCCTGGGCCCTCTCTGGCTTTTTTCTCCTTGGCTCAGCAGGTCCAGGTGGGATTCTGGGTGCCCAGAGAGATGCTCCATTCCCAGCCAGAGCCCCATGGCTCCAGCCCCAGCCCCAGCCCCCTAATTTCTCTAGGCTCAACAAGCCCTCTGAGGCTGGTTCCCATGCACTCCTCGCACCTGACTCCTAGATCTGGGGAAGGGGCAGTGAGAAGGAAGAGCTGAAGCTACAAACAGGTGAGGCCAGCGTGGCCATGGCGTAGGTCCGGGATGCAGTGACTGTGGGCCCAGCCTGAGGGATCCTCTGGAATCTCTCTGACTCCAGGGAGGGAGGGAATCTTTTTTATTCTGTGGGATGTCCATTTTCCCCATGACAATCTCTCTCCCACATCTGGACAGAGAGGAAAGGCACTGAGCCTGTAGTCAGACAGACCTGGGCTTCATGCTGCTCTGCCACTTACTAGTGGTGCGACCTTGGGCAGCAAGAGTGAAGGACAGCTGAGCCTCAGGCAACATCGGTGCCCCAAACCCTGCTGCATATTTGACCTGTGTGATCTCACCGAGTCCTTGAGACACCCCCCACATGTGGCATTATGCCCTTGTGTTGGGGAGACTGGGTCCACTACTGACCACATACCCTCCCTTCCCTCTTCCCCTCTGCATCTCCTGTCCCCCAGCCAGGGCAGGAGAGACATTTGTTACCTGGAAGGACTAGCAGAGAGACCAGGAAAATCTGATCAAAGCCCAGTTTGTTGATGCCACACCAGTACTCTCCCGAGTCCTGCAGGGTGAGCTCCCTCAGGGTCACGTTGAGCATGAGCTTCTGGGGACTGTCTTGGATGGACACCCTGCCCTCTCTCCTCTCCTGGCCGTCTTCTCTGGCGTAGATAATGTCAGAGCAGCGGGAGATGAGGGTCCTGCTCTTCCTGCACCAATATTTCTGGTTCATCTTCAGCTTCTCGTCGTATGTGCACTGTAGGGACACAGTGTCACCTTCGAATCCTCTGATCTTATTCGGGCCCACCAGGGCTCCATAACCTGAAACTACAGCAGAGGAGGAGGTCAGAATTCCCTGGATTCAAGTACCAGGGTCAAGACCAGAGATTTTTCTCAATCACCCTTTTCTGGGGGCAGCCTTGTCAGAGCTGGCACTCCCTGCTCCCAGCAGAAGACCTTGGGACAGGGCTGTTGAAATATATATATTTCTATATAATTGTTTCCCTAAACCTGGCATATTAAAGGGTTGCGGGTGGAGAAGCTCTAGCTTCAGACAGCTTGGAGTTTGAATCCCAGCACTGCCACTTAGTAGCTGTGTGACCTTGGGAAGTCGCTTGACTTCTCTGGGCCTCTGAGTTTCTCATCTATAGCTGATGAGAATGTCTTAATTAATTATTTTCTGTTGAAAATAATTTTATATTGATAGACATAATAACCTAAGGGTGAACATTTGTTTTATCCACAAAATCCCCTTTCTGTTTGAAGAGGTCCGTGGAAAACCAGCCTCGTGGCTTGTTGCAATGAGCTGCTCCAGCTGGAGTCTGGAGTGGCGCAGTCGCAGCTGAGACTCAGGGGGTTCTGCTGCCTCTGGAGAGTCCCCCCACCACACAGGGCAGCGCACAGCGAGGAACTGGCTGTGGATGGCCACCTTTTGGGGGTAGCTGACCTCCTGCTAAAATGGGATAAGGTAGTGGGGCTCCTCTCCTCATATGGACTTTCAGAGTCTGCCTGGGTGTCTAACAAGAGGTCATGTTAATAACTGGAGACTCAGATTTAAAGATGGGGCTCCAAAATAATAACACATGAAAAGGCAGGATACAAAAGTATACATACTGAATTATCTGGGTTGGTTTTTTTTTTAAAGAAAAAAATACTTTTTTTTTTTTTTTAATCCTCACCTGAGAGTATTTTTTCCATTGCTTTTTCAGAGAGAGAGTGGAGGGGAGAGAGAGAGAGAAACATTGATGTGAGAGACACACTGATTGGTTGCCTCCCACACAAGCCCTGACAGGGGCTGAGGGTTGAGCCTGCAACTGAGGTATGTGCGCTTGGCCAGAATCGAACCCAGGACCCCTCAGTCTGAGGGCCAACCCTCTAACCACTGAGCCAAATTGGCCAGGGCAGAAAAAGCAACATATTAACATAGGTTATCTCTGTCAGTGACAGGTTTTCTTCTCTACGATACGCACTTTGCAATTTATTTTAAAAAGTTATTTTATTTTTAAATTACAATTTACATTCGATATTATTTTGTATTAGTTTCATATGTCCAGCATGGTAATTAAACAATCATATACTTTACCAAGTGTTACGCCTGCTATTTCCAGCACCCACCTGGCACCACACACAGTTATTACAATATTATTGACTATATTTCCTATGCTGTACTTTACATCCCTGTGACTATTTTTTATCTACCAACTTGTACTTCTTAATCCCTTCCCCCTTTTCACCCAGCCCCCCACCCACTTCCCCTTGGCAACCATCAGTCTGTTCTCTGTATCTAGGAGTCTGTTTCAATTTTGTTTCTTCATTTATTTTGTTCTTTAGATTCCGCATATAAGTGAAATCATATGGTGTTTGTCTTTCTCTGTCTGGCTTATTTCACTTAGCATAATACCCTTTAGGTCCATCCATGCTGTCCCGAATGAGAAGATTTCATTCTCATTTAATTTAAGATGCTATCCTTTGTGAGATACACTATAACTTTACATACTACTAAGAAAAATATTGTCAATTGAACAATTGGCATCACGTATAAGGTGCATCCTGATTTTTTATGTTAAAGGTTAAAAAAAAGCAGGTCTGTGCATTGATGAAACAGGATAATCCTTTACCTCTCGGGTTGGTGTGAGTGGTATTAGCAGAAGGTGAAGACATATTTGCGGAGTTTAAGGTGGCAGCCATATAGGGGATGTCTTATCTGCCTCCAGGCCCCGAGCAGGAAAACGATGAGAGAGGTAAAGCTTCTCTCACAGCCACCAAGAGGCTGGAACCCCTAGCCCGGGACAGCACCTGCCTCTGGGCTCCAGAACCAGCAAGTGCCGGGCCCTCTGAGGGCTGAGGCGGCTGAGGACCGGCTGGAAGGCTCACAGCCCCAGGCACAGCGGGAAAGGAAAGGCAGGGTCAGGGGGCCTTCTCTCCCAGACCCAACGAGAGAGCTTGGGCCTAGCCCTACGCCCCTCGGCTCCGCCCTCCGCCCATCTCACCTGGGAGCACAAGGCAGCCCCACAGCAGCACGAGGGGCCTCATGGTGGGCGCTGGACACGCAGGAGCACAGGCCGGGCGCTGGGAGCCCCTCTCGGGGACATATGAGCTTCCACTTCCTCCAGACGAGCGAGGTCAAAACGAGGAAGGGCGGGGAGGGGCCCCGTGGGTCACCCCTGGGCGCCCAGCCCAGGGAGCCGCCTCTGCTATGCCCTTAACTTACCTCCCTCCGGCGTAAAAAAACAAAAGCCAACCTCTCCCCCTAAACCCACGTGAGCGCCTCTCCCGAACCCGTGCCCCTTCCAGGGAGTCTTAACCTTGCCCACGGCCATACACCCAAGGGGGCCTGTGTGTACAATTCAGGGAGTCCAGGAATTTGGATGGGAAAAATTACATGTTGACTTGCACTAACCTTTAAATAGTATGTGTGTCAGCACATGCTTCTGTGTGTTAGCAGAACCTGTGACTTTGTCACCAATAAAAATCACAGACACTAGCACATCAAACCACCGATAGTTCAAAATGCCGTGTATGCTTCTCACTGGCGGTGACTCTTTAGTTATTAGGCTACTTAAAAGCGCTAAAAAAGCAGCACATTTATTCCTATACTACACACATATGTTTTGATAACCACTTCAATATTATTGATTTTCTTCTAAGCATATGTATTTTATTTTGTATACTTAAAAGACCATTATTCTGCGAGGGGGCCCATAAGCTTCACCAGACTGCCAAGAGGTCAACGGTAGAGGTCAGAGCCCCTGCGGCAGTGCCCACGCCTCCCTCGTCGCCTCCCGGGGGGCGCAGTACTGTCTTTGGCCAGCGGGGGGCGGTGCAGGCGGGGTGAGGGGAGCTTCGGCGGGGCTGAGCGGGAGCCCTCTGCAGGCCGCGCCCGCCTTGGCGTTGATAAAAAAGGTGAATGAGCGGTTTCCCACCGTGGAATTGAACCCTCCTTGAAAGGAGCAAAACGAACACCGGCACTAGAGGGAGCGCTGACACATCGTTTTCCAAAATAGCTTGTCCGATTTTTATTTTTTTGTATTGCAAAGTTCATACAGGTTGTAAGAGAAATTTTACACAATACAGACATGCTAAAGAAAGAAAGAAAGAAAGAAAGAAAGAAAGAAAGAAAGAAAGAAAGAAAGAAAGAAAGAAAGAAAGAAAGAAAGAAAGAAAGAAAGAAAGAAAGAAAGAAAGAAAGAAAGAAAGAAAGAGAAGGAAGAAAGGAGGAAAGGAGGAAAGGAGGAAAGGAGGAAAGGAGGAAAGGAGGAAAGGAGGAAAGGAGGAAAGGAGGAAAGGAGGAAAGGAGGAAAGGAGGAAAGGAGGAAAGGAGGAAAGAAGGAAGGAAGGAAGGAAGGAAGGAAGGAAGGAAGGAAGGAAGGAAGGAAGGAAGAAAAGAAAGAAAGGAAGAAAGAAAAGAAAGAAAGGAAGAAAGAAAAGAAAGAAAGAAAGGAGAATGGGAATGTTTTCTGTAATTTCCCCTTCTCCCTCAGAAAACCATTGTTTATTACATTTTGGCATATATACTTCCTTATAGACAGTTGGAGTTTTATCCACTCGGCGGGCTAATATTTGAAGCAATAACTCAGTGGTTCTGGGAGGGGAGTGTGTGTGTGTGTGTGTGTGTGTGTGTGTGTGTGTGTGTGTGTGATATTCTGGTGATGTGGTGATGTGATCACGGTTCACAGTGATCGGGGGCCCTGCTGGGCAGGCACAGTTCACATCAGTGAAAACCCTGCAAGGATGATCCCAGGCTAGGATCCCGCTCCCATTACACGTATAGACCGCAAAAGGTAATTGGGTTTTGCAGTTTTAAAAACACAGATGAAAATAATATTTATTCTAGCATTTGATAGTATGTCTCTGTTCTTTCATTTCTGTTTTGTCCTTATACAGAATAATTTCTGATCTTACTACTTATCTTAAATCCTAACTTATTTATTATAGACAGCGACAAGCATCTGGCACTTTCATGTTTTCTAGTGTCATGGGGCCTGTGCATTGACACTTTGAAATATGTGTTATTTGGTGACAAGTTGTTTTCCTTTTCTTTTCCCCCTTCTGCTACAGCCAAGGCATTATATTGTGATTTTTTTTTTTTAAAGTAAGTGTGAGAAGGCATATTATTTATTATTGCACTTCAGGAGAGTAAAAGAAGGGTTACTAAAATTTTAAATTTTTGTTGTTGTTAATCCTTACCTGAGGATATTTTTTCCATTGATTTTTAGAGAGAGTGGAAGGGAGGGATGGAGAGAGAAGCATCGATGTGAGACACATCAATTGGTTGCCTCCTGCACTCTCCCCAGCCGGGGCCAGGGATAGGACCTGCAGCCCAGGTACGTGTCCTTGACTGGGAATTGAACCCTTGACCCTTCAGTGTGCAGGTCGACACTCTCACCACTGAGCAACACTGATCAGGGCTCAACTTACATTTTATTGGTGACTCAAAATGAAAGAAGACAGAAGATGTGACACAAGCAGTAATCAAACAACTAATATTCCAAATGTGAAGAAACAAACCACGGGCCCTGGCCGGTAGCTCAGCTGGTTAGAGAGTTGTTCCCATACACCAAGGTTGCAGGTTCGATCCCTGGTTAGGGCACATACAAGAAGCACCCAATGAAAGCATAAATAAATAGAACAACAAATCAATGTTTCTCTCTCTTTTCTCTCTTTCCCCTTCCTCTCTCAAATAAAAAAAAAAAAAAGAAACACAGCATGTGCTCTTGAATTCATGCGTGATTATAATATTAGGGGTGCCAAAACCCATGCTGCCCTGGCCTGGCTGGGCGAGGCCACCCCTGCCTGGGCTCCTCGCCAGCTTGGCCAACTCCGCCCTGAGTCACCTCCTCTGTCCTGGGGTGCAGCTTTCTTTCCAGGCCTGCAGCTCTAAACCCTCATTCACCCCAACATCTCTCTCTGTGCTTACCTTTCATTCCAACCTCCCCGCCCAAATATCCCCCTGGCTAAAGGACACGTACGTATAAACATTTTAGTAGATAATTCTCAATCATCTTCCAGCAAGTTTGCACCGATGGACACTTCTTCCTGCTGTGTAAACATGTTTGTTGCCTTACACCCTTGACAGCACTCATCGTTTCTATTTCTATTTTTGGTCAATGCTTTTGAGTTTCTAGGTATACCCCGTGTATCACCTGAGCTGCCCCCTTCTAGTATCCATGCCTGTTATTTCTTTTTCTCGTCTGCTCTTATTGGCCAACACATTCAGAGCGATGGTAGATGACTCTGGGCATGGTAGGCACCTCGAGGCTCCATTATTGCATTCACGCACATTGGGGCTTGAAATGTCTTCTTGATCAGCAGATCCTTTATCATCATGAAATGCCCCTTCCCCCTTTATCCCTGATAGTATTTCTCCCCCCCCCAATTTCTTTAACAGATATATGGCTATTCAGGTTATCTATTTCTTCTTGAATAAGCTTTGATAATTCTTGTTTTGAAGTCTATTTTGCCCTAAATCAATGTAGTCGCCTCAGCTTTCTTAATTCGTATTTCCATGGTAATTTTTTTTAAAATTCATTTTCTTTTAACAGATCTGTATCTTCATGCTTAAGGTCAGTTTCTTCTAGCGAGCACATAGTGAATTTAAAAAAAAAAATTCAATCTGACAGTCTCTGCCTTTCATTTGGGGGATTTAGACCATTTATTTTTTATGAAAACAACTTTCTTAAGATATAATTTACACACCATAAAATTCATCCCTTTAAAGTGTACAATTCATTGGTTTTTAGTGTTTTCACAGAGTTGTAAAACCGTCACCATAATCTAATTTTAGAGCATTCTCACCATCTTAAAAAGAAACCTGGTACCCATTGGCGGTCCCTCCCCGCCTCCATCCCCCAAGCTAGGCAGCCGCTCGTCTTTGTGTCTAAACACTTGAGTATTCTGGATTTTCATAGGGATGGGATCATATGATATGCAGTCTGTTGTGACTGATTTTTTTTCACATAGCAAAATATTTTGAGGTTCTTCCACATTGAAACATGTATTAGTACTTCATTTCTTTTTATTACTAAATAATTGTCATTGTATGGTTTCACCCTATTTTATTTATTTATTTATCAGTTGATGGACAATTGGTTTTCCCTCACTTTTTGGTTTTTACAAATAATGCTGCTTGAATATTCTTGTACAAGTTATGTTTTTATTTTCATTCCTCTTGCATATATATTTAGGAGTGGAGTTGCCGGATCCTGTGGTACTTTATGTTTAATCTTTTGTTCACCTTCATTTTTGAAGGGTATTTAAAAAAATTGTGTATGGATATCTTTTCAAGCACCTATGGAGATAATATTAATTTTTCACTTTTTATCCTATTAATAGATTACCTTATGTGGAGTCATAGTAATAAATTTTCAAATATTAAACCATTCAGTTTCCAAATATTAAACCATTTTTAGATTACACTCCACTTGATCACGGTGTGCTATGCTTTGGTGTCCTGGAGGGATTGTCAGCTAACATAGTTTTTAGGATTTTTTTCATAGGTGAGACTGGTTTGTAGGGTTGGTTTTTGTTTGTTTTGTTTTCTATGACAAGTTTTACTATCAATGCTATGTTTACTTTATAAAAAGAATTTTGAAAATTTCCTTTTATTTGTATATTCTAGAACAGCGATTTTCAACCTTTTTCATCTCGTGGCACACATAAACTACTAAAATTCTGCGGCACACCAAAAAATATCTTTTTGGCCAATCTGACAAAAAAATAGGTATGATTCTGATTCATTCACTCCGGGTGGCTATTGTTGTGTTGGCTGTTGTCATTTTTAAAAATCTGACAGTTTAAGGGAAAAGAGGTCAGTGCCTCCGACTAAATAGTCAGATACTGCATGCTGTAAAAATTCTTGTGGCTCACTGGTTGAAAATCGCTGTTCTAGAAGAGTTAAACATATCTGTTCTTTAAATGTTTACTAGAATTCTCCTGCAGAACTATCTGATGCTTTTCAAGGGAACAATTCTTTGACAATTCTACTCTATTGAAATTAGCCTGTTAATATTTCTGTTTCTCCTGTAGTACTTAGGATAATTTGTATAAGAATAATAAAATGGGTCTCTGGGCCAGGTCAAGGTCTGTGAGTGCAGTGATAGCATCAAGATCACAACACCCCAGGAATCACACAGTATGTATTTTCCATGCCTGCCTTCTTTCATTCAGTATAAAACATTTGATATGTTGCATGGTAGGGATAATCTATTTAATAGTAGTTGGTTTTTATTCACTGATGAGTGAATATACCAGTGTACATATATACCACATTTTATTTATCCACTCTCTTGGTGATGAACATCTGGATTGTCTTCTGTTTTGGGCTACTATGAATAGAGATGCATTGAATATTCTTGTACAGGTGTGTGGACAGATGGCTTTATTTCTCTTGGATAAATACCTAGGAGTGGAATTGCTGGGTCATAGGGTAGATGTATGGTGACACCTGCCTGTGGCTCTAATGTGCATTTCCCCGATCACAAATGATATGGGTAAGCATTTTCTCACATGCTTATTGGCTATTTATACATCTTCTTTTGTGGTGTGTGTTCACATCTTTTGCCAATTATCTGGGTTATGATTATTACTGAGTTACCGGAGTTTTTTTTATTCCAGATACAATTCTTTTGTCAGACATATCTGTTATGAATATTCCCTCTCAATCTTTGGCTCCTTTATTTTCTTGGTAGTGTAGTTTGATAAACAAAAGTTTTAAATTTTGAAGAACTTCATGTATCAACTTTCTTTAGGCTTTATGCTTTTCATATCCTTTCTAAGAAATCTTTGCCTTCTGAAAGACTGAGGAAATAATCTCCTATACTTTTCTGGAAGTTTTATCAATTTAGTCTACGTGGTATGAAGTAGGGCTTCAGTCTGCATAGATGAATGAATGTCTAGTTGTCCCAGCATCATTTGTTGGTGTCCCTGTCTAAAATCACTTGACCCTATCTCAGATGGCCCTTGATAGCTAAGACTAAGTACCACAGGTAAAACTGTGTCTCCTGTAGTCTGTCTTTATTCAAAGTGAGGTCCTAAGACAAGAAACATCACATGCCCTGGGAGCTTGTTAGAAATGCAGAATCTGGCAGGGCTTCAGCCCTACACAACCCCTAGATGACTCCTAGGCACCTTGCATTTGGAGAAGCCCTGGGGTAGATGTTTGAGTAAGGGGGAAAATGTCACCATGGCCTACTCTGCCACTGACAGTGCAGGCTGGGGTGGGGTGGCACGGGCTGTGGACCCATTTCCTCTCCTTTGCTTTTCTTGCTGCTGGGAGAGCGGGGAGGGAACTCACCCCTCCTCACCCTCTAACACCCACAACCACCTGCTGCTCACCGGGGGCTCCTGCCCTCCCCTCCACGCACAGCCTCCCACCCCTGGGCTCAGTTGCCTCCGCTACAGAGCAGAGACGATAACGGTCTCGACCTCAGGGGTTAACGTGACGCAAAGGGATCTGAGGAGTACCTGGGACGTAGAGACCGCACCATAAAGGTCAGTGATCGTCATGGCCATCGCCGAGCCTGTCCCCCCGGAGGGGCCGCTGCACACAAGCCACCCCCTCACCCCTGCACCGGAGCAGAATTGAGCCTGTGGTCTTGCCAGTCCAACTTCTCCCTCCCCGGCGCCCCCCGGGCAGCGTGCACCCATAAATCTCCTCTGGCTCTTTCCATTGTTATAGGGAGTTGCCCTAGCGTCTGACCCGTCCCCCGCCCGGCCTGGGAGTCCCTCAAATCCAGGATCTCTGTCCTTGTCGTCTTTGAACCCCCAGCCCCTGGCACAGTGCCTGGCTTTTGGAGGGCGCTCCACAAATGTTTGCAAAATCTAATTATATGTTAAACAAGCGTCCAGCCCGCAACACGCTGGGGGTGGGTATGTGTGGGTGGTGGGGGCAGCAGGGAAGGCTGGCTGTGTGCCCGGGTAGTGGGGGGACAGAGGCGGAGGGCTCCTCGGGGCTCGGCTGGGAGGACGGTGGGGAGGGGGTGTGACGCCGGAGAGCGAAGCCTGGGCGGGCGGGGGGCTGGCGGTGCCAGACGCCGGGACCGCCTCCGCGCCTCCCGCTCCTCCTCCCGCGCCCCGTCTGCTCCGGCTCTGCCCCCGCCGCGCCGCCGTGCAGGGAGGGGCCGGAGGGCGGAGCGAGCGGCGGCCCAGGCGCGGCCCCGCGCGGCTCCGGGGCTCCGGCGGAGGTTTCGGCGCGCGCAGGTAGGACCCCGCGCCCGGGCGCACCAGGGGCCGCGGG
Organism: Miniopterus natalensis; assembly: GCF_054644295.1. Lineage (NCBI taxonomy): Eukaryota > Metazoa > Chordata > Mammalia > Chiroptera > Miniopteridae > Miniopterus > Miniopterus natalensis. Next base: position 22,254,503 of record NC_142097.1, read on the forward strand.
CCGCCGGGCGGGGCCGGGCGCGGGCGCGGGGGGTGGGCCGACGCCCGCCCTCGTGCCCACGCCAGCCTCGCGGCCGACCGAGTCCGCAGCTGGTGGTCAGCGGGGAGCGCGGTCCCCGCCCCACGGCCCCGGCCTTCCCGCCCGCGCCCCCACCCCCTTGCGCCCCGCTGCTTTCCAGCCGCTCGGCGCCCTCCGAGCCCGCCCGCCGGCGCCCCCCAGGTCTCGCCTCTCCTGCGCCCGGCCTCGCTCCTTGTTCGCCCCACAGGTTCCTTCTGAAAGCGAGCTGGAGTCTGTGCGGGGCCGCCGGGGGGAGAGGGGAGGGGGTGCTCAGCTAGAAGGAGCGGGGGGGGGGGGGTGAGTCTAGAGGGGGGGGCGTTGGCTGGAGGGCCAGGTATCATTCTTATGCTTCTTAGTGTCACTGGGCTCCGACGCAGAGGGGGCTGGCCCCATGTTTTCAGAATGAATGAATCATTCCTCTCCCAGTCCCCTTCTGAAGGAGGACTTTTTGAGGACCACGTGCTGCAGAGCACGCTGGGGGGCCCTCTGCAAGGGGGCTCTCATTTCCCCACCTCCTCTGTATGCTCTGTTCTAGGGGGAGGCTCCCTTCGGGTTGGGACTTGGGGATGGAGGGAAAGGAGGGAGTTTGTAGGCCCATCCAGGTACTTGTTGAAGGTGTGACAGGCAAGGGACTTGATCGAGGCCTCTTAGGAGGACACAGGAGAAGGGGACGCTGTGGAAGGGAGAACCACTGTCAGACAGGGGCTGCTCGGATTCTGACCCACAAGTTACTGAATTCCTCCGAGCCTCTGTTTCTTCATCAGTAAAATGGTAATATTAGTATTCATTCCTCAGAACTCATTCCTGCAGATTAAGAAAAATGTCATATGAAATCCTCCGACACGATGCTTGGCACATTGGGGGCACTCAGCAAATCTCAGTTCTCTCCTTTCTGAAAAAAGTGAGCAGATAGTTATTGGTTCCCATCCCCATCTGTCCCTATAGTGGCCACTGACAGACACAGTAGATGTGTAATCACTGTTTGTTGAATGAATATGCTTGAAGGAGCATCACTCCCCTCCCCTCTCTTTCTCCCAGAATCCACAGGCAGAGCTGGGGATCTGACCAGCACAGACATGCCGGTGCTGTCCGAGGACTCTGGTGAGTGCGTTCCCCGGGGCTGGGCCTCCATGGCCCTGAAGACAAAAGCCAGCCTGCCTGGCAGCCAGGCTGGAAGGAAAGCAGGCTGCTGTCAGCGCAGGCTCTCAGGAGTTGCCCTGCCTCCAAGCCCTGGGAATGAGAGCCTGGGGAATGTTCACGAGAAGCTGAAGTGTTGTTTGAGGGTCCTCTGGGGGTTCCCACCGGGGGTCTCAATGGAAGTACCATTGCATTTGCTATACTCCACTTTCCTTACCCTCTCCTCAGGCTTGCATGAAACCCTGGCGCTGCTGACCTCTCAACTCAGACCAGACTCTAACCACAAGGAAGAGATGGGCTTCCTGAGGGATGTTTTCAGTGAGAAGAGCCTCAGTTACTTAATGAAGGTAAAGCCCTGTTTCAGCCCCTCTGGTGAGGCTTCCTAGAGGCCTTCCTCGCTAGCTGTGGCTGTGGAGGTCATCCTAGCCATCTCCCTGCCCCAGGAAGGCCTTCACTAGTCCACTGTGCAGGGTTTTCTCTTACACTGCCCCTTGGATGACCCAGTTTGCAGCCCTACAGCTGTGGGCGGGCCGTGTGGTGTCTGGGGTAAACCTAAGCAGCTGGTTTGGGAGGCCCCAGCCAGAAATCGGCTGTCTTTGCAGATTCACGAGAAGCTTCGCTATTACGAGAGGCAAAGCCCAACCCCGGTTCTGCACAGCGCCGTGGCCCTCGCCGAGGATGTAAGCCCCAGGCCTTTCCTTCCAGTGTCAGCCCTCTCCCCACCCCAGAGTGCTCCATCACCTTGCCTCGTCACCATTGCTTAGCCAGGGGACATTGGGGCTTGGGAGCCCCAAGGTGAAGAGTGTCTCCCTTCCTCCTCCCCCTCCTCCTCCCTGGGCCTCCTAACAGGCCCAGAGGAACTCGTGAGCCTTGGACTGGGCTTGGGAACACGGTGACACGATGACGCCCACTTACTGTGTGTTCCTGAGAAAGTCTGTTTCCCCAGCTGTGAAATGAGAGCATTTGGATCAGTTCCACAGCTCCCAAACTGTTGATGACTGGCAATATGAATAGGTCAGACAAGACCTTATGTCTGGGGAGGCCCAGTGTGAAGTCCTGGGGGCAAGGGACTTGCAGTTTGTCCCTGTTTACTGGCGCAGGCTTTTCATTTTGTAAAGGAATGCTTCCTAATTTCTTGTGGACCTGTCCTCTGTGCTGCATAATTTGGGGAAAGCTGTCCCTGTTGATTGCTCCTGAATAAACTCACCTAGCCCCAGGAGATGGCCTGCTGAGGGAAGGGTGCAGCCCTGTGGTGCAGTTCCCATGCCTTTCTCCTCCATGGGATATGATGAGCATGTTAAGTGCAGGCTCCCAGGCACAGCACCGCCTCTACTACTAGCTCTGTGACCTCAAGCAAGTCACTCAACCTCTCAGAGCCCCACTTTCCTCATCTTATAAAATAGTGCCGTGGTGAGGGCACAGATAATAAGCCAGGTTCAGTCCTGGCTGTGCCACTTACCAGCTTTGTGACCTTCGGCAAGATTTCATCTCTCATTTAATTCTCATCTGTAAAATGGCAAAGTAACAGTGCCCGCTACATCTGGTTCATTGTGACAGTTAAGTGAGAAGGTCCGTGCAAAGCAAATGACACACAGTAAGGGCTTCATAAATTAGCACCCATCAGGATTACCCTGTGGAGCTGCTCAAGCTCTTCTGATCCCTGGTGTGATTTCCCTGAGAGGGTCAGCCTGGGTGGCTGAGGTCCCACGTGCCCTGGGTGCTGTAGCAGTTGCTGGGAGGGCCCTTGGTTCTGAGGTGCAGGGAGCAGGGTTTTCCGTGGTGACTCTCAGCTGGCTTGAAGCACCCACAGCCGCCTGTCTCATTGCTCTACAGGTGATGGAGGAGCTGCAGGCCACCTCCGTGCACAGCGACGAGAGGGAGCTGCTCCAGCTGCTGTCCACCCCCCACCTCAGGGTAGTCACGCCACAGTCCCTGCCCACCCACACAGCCTGTCTCCTGAGTGTTCAGTCCTGAGACTGAGGAAAGGAGACTCTGAGTGAGGGATCCTCAGTCTCAGTGTCTGGGGTGGTTGTCTCTGGCATGAAATCCAAGATCCCCAGACCACTGCCCAGCCAAGGCCCCCTGACGCTTGTGAGCTCTGGGCCAGCCTTTCATTTCTCTTGCTTTCCTGACAGGCCATGCTCATGGTACATGATACGGTTGCCCAGAAAAATTTCGACCCTGTTCTCCCCCCTCTGCCTGATAATATTGACGAGGATTTTGATGAAGAATCAGTGAAGATTGTCCGCCTGGTAAAGAACAAGGAACCCCTGGTATGTGGCACCCCCTTATCCCCTTTCCTATTCCACCCAGAAAACTGGGAAGGGACCCTCCTGAAGTCTTTGGAGTGAGTGACAACAGCTTTGTCAGGGCTGTCACTAGTCCCTGCAACACTTTTGTGCACAGAGTACCCCTTTCTCAGGTAGATACAGCCTCCCTCAACTGCAGCCAAGCTCCTTTTTGCAGTAAATGACCTGCACGACTGTTATTTCCCAAAGGAAAAGGGGCAGCTCTGATTATCATGCTCTGAACTGGCAAACTATGGTCCCAGGGCCAAACCCAGCCTACTGCCAGCTTTTGTAAATAAAGTTTTATTGGCACACAGCCGTTCTGTTCATTTCCATATTGTCTATAGCTACCTTTGTATGGCAATAGCAGAGTTGAGTAGTTGCAAAGGAAACCATGCGGCCCTCAAGGCCTCAGATACTTACATTTGGCCCTTACATAAAGTTTGCCAGTTCTTGCTCTAAGTACCCAGGAAGCACAGGGCAGCTGCTGTTCTCCCCAGTTGACAGATGGTTATCATTTTGGCTCTGGTTCATCACTGATTTACCAAGCAAAGGGGCAGGGCTGTTTATTAGATGGAGGGAAGCAGGGGAAGTCCGGAGAACTAGTGCTTACCCTGAAGAATACCCTGGCTGGCACTCTTTAGAGTCAACTTTCACCAAATGACCTCAGATGAGCCCCTTCTGCAAACAGAGCAGGATCTCTCCTCTGCCTCTATTTCCTTTCTTTCAAAACAGCGGTGACTTGGCAAACACATCGTGTACCCTCTTGGGTGCCAGGCACCCTGTTGGGTGCAGGCAGTTCAGAGATGATTAAGACTTAGTCCTGCCCTCTGGGAGTTCATAGGGGGTAGTGACTGGGGGTTTCCTGGAAGGGGTGATGCCCATGCTGAACTCCCAAAAAAGGAACAGGAATCTTCCAGAAGGAATAGGGAGAGGAAGGGCATTGTACACAGCAGACTGCACAAGCAGGGCCATGGGAAGTATGGTATATTCAGGCAACTCTGAGCTGTTGGTGTGGACATAGAAAGCCAAGTTTGAGGTAAGGAGCAGCAGGGGTGAGGCCAGATGAGTGACAGATCATAAAGAATCTGATTGTCCATGAAAAGTTACTTAGCTTGACCTCAAAGGGGAGCCATGGAAAGGTTTTAAGCATGAAATAGCCTGACTAGATTTGCAGTGTAGAAAGATCCCACTGGCTACCAAGTAGAAAGTGAGTGGAGAGTGAGCACAGAAGCAGAAAACCAACTTGAAGGTGAGAGTTCAGAAGTGGGGCTTGACCTAGGCCTGTGGAAATACGAAAGAGAAATCCAAGAAATATTTCAGAAATAAAATTAATGTCACTTTGTGACTGCCACAGTTTGGGCAAGAGTCTGGGGAAGCACCTAGGTTACTGTCCAGGTATCCTGCTAGGATGATTGATTGGGCGATGGGAGCCACAGTTCTAGGGAGAGATTAAGGAGAAACTTAGGGCCCATTGAATTCAAGAGGCCTATGTGACTTGCAAGTGGAGATGTTCAGGAGCTGGTAGGATTATGTGTCCAGAGATACAAATTTGGCAGCCCCCAGCATTCGGAAGGAGTTAAAATCACACCTGAGAGGTCGACACCTCCTGGGTAAAGAGCATTCAAAGTGAGACAAGAAGACACTCACAAGGCAGATAGAGGAAGGCTCAGCCAGGGAGATGATTTGTCTTTGAGAACTGGGAGAGAGGTGTCACCAGGGCCCAGGCTGAGACAGAATTCCGGAGGGAGGGTGAGCACCAGAGCCAGACAGTGGGGTGATCAGAGGAGACAAGACTGAGGGTGGCGCGCCTGGCGGGTCATCAGGTGCCTTTGCTGGTGCATTTGAGGTTGCTGGGCTTGGTGACTCGGAGGGCAAGAAGCAGAGAGAGCAGACACACACTGCTCCTTTAAGAAGCTGCTCCGAAGCAACGGAGACTGGCTTTTGCTGGATGGGGGTGCAGCCTTTTATGATGGGAGAGACTTGATAATATTTTTAGGGCCAGGAGAAGGAGCCAGTAGAGAAGGGGCAGTGAGGATGTAAGAGAGGGAGGGAGAGGCAGGGGGACCAGGCCAGATAGGAGGAGCCCCTCCGCTGAAATGGGGGAAGGAGGAAAGGATGGACACAGACGCTAGAAAGCATGAAGGTCTGGGGGCAAGAAACCACAGGGTTCTCAGCGAATGGCCTCTCTTTCCAGCAATATTTATCTTACGTACTTCAAATGACACGAACGAAGTTAAAAATAAGTGCACTGATGTGTTTGCAGTTATAGCCAATAATAAACAGCATTTATTGAGCTCTTACTGTGTGCTAAGCGCCTTGCATGTATTACCTGATGTAATCCTTGCACAACCCTGTGAGTTAAAGGTTATCCCAGAGAGGATAAGGGGCTTTCTTGCTAAGGCCTCGTGCTTTTAGTAAACAGCAGAGTGTATTCCAACCCAGGGCTGTCCAACTCTGGAGCTTAGCTCCTGACCTGACTGCTACCCTGTCCAGCCTGCGTGGTGCGTGAAATTGAGGGCTCGTTAGGCCTTCCTCACCCTCGAGAGCCTCTCTTCTGTGCTTCATGGACCAAGTCCTAGTCCCGAAGCTCTGGCTGGGGCATAATTGATTGCCTTTGGCAACAGAAGGCCCGGTAGCCCTGTGATTGGTTGGAGGCAGGATGAGAATTTGCTTGCACATACTCTCCTCATTATTAAATGTCTTTGCAAGAGGCAGGGGCTGTGGTGTGCTAGGGAAAACTCTGGATTCAGCATCACGAAAAGCTTTACTCCTTCTCGGCTGGGTGACCTTGAGGATCCTTACCTTCTCTGGGCCCCTGTCCCTCTTCTCCAAAATGAGATTGGCACTGTGTTACTGTGCTTTGTTTAAACTGTAAAGTGCTGTGCTCTACTAATAAGAGATGTCAGTTTTATTTTGCCCTCAGTATTGGAAAGGTCCCCACTGATCTGCCCTCTGGGATGACAGAGGGAGGGATGGGGAGGCTCTTTTGGGTCCAGAGTGTTGGAATCTGAGGTTTGGGGGTGCTGAGGATCCTGCCTGCTCTGTCTCTGATACAGGGTGCCACCATCCGGCGGGATGAGCACTCAGGGGCTGTCGTGGTGGCCAGGATCATGCGAGGGGGCGCAGCAGACCGGAGTGGTAAGTGGCATCAGTGCCCACCTGGCCAATGTGATGGCCTTCATCCCACAGCCTCCCTCCCTTTGGCCACAGGTCTCATTTCCCCCTCCTCTCTCGTCACCTGTTTGGGATGTACTGGGAGTTGGGGAGCAGAGCTGGAATTCTCTTTCACAAGCCTGGTAGAAACTTTGTTTGAAAAGTCTCTCAGGCATGGAGTACTTTGGAGGGAACAGAAGGACTCATGTATTGGCTTAGCCTGAGGACTATTGTAGTTAAGCACAGAGCATGGGCTTGGTGGGTAATTCCTAACTGGGGAGCAGGGACACCCTTCCTTACCACCCAGTTGCCACTGTTACTGAGGGCAGGGTGTTCATGTCCCATATTTGTTTGAGTGGAAAACAACTTGCAAATCATGTGTGGGGAAGAACTAGTTGGAGGCAAGCCTGCTGGTGGCGGGGGGGGGGGTATTACCTCAAAAGTCTGAGGATCATTGTTGTGGAAAATCCTAGACCAGAGCTTCTCAAACATGAGCAAGCACACAAACACCCCCCCCCCCCCCCCAGTGCCAGCATCTTGTTAAAGGCTGTTCTGATTCAGCAGGTCTTAGGCAGGCCCCAGTTTCTGCACCCCTAACTGCCTCCTGGGTGGTGCCAATGCTGCTGGGCCAGTGTCCACTTTCAGTAGCAAATAGGGCCCAGAATGCAGAGACACTTGTCATTTAAGCGGAGGCCACCAAGCAGATGTGTTTAACAATACTCTTGATGATACCTTCCCAGTGCTCTTAAGTCTTCTTGTTAAGATTTGAGAAGGACATTCTTAGAGTGTGTCTGTAAACCCAGGAAGGTGAAGAGTTAATGCAATTTTTCAAGAAGCAGAAGTTACAGCAGAAAGAACACAATCTTTCTATGTCAAAATAACCATGTTTGAACCCCGGCTCCAGTATTTCTTAGCAGTGTGGCCTTAGGCAAGCTGCATAATTTTTCTGAGTCTCAGTTGCCAACTTGTAAACTGGAGATTCCACCGGGTGGTTGCAAGGCTGTGATGCCAAGTGAGGCACCCAGCACGCAGTAGGGATTCAGTTCATCCCAATTCCAGCGGTGCCCAGAGCTCTGAGCACCTTTTCTGTGCTGATGGTCGCTCCTGTGTCTCCTAGGCCTGGTCCACGTTGGGGACGAGCTCCGGGAAGTGAACGGGATCACAGTCTTGCACAAGCGGCCTGACGAGATCAGCCAGATTCTGGTCCGTGCTGCACGCATGCTGGGGGTTTGGTGGTGCTTCAGGGACCCAAGCAGGGGGCTTCCTGGAGCCAGGGTGGCTCTGGCTCAGTCTCCCTGTTTTCATGGAGGGCTGCAGGCAAAGTGGCCTTACAGAGTGCCCAGGGTGCAGGGTGGGGGACAGGAGGAGTTGAGCTTCTAGTCCATGTGCCTCTCGCAGATCTTTGTTCAGCACAGTCATCCCCCGGACTTCTAGCTCCCTTTCCTGAGGATCCTTCTGGGAGAACCCTGGGGCCGAGGAATATGGAATAAGAAGTTGCAGCATAGGGAGGACCCAAGCAAGGGCTTTGGGGTCAGCCAGTCCTGGGTTTGAATCCTGCCTCTGCCACTTTCTGGCTGTGCAACCTTGGGCAAGTCATCAGATCATTCTGCGCTTCAGTTTCCTTTCCTGGGAAGTAAGGGCAGGGCGGTTTCTCATCCTGTGTGTGGTGATCACTAGGATGTAAACATCTAGAAGAAGATACAGCGCTTCACACCTGTGCTGGGCTGCAAACAGCCTCCGGAGCCCATTCTGGAAGTTGAAGTCTAAACTGAAATTGTAATGAGCCCCAATCAGTTCTGTCCTCTGAATCCTCAGCACCCTCCCCGGACAGAATACTCCTTGCTAACTTCTGATGGTTTTGGAGCAGAAACAGGATGAGATCTGAAGAGAGGAGGCTGGCTCTTTAAGGCCCCACTGTCGGGCCCTGGTTGCAGGCAGCCCCTTCAGTCTTTGCATCTCACTGTCCTTTGTCTAGTTCTGGCACTGAGCTCCTTGTGTTCCAGGGTGATGCAGGGCCAGGGAGACCAGTGGGCGAGAGGTGCTCCCATGGGCTGATGGCATTCTTCCTCCCGGTCCCCCTACATGGGGATGCAGGGTCTCTGTCAGGCAGAGGGAAGAGGAACCCCTGGGAAGATAGGAGTAGCCTGGGACTGGAGAGCCTGTCGGGGAAGATGGACCCAAAGAGGGACACACTGATTGGGAACAAGCCCCAAGTCAGGCAGGAAGGAGGAAAAGGAAACTGGACTGGGTTATTAAAAATAACCCAAGAGGAAGGAAAGAAGGGCAGCCCTGTGGGGCACTAGAGGGCAGGAGGGTGCAGAGCTCAAATGCAGTGCATGCATTGTCCTCGGGTTCGCATTTGTCTGAAATGCAGGTATTGGTTTTTGAGTTTTGCTTTGTTAATTCAACAGGTGCCACCATAGAAGGGTGGGTCACAGGAGAGGTAGTGAGTCTGACTTTCCTCTGAACGTGAGCTTTCAGACCTGGGAAGATGTGAACTCCTAGAGGGTTAGACCTGGGAGGTGATTAGCCTGTGCTCTCTCTCCTTTCAGGCTCAGTCCCAGGGGTCCATCACCCTGAAAATCATCCCAGCCACCCAGGAGGAGGACCGTTTAAAGGAGAGCAAGGTATGGGGAGGGGGTGTAGCTGGGGGTATGGGAGAAGCTGGAGGTATGGGGAGGGCTCCAGCCCAGCCTTTGAAACGGTCATTTGGGAAGAGATCGTACATCTGGTCCTCGGAACATGTGCTCAATAGATTGCAGTTCCGTCACAAAGTGATTCATTTATTTGTTCCGTGCCTCTTTGAAAACCAGATTCGACCTAGCTTACTAATGAATTTTAATTGAAATAGAAAATCGGGGCCATAAAGAGGAGAAGGTACCAAATGTGCTGGCTTTGGGACCAATTAAGTAACTGCCATTTGTTTAATTCCTTGTGGAGCTTACCTTTGCGTGGCACCTTCGCTGTGCCAGGTGTTCTGCCAGATGCTGGCGACGGGGTCGACTAGGAGCTTTGAGGGTTCCTAGTTCAGAAGGAGAGGCCGGGGAGCAAGTCTTTTATTGCCGTGTGATAAGTGCTGTGGAAAGATTGGGTACAGGGTTCCAGGTGCCCTGGACGGTGTCCCCTAGGAGGCATGAGGAAGGGAGGCTGGAGGACGGTGAAGCTGAGTAGGTCCCTGGGGAAGAAGAGGTGAAGGAGGTTCAGGCAGCGGGCTCAGAGCGACGGAAAGGAGTGTGTTTGGGGCTCGGTGAGAAAGATCCCTGGGGTGGGGGAGGTGGGTTAGGGCTGTGTTCTGAATGACCTTGAGACTTTTTCTTTTCTTTTTAGAGGGGAGCAATGCAACCCCATTTTGTGTTTTAGAAAGCTGCCGAGGGTAGCCACATGGAGGAGGGTGGGGAGGTGGAGATGGAGGCGGGGAGACCTGGTTGGAGGCTGTTGTAAAAGCCCCGTTGAGAGGTTGCTAAGACCCGAGCTGAGGTGGTGGTAGAGAGGACAGAAGAGGGCATTATTTGACTTCAAATAAATTTGGATCTGAACTTCTCTGGCATCCAAGGCAGAAAGGAGAACATAAATTACATACTTTTCATCATTAGGTAGAAGGGAGCATGCCAGTTTTTCAAAAAAGCTGATTCCCAGCCCCTTCCTTTCAGTACTAAGTGCAAGAAAGAGGGGACATTCCAGCACCTGGCACAGAATAGATATTTTGTTGAGTGGGGATTAAGAATGGACAGTGTCTTTGATGTCAGGCTGTGTGTGTTTTTAAGCAAATGAAGAAATAATATTTTTGTGGCTTGTTTCTTATTTGCCCTCTTCCATCGAATCCCAGGGCATACATACCATGAACTCTTAACCTGATGGAAGTGGTTCTTCCTGGGACAATAATGTGGCCCCCATATGCAGCTGCCGAAGGTTTTAACTTGATATAGGGAGAGAACTTGGTTTTTCTGTCCCTGTCCCTTAGCCCGTCCTTCCTAAATATTTCTTCTTGAGCAGAAGCTTGACCATTTAAAATTATACTATCTTCTGAGTACCTGGGGCCCTGGTAACATCTGTGACTTCATGTGGCTTCATGAGGGTATCTGGCCACATTTGTGGCCAGAAAGTTCTTACTGTTGTCTAACTGAATCTTTCTTGTGGACACATAAGGGAATATGATTTTGATCTGTTTAAGGCAGCGATTTTCAACTGCTGTGCTGCAAGAATTTTTAAAACATGTAGTACCTGACTATTTAGTCAGGGGCACTGACCTCTTTTCCCTTAGATTGTCAAATAAAAAACTGACAACAGCCAACACAACAATAGTCATCCAGTGTGAATGAATCAAAATTATACTTATTTTTTTGTCAGATCGGCAAAAAATAATATATATTTTGGTATGCTACAGAATTTTAGTAATTAGTTTATGTGTCCTAGGAGATAAAAATGGTTGAAAATCACTGGTCTAAAGAAGCCGTCTGGCCTTTTTTTGGTCTAGTTGCTGTTAAAGTTATTGGGCCCAAATAGAAATACATAAATCCATGCTATTGAATTACAGCAGAGAACAAGGAAGTGTGACAAAATTCTGTGTCTTCTCACTGTCTTCTTTAGAGGGGGTGACTTCAGGGTAAAGGGGAGAGTTGGGGGTTTGCCAAGTATGTGACAGGTGAGTCAGGATTGAACTGTAAAAAATGTGGATGTCGCCCGGCTGGGCGTGGCTCAGCAGTTGAGCATCAACCTACGATCCAGGAGATCGCGGTTCGATTCCTGATCAGGGCACATGCCCGGGTTGCGGGCTCGATCCCCAGTCAGGGGCGTGCAGGAGGCAGCTGATCAATGACTCTCTCATCATTGATGTTTTTCTCTCTCTCTCCCTCTTCCTTCCTCTCTCTGAAATCAATAAAGATATATGTATATTTTAAAATGTGGGTGCCAAGTACCCACTGAAAAATGATGGCGAGGAATCAGTAAGAGTAGTTTTATTGATATTTGTGTCCTTACCAAAACATCTAGATTACTTATTTAGCAGATGGCTGCTGACTTCATTAGGGGCAGTTAGCATATCAAAAATCACATTTGAGTTACAGACTGTGCTTGCCTTTACTTTTTGTTCCCAGGACTAATTGTTGCATTGTGTATGCTAAGGAAAGCAGATCAGGTAACTAAAGAAACGTTTAGGCTAGAAGAAGAAATTCAGACACGGGGCCCATCTATTAATTTTGATTCTTGAGGGATTTCCTGGCTGTCATATCCACGTGGTGGAAGAACAATAAGAAAATCTGTGTGGTATGTTTCTGATTAACTTTCTATTCTCGAGGCCGCTTATTCATCCCGATTGTGAACAGTAGTTGCGATTTGGCTTTGCCATGGCATAGACATGTCTATGTCTCCATGATGAAGGGTCCCCACCCCTCACCGGAGCCTGTCCTCTGCAGGTGTTCATGCGGGCCCTCTTCCACTACAACCCGCGGGAGGACCGGGCCATTCCCTGCCAGGAGGCAGGCCTGCCCTTCCAGCGCAGGCAGGTCCTGGAGGTGGTGAGCCAGGATGACCCCACGTGGTGGCAGGCCAAGCGAGTGGGGGACACCAACCTTCGAGCTGGCCTCATTCCCTCCAAGCAGTTCCAGGAAAGGTGGGTCTGGGGTGTGTTATAAGGGGGTATTCTGGAGTGGCAGCCCCCAGATCTCTGCCACCACAGCTAGAGGTAAGTACCAATTGTACTTGTGTTTGTTCTTCTTGACCCATAACCAGTGGCGATGACTGATGTGATTTAAAGAAATATATAGAAATCTATGTTATTAAATTAATGTATATCATATAACACAGACTTAGAGAAAGTTGACAAATGAAATATAAAAATACAGAAGAGGAGGAGAAGGAAAAGAAAATTACCCAAAGTCTCACCATTATCTGAAGAGCCTAATTTATTTCTTTCCTGTACTTTTTACGTGAGTGTTGCATGTAGAATCTGAGATCTTGCTTTTTTTTTTTTTACTATACAGTTTGACACCAGCATTTGCCACATATTACCTCTTAGTTATTGTGTGATTTTAGTGGCTGTGTAATATTTCATCAGGAGCTACACCATTTATTCATAGGCAGCATGAATGTATTTATTATGAACGGAGCTGGCCTGTGCCAGGCATCCTGTGGGCTGTTGTGAACCCCTGGTTTCTGCCCTGGAGGAGCTTACAGTTTAGCCAGAAAGCTGCTCCTTCCCTACTTTTCAGTCTTCTCCAGCTTTTCACTGCTACAAGGCTGCAATTAGTATCTTGCCCATAGACTGCGCCTCGTATTTCAAATTATTTCCTTAGGATAGATTTCCAGACATGTAAATTCTGGGTCAGAGGGGCTGGCAGTTAAGACTGCATCGCCTCCCCTGAGGTTTAAAACCCTTTTTCATCTTTTGGGGTGCAGAGGACAATCATGACAGGCCTCATTCATCAGTTTCAGTGTCCCTCATGGTGCGGTCCCTAGGCCAGGGGTGGCAGCATCCCCTGAGAATCTGTGATAAACACAGGCTTTGGGGCCCTGCCAAATCAGAATCTCCAGGGTGGACTCTGAGCTCTGTGTTCTCACAGATATTCCAGGTGATTCTGAGGTGCTACAGCTTGAGCACCACTGTTCTCTTTCCTCAGGGGAGCCTCAGACCCATTTGCATCTTTGGTTTCACAGGGCTTGGGGGGAATGCTCTTTAGCTTCATTTAAATGTGGAAATCTCAACACCTCCGAGAGCCCTGGGCATTTTCGTGGGTCAGAGATGGGGCCTTGACAGCTACCTCTCCACTAACAACCATATTGGATAAAGTGTCAGGCTGAGGTCTCTGTTGGGAGAGAGGTTTTAAATCAGGCTCACTTTCACCCTCAGCCTCTACTGAGAGTCCTGCTATTTTCCAGCTTCCTCAGGGATGGGAAGGCCAGGTGAAAGGAGAAGGGGCCTCCCTTCCTTGAGAGTCATTCGTAGCAAAGTAGCAACTAACTGCTGACCGTGGGACTGGGCTGGGTCCCTATGGGTGACCATCTTGGGCTGGGTGAGCTTTTTCCAGGGCGAGACTGTTTCTTTCCCCTGTGAACCAGTGAGCACCTGTAAGTGTCCCTCCCCACTGGAACTCAGTGTGAAGTAGGACACCCTTGGAGTGCCAGGCTCTGCCCACCTATAGGGTGCAGCCTCAGTTTCTCCAAGCTTTGTAAGAGACTTCCTGTGACTGGTTCCATGGCCCAGCTCATGGGCTTGTCTGTCTCCTTGTCCATAGGCGCCTAAGCTACCGGAGAGCCACGGGCACCCTGCCGAGCCCCCAGAGCCTCAAGAAGCCTCCCTGTGAGTAGACTGGCAGGGGTGATACTTCAGGGAGGGACTGGGCTTAGGACTTGGGGACTTTGTGCCAGGAAGAAGCAGATACTGGGCTGGACGGAGCACCAAGGGACCTCTCTGATCATCCAGGCCTACAGAGGAAGGAAGGGGTGGGGAGAGGGACGAGGAGGGGAAATGGGGGTTAGGTTGGGGGGAGCTAGTCCCTGGAGAGGAACTTCTGTAGTTGGGGCTCATAGATGACACTAGGGGGCATATTAACACCTCTCCCAAAATTGTGTGCAAACGTGTGTGTGTGTGTGTGTGTGTGTGTGTGTGTGTGGCTGTCTCTCAGTCTGTTTTCCTATCTCTGGGAGAAGGTCCACAGCTTTCATTAGATTCCCAAGGGGTACTCTGATCCCGTCAATTTAGGAGCCTCTGATTTTGGGAGGGAATGGAGAAGGCTATGAGTGATCCTGTGCTCCTGTTAGGTGTCAAATTTGGCAAATAAAAATAGAGGATGCTCAATTAAATTTGAATTTCATATAAACAACAAATAGTTTCTTAGTATAAATACATTTGTCCCAAATATTGCATGGGCTATACTTATACTAAACACAGATTCTTTGGTTTTCTGAAATTCAAATTTAACAGTGTTTTGTATTTTATCTGCCAACTCTACTCTGTGTAGCACTTTACCTTTTAGAAAACACATCCACCTACCTTCTTGCCCTGTAATTGTCACAACAGCCCCATGAAGCAGTGGGATCAGGGCATCTCCTTTTCCAAGATGGGAAAATGGAGGTTCATGAGGTCAAGGGAATGGGACCGGGGTCACGTTTTCAGAGGGCCTGTGATCAGAGGCCCCAGTTAGGGTATGGAGAGGAAGCCTTCCCACTGCAGGCATCCTAGAGGAAGCTGCTCCCCTGGCATGGTGGCCACTGCCCACGGCCACTCTTCTAGACGTGCTCTCAGTCAGAAGGGCTGCTGAATAAATTGGCCCTGAGGCTGCTTACGCCAGCGATGAGTTGGCTTTCTTTGGGCTGCTAATGAGACACACACAGGAAGACTAATTAGAGCAGGTCCTGGTTTAATAATGCACCACAGCTCAGATCACAGGTTTGCTGGGGGAGAGAAAGACGGGACAGATGGAGGGCTCCTCAGGCACACGAGGCCATGGCTGCCTCTCAGCCACAGGGGCTCCTGGTTCCCCTTCACTAACGCTGTTCCATCTGTCTTTTGTGCAAACCGCAGATGATCAGCCTTGTGACAAAGGTAGGCCTGGTATTTGTCCCCTGCGTGCACAGACAAGGCCCCTTTTCTGTGGAATGGGCTGGAGGGGCTTGTTCCTCCCCTACCCCCGCCCCAATCTGGGGTGGCTGTGCCCTTCTACTCTTTGCACACCTCTCTCTGCTCTGCCAGCTTGTCCAGCCTACTCCTTGAGGCTGCAGAGCTGGTGGGCACGGGACCCCTCCCTGCCTGCCTGGCATGCAGGGCTCAGCCTTCCCAGGACTCTGGCTGGGCTGACTGTGGCTGGGCTGGGTAGGAAGCCAGAGACAGGAGGGGGCAAGGCTAGTGAATTTCCCCTCCTGACTCAGAAGGACCGGGATGGGGCCTGCTGGCCCAAAACCCCTGCTAGGGCCTGGAAAGGCTGTTTGGGGCCTAAGCATGGAGAACTGAGTTAAACAGAATAACTTGTTTTTCTGGGGTGTCCAGGACATGGGATTTCTCCTGAGCCACCGAGACACCATCCCAGGGGGCTCTTCCTGGCCATCCAGGGGATGGGTACCTCTGGGCTGGGGTCTGTGCCCAGAATGGCTCACTGGCCTCTTTCTCTGTTTGGTTCCCAGAGACCTGTGACTGTGAGGGGTACCTCAAAGGGCATTATGTGGGTAAGTAGCACATGTGGCTCTACCCCCAGCATTCGCTTCTGCGCTCATACACAGCCCCCCACGGGCTCCTGGGTCAGGGAGAGACAAAAGCAGAGTGATCTGAGCAGCTGAGCCTGTGGGACCCACGCTTCCCCTCCATCTCTGTCAGCAGAGAGGGGCCGACCTGCCTCTTGGGGCCCCCACCTCAGCGTTCACCAGACGCTGAGAGCAGAGCCCTGACATAGGCCTTATGTTAATACTGACTCTGTTATTCTCGTGATCTCAACTGTAGTTTATTCAGTAGTTATGTCACCATAATGCAGCAGGGGAGCCTTTTACTAGTCTCCCAAGTACCTTCACTTTCGTTTTGGTCAGCCTTTTCAAAGACCTAAAGACAGACAAAGAGTTTTTCTAGCTTTTGATTGTGAAGTAATTTCAAACTTACTGAAAAGTTGAAAGAATTGTACAAAGAACTCCCATATACTCGGCACCCAGATTCACCAGTTGTTCTTTGCCATGTTTGCTGTATCATTTCCGTTTTCTACATATATACATTTTTTTCCTGAGTCATGTGAGAGTTAGTTGCAGATATCATGTCCCTTCACCCTTAAATACTCAGCATGTATTCCCTAAGGACAAGGACATTCTCTTATATAACCCAGGGCAATTATGGAATTCTGGGAATTTAACATGTATACAATTCTATTATCTAACATACAGTTTATAGTAAAATGTTGCCAGTTGTCCCAACAATACCCTTTAGAGCATTTTCCCTTGATCCAGGATCCGGTCCACATATTGCATTTCTATATTTATGTTTCCACTTCACAGACAAGGAAATTGAAGCTCAGAGAGGTCAGTCATATGCCAAGTAAAACAGTGACCTTGAACCCTGTTTTTGAATGCCAGGTGGTCACCCTTTCGTCATATTACTGTGTCTTGATCAACCCCTTCCTACAGCAGGAGGAGTTCGGGAGAGGCCAGTGGGGTTCAGCCTCACCTCCAGTTGGGCCAGGTAGAAAAAGTCTTTAGTGGGAGACCCTGGGACAAATGTCATGGTGCTCCTTGCTCTTTCCCCAAAGCTGGTCTTCGGAGGAGCTTCCGGCTGGGCCGCAGGGAGAGACTGGGAAGCCCGCAGGAAGGAAAGATGTCCGCAGTAGCCGAGTCCCCCGAACTGCTGACCTATGAAGAAGTGACCAGGTACCAGCACCAGCCCAGTAAGCTGCCCCGCCTGGTGGTGCTGATCGGTAGGTGATGTACTGTGTCTCCAGGGAGTGGGCTGGCTTCCTCCCTGGAGGAGTGGGGAGGGAGCCCCGCAGGGTCCCTGGTCAGCCTTCCCTTCATTTCCCAGGGTCTCTGGGAGCCCGACTGCACGAGCTGAAGCAGAAGGTGGTGGCAGAGAACCCACAGCACTTTGGTGTTGCTGTCCCACGTAAGAGGGCCCACGTGGGTGTGTCGGGGGAGGGGTGTGTGTCTACACGTGAATATTTCATGGGGCCTTGACTCCCCATATCCATCCTGATTCTTACTTTGGGTCTGAGTGACTGGCAAGCACTGCCTGCTATAGGCAGGTCATGGACCTAGACATGATGGGAGAGACCCACTCTCAGTGGTCCACTAGGACCCTCTGAGGCAGACGCTGGAGGACACTTGCCCGGTTCCTGCCTGGGATGGCAGGTGAGTCTAAAGCACACTGCAGGCAAAGTAGCAACCTTAAACCAACACCAAGGGGCCCCCAGTAATGGGGACACTCCTGCCACCTCTTCCAAATGGCTCTGACTCCTCTGGCCCCTGCTGTCTGCTTGGGTAAGAGAGCAAGGGCGGGGAAGCCAGAGAGCCTGGTGAGCAGTATTGCCTGGGTTCTCCCCTGTAGCTGGATCTGGGCCGTCGGGGTGCCTCCTGAGTCTAGAGGCAGCCACGGATGCTGAAATCCAGCAGGCAGGAGGTCCTCGTTCTGAATGTGGTGAGGAACAGGAGAAAGAAGAGTGCTAGGAGCCATACCAGGAGCTCTCCTGTGAGTTACTTGGCCAGCCTTCCCAGTGCCACTGAGAAGACGGGTTATCATTCCACATGCAGGGGAAGACGCTGAGGCTCAGAGCGGTTAAGTAACTTGCCCAATGTCACACAGTTGGTAAGTGGTGGAGCCAAGATTCAAATCCAGGCAGCCTGCCCCAGTCACATTCTTACCCAGGCTTCATGACAGCCTGCCTCTTCCTGGCTGTCCCTTTCCTTTCTGTGGGACTCTCTGTCCATCCCTCTGGCCTCAGTGGGATACAGTGTGGGCACCTGGTGGCCTCCTAGAAGGAATGCTGTGGTGGCAGTAATGGGACCTTTCCAGAAGGTTCTGAGGAAGGACAGCTACAAAGCCACTCCCTTGGGCCTTGGGGCCCATAGCCCAGTCTATGGGTTGTCAGAATTGTCTTCCGGAGCCCAACCCAAAATGACAAGGATGGGGATGCCATTCGGGTAACACACCTGGGCCTGGCAGATTTCAGGGGGCCATGGCCTTTCAGGCTGAGAGGATGGACTGAAACAGGGCATGTGGAATTTGCTCACACATTGACCCTTTCAAACCCTCAGGTCAGTCCCTTGGGGGAAGGGTACCTGGATGGTCAGTCCTACCTGCTTCCAGGTACCACACAGATAGGTGACTTTCCCCCCTGCATTTAGGAACTTGGGATGTCAGTGAAGGCTTCCCAGAGGTAGTGACCTTTTTGCTGGGTTTTGAAGGGTAAATAGGAGTTTTCTAGGCAGAGAGGAAAGGAAGGAGCAACACGTGCGCAGGGATGAAGGTGTGACTGGCACAACAGTGTTAGGGACTGGGGAAGCTGGTGTGGAGGAAATGAAGCGGAGTTGGAGGCTGGGCAGATCACGAGGGTGTCATACACTCATCTGAGGCCTTTAGAATGTAATCAGTGGGTGAATAAAAGTTTTAGAGCAAGGAAATAACATGGTCAGAAAAGTGACCTGAGCGGCTCTGCCAGAGTTTGGCCAAAGATGCCACATGAAGAATACAGAGCATGTCCCTGCGTGGCCCCCAAGGGCAGAAAACGCTGTCCTCCCAGACCCCGTCTTTCCTTTTGGGACGCTCTGGGGGAAGCGGCGTGTTGCTCCGCGTGTGCGCTTGTTCCGCGGAGGACCTGGTTCTCCCCAGGAGTGTTCTCGGGGAACATCATTTCACTGCTATTATGGAAATCCATCAGAAAACACTCTGTGCTGTAAAATCATGTGAGAGCCAGCTCTGCTGAAGCACATCTCATCCATAAAGGGACTGTCTTCATGTCTCCTTCTCTCTCAAAATGAGATATAATTGAATAAAGAATTAAAAGCATTCAGCAGGGTCATCTGTGTCTGTGGCCTCTGCTCTTAAAAAGCAATTAGGGCTAGGGACTAATGAATGTTTAGGACTAGGACTCTCCTCGGCGATCT
Source organism: Miniopterus natalensis (assembly GCF_054644295.1). Taxonomy (NCBI): domain Eukaryota; kingdom Metazoa; phylum Chordata; class Mammalia; order Chiroptera; family Miniopteridae; genus Miniopterus; species Miniopterus natalensis. Next base: position 22,273,705 of record NC_142097.1, read on the forward strand.
TTAAAAGCCACAGCATCAATGAGGCAGGCTGGCAGGGTGGTAAGGGCAGACGCTTGGCACGAAACAGAAAGTTCAGACCTTGGCTCTGCTACCTGCCGGTCTGGGTCATTGGCACCGTGTCACCTCTCTGCACTCCTCAGTTTCTTCCCCTGCACAGTGGGAGGCCTCCTTTTGCCTGCGTCAGAGAGTTGTGTGAATCAGCGATGTGCCTGGAAAGGGCACTGTGCCTGACACAGGAACATGGGATGAATGGAAGACGGTTTATATACAGATCAGCAGTGAGCTCTGAATAAGGGCTGCTGTCCTCACCGTGATATGACATCTCTTTGCCTGGTTCTTCTTGTTCTTTCTTTAAAAGATACCACGAGGCCCCGAAAGAGCCATGAGAAGGAGGGGGTGGAATATCACTTTGTCTCGAAGCAAGCATTTGAAGCCGACATACATCACAACAGGTTCGTGTGCAGTTGTGGCTCTTTGCAACTGTCCAATGTTCCACTGGACCCCCTGGGAGGGCTTCCAGGAAAGGCAGAGGGGTGGGAGAGAAGTCATGGTGGGAAGTCCGCTTGTATTCCTTGCTAATTCAGGCAAGCTCAGGAACTAAAGGCCTTTTCTCCTTCGGTGTTGTTTTAGGTTCCTGGAGCATGGTGAATATAAGGAATATCTCTATGGAACCAGCTTGGACGCCATTCAGGCTGTGATGGCCAAAAACAAAGTTTGCTTGGTGGACGTGGAGCCAGATGTGAGTTCCTGGGCCAGTTGTTTTGTTAATGGAATTTATAAACTAGGGGATTGTACATTTTACAGAATATTTGAACCTCAGTCTAAGGAATTTTTAGTGTAGAGCACTGGATACTGAAATTTCCTGGGGTCTCTCTTTGAGAATCTAATGAAAGCTTTGCACCCCAAAATATGCACCTCTGTACACAAAAACTGCATTAAAATTGTAGGGAGCTCATGGACCCTCTTGGCAGCCAGAGACCCAGGATGGAATCTCTGCGTGGAGTAAGTCATGCAAGTTGGTGGTGGCGCTGACTGGCCAATTCTGATGGGACAGGGAATTAGATGTCAGTGCCCAGGTGGAAGTTGGGGCTCAGTGGTGTCAGGGCACCTCCTCCTTGATCAGGACAAGTGAAATCAGTGGCTTAGGAACCACTGAGGGAGGCAGTCAGGAGAGTAGTTTGAAAGGGGAAAAGGGAAGGAGACATGACCCTGTGAAGTGCTTCAAAAACTGTGTACTCGGCAGGGGCTTACCCATCTTTTTAACTTTGTCTTTGAGAAACACTTCTAAGCTTTGACTTCAGCTTGGGGATTTTTTACTCCTCTATAGAAAAGAACTCTAATTTTATGATATAAGCTATAAGCTTTATTTCATAGAAGTTTGCTTGAAACAGATTCCAAAAAGCACATTATATATATAAGGAAAACCCTCAGTAATTTGGACTTACTGGAAGTTGGTAGTCAAAATTAAAAGTGTAAATGTCAAGATTTTATTTGGAAAGTGATTTTATTGTTTTGGCTGCAGATTGTCCACATAGGAGTTTAATACCAGTGTTTCCAAATAGAGGCCCTTAAGATAAAATGCCACTAACAGGACGATTTGCATAGTGAAAACCTCCTAAAGCCTGTACAGTTTGTTTCGAGTTCTTGGTCTCTTCATTTGCTTTGCAAACCTTTTGTTCTTTGAATATCATGAGGAGGCTTGTGCGATGGCATGCACTCTGCATTAGTGTAGTCCAAATTGGTGACTAAATAGATACACATCGAATCCTGCTGGCTCATCCATCAGGACTGGGCAAGTAGAGAAGGGCATCAGAAGGTTAATTAGAGCTCGTGGGGTCAGAGCCAAGAGAGATGGCAACTGTTGGAGCGGAGGCTATGGAACCTCCCTTCTCGGCGAGTAGGCCTTCAGGGCCCAGCTGAGCCCAGAGTCAAAGTGGAGAGCAGGAAAATGAGCGGTTGGTCTCCCCAGTTGAAGTTCATTGTCAGATGACCAGGCAATCAGAACCTTTACCATCGAGGTCACTTGATGAAGCATGCCATTATTGAGCATTCGAAAGTCTGTTTCACAGTAAAATATTTTCAAAGTATATAATATTCCTGAACTTTTTCCCTCAGGCACTGAGACAGCTGAGGACCTCAGAGTTCAAGCCCTATGTTATATTTGTAAAGCCTGCAATTCAGGAAAAGGGGAAGATGCCACCCACGTCCCCAGCTTGTGAGGACACAGCAGCCCTACTTGTAAGTTTAACATTGATCGTTTCTTTTCTAAAGGCCTAACTGCGCCTGTTACCATTAGAGAACAGTGCTCGTACCTCCTGCAGAAGACCATCTTCCCACTTTGCCTACTGGTCAGACTTACTTGGTCAAGTGACCAGAAGGCTCAAGGTGGGGCAGCCGGAAGTGCCTCCCAATTGAGACAGGGGTGGCTTTGCCTGGGTTCCACACCACCCTCCATTCCCGCACAGAAACACCCTCCCTGAAAATAGGGACAGACATCTATCAGGGACCTGATCTGAGTGTGCCAAACCACACAAATCTGCTGAACTCCTAAGCCAAACCCAAGTAGTTTTAAATTGACACTTTAATGGAAACCAAGTTCAGATCCAGTGAGCTAATCCAACGTGGGGGCAACTGGCGGCATGAGGGGAGTCTTTCCCACGTGCCTGCTGTTTCAGATCTGTGACTCTCTTGCTGAAGCTGCAGATGGTTGAACGGTCCACCTTTACAGGCCAGGGAAAGGATGCAGGGGATTTGTGGCTGCAAAACAAATGTCACGCATTTTACTCCATTAGAGATTTAAGTTCTTTCAAGATGCAAATATTTATTAAGATGATCGAGGTACTTAGTGGCAAAAATGTTCCTTCTGTAATTTCTCAAATAGCTAAATGCTTCCAGGATGAACGACGGGGGTCCTGGAGGAGGGGAAGCTCCAAAAGGAGCAGACAGGTCTATAAGGGGTGTGTGAGGGCTGGGGGAGGTGGGGTTGAAGATCAGGGGCAGCACTGGGAACCTGTGAAGTTCTTTTCAGTCCCAGGGGAGCCCTGCAAGATCCAATATAGAATTGGGAAGCTTCTCCCAATTTCATCTAGTTTTTGACCTCCTGGGGGAAAGAAGTAAGGATAAGGGATGATCTCACCCTTCTCTTCGGCCTCAGCCGTCCTTGTGGTCACATGTAAACACTGTTTCCCAGCCCTTTAGAACATATCTTCTGAAGCTGCTGGTGCTCTCACTGAAGTAAGTCAGGTTTTGATTGGTGAGGGCGAGGGGAGGGACTGTTTTGGAAGATGGGTCTCTTTTGGGGAGGACAGCTCACCCCCCTGTGTCAGTATCCAAACACTGAGCCCCTAGAAGCAGAGGAGAGAAGGCAACACAGGACTGGAAAGAGATGAAGAAGAGGTGGGTGAAGGCCAGTGACAAACTTTGTTTTGCAATTTTACTTAGAGTGGATCTTCCACTTTCTTCCCCAAACCAAGCTGTTAGTCAACTATCTGCTTTAAATTCTACTTATTAGAGGTTTTTTGAATGAAGGAGCAAACGTGTGGGTTTGGCAAAGAAGGGATCACTGGCTGGCTATCTATAGCTTAGTGTAAGGTGTCAGGAGGACAACCTGATTAAAGAAAGTGGGTACCCTAAGGAAATGGGGAATTTGACCAGTGTTGTCCCAGTACTTTTTTAGTTTTTATTTTTGTTAATTTTCAGGTCCCCGAGAATATTTTTTCCATTGCTTTTCAGAGAGAGTGGAGGGGAGGGAGCGGGGAGAGAGAGAAATATCTATGTGAAAGAGACACATCGATTGGTTGCCTCCCGCGTGGGCACCAACTGGGGCCTGGGATTGAACCTGCAACCCAGGTACGTGCCCTTGACCTGGAATCGAACCCGAGACCCTTCAGTCCTCCGGCCAGTGCTCTAACCACTGAGCCAAACCGGTCAGGGCCCAGCACTTTCTTGAGTAACTCTACTTTGTCCCCTGTGCTAGTGTTTGGCCCTGGTATGAGGATATGAAAAGAACAGAGTTCTATAGCATGAATGTAAGAGTCTTCAGAGGGCATTAGAGCTCTTTATTAACCTTCTTCCCCCCGCCAGTTGATTCCAGAAATGCTTTCCCCTTTTTTTTTAAACTTTTATATTGTTGTTATTTATAGATCGTTCCTGTAATTATTTAACCAATTGCCGTGCAACACAATGGTACCACTCCTTTGGAAATACCTTTGAACAGGAAGTGTGATATTGACACAGATATAGAATCAGCATCCTTCCTCCCTTCCCCCCCACCCGCCCCCCCAAAGCACTTCATGTCACGGCTTGCAGTTAACAGGTCCTGAGTAGATATTTTTGAATGAATGAATGACTGAACAATGACTTTGTCTACTGCCCGTTAACTTCCTTGGAAGTTTGATAGGATATTGTCATTCCACTCTGTTGTGTGTGTACACAGATTATTCATGGACCACAGTCATCACTGCAAAATCAGAGGTTGGAACATGGCCCAAGACGCAGGCTGTAGGGTTCTTATTTGGGGGTGAACCGCCCTGTTGCTCCGTAGCTGCCCCTTTCCTTGCAGGATGAAGAGCAGCGAGAGATGTCGGCCTCTGCCGCCTTCATAGACCAGCACTACGGGCACCTGGTGGACGCCGTGCTGGTGAGGCAGGACCTCCAGAGCGCATGCAGCCAGCTCAGGGGGCTCGTCGAGAGGCTGAGCAAGGACACTCACTGGGTTCCTGTTAGCTGGGTCAGGTAACTGGGTCCGAGAACATCCAGGTTGGAAGGGACCTGAAAGACCACCTAGTCCAGCCATGTTACCATCAAGGAATCGCAAGGGTGGAGAGAGGCAGAATTTTCCATTAACTGCATCATCAAGAAGAGTATATGTGGGAAGTGCTGTTCGTTGGGTTTTGTCTGTTGTTTTCCACTGCACCCCTCTGGAGCAGAAAACATGAGTTGAAAGGGGGCATATCACAAAATAACACATTTCATTCATTAAAGTATCACAGGCAAGTTGACCCTGATTCTTTGTACCAAAGTTAAGTAGCCACTGTCTTTTGGGGGAGGGGGTGGTGAATTTATAGAGTACCGATTTGCAGGGATGTGAGCTTTATGAAGAGGGTGACATTTCATATATCCAGCTCTGTTGGAAGTTGAGTTGTTTTAACCCAAGGGAATTTTCCCATGCAACTGATGTTCCCCTGTCTTCAAGCATCAAAATAGTTTCACTTTGTTGATGGTGAGTGCTTGTCTGGCACTGGAAAACTGGTTCTCTCCCTTCTTTTTTTAAATTTTATTTATTTTTTAAAAATATTTTTTTATTGATTTCAGAGATAAGAATGGAGAGGGAGAGAGAGAGAAAAACATCAATAATGAGTGTCATTGATCGGCTGCCTCCTGCATGGCCCCTGCTGGGAATCGAGCCCACAACCCGGGCATGTGCCCTGACCGGGAATCGAACTGTGACCTCCTGATCATGGGTTGATGCTCAACCACTGAGCAACACCGGCTTGGCTGCCTTCTTAAGTAGTGAGCATACATGAACGTCTGTGGAAGAGGCGTACTTCACCGTCATCATGAATTACTGTACTGTTCTGGTATAGGGGTGTTTTCAGGGACTTTTGAGGAAGGTAAGGCTTCTTGTTCCTTTCTAAATACCCACAAACTCCTACAACTGAGTCCTTGCTTTGATTTGTTCTATTCCACCACCTGTCCCTCTCGTTACTGACAGCTGTCCTGGTTCTTGCCCGTCCCTACCTTCAGATGCCAGGGGCTCCTGTCGTGCTAGATCATGGGAAACCAGATGATCCCTCTTGTCCAAACTGTGTCTGAACCATGATACGTCAGTCCTGACTGTGCAAATCAAATTATATTGACTCCGAGTGTGGGCCTAATGCGTTGTCTCTGAGCAAAACGGTTTGTCATACAGGGTTTGTGAGATATCTTAGCTGCTAAGAGAATTTTATTTCTTATTAATAGCCAGTGTATGTAAGTTTTTATTCTGTGCCGGGAGCTATGCTAAGGCCTTTAGGCCCATTACTTTGACAAATACTCCAGCCTGTAACGTAGGAGTCTATCATCTCCTTTATAAGAAAAACAAGGCTTAGAAAGTTTAAATAACACGTTCAAGCTCACACAGCTTTAAGTCAGTGGCAGAGCTGTAGTATTTGAGCCCTGTCTCCCTAATCCCAGAGATGGCCATTAACCACTATCCCACACTACTCCATTCTTTCTGTGGTTCCATCATTGAGGCTACCTGTTAAATAACTGACTTATGAGGAATGTGTTCACAGCTAGAATTTACAGTAATATGCAGTGTGGCTGTAGCTTCTAATACTGAAAAGAGGCTCTTACACGTGCAAATGTCAAGGTCTTTTCCTCATGAGGAGACCAGGTTAAGGGTGAAGACCTGCTGCCCATTTAGAAATTTCCATTTTACCTTATTACACAAGGACACATTTGCAACTTTCCGTCTCACTAACCTGGTAGGTTCACTTAATGGGATCACGTTCTTTAGACCCTTCTAGCAAAAGGGTGAGGACTTCTTTGCACTTACGGAGTACTGGGTTCTTATCAAGTGAAATTAATCTTGAGCTGTCCCACGTAGAGCCAGGGCAGGAGGGGAGGCTGCCCCTTGGAGTGAGTGATTTGAAACTGAATTCAAAGGGCAGGACAAACTAGAAGAAGAAATTGATCCGTATTAACTCCACCAGATAGAAAACGCCTATTGGTTCAGAACTGTATGACTCAAGAATGGGCTTTGTGTGTATGCTAGCCTGTAGTTATTAAATAAATTGACAATTGCTGTCATTTTTTGGATGTGGGATCCTGCATTTGGTGGCATAAATGATGTGGCACTGATAAGTAGGAGCAAAATTTTGATGGGCCACATATCTTAAAAATGTATGTATTTGAAAATATAATGTTAAAGCAGGCAAGTCAGTTTCTGTTGCTTGAAACTAAAAATTTATTTTGATGAAGGCTGCAAAGACAAGAGGAACAGGATCATGGGGGGGTGGCATATTAACATACTTTGTGTGCTATATTTAAAAGTATGGCTCATTCTGGAAAGAATGGCAAGTGACAGAAGGTGTTAAATTAGAAAGTGATAGAGACATATTTTTGCATTAATAATACCAGTTGTAAATCACAAGTTCCTGAAATATGGACAGTAACACACACAGAGACTGAGAAATAGAACTGGAAGCTTGAAAATATGTAAGGAAGGGGAAGGCATGAAAGAGAAAGAGTGAAATAAAGGATGAGTAACAGGTTTCTCACCTGGATGTCTAGAAGAATGGTGGTCCTCAAACTGAGATTAACTGGAACCAGTTCAGTAATGAGTTTATATTTGGACATACTGATTTTTTCTTTAAACTTTTTATATTGAGATAATTGTAGATTTACATGTGTGTGAGAAGTAATACAGATAGATCCCGTGTACCTCTTACCCAGTTTACCATGTGTGAAAACTATAGCACGAAGCACCACCAGGACATCGACATTGATACAGTCAAGATCCAGAATACTTTCATCGATAAATTGGATGTCATCAAAATTAAAATACTTTGCTCTGTGAAAGACTTTGTTAAGATGACAAAAAGACAAATTACAGACTGTGAGAAAATATTTTGCAAATCACATCCAAAAAAGGGCTTGTCTCTAGAATATAAAAAGAACTTTCAAAATTCTATATTTCAAAAAGGAACAATCTAATTAGAAAGATATGTAGACATTTCAGGAAAGAGGATAGACAGATGGTAAATAAGCATATGAATAACGTTCAACTTAATTAGAGAAATGCAAGTTAAAACCGCATGAGATGTCACTACACACATATTAAAATGACTGAAATAACAAGAGTGATAATATCAAATGCTGGTGAGAATGTGAAAAAACTGGATCATTCATCCATTGTTGGTGGGAATGTAAAATGATATAGCTACTCTGGAAATCATTTTGTAGTTCCTTTTTAAATGGATTTAACATACAACCCAGCAATTGCACTCTTGGACATTTATCCCAGAGAAATCAAACGTATTTTCATGCAGAAACATTGTGTACAAATGTTCACAGAAGCTTTATTCATAATAGTCAAAACACTAAAAACTACCCAATGTCTTTCAATGGGTGAATGGTTAAATAAACTGTGGTACATCCATACCATGGAATATTAGTCAGCAATAAAAAAGAATGAATTATTGGTACACACAACTTGGATGAACCTCAAGGAAATTATACGGAGTGGAAAAGCCAGTCTCAAAAGTGGGTACACACTGCATAATCCCATTGATGTAACACTCAAGAAATAACATAATGATAGAGATGGAAAACAGATTAGTGATTGCTAGGGGTTAGGGATGAGAGGAAGAGGGTGGCTGTGGCCAAAAGGGGTGCTACAATTGAGTCTTTTGATAATGGTACAGTTAACTATCTTGAATGTGGTTGTAGTTACACAAAGGTACATAAGTGATAAAATTGCATAGAGCCCCCCACACACAAATGTGTGTGTTTGTAGCTGGTGAAATGTGAATATGTTCTATTCATTGTACCAATGCCAAGTCCCTGGTTTGGTGGTGTACTATAGTTACACAAGATGCTAACATTGGGGGAAGTTGAGTGAAGGGTGCAGGAGGAGCCCTGGCCCCAACCCCCATCCCATACATTTATCTGTAACTTGCTATGAATTAAATTATTTTAAAATAAAAAAGTTTATTTATAATGAGAATATTTAAGATTTACTGTGCTTCAAAATTAAGTCAGGCTCAGAACCAGCACGACCAGACATAGAAGTCATGCAACATTGTCTTGCCATATGGTTTGATATGTTTCTGACATTTTCACTGTTGCTGCTCCCTATAAATGAACGTGGAACATGAAAACATCAACGAAGCCTTCTTTTCCAATCCCGCGTACTCACAGAGGAACTAATGGCACTTATTCTCTGTGTTGTCTGAACCTTAATTTCATTGTGTGCTTTTGTTTTCCATTTTGACAGAGCTGATCTTGTGGCTGGGTCATCTCACCCCACTTTTTCTTCCTCCCAGAATGGTGGTGATGGTGTATGTCTTAAAAAGCTCTCTCTCTCATTAAAACTTTTCATAGCCCTGAATAAAAATGCTTGTAGCCTCTTTTCTTCAGCCTGCCCCATCCCGTCTCCATTTTGGGATGAGACTTAAAGCCATTGGGTACCTTAAATGTAACTTACTCATTTCATGTTTCAAGCTTTATTGTAGCATCCCTAAGATTGAGCATTCAACCACTTAGGAGTGTCTTGAGATTTTAAGCAGCTAAGAAATCCTAGGGCCTTTTCTTGTGTCTGTTCCGTAGTGAGTGACCTTGTTTTCAGGGAGAGAAACAGAGGAACATCAATTATACAGAGCTATTCTTTGGAAAGCCTGAGTGTCCATTTATCCCTCTCCGGGGGAGGGGGTCAGAAACCAAACTTAGTCATTATTAATGATGTTCAATAATACAAAATACCAACACAACAGTACTTTTGAATAGTGACAGAGACCTGTAATGTAACTTTGGCACAACATTAAAGCCACGAGACCTCCTGTTTATATCTTCTTGGAACAAATCACTTCCCCTTAGACTCATGTTAAGCCTCAAAACTGATGACAAAAGACAGGCATTTCCTACTTAAACGGAGAGAAAACAAAGACAGAGCTCTAAGTTCCCTGGATGGATGACCAATAGATACAGAAGAGCAAATTCACCTGTTAACTGGGCCCCTCACTCTCCATACAGTTCTCAGGGCTTTGGAATCAAGGGTGATCACCGTGTTCTATAGTAAGACATACCTATTCATCTCGGGAGAGAAGATACTTTGTTGTGTTTCTGATATAGCGTCTTGAATTCTTGAAGGGAAAAAAATCAGAAAGGTTTTTGTCAAAGCCAGGGTGCTGGTGCAAAAGCTGAAGTTTTAGATTCTAAGGATGGCTAGAAAAAGCTTACAGATCAAAGCCATGGAGTAGAGGTTTTAAAAATACTGCATATGGCTTTTTTTTCTTTTTTTCCTTCTTGAAGGGCCATTCCTAAATAAAGCATGTTAACCACCGCCTGGATTGTGTACCCTTTATCTCCTTTGCTTGGACATTCAGCCTTTCTGAATGAAGTGCGGGATGAAGGAAGATGCTAGCAGGTATTTTCCTGAAACTGATGCATAATGGCTTTGCTACCAAGGAGATGTCCTTAGTTCCTGGGTGGTTTGCTTTGGGTGGTTTTTCTCTTACGGATCATTATTTATTATTGCATTTCTCATTCTCTCGCCCTCAGCTGCTTATGGGTCCCTTCTGAGACGGACTCTAATCCGAACACAAACCCTGTGCACGCACAGGAATAGCCCAGAGTTCCCACGTGCCTGCCAGTCTGTCTCAGACGACTTGCGGTCATAGTGGGGTTTGCGATCATCAAGCCTCTTCAGAATGCCCTGGTTTTCCACAGTGATTCTCAATAGGTCCCGGTTCCTCGTTTCCCTGTTTAAGCTGAAAAAACACAACCCCCTGAGATGGGTGAAAAAGAAAATTCTGCCCCTGGATGGGATGGGGGCAATGAGGCGATGATGTCATAAACGCAGGCTGCCTGGGCGCTGGGAGCCAGCTGGCCCTGCTGAGCCCCGCATGCTTCCTGACGGGACTGCAGCTGGGCAATGGGCATAGCATCGGCAGGCTTGGACCAGTGGTTCTCGGCCCTGCTGGTCACTAGAAGATTCTAGCTGATTGGTCTGGGGTGCGGCTTGTAAAAAGTGGCATTTTGTAAAAGCCCTTTAGGAATTATGTGAAACTAGAATTGAGAATGTCTGATTTCTACGATGAGGTCTTGCCTATGGATAAATCTCAAATGGCTGGTGACAAGTTTTGTTTCACCTCACTTACCTCAGCTTTCAAGTCAATTTCAGATATACAAGGATATAGGAAAGGCCATCTTGACACTTCCTACACACACACACGCACACACGCACACACATGCACACACAATTCTCTTGCATACGCTTCTGTGCATTATTATTTATATGAATGTCTCCCCTATCAGACCCGAGTTCTTTGAGATTAGGAAGTATGTATCTTATTTGATCTCTGTATCCCAGCGCTGAGTATGTAGCAGCTCAGGAAATATTTGTGGAACTGATTGTTAAAAATGCTGTGTCATAGCTCCAGCTATGGTCACCAATTTACAAAAGTATGTATTGCTTTCCTGTGACAAACTCTGAATGGGACTCTGCAATCAGTCTCGTAGATGATACAAAAGCTCTTTAATGCTGGGCACGTTCCCCATTTTTTGGTAGTTTTCATTCTCAACCTCACCTCTGGTTATTCCTCAAGATGACTTCCCTTCAGTACTCCTCCCGCTCAGGGGACCCTTGCACTAAAACTGAACAAGGGGAGAGTCATTTTTGACTTTCCAAAAATGACGTGAAGAGAAAAAACACTACCTCTTGGAAAAGTATTCGTTCCAGCAATCCACCTTGGCTGGGCCACGATGGGCATTGGCGATTTTCTGGCACAGTTGCTTGTTTTCATACTCGATTTTGTTGATTCTCTTTTGCTCGCCCTGGTGAGAAAGCCCGCCCCTCCATGGTGACACCATCACCACTCTGTGCTCCAGCATTGCTCTCCTCTGGGGTTGTGGGAAAGGGCAAACTGAGGACCACAGCGGAGACTGGGAGCAGAGCTGAAGGAACGGGGGGGGGGGGGGGGGGGGAGCGGTGATGTGTGTGGGGAGGGGGAGAATTAACGGATCTTTTGGTTAGGTGGGTATTTGGAAGACTCTGGTAAACTGGATCTCTAGGACACAGACAAGAATCAGTAAGGCACATCTGCAGGTGGCAAGAACAAATACCTGTAGTTTGCTCAGTTTTAAAATGTGATGTGTGTGCGCCATTGGAGGTTTGGTATCAACAGCAGGTTTCACTAAAGAAGGATAAGAGAGCAATTTTATGTCAGAGGTGTCCTCTTAGTAGCCTTAGAAAATCTCACATTCTAGACAGTGACCCTGATGAATAAACATTATGATTTTGAATTCTGACCTTAGTCCAGTTTAGGAATTTTAGTTTAATTTCCCAAACTGACATCTTTGAAGAGTTTTGAGCAGAAATAAACGGATGGTAAGGGCTAGAAAAATTAAAATTTACAGAGATAAATGTCCTTTGAATCCCATGACAGAGCCTCTCTCCCGCCCTTTCTCAATAGGACTAGCTTGTCTATTGCGTGCTGACGTCCCATTCCCTTTCTAGCTTACTTTGGCTTTAAATAATTTAAATGAGCATTTCTATCAAATAAACTCCCTGGTGGAAGATAAATTTTGTCACTGATGCTAATGTCCTCTTGACCCAACTCGGCAGATAAGGCCACATCATCGCAGAGCCCTGTACTGGTCTGGTTTACTGTCAATATCTCTAAGGTGGACCCTTCCTGAACTCCCGGTGGCAGTGTCCAACCCAAAGTGCCCACATACCTATTTGTACCCTATTCTTGTGAGATACGTAGTGGCCAAAGTCCAGTTTCTTCCTGAAGTTTGTGCTCTGCCTGTGATTAGAGACGATTACAGGGTAGGCTAGATAATCCAAGGAATTGTTCATCTTTTCCTCCTAGGCTCACTTCAGAAATGAGGCAGCTAGGCCCCTCTGTGAGGTACTTAGCTGTCTCCATGATGGGTTGTCATAGTCACCCAGTTGTGACATCAGGGACGGGTCTCAGTGAAGGAGCAGCAGCAGAGCTGCTGGTTGTCCTTGGGCTTCTCTTTTGAAAGCTAACCATGGCTCAAGTCGAGATGAGGAGTGAGCAAGTTGGAAGCGCTCTCACCTGCCTGGAGGGCAGTTGCCACCGGCAGGAGGAGAAAGAGGTTTGGTGTGCTGGGGGCGGGGTGGGGGTGGGGTGGAGAAAGGCAGCCTTAGGCTATAAATTAGTCTTGGTTTCCCTTAAAAGTGTGAGTCCATAAGCTTTTAGGGGAGGTGAGCCATGATCCAATTTCTTCACTTAGCAGGTGAGGAAACTGAAGTCCTGAGCAGCAGCCAGGCTGCTCAAGATCCAAGTTGGTAGCAGGGCCGGGCTCAGAATGTGGGTTTCCTGAATTCCCAGGATCACACTTGCTTTTTGGAGGGGCCTGTGGATGGGTGGTTGAATCTGCCATTTTCATGGCAGTGGGTAGAGGACAGAGACCGTGTCTTTTGCTCCTAGTGAGATCCGTGAACAATCAGTTGCTGACGTTCTGCGGCTCATAGCGGGCTGGCAAGGAGATGGATTCGTCTCCACCTTAGCCCAGAGTGTGGCACCTAGGGGGTGCTCCACACGTTTGCTGATGGACAGAGAGAACTAACACCTATTCGGTGCTCAGTATTAGTGCTGGACTCTTTCCTTAAATGTCACATTTAATCTTCCAAACAGCCCTAGGAGTTTGAAGTAGTAGTATTATCCCTCCTCCCGTTTTCTCTCCCAGCAAAGAGGCTCAGAGAAATTAATTCCCCAGGATCAGAATGCCAAACCTGGTTGCACAGAGCCCAAGCCTTTATTTAAGCACCAGGCTGACTCAATGAACGCTGAAAAAAATGCGTCCCCGAGTTGGGCTTCTCAGACTTGGGAGGGCCTGCACCATGCACACTGCCCTTCAGAGGGCCTGGCGCTCTGCACGCTCCTGGGTGATGCCAGCGCGGCTGGTCCGCGGCAGGAGGGGGGAGCTCACAAGCGGAACCCCGGTGTCCCTGGAATCTGACAAAAATCAGCGACACTCGGGTGTAGGAACATTCATCGTGCCGCGCATGTGATCCGATGAAGTTACTGCACGTCCCAGTTTATGACGATACCGGAACCGCCTGGTCTGGGGGGTGGGGAGGACCCGGCCCCCCGCCGCCGAAGCTCCGGGGGGCGGCATTTCCGCCCCTGGGGACGGGCCCGGAGTCTTCCGGACGCTCGCTCGGCGCGGGGCGGCGCGCGTCCTTCCCGGTAGCCGGGCGCGAGCGGCCCGGGTGCCCCGCCTCCGGGGCGGGGCTGGGCGGGGCGGGGCCGGCGCCCGAGCTCCCGCCCAGCTGACCAGGCCGCTCTCCCCTCGCCGGTTGCCGCCCGGCGTGCAGGGCCCGGCCGCCGCCATGTCGGGCCCGTTCGAGCTGTCGGTGCAGGATCTGAACGACCTGCTCTCGGACGGCAGCGGCTGCTACAGCCTCCCGAGCCAGCCCTGCAACGAGGTCACCCCCAGGATCTTCGTGGGCAACGCGTGAGTCGCCTCTCCGGAGTCCCAGCCCCGCCGGGCCCTCCCCGGGGCGCACCGCCCACCCGGGAGCTGGGGAGGGGGCGTCGGCAGTCGCGGGTTGGGGGAGCCGGCGCGTGATCGCCCCTTTCGCGCTGCGGCGGGGACTGAGCGGGGGCTGGGCGGGGGCTGGGCGGGGGCTGGAGTCGCCGCCCACTCCCGTGCGGGGGGCGGAGGAGCTCGTTCCCTCCCGCGGCCGCGTGGTCTTTCTTTTCCGGGGGTGCGCGGAGCCCGGGGGCTCGGCCAGCGCCACGTCCGGCTCGCAACCGCCCCCCGGTAGGGACTCGGCCTTGGGCGGGGTCGGGGCTACCATGTTCACTAAACAGGTGGCCCTCTGTCGCCCGGCGCTTCTCCGGCCGGCGCGTCATGTGACAGCTGCCTGGTTCTGCAGTGAGGTCACCGCGGAATGTCTGCCTTCGCTGCCATGGCAACGAGCTAACGTCACAACTCGGGCGTGGAACTTTAACCCGCCGGGCAAGTCCAGACCCGGGAATCGAAATACCCCAAATGAGGGGGAACCAGAGAGCTGGGCCAGGGTTTCCTCGCTCCTCCCGCCTTCCAGATAGGGTTTGATTTACATGGATTCTAGATTGATCCGATGATAAACCCCATAAGGACCTGAGCCATCACGTAGAAAGGGCTTTCCACCTTCTCAGTACCAGGAAATGCACTATTTATCACTTACAAGTTCTTAAATAATTGGTTTTCCCATTTTCTGATAGTCAAGTTACTAGTAAGAAATTCTCAGCAGCAGGGGAGACCCAGTGTTAACCATTCTGAGAGATGCTGATATGCCAGCCCAAATGTAAAGAATAGATTACCAAGTCTGTACAGCCTTGGGAGGACTCAGGTTGGACTTTCATAAGACCCCAAGGACCCAATTGCCAATGCCCTGAGATCCATGGGCCCAGGGGCTGCATTTTAGAAACCCAGAATTACCCGCTTCTCTTGTTTTACACGGGAAGAGATAGTGGCAACCAAGCAAGTGGTTGAAGGATTGCTAGGACAGGGTCAATGTCTTGCTCATGTCTGTATCCCCTGGTCCTGGACTAGGACCTGCTGTTTACTCTGCCAAGGACTGCCACAGAAATGGGGGTCATCTTGGAGCTTGAAGGGGTCCATAAGGCAGGTCCCAGCCTCATAGGGGACTGTCTCATTCATTCTATCATTCATTCATTATATTGAGTACCTATGTGTCAGGCAGTGTACAATGTTCATTCATAGTAGTGATAGTAATGATAATAGTAAACTTATTGAATGGTGAATTAGTATTAGGGAAGGGAGATGAATGGAAGTGACTTCAAAGTTATTTTATTATTTGTTTTTAATGAGCCACTGCTTTACCATTGCATGAAGTGATGTGAGTAGGGATAGATAAAACGGAGTCCTAGGATCACAGCCAAAGGCCTTAGTAATTGCAAAGTTCTGCGGATAACCTCCTCTCCAGCCACCCAAGCAGCAAGCAGCCTTGGCACCCTTGGAAACCCTGATCTCTTGGGCAGTTTGGCACATTCAGCTGTCACCACTTCCCAAGCGGAAACTAAGACTGTCAACATCTGGTTGTAGCCAGAGTGGCAAGTGCTGACAGCCACTGTAGAAAACACATTCCTTGCCCTCTAAGCAAATCTGACCTTGACTTAGCCAGAGGTGTGTGGGGCACCCAGCAGAGAGCATTGACTGAATACTTAGTGCTACCCCACCCATCAGGTGCCCCTTAACAAAATCAGGGCTCCTGGTCAGGGCTCAGAGGAAAGAGATGAGCCACATTTTCTGGGTGTCGGGATTTGCAGTGGGGTGGGCATGAGAGGCAGACTGAGGGGGAAGACAGAGCAGTGCAGCTGGTGCCAGAGAAAGGAGGTCTCTTCCCAGCTCTGCCACTCAGCAGCCCATATGAGCACATGCGCACCCTGCTACTGTCCTGTCAGGCCAGAGTTTAAGTTCTGTTCTTCCTCACAGGACTGATGCTGTGACAGGCAAACAAGATCATGTAGGACAAGACGTTTTGTAATGTATAAACGGCTGTTTGAATTGGGATGTTGTTGTGAGATGAAATAAAGGAGCCCTTTGACTATTCAGATCACACGTGTTGTAACCCTCGTAGTCCTATTGGGGCCATTGCTCCCAAAGTGTTTACTCACCCAAGAGAGTGTCAGCAATGTGGCTAGTGGACTGTGGTAGGAAGGATCCCTCTGGGGGATGGGAAGGGGCTGATGTACTTTATAATCCAAGGAAGGAGGCTGCCTGGGACATGCTGATTTTATTCTTCTTCACTGATTTACCACATATCCATTCAGCACCTACTCTGTGCCAGGTACCATAGCAGGTGCTGGGCATACAGACCTGAAGCAGTTATGGTTCCTTGGTCACAGAGGTCATAGCCTGGACATTAAACAAATGAGCATAATCAAGTGTTACAATAGTAGCGCTGACTCAGTGTCTTGCTCTGTCTATAGAATAGCTTATTTAATACTCACAAATCCCAGGGGCTAAGTACTGTTATCATCCCCATTTTACAGACAGGGAAACTGAGTCACGGAAAGGTTAAGTGACTTGCTCAACCTTGCTTGGCTGGTAAGTGGCAAGGCTGGATTCAGACTCAGGCAGCCTGGCTCCAGAGCCCATTCTTAGCCACTTGGCTATACCACCACCACAGGATAGGGAGCATGGTGCCGAATGGAATGGAGGAAATCAGGAAATCCTGCAGAGGGTGGTGGAAAACGAGAGGGTGCATGTCCATGGAGAAGGGCGTTCTAGGCAGAAGGAACAGCTCAGGCATGAAACCGCCCAGTCTATTTGGGGCAGCTACTGGTAATTAGATATAGCTGGGGAGAGCCACGAGGGTCATCATATGAGGAGAAGCTCTGGCAGGGGCCAGAGCATGGAGGGTTTCTCTCTTTGCCAAGAGGCTTAGGCTCTTCTTCCTTCCCCTGGGGCTGCCAGTTAGTTGGTCAGTTAAGTATCCCCTGCTGCTGTCCCTTGTCCAGGTCTGTGGCTCAAGACATCCCTAAGCTGCAGAAACTGGGCATCACCCACGTCCTGAACGCTGCTGAGGGCAGGTCCTTCATGCACGTCAACACCAATGCCAACTTCTACAAGGACTCTGGCATCATCTACCTGGGCATCAAGGCCAACGACACGCAGGAGTTCAACCTTAGCGCCTACTTTGAAAGGGCTGCAGACTTCATCGACCAGGCCTTGGCTCAAAAGAACGGTAAGGGACCCGACCCGCCCCGCCCCGCCAGGAAACAAAGGGAGGCAGCTTTGATTAGACTTTTTCTTGGCAAACCTGTTGTTTCCTGTCTCCTGTGGTGAATGACTGAGAGCTCTGAGTCTCTCTCTGGCTGCCTGTCAGGTGGCCCCACGTTACACAAGATATCCAAACCTTTTGTGCAGCCTCAGCCTCGGGGCCCGTGTGTTTAATTTGACTTAGACTGAGGGTTCATTTCCAGCGCCATCCCCCAATTCGAAGAGCTTCAGTAAGGAAGATTTATTTTCCATGATAAAAAGCCCTGAGGTGAAGGAGCTGCAGGCTGGTTGATTCAGCAGCTCAATGGTGGCATCACACTAGGTGCTTTCCCTCTCTCTTCTGCCACCCTCAGTGTTGGCCACTTCCTGATGGTCCCCAGATGGCTGCAGCATTCTGGTTACCATTCTGAGCAAAAGATGCAGCAGCCACCTCTCCCTCATGTTTCTCTAATTTTTTAAGAGCAAGTAAAACATTCCCCAGAAATCCTCCAGTGGAATTCTCCTCACATCTCACTGGCGAGAGTTGGGTGATACGAGTACCTAGCAAGGGGAATGGGGCAGCCATGATTGGCTTAGGCTGGGTGTCAGCAAACTATAGCCCACAGCCAAATCTTCCCATCAGGTTTTAAATGCTTCCTGCAGCTCCCAAACGTAAGACTGAAGCAGACCTGCTGAGGCGCTGGCAGCTGGGCAAGGCGTGCTGGAGAGAAATCCTAGAAGGCCAGGGCAGATACCCGCTGGGCAGGCTGGGCCACGTGCCCTTTCTGCTTTTAGCTTCTCTCAGCAGCTGCCTTTACCTTCACGCTGCCTCTAGCCTCTTCCTTCCTCCTCACCCCAAACCTGAGGTGTGATCAGCCCTGTCCCCCCGATGCTGGCCTGCTCTCTGCTACACTGATGCTTCTTGTGCCAGCAGCCTCCCCACTGAAATGACCGCCAGTGAACAGAGTTTATTAGACTCTGGGCATCTCATGTTCGGGGCCCAGGAGGGAAGCTTTAGCGCCTGGAGAATCTGCAGACTTTACTGTCAGGTCTTTTGTGGTCCTCATGGTCAAGTATGTGTTACCCCCTCCACTCCAGCTGTTCTGAGCTCCTGTGTAGATAAGAACAGGATCCCAGTTAAGGGGACGGATGTTACTCTTGTATATGGGTTGATCATTTATTCAGGAAACTTAGAGCTGACTTTGTTTCCTCTTTCCATACAACTAGGAACATACCCTACCTTTTTGTGACCTCCTGCCTTAGCGCACATGGTCTAGGTTATCAGTCTGGAAAGCTCTCTCTGACTCTCCCAACACTGTCCTCTGGCAAACCCCACTGTGAGCTTTAGCACTGGACCTACTGTCCTCTCCTCCATGAAGCCTGCCCTCGGGCTGGGTCCACTGTGTCTCTTGTCTGTCTTTCCAGAACTGATGTAGCGTGGGGCACATAGCAGGAACACTTGAAGTGATTACTGAATGAGTGACAAAAATGAATTCCATGGGTTCTAATGCCAAGTGTAAATGCTGCTAAGGTTGATTGGCCAAGTGAATCAACAGAGATTCACTGGCCTTCCACAGTGTGCAGGGCTCAGGGGAGCCAGGGGCCCATCACTTTGGAGAGATGCAGGGACAGCCAGCGGCGCCCAGGAGGGAACAATCACTTCCAGCCCTGACGATCAAGGGAGGCTTCACAGAGGAGGTAGCATTTGGCTGTGGCCTGGAAGGATGGGCTTTGAACCTTCCCCTTTCCCATTGGCTCTGTGAGCCCTGGGTATGCTGAGTGTGTTCCAGGTGGTGAGGCAGCTATTCTGCAGAGGGTCCCGTGGCCAGGGCAGGGGCAGGGAAAGCCCCACTTTAAGTACTTTAGGGTACACTGGCCGGAGAGAGAATGGGCAGGAAAGTGGAAGACTCCTCCTTCTTGCTTTGGGAGGCGTTGGGAAAACAGAGCTGTGTTTTGGGGAAAGGGTGATAGGAACAGAAGAGGGAGAGGAGGAGATGATGTCAGGTGGGGGCCAGATGCTGCAGGGTCTCATGAGCCATAAGATGGTGTATTTGTGTGTGTGATTTTTCCGTCTTGGTTTGTTTTTCCATTTGACGGTTTGGTTCCTTTTATTTTTTAACTGCTTTGTTGAGGTTTAACTGACATTTAATAAACTACACATAGTACAATTTGGCAAGTTTTGACATATGTATATACTTGTGAAACCATCACCACAACCAAGATAGTGAGCATATCCGTCACCCCTCGAATTTTCCTCTGTCCCTTTGTGACCTCTCCCTTGCGCCCTCCATTCCTAAGCAACCACTGATCTGCTTCCTATCACTAGACCCCGGTACCTTCAGTAGAGTTTATGTAGATGGAATTTCACAGCATGCATGCCTTTTTGGTCTGGCTTCCTTCACTCACATTTCATCCGTATTGTTGCGCATATCAGTGGTTCATCTTTTTCGGTGCTGAGTGGTATTTGGTCATATGGATGTACCATAGTTTGTTTATCCATTCACCTGCTGATGGGCATTTGGGTTGTTTCCATGTTTTGCTTTGGATTGAAATACAAGATTCACATAGAGAAGTGGGCATATCACAAGTGTGTAAACCAGTGCACTGCAAACACCCATGTACCAGCCCCCAGATCAAGAAACAAAACATGACCAGCACCCCAGAAAGCCCACCATGTGCTCAATCTCAAATCCCTCTGCTCCCAATTCTTTACCACTATCTAGACTTCTAACAGCATAGATCAGTTTGCCTGCTCTCCTGCTCCATGGAGCCATATTCATCCTATTGGTGCGTTTCATCCCTGTTGTTGCTGATAACTTGTAGATTGTACGTTCTTGTTATTTATTCATTGTGCTGTTGATGAGCCTTTGGGAGTCCCCATATTGGGACTATTATGGATAGTGCTGCCTGTAAACGCTCTGAAGCATGTCCTTTGGTGACTGGGTGCGCATTCCTGCTGGGTATGGATCTGGGGTGGAATTGCTGGGCCGTAGGGGATGCATGGGTTCAGCTTGAGTAGATCCTGCTTCAGTTTCTCAAAGTGGTGTGCCAGCTTGGTGTGCACCCCCTCCCAGCCACTGTCAGAGTCCTGGCTGCTCTGTATCCTCACTGACGTTTTGTGTTTCCTGTTTCTCATTTTAGCCATCCTGGTGGGTACAGAATGGCCTTGCATTGTATTTGTCATTTGCATTTGTTGGGTGAGTTTTGACTAGAGTCATGGTGTGACTGAATGGCCCCAGCTCACCATGTCACCCCATTTCTTACAGGCCGTGTGCTGGTCCACTGCCGTGAAGGTTACAGCCGCTCCCCAACTCTAGTTATCGCGTACCTCATGATGCGTCAGAAGATGGATGTCAAGTCTGCCCTGAGCATCGTGAGGCAGAACCGTGAGATCGGCCCCAATGACGGTTTCCTGGCCCAACTCTGCCAACTCAATGACAGACTAGTCAAGGAGGGGAAGTTGAAACTCTAGGGCACCCCCACTGCCTCTGCTCTAGAGGCTGGACAGGGGAGGCCCTGGTTGAGGTGTCCCCAGCTGCCATGTTTAGGAAACACAGTGTACCCTGCTCCCAGCATCACCAGGCACTTGCCCACAAATCTGTCCCAACACAGCCCTGGGCCACTTTCCCCCTGAGGAGCATATAAAAAAGCTTGCTAAGGAGGACATTCTTGCTCCCTGGTGTGTCCTGTGCCTGTAATTAATGGTGTCCTCTCCCTGAGGTGGGGTTGCAGATGGGGAAGACCTGTGACATGCATGCTTCTGGATGACCCAGGGCAGAAGGCCTGTGGAAGTGTGAGGCCTGAGACGCTCACAGGGGCCTTCCTAACTTCCCCCGCTCCTTATCCCTGAGTCCTCTCCGGAGTTGGGACTGCAGCACCTTGAGCCTTGTAAAGGAACTATGCAAACTCGGGCCCCCCTCTCTCCATGTCTGTTCCCCCTGGCTCCTCACAGCCACTCACACCCTGCTCATAGGCAGAGGCACTCCATGAAGTCTGAAGCTGGCATGGGGTAGCCATCAGTTGTTAGTAGGTGGAATTCCTACGAAGAGACCACATTTTAATTATTTCTTTAGGATTAAAGATACCTAAACAAAGAGGCCCTCAGGTGGGCAAACAGATTCCCCTGGAAGTCTCTCCTGAATCAGTAGTTTCTAAAATGTGAACCTTTGTAAGGCTTGCATTCCAAATCCACTGGACTATTTCCCTGGGACTGTTCTTAGTCACTTGGTTTGTTAGAAGAGCGATGCCTTGGGCACGGTTTATTTTTCTTTTTTAGAAAACAGGGTGTTGAAGTCCAGCCTATTTAAAAACCCCACCATTTAGAGAATTACAAGGGTTTTGTCCTGAATTATAGCGTTGGCGAGCCCAAGCCACTCGTGCTGGCTGCTTTTTGTCTCCATTGCTATTCCAAGAACAGGAGGAGGAAGTTGGCCAATTACAGCGCGCGTGTGGGTGTGTGTAGGGGGGTGTGTGTCTCAGAAACACAGCCAGAGGACCACGAGCAGGGCGACGAGCGGCCCCAGGCTTACACCCTGCCCACGCACAGGCAGTTCTTAGGGCTCTCTGGTGCCAGAAAAGACCCTGGGCCCTTGGGAGCAAAAGTGACTCAGCCAGGTAGAAATGAAACATGACGGAGTGTCCAAATGGAGCCTTTATTGGTGGCAGAGCAAACAAACAAACAAAAAGAAACAACTTTTTTTAGGATGGTGTCGGAATGCACGAGCTCCCACATGTGTACGCACATTTGTCAATATAGGATTTTATATTCAACACAGTCTTGTTAGGACTTTGCATGATTATCATCATGGGAAGTGATACAGTGCTATCGTCTTCAGGTTCCCTAGTGGCAGAGAGGTGGTCCTCAGCCATGCCCCCGACACCTAGCTCATAGGTGTCTGATAGAAGTTTGTGGAATTAAGCTTTTTTTTTTTTTTTTTTTTTAAAGCACCAAATATGTGTCGGGAGTTGTTCTGGTGGGTGTATCAAGCTCTCAGAATCCTGAATTTGTGGTAGGATCACTTGCAAGGATTTGCAAAGGAGTCTTACCAGAAATGAAATATCAGGGACTTTTGTTGAATATTTTAAATTGTTTTAAATTTAAATTTAAACACGTCGAGGTGCGGAATGTGCCTTTTTCAGTTGACCAGGAGCTTTGGTCCAGGACAGGGAGAAGCAGGCGTGCCTTCGGAACTCACTCGCCGGTGGAACAGTCTCTATCTTAGCAGGGGCGGCACTGTGCAGCCCGGACGGCCCCTTTCTCTGTGACCACAGCAGCCCTGAACAAACTAGGATCTGTCTTCTTTTTCAGATACTCGCTGCCCAGATAGAGCCACCTAAGTGAAATGACCATCCTCTAAACTGTACCTCACGGTTTTCAGATAACCCTCCCACTTAATCTAACTTGATCCTTACAATAACCCTAGCTGGTAGATAGTCGTGTATTGTTACCTTTAAAAAAAGAAAGAAAGGAGCTGGGGTTCAGATTGATTAAGGGTGTGACCCCCAGGGTTGCCCAGCTCAAGGCAGAGTTGAGGCACTATTTCAGGTTTGCTGCTTCCTGAAGCTGGATTCTTTCACACTACACATGATTCCTCCTCAAGAAATGAGCCCGGGGGAGTCCAGGCACGCTGCACCTGCCCTTGACCCCACCCATGCGTACAAGGGCCGGTTAGCTTTGTGTCAGGGTACAACGATTCAGGCTGTGGTACCGAGGGAGGTCTGGATGCGGGTGAGAGAAAGTTGGCACAAACCCATCCCTGCTCCAGGAAAAGGAAGTAAAAGATGGGGTTAGAATGTGTGACTCTTCTTTCAGGAAGCGTAGCATCCCTAAGCCGGAGCTTTCTGCTCCACTCTGGAAGAGGCTCAGGATATGGGGCCAGGGCTCCCCTCCCGTGCCCAGCCAGTGGTCCCCGGGACAGCCACAGCTACTCAGGAGCTCTTGAAGACCCGTGTGGTTTTTTTTTTGGGGGGGGGGGTTATGAAGGAGAAAAGGTCAGTGGGAGAACTACTGCCTTTTCTTTGGGACTACTTTTATGCTGATAACTTGGGATTTCTAGATAGTCTGTAGTCTCAGAAGCCCCATATTTACTTCACAAGATTTAGCTCCTCGTTCTTTGAGTAAATAAAGTCATATTCTATTGTGTAAGAGTCAGCACATGCCCAGCGCTGAGGGGAAGCTGTTTCTGGACAGCTTTACCCCTGGGAAGTGATGGAATAGGAACTCAGGGTGCCCTCACTCCCTCCCCTGACCTGATCCCTTTCTTTGACTATTAGACCCCCAAATTAGAGCACCAAGCGTTTCTTCAGTAT
Organism: Miniopterus natalensis; assembly: GCF_054644295.1. NCBI lineage: Eukaryota > Metazoa > Chordata > Mammalia > Chiroptera > Miniopteridae > Miniopterus > Miniopterus natalensis. Next base: position 22,297,465 of record NC_142097.1, read on the forward strand.
TCTAACGCAGTACACATACCACAGGCTGGTTTGTTTCCCTGCCACTCTGAGTTATCTGGAGAGCAGAAATCACCATCTACCAAACAAGGGGACTCATTTAGAAGGCGTCTAAGGTCCCTTTGGCTCTGACATTGTAGGATTCTCGGAGAATCCCCACTTGGAATTGACCACCACCTGAAGTCAGAGGGTATGTAACAACGTGATGACCAGCAGGTGGCGCTGTGTCCCACTCATGGTGATGGATGATTCGAAAATGAATGCTGGTGCCTTTTGTGTCACAAATTAACGTTAAGATGCTAATGTTTTAATCAAAATAAGCACTGATCTTATAATAAAAATATAAGCTTCTCGCAGGAAATTTTCTGTCATAAAACTGGTGTCAAGTATCACTGAAGAGCCAACAATGATGGTCCTTCCAAGGCAAGATTTTATCCTGATTAGAATTAGAGACCATCTCCGGTTGAGAGAGTAGATTGGTTGGAAGTGTAACTTACCTCCTGTTAGCTTTTAGGGTAATTTGATTGTGAAAGTGTGATTTATTTTTTTTTGACAGAAAAGGGGAAGGATGAAATTTTTTAAAAAATAAGTTTAATGTCTGTTACATCACAAATCAGTGTTAAAATACTAATACTGTAACCAAAATAAATGTCTTATATTACCAAGAAATGGTCTTTTTTTTGCTCCTTATCACAGCTGATTGTGTTTACGCTTAGCTTTTTGTGTTTGCTTTTTCTAACTTTTAAAAAGAATCATCTAAAAATGAGCCCTCCTGAGCTAGTCATAGGTTCCATGATGATTATGTTTATACAGTAGATATTTGCTGAACACCCCTCCAGTATCAGAAACTTCCTGTGTTAGCAAATCTCTTTTATTTATTTAATTTAAAAAAATTTTTCAGCTTTATTGAGGTATAATTGACTGGAATATTCTTGAGTGCAATGATCCACTCCAAATGAGGGAGGTAAGACTGATGGTTCTAAGAAAGTAGACGGACTGGGGTGACAGCCTCAAGGTAGCCTCACATGAAGATGACTGGGTGCCATTTTAGGATTTGTTATCCTACAAATGGGCAGTCCCAAAACACATCCCTGACCCCACATGCTTTAAATTCCACCATTACCATGATCTCTGCCACGATGAGCACTGCCTTTTCCTTGGAATAAAAAAACTTGGAGTTGGCTGCCTTTTTTCCCAGATAGGCTGGGCAGGAAAAGAGCCTCTCTAGTCTTCACTTAGAGGCGCTTAGACTAACTCATATTCTGAGCTTCGTGGTAACATGTTTTTACACAAAATCTTAAGGCAGAGTACTAAGATGTAAAAGTTTTTTAAGTATAATTTTAAAAACATTTTCATTAAATAGGTAATACTGTATATATATAGTAATATATTCAAACAATACAAAAGGCTTATAATGCAAAGTGAATCTCCTACCCCAAACCTTCAACCCCTCTCCTCAGAGGAAGCCACTGTTAAGTATATCCTTCTAGAAAATCTCATGCCTATGTAAGCACACACACACATATATACATGTGTGTATATAGATATCCTTTTCCTCGTGAATGGAAAATGTTCTGCACTTTGCCTTTTTTGCTTAATATATTTTACACATTATTTCTTTTTCTTTTTTTTAAAAGTCTGTATTGATTTCAGAGAGAGGAAGGGAGAGGGATAGAGAGAGATAGAAACATCAATGAGAGAGTCATTGATCGGCTGCCTCTTGCACGCCCCCGGCTGGGGATGGAGCCCAAAACCCAGGCATGGGCCCTAACCGGGAATCGAACCTCGATCTCCTGGATCCTAGGTCGATGCTCAACCAGAGCCACGCCAGCCAGGCTTACCCATTATTTCTTATAGTCCCATTCATTTTAACAGCTGCACAGCATTCCATTGTGTATGGATGTACTGCCTAATGTATGGATGTGATTTCTGTATAGTCTTATTTTAAAGATCCAGGCTGCTTTAGTAAGCACAGAATGTTGAAATGAGACTTATAGATAACTGCAGTTTTGGAATCTGCTTGGTATCCGGTTAATGTCTACGTCGGTTGTGATGGCACAGTGTCAAGTACATTCTAAAACTCAGAGCTAAGGCAGAGCGTCCTGTGCTCACTGGTGTAATTTTATGGGTATGGGCATGGCCAAGCCTAATTTTTAAAAAGATAGTCTCTGAGCCATAGCTCCTCAATTGATGACCCATTTATGAGAAGTTCAAGTGTGCAGAGATTCCATTTCTGAGTGTACACTAAAATGAGTTAACCAGAGGCAACACAATAAATGGGTGGGCTCCAGTTCATTATAAGCGAATGCTTTTAATATTTTTATTCTATTTTTAAATAAAATGTATATATATATTTCTAATTCTCACCCACGGCTATTTTTAAAATTGATTTTAGAGAAGAAGGGAGAGAGATGGAGAGCAACATCGATGTTCAAGAGAAACATCAATTGGTTGCCTCCCATACGCACCCTGATAGGGGATCGAACCCACAACCTAGGTATGTGCCCTGACCGGAAATTGAACCCACAACCTTTTGGTGCACCAGATGTCACTCCAACCAGCTGAGCCACCTGGCTGGGCTATAGTGTATATCTTTTTAAACCCATGAGACATCTCTGTGGAAGCCTAGGGTTTTGAGAAACAGTTTGAAAGCCCATAATCTAGATGACCTTCCAGTTTAACGTTCTTAGTGTAGAGAGCACTTGGGCAGCCACCCTGAGAGGAAGGAAGGAAAAAAGAAGAGGGAAGGAGATGCTGAAAAGGAGAAGGCAGAGTGGAGGGCTGTGCAACTAGGCTCCGAAGGGGAAGGAATCTCCAAGTGCACGGATGAAGAGCCCCTCTTTGAAAGAAGTTACCATTGAGAGAAACTGGGCACATGGAATTGTCTCTGTAGTATTCCTTACAAGTGCATGTAAATTTACAAGGACCCCAAAATTAAAAGTTTAATTTGAAAATTTTTACAGGATGTTCATAGCATCCCTACCGAGGATAGGGGAACATTGGCTATAACCTAAACTACTCAGAACAGAAGTAAGCCAATGCCTGGAGCATTGTCTTGCTCTGAATGACAAGCTTGTGGACTGGGTAAATATAAAGGTGAATTATCATTAAGTAAAAAAGCAGCCGGTGCCCTGGCTGGTGTGGCTTGGTCGGAACGTTGTCTCATATACAAAGATGATGTGGGTTTGATCCCCAGTCAGGGCACATACAAAAGGCAACCAATTGCCCGGCTGGGCGTGACTCAGCAGTTGAGCACTGACCTAGGATCCAGGAGATCGAGGTTCGACTCCCGGTCAGGGCACCTGCCCAGGTTGTGGGCTCGATCCCCAGTAGGGGGCCTGCAGGAGGCAGCCGATCAATGCATCATTGATGTTTCTCTCTCCCTCTCCCTCCCTCTCTCTGAAATCAATAAAGATATATTTTTTAAAAAGGCAACCAATTGATATTCTCTCTCATATTGATGTTTCTATCTTTCTCTCTGCCCCACCTCTACAATCAATGGCTGGTGTAGCTCAGTGGTTAGAGCATCAGCCCACACACTGAAGGGTCTTGGGTTCGACTCCCAGTTAAGGGCACGTACCTGGGTTGCAGGTTTGATCCTGGGCCCTGGATGGGGCACAAGTGTGAGGCAAACGATGTGTCTCTCTCATCTCTCTCTCTCTCTCTCTCTCTCTCTCTCTCTCTCTCTCTCTCCCTCTCTCCTTCCCTCCCTTCCACTGTCTATAAAAATCAATGGAAAAAATATCTTTGAATGAGTATTAACCAATAAAAAAGTAAGCTTGCCCTCAGGTGCGGATTAACACAGCTGACGGCATCATAGCCAGGCTGTCTCAGCCAGCCTGTGGAAAGCATGACTCTACACTGGCAGACAATAATTCAAAGGTTTGGAGATAATTTAGAGATTCAAGTCCATTGGATTCTTCCATCTCTTTTTTTAAACATTAGTACTAAATAAAATAATGAAATAAATAAAATCCTGACCTTTGCCGTCCTCCAGGAGCTGGCTTCTCCTTCCACCTCCAGCAGGTGGCAGAAGTGTTCCAAGGATGGTCCCACATCTCGGATTCCCTCGGATAGGCCTGCAGCTCCCAACAGCAGGTGGGGCTCCAGCTTCAGTCCCGCCAGCTCAAGGACTTCTGGCATCAGAATGGCCCTCTCCGAAGTCCTGGGCAAGAAGGCAGTTGTCTGGCCACAACAGGGTTAATGGTCCACATTCCAGAGCAAGGGAAAACGAGGCCGGAGGGTCACAGACAGGGGGAGGGGGCATGAAGGACCAGCTTCTCACAACACACAGGCTCTGTTGGGAGAGATAGATCACCCCCAACAATGGCCACAGCTGTTTTTGTCTGCCCCGAAGGAAAGACGAAGGAAGCGGTATCGGAGAGGGCCCTTCCTGCAGGGGCTTCTGTCTGGCTTGTAAAACTGTCAGAGCAGCTGCATTCATGTGTTGAGTGATGGATGATGGAAAGAGGAGGGACAGACGGCCGCAGATGGACACCGTGGCTTACAAGTCGAGGCAGGTGGCAGAGGCCTCACAGAGGCTCTGCAGGTGGGGCGCGCTGATTCATTGCCCAGTGAAAATACCGAGGGGACCTGGGCCGCAGCCCTCTTCTCAGCCTCCTTCAGGGCCAGGAGCGGCTGCCTCCTCAATTCCTCGGCAATGAAAGCTTCCGCTGGCCCTCCTTTCTTTTCCTGCACCTCAGGTGTGAACCTTCCTCCCCCAGGCCTCTGCCCCTCCCAGGCCCCTCATTCTGCTCCGGGGCCGAGGCAGCAATTCCTTTTGGTTTCTTTGTGGCTGGCTGGACCTGCGGTGCTTCATGGAATGCAGCCCGTGGTATGCGCCAATAAGATTTTCCATATAGGACTCAAAGCTGGTTTTGAAAAACGTAATGGGTCTGGGAGACAAGGGAAAAAAGTATCAGCACTAAAAACCTTGGCCTTGGCTGTTGCTAAGGGATTTTGGGCTCTCCACTCCTACCCACAGCCTGGCTAGGGAAATAACTGCTTTTAGAACATCAGCCAGGAAGCCACAGTGAGTGTCCTGGCCAGAAAGTGCCTGTCCCCGTGTGTAGGATCTCTGAGGGGCATGAGCTGAGGTTCCTCCTTGAGCTCCATCTCCAGCGCCTGTTAACTTGCTCATCCTAGCCTTGTAACCAGAATCCCCGCCCCCTTGCCCAAGCGGGTGGCCCTCAGTTTCCTCTCTTGCCTTCGAGAAGATGCCAAGAGGGGCTTTCTTGGCCAGGATAATCAATGCTGAGCCTCGTGGAACTGGTACCAATGAGATTTCTTAAAAAGCATCCTTCTGCTTCTGTCTGGGTCTATGGGGGCCAAATTGACACCTGTAGGGGTAGGGCCATTTGTTGGGGTGACAAATGAACTTGGCCTGAGAAATGGGATCAGTTGGCTCAGCCCTGTGGAGGGCTCAGAGCTGCAGTTTCCTTTGTTAAGCTGGTCCAGAGTTTGTTTTGAGAAAGCCCAAGGGAGGTAGAGATTAAGAGCCGGGGCTCATTTTGATGTCTGAACACCACAGCCGCCTGCACATGGGAGGTGCTGGAGAGCAGGCGGCCTCACACGCCCCTCTCTCTGGTCACCTGGGAGCACAGGCAGCAATTTGGGAGTTTGCTGCGCTTGAGGAGAAGTCTTTGGAGAGGGCTTGCTCTGAGCACTCCCCTTCCCTCCCCCTGGGCTGGGGGAAGCATGGGACCAGCCCTGCCCCAGCCTGTCATTGGCTGGCACGAGGCAGAGGGGGCTTTAAAAAGGCAAACGTGTCTGGGCTGGGGACTAGAGCCTGTGCTACTGGAAGGCCAGGTGCCCTCCTCCAGCTGGCACCATGCAGCTCTCTCTTGCCCTGTGTCTCGTTTGCCTGCTGGTGCACGCAGCCTTCCGTGCAGTGGAGGCCCAGGGGTGGCAGGCCTTCAAGAACGATGCCACAGAGATCATCCCCGAGCTGGGCGAGTACCCCGAGCCCCCTCCAGAGCTGGAGAACAACAAGACCATGAACCGGGCGGAGAACGGAGGGAGACCTCCGCACCACCCCTTTGAGACCAAAGGTACGGGGTGGAAGAGAGCACCATTGGCATAAGGGTCCTCTGATGGGAGGGTTCCCTTTGGGGCCTGTTGAAGACTGGGGTAGACCCTCAGGTGCTGCCAGCAAGGGGTGGAGGGACAGTCTTGCCTGGAGGCAGGGGAAGAATGGATAACATGCCACTGTAGCCCAGTGGATAACATGCCACTGGAATCCCAGTGCAAGGACTTGAGGCTGGCAGGGGGTTGGCAGAGGACCTGGGGCAGCATGGAGGTGGTGAGGGCTCAGGGCTGGGAAAGGAGCTTTCAAGGAATCCCCTCCGGAGATTCAGGAGCCAGGTCGAGCTGCTAGCACCCCTGGGAAAGGGACAAGGCAAGGGAGTCTCACGTCTATGAGCACTTACAGGAGGCCAGATGCTCTAGGTGGTCTGGGCATGTACTATGCCCAGGGACCCACCACGTGGGAGCCCCAGGAGGTGAACTCCCAGTTTGAAGGTGAAGAAACAGAGGTTCCAGAAGTTAAGTAGTCATAGTGAGTAGGAGAGCTGAGATTTGAACGCAGGTTGATCCAATTCCGAGACAGCCTGGTGGGGGATTATGGGTGGGGTCCTGGGGACCAAAAACCAGAACAAATCCGACCAAACAGTGGGGAAGTCATGGCAGAGAGGCACCTCATCAGCTCCCCCTGCCCATGGCCTGCCCAGTGAGCTGGCACAGTTTTAGCCTCTGGCGTGGTGGTAGCTGGGCCCAGGCCCTGGAGGGAAGGCAGCATCAGCATCCTCTGTGCAGGGAAGCCCAGCATCCACCCTGAGTCCCCACCTCAGACCCAGCCTTGCCTCATTCCTGGGGAGGAGCCTGACCCTAGTAACTGTCAATGGCCCCAGTGGAGGGTACACCTGGGTTCCTGGTCAGGTCTGCACAGAGAAGCCTGGGGGGCACTGTGCACAGCTGGCTTTGCAGCTGGCAGGAATGGCTGGGGGCTGGGGCTGGGATGACACTTCAGAGTGAGGGCCTCACCCCCCTTTGGCCCGGTGGGAGAGGAGCCCACTGCCCAGGCTCCTGTATCCCTCCCTGCCTCACAACCACTGGGCTGTAGGGGACCCAGGTATGAGGTGTTCACTTCCCTGGGCAACCTTGAGAGGTCACAAGCCCCAAGGAAGCCACTTGCTCAAAACAAAGTCACCTTTTGTAGAGGAACTGCCTGACCTTGGGGTACTATTCTTGGAAAGCCCCAAAGCCTCCTTCCCTGGGCAAATAAACCACCCCCACACACCACCCCTGCAGCCCTGGAGCAGGGGTGATGATGCCAAACCAACCCAGAAACCAGAAGGCCAGCCACAGGAGGGAGGCAAACCCCACATCGCCCCTGCTGTGCTTGCTCTCCGGTGTCTGGGGGTGGCTGCCTGGCCTTCTCTGCCCCCTCTCTGGTTTTCATCTTAGGACTAATTTTCATCCCTTTGTGTCACATGGGAATGGTCCCCATGAGACCCTTGGGGGTGGACAGGTGCTCACATGAGGACCAGCTATTTTAAAAGCTCACACCCATTTAAGCCCACAGTAGGAGATGTCATCAAAGTGAATTCAGTGGACCAAGTCAGGCCTCAGAGCCCAATCTACCCCCACCCAGAAAGCAAACCTGCGCCGCCATCAGGTGTCTTCTACTCAAATGGCACAAATAAGAGATGTGCCTAGCAGAGTGCCTGGTACACAGCAGGTGCTTAATAAATGTTTGTGGCAGCTGAACCTGTAGGTTTTCAGTCAGACCTTGGTCCCTCTCTGGTAGGGAAGTAACTATAGTACAAAGCAGCCCTTTGCCCCCCATATCGAAACTCCAAACCCAGCTTGGGCACACAGCTTCCATCCACGTGGGAGCCAAGTGCTGGGGCTCCAGGGAAGTGAAGTCAGAAGATTCAGCTCTGCCTTTCGGGCAAGTGCTTTTCCCTCTCTGGGCTTCAGTGCTCTGTGATAATGAGGGGGCTGGACATGCTGCCTTTGGCTCCTTTCAAGTCTAATGACTGCTCCTCCTCTCCACCTCCCCTTCCACCCCTCTCCTCTGTAGCAGCTGCCTGGATTTATTACCTTCAATTAACCCCCCTCCTCGCTCCATCATCCCCTCCCCACCCCTCCCCAGTGTCTGGAAAAGGAATTTGGGAGAAGACAGAGACATGCAAATTGTGGCTAGTATCAACCTTGCATACAAGGCGTGACATAGGTGTGACTTAAGTCCGGCAAAGAGGTCCCCTTTGGAGAGAAATAATAGTAACACATAACGGTCAACACTTCCAGCTTTTACTGTGCACCCGGCGGTGTCCCCTGCGTTATATATATAATGGATTAACTTGCAGAATCCTCAGGACAATCCATTTTACAGATAGGAAGCACAGAGAGGTTAAGTAGCTTGCTCAGGATCACACAGCAATGGAGCTGGTATTTGAACCTTTGCAAAACAACCCAACCAAAACACTTGGCTCCAAAGTTTTAGGGCGAGATCCTTCTACCAGCTGGGCCTTTTCCATAACAGATGCACAGGGGCAAAAGCGCCTGGAGAGAGGCAGGTTTGGGAAAGGCGGGCTGGCGTGGGTGGAGCCGGCCAGACGGGGCGGGGGGCTCGGCCCGGCTGCCGCCCTCACGCGCACCTCTCCCAGCAGATGCGTCGGAATACAGCTGCCGCGAGCTGCACTTCACCCGCTACGTGACCGACGGGCCCTGCCGCAGCGCCAAGCCGGTCACCGAGCTGGTGTGCTCGGGCCAGTGCGGCCCCGCGCGCCTGCAGCCCAACGCCATCGGCCGCGGCAAGTGGTGGCGCCCCAACGGGCCCGACTTCCGCTGCATCCCCGACCGCTACCGCGCGCAGCGGGTGCAGCTGCTGTGCCCCGGCGGCGCGGCGCCGCGCGCGCGCAAGGTGCGCCTGGTGGCTTCGTGCAAGTGCAAGCGCCTCACCCGCTTCCACAACCAGTCCGAGCTCAAGGACTTCGGGCCCGAGGCCGCGCGGCCGCAGAAGGGCCGGAAGCCGCGGCCCCGCGCCCGGGGCGCCAAAGCCAACCAAGCCGAGCTGGAGAACGCCTACTAGAGCCACCCGCCCGCCGCGCCTCCCCAGCGGGCGCCCCCGAATCGGGCGCCCCCGGTTCCTGCCCTCTGCGCGCGGTTTGATCGTTTGTATTTCATTTTAAATGCCTGCAGCCCGGCGCAGGGGCTCGACCCGTCTGGCTTCGCAGGAGGTAGCCGGGCCCTGCGATCCCGGGTGCCAGCCAAGCCCCACACTCCCCGCCCGCCGCCGACGGGGTCCCGCAGGGCAGGGGAGGGAGCTGAGAGTCACAGACACTGAGCCACGCAGCCCCGCCCACCCGGGCGGCCTACCTTTGCAGGTCCCACTTCGGAGCAGGCAGAAAAGGAAGCATTTCCCCGCCTGGGGGTTTAGGGAGCCGTGGGGAGCGAGAAAAGCCTGGGGACTGGTTACGAAAGTTCGGTAAGATCCCCATCCACCTCTCCGCCCCGTCATAAAGTGTAGTGTCATGCTGTGCCAAGAGCACAGGACTCGGCCCCTAGACAGGGTTTCTAGTCCTGGCTCTGCCGCTAACTTGCTGGGTGACCTTGGACAACACTTCTCTCTTTCTGGACCTTGACTTCCTATTTGTAAAATGCAGACGGGGTTGGGATTAGAGTCTCAAGGAATCTACTGCCAAATGATTCCAAGGACTTGGGTGCGTTTCGAATGAGCGGCGAGAGAGAGGTTGGATTGAATCACTGCCATGGTCATGTCTAGAATTCAGAGTTGTAATTTTCTGATCTGACAGCCAAAGATGAAAAACAGGCAAGGGAAAGGAGTCCACGTGTGGCTGCCAAACTCCTGAAAGATGCTGAGCTGTTTCCCAGCCTGGCCTCCCCAGATGTTTGGCTACCTCTCTCCCTCCACCTCAAAGGATGCAGAAATACCATCAATTGGGGTAGAGAAGAAGGTCCCAAGGCTGGTGGGAGGGGCAGAAATCACCCCCCCATATTCCCAAAGAGCAGCCCCCCCCCCCCCATGGCCGTACTTTAAAGTCACCATCTACAGAGAAGCTCAAGGTCCCAGGACACAGCCTGCAGGCCTAAGGGAGCAGCCACCATTCCTGGTCACCTCCTCCTGCCTACCACTCACAGACACATTTCTGTCTAGAAAATGGCTCTTTACTATTTCCTGTGATGGCATATCTTACATTAAAATAATATTGGGGGGAAATTACAAGTGCTGTACATATGCTGAGAAATTGCAAAGCCTAATAGCTGCCATCCAAAGAACTTTTTGAAAATCATTTTCAGACACCTCTTACTTTCTGTGTAGTTTATAATTGTTAATTTTTGTTTTTCATCAGAAGCACATGCCATGTGAAAGCCTGCTGGGCTGGTCATTTTTTGCAATCTTTCATGTGAGATTTGTCCACAAGAATGAAAGTTATGGTTTTTAAAAAGAGTTAAGTTACATATTTATTTTCTCACTTAAGTTATTTATGCAGAAGTTTTTCTTGTAGAGAATGACAACGTTAATATTGCTTTTATGAAATACAGTCTGTTCTTTCCAAATCCAGAGGCATTGTTAATAAAGACAATGAGTCGTTACCGAGAGGATGTGGTCTCAATTTGTCAGCCACACACAGTCATTTCTGTCAAAGTTAACATCCTTCTCTTGGTCACTGTGACACCTTTGACTGCACTATGGTGGCCCTTGTGGCAATTATGTCCTTCCTTTGAAAAGTCATGTTCATCCCTTCCTTTCCAAACCTGGACCTCCTCCTTTCACTCCGCCCGTTGTCATAACCTCAGCCTGGTCTCCCTGGAGCAGGGAGACCTTCATACTGATCCAAAAACACTGTTCTCGTGGCATCACAGCTTTGCTCAAAATTCCTTAACAGCTCCTCCTTGCCCAAGGATCAAGTCCAGGCTTCTCAGTCTGACATAAAAGGCTTTCACCAGCTTGACTCCCATCCCCCACTTCACTAAGCTTCCTTAATGACTCCAAGTGGCACATGCTGTACTGACGATCCCCACCTCCTTAGTTTGCCCCCCCCAACAACTCCTGCTCTTTCTTTAGGGTTCATGTTCTTTGTCATCTCTTCTCTGAACCTTCCAATCCCCACTGTTCCAATCCCCACTGATCTCTCTCTCCTCAGATGTCCAGGCCCTTTTGTCCAAGCCACTACTTTTGTTCCTGATTCTATGTCTTTCATTTGAATCCATTCGTGGACCACTTGTTTCATCTGGCCACGCCCTGCTTAGTACCGGGATAGACACAAAGCCACGTATCATTCAGGACCAGCTCACAGGGAGCTCAGCCCAGCTGTTTCCCAAACAGGAATTTTATGCCTCTCTAGTGAAGATGTATGCAGGGACAATGTCTTGCACTTCTCTCATAGTGCCGGATGCTACCTGAGACTCAAGAAATACTCTTCAGTTGCCATAAGGAGGGACAATCAAATGCAAAGCTTTAAATCAAGTCAAGCTCATCTTGGGGTAACCCCACCCTGAGACCCCTCCTTATCCCACAAAGTGAGCTGGGGTCCTCCCTGGTGACTTTTCACTTTAACTCCCAATGAACCCTCTCAAATCCATATCACCATCAACAAGTCTGTGCTAGGTGTCAGTGTGTGTTGATGCCTCCAGGCCCAAGGAGGCCTAGGTGGGGCCCTGCAGGGAATCTATGCCTTGTGAGAAGTGCCCCAGAGCCCAGAACACAAGAGCGGGCAGGAAATGGATACATTATCCAGCTCCCGGAGGCAGTGTGGTCCAGTGGGTGAAACACGGGCTCTGGAGCCATGTTTGTGTTTGAATCTGAGGAAACTGAGCACCAAGTGGTTAAATGTTTTCCCCACAGCTGGACATGAGCTCACTTCCCTGCCCTGACACTCACTGAAGCTGCTCAGAGCCTGATGGGCATGTGGGCAAATGATCAGGTCACACTGTTCTGTACAAAGTGTTATGGGACCAAAGACAGGAGTAATTGGCTCTGTGGTGGGGACAAAGGATAAAGGTTAAGGAAAGTGTCACAGAGGTGGGTGCCACTTAGAGGTTCACCAGGTGGAGAAGGGAGCACAGACATTCTAGGTGGAAGGTGCAGCCCAAGCAAAGGCCCTGGGGCTACAGATGTGTGGCTGTCATGGTGGACAAGACTCAGTCCACCATTCCTCCACATGTACTGAGTCCTCACTGTGCAACAGGCAGCGCGGGGGACCAGGAATTCCAAGCAATGTCTCACACCAGATATACCTAGAGGCTGCTTTCTGGGACCCGGAGATCCAGGAGGGATCAGCCCAGGCTACAATCCCCTCACCACGAAGGGAAAAAAACTCAAAGGCTAAATTGTAGGTCGGGCTAGGGGTTATTTATGGAAAGTTATATTCTACCTACATGGGGTCTATGAGCCTGGCGCCGATCAGAAACGGAACAGACAACAGGCTCAGCTGGGAGGGGCGGGGCGCTGCTGCTGGGAGCACACGTTCTGGAAAGCAGGGACTCTGGCCTGCCGCTGCCCACCAGGGTAGCCCCAGTACCCAGCGTACAGGGGGCACCTCACAGGCATTGTGGTTGCAGTTGTTCCATCCATTCAGGATCTCTTCTCTCGGGAGATTAAGTGGATAGAATGGACCAGTATGTATGGATGGTGGTGGGAGGAGGGAAGGGAAGATCGGATGTCTGTGAAAAGAGGCTGTTTGCCTGGATCAGCTTCTACTGGGTCTCGGAGGATAAGATGCAGCTCCTGCCCTCAAGCAACTTATAATCTTGGGGAGTCAAGTGGAAAATGAGGGCACAAGGCGGCGCTGTGGAGTCTGTGATCATTTCCCCCTGGGGTGTTGAAGGTCAGAGGCCTGGGGGCTTCAGAGGAGCAAGGCAGGGGTGGGGTCCTGCTGAGCTGCCAGGATGCAGAGGGGCAGAGCGAAGAGGCAGGGGAAGGAGAGCAGCAAGGGGGCCCGAGCAGGGGTGGGGCGGTGCTGGCATGGGACCTGGCATGTGGCTGGCGCTCGCTATCCAAGTTTATTACACAAGGAAGCAGCAGGGGCCAGGAAGGAGAGGAGGTGGGTGGGGGGTAGAGTTGGATGCTGTCAGTCAGGGCAGGAGAGGGGACGCACAGAGTGAAAGGAGGGAGGGGCTGAGCCCCCAGAATGGTGGCATTGACTCCCACGGGAAAGACAGGAGCTGGGCTGTGGGTGCTGAAAGGTGGCCCGAATGATATTCTGCTCTTCGTGAGCCTGACAGGGCTGCTTTGGAGACTGAGCCTCGCCTTCCTTACAACCTCCCGCCTGCCAAATTCCCAATTTTCCTACAATCATCTGGGGTGCCTGAGCTTGGGTCCTGCACTCCAAGAGGGCCAGAGCTGGCAGTGGGCAGCTGCAGGTGGGAGATAAGTAGCCATGAGGGAGAGCAGGAATGGGAGATGAAGGAGAAGAGTCCAGACCACAACCCTCATCTTCCTGCCAGGAGGCTTAAAGTGGAGGCAGGAAGGGTGGGGGCAGGAGAGGAAGTCGGAGGAAAGAGTGTGGACTTGGAGAGGAAAAGATGCATGAGCATTCATCGTTCCACTAGTATTGACAGAGTGCCAGCTGTGTGCCAGGCTCTGCCCGAGGCTCCAAGAGTGTGGTTGTGGTTATGGAGCCTCATGAAGCTCACGGTCTGTGCCAGCAGGGAGACAGATGTCAGACAGATAAAGAAATGCAGAGCATAATGCCCAGGGATGCAAAGTTGTGCAAAGCTAAATAAAGCTGGTCAGCAGATAGAGAGCTAGGCCAGACCTCTCTGAGGAGGTGGCATTTAACCCGAGACCTACATGCAGTGAGGGACTGAGCCACACAGAACCTGGGGGATGCATATCCCAGGAGGGGGAACAGCAAGTGCAAAGGCCAGGAAAGTATGTACGGGGTGGTGAAAGGACACCACTAATTGCCTTGGGTGTGTTTCAGGTGTCTTTATGCCAAGGCTACCAAACCCTGATCTGGAAGCCAGCATGGTGATTATAATTATAGTGGGGAGGTGTGTGTAAGAAAGGGTATGTCTTTTTGTTCTGGCTCTGTATGTTAAAGACCACGTGGCCCCCGGAGAAGAATAACTTGCATATTATTAATTATGTAGATATGCACACCTTGATTCTTAAAGTGCATGACAGAGTTGCTTAAGTAAGGCTGTGCCCATTGGACAGGTGCATTCCTTCTAAGACACACATACATTATGAAATTTGTATGTAATTGCAGAAAAGTCCACAGTTCTCCTTTGCTGGATGCCCAGAGAATCCAAGCTGGCGTAAAAGCAAGGATTAGCTTGGCCCAGGAAAGTACACACACAAACGTGTTGGTGTGCTTCCTGGCAGTGGCTTTAGTCTGATCACATAAATATTTGTTGAAGTATACACATTTATTCTCTAGGTCAGGGGGTTGAGGTGTGGATAAGAAGGAGTGTAGGAATGAATTCCTTCTGAAAAGATTTGTTTTTACTTCTCTGAAGTGTGAAGCAGACTCTAGTCATGGCATCTACTGCAAACCCCCTTCTAGCAGACTGGCTTTCATGCCGTTCTTTGACTTTACACATGCAGTCACACGTGTGTGCACACACACCATCTTTACTCTGAGTATACAGTGCCAAACATTCCCTAGTATTCTAAAAGCCTCCTGTTTCTGCCTCTTGGTTAGCAGGTGGCATCCAGGGACTGTGAAGAGTGCTGCGATCTAGAAGTCAAGCCAGATCAGAAATGTGGCCAGTTCTGGACAGACCGAGCTCCAAGTCCTCCAGGGACACCAGACAAGAGGCCAGGACTGCACCTCAGCTCTACCCAGAGGCCAAAAGCAGCCCAAGCAGGTGGGGCATTTTCTGTTAGCATTACCCTCTGGGGGTCACCCAAGACCTTCTTCCAGCTCTGTTCCATCCAGGAGGAGCTGTGTGGGTTCCTTCTCGCAGTCCCCCCCCACCTCCATTCTCTCCAGCACTAGTAGATAGGCTTTTCTGTCTTTTAAAAAACAAATTTATTTTATTTATTATTATTATTTTTTAATCCTCACCAGAGATATTTTTTTCCATTGCTTTTCAGAGAGCATGGAAGGGAGAGAGAAAGAGAGAAGAGAGAGAGAAACATCGATGTGAGAGACACATCCATTGGTTGCATCCCACACTTGAGCCTGCAGCCGAGGTACACGCCCTTGACTGGAATTGAACCCGAGACCCTTCAGTCCAAGGGCTGACCCTCTAACCACTGAGAAAAACTGTCCAGGGCTAACAAACGAAAATGTTTAAATGCAGGAAATTTAATGTTTTAGCATTTTTGCTGCATTATTTCTTTTTTATAAAAACAAATAGAACATTATAGATAAAATTCTCTTTGTATTTCTTCCCTTCCCCATGCCTTTTCCTCCCTCTCCAGAAGCAACAATCCACATTTCTATACTTTTCTACATATATTATTTATAACCAATACACAAACATGTGTGATTTTAAATTTACATACAATTTGTCATACTATACATATTCTGAAACTTACCTTTTCTTACTCAAAATTATGCCTTTAAGATCTAGCCAGGTTGGATTATTTTTTACTATTGAACCCTATTATATTTCATCACCAGACCCTTATTTATTATTTCATTTTTCTACTGGTGGGCATTTAGTTTGTTTCCAATGTTTTCACTATCACAAGCAATGCTATAAGGAAGTTGCCTGCATTAGTCTCCTAATATGACATATGAAAGAGTTTCTTCAAGACAGAAAGGAGTGAATGTTCTAATACAAAAATCTAATCATGTCACTTCCCTGCTCAAAATTCCTCCATGGCTCCCTATTACCTGAAGGATAAACTCTAAACTCTTTTGTTTACAAGGATATAATGTCAGGCATACATTCAGCCAGTGGCCTCCTTAGCACTTTATTCTCTACAATATTGTATTTCTTTTAATTTCCAAAAGGCCCAGGTAGTTGCAAGCCTCTGCTTTTGTGCATTCTATTTCATCTGCCCAGGACACCCTCCTCCTACTCCTCTGGTCTGGGAAGCCCTCTTCATCTTCAAGTCTCACCTCAAACACTGCCCCTTCCGTGGGAGTAGACCGCTGCGAGCCATGTGCATACTGCAGTACAGGGGCTACCAATTTGACTCTGTCCCCCCCGGATTGTGAGTCTGTTGAGAGCAAGGCCCCCAGCCTTTGCACATTTGTAACCCCGGTGCCTTTGCACAGGCTCGGCCAGAGTCAGCGCTCAAGAACTACTTGTTGAATTAATGGCCAGTGGAGAGTGATTTGAGCTGCAGGAATGAGAAGTCCCAACTTCTCTCTAGCTCAGCAGCAGGCAAGGGCTCTGGGACCTTTTCAAAAGCATTTCTTTCATTCATTCAAGTCCCTCTGTAGCTCTGCAACGGGCGTTGGAGGGGAGAAGGGCCCCTCCCAAGAAACCAAGTCCATGGTTGTTTACCCAGAACATTGTCAAGCGCCCAAATTACAGATACCTCTATCACTTGGCCACCAATTTGGTGTTGTGGTGTTAGGTTATTTCTATGTCTGAAGAAAACAGCTCAGCTCTGACTAAAGAAATAAATGATATCATTTTTCATTCAGGCAACCAGATTCCTTGGTACAAAGGGCTCCCTGGGGAGGAGCGCCGGGACAGCGTGGCTCCTCTGAGGCTATTTACATCTGTCAGCTTCTCTAATCTCTTGCCTTCCTTCCTCTCTGCCGTTTCCTTCCCCTGCAAGGGGCCCTCTTGAGCCCCATAGTCGCAGTCGCGGGGAGGGTGGCGCAGCCACTGGCCTCACGTATGCGCTGGGGGTGTGTGGGGGTGAGCTTTTGGCCCAGCGGAACGGGCGTTTTTTCTTTTTCTTTTTTCTTAGAAACCAGCCTCAATTTAAGATAATGACTCTCCTCGTTCGCCAATGATCGCTATTTGTAGGGACTTATTTTCCCCCAGATAATTTGGCTGAGAGAAGTTGAATCTAAAAGGGAACATTTTCTAAAAATATTGCTGGACAGTTTGCAGGGCATCAAGGGGCATCTTCTGGGTCACCTGTTCTGATGAGAGCCTGGGTGCCCCCTCTTCTTAAAGGGGAGCTGGAGATGGAAACAGACGCTGGCCGAGCCTTTCACCGACAGACAGAGTCAGGGTGGCTGTTTAAAATGTCAGAGAAACCTGGGGTGGCAGGGGCCCCAAGGAACCACTTGGTCTGGGCTTTGCCAAAATATCTCAATTTCTGCACAGTCAGCCCTCACCTCCTCTCCAGCCTGGTCTCCCATCCGTGTCCCCCCCCCCCCCCCCGGCTCTGGCTCCCCCCTTCACCCACGCTGTCTCTCCTTTCGTTCCTCGAAAGCACGGGGTTCGCACTTACGGCAATGCTGTTCCGCTGCCTGACCGCTCGTCCAGAATTCCCTGCCCTCCAATTTCAGCTCAAATGGCACCTCTTCAGAGGCCTTCTGCGACCACCCCACCTGATAAGGACCCCGCTATTCTCTTTCCCACCCCTTGTCAGATTTGTCACGTTGTGTTGGTCCCATGTCATGCCTGCTCCTGCTGCCCGGTCATAAGCTCTATTAGTCAGGGACTGAGCGGGCCTACCCCTGTCCCCACAGTGTGCTCAGTGGGGAGGCCACAGAGTGTGGCACATAGCAGGTACTCAGCAAATGCCTGCTGAGTGAGTGAACCAGCGAGGGGCACGTGAGCCGCGGCACACTCCCTCTGCCACCTCTGTTAACACGACCATTGAACACGTGGCTTTTAAATACCAGATCCCAAGTACGTTAGAGCTTTGGTGGGCCCGCAGCCCTTGTCCTGGAGAGAGGGAAAGAGCCCCCAGACCTGGAAAAACATTCTGAGCTCCCTTTCCTTGTTTATTTTTATTTTTATTTTTTGGTTAATCCTCACTCAAGGATAATTTTTCCATTGATCTTCAGAGAGAGTGGAAGGGAGGGAGGGGGGTAAGGAGAGAGAGAGAAACATGGATGTGAGAGAGACACATGGATTGGTTGCCTCCTGCACACACCCCAACTGGGACTGGGGATCAAACCTCCAACCCAGGTGGGTGGCCTTGACCCAGAATCAAACCTGAGCCCCTTTGGTGTGCGGGCCGATGCTCTAACCACTGAGCGACACCAGCCAAGGTTGTTCCTTGTTTCTTTACGCACAAGCTGCTTTCCTTCCCTCAGTCACTTTGTGCCTCTTTTCCAGCAGTCACGCCTTCATTAGAGACTTCATTTTATAAGCGACACTGTTCATAGAATCCATTTCATGTTTCCCTGCTCCTTTTGTGCTGTCTGGGGAGACCAACCAGTCACTTTGAGGTCAGTATGGGGCCCAGTCACATGGCTGCTTCTGCTCAGTGGCCAGCTGGGTGCCTCCAACCCTTGCAGGGGTTCTAGCCAGACACCTGGAATCCCCCATGACTTTTCCTGCCCCCCCATCCCTTGCATTCAACTTACCAGCCACCACCTGAGTGGTTTCTACTGTCTTCAATCTGCCTAATGTCTCTTGAATCCATTCATTTCTCCCCAGTGCTGCCCCTTGGTTCAACCACTCTCTCCCCTGTCCTGGTCTTTGAGGTCCTTCTGGCCCCTGGACTCACCTCCAAGCCAGTCTTCCTGTACGAGTGGGATCTGATATTGCCCCTTTTCTGCTTCCTGTGGCTTCAGGGTGGTGAGACGTCACCTCAACCAGGCCCCTGGCTAGACCTGATCAGACTTCCCGGCTTTCTAGCTTCTTCTCTTCCCACTGTCCGGCAACCTCCCAGGTGCCTCCCTGGGCACCTCTCGGTTCCCCCAAGTCCCATGTTCTCTCACACCTCTGCCTTTATGCAGCTGGTCCCTCACCTAAAAGCCTTTCCTGCATCATCTGCTACTTTTGCCTTTGGCTTACATCACTTCCTCCTGGAAAGCTCCTCTGAGCTTCTGGCATGCGTTAGGACCCTTCCCTGCATTCTCATGGCAGACTGCAGTGTCCCTCATATTGCCCTTGGCAAAGTGCCCTTTAATGGTCACTTTGCTGTCTGTTGGAAGACTGGGAACTTCATGAGGACAGGGACTGGCTGTCATGCTCAGGGCTGTAGAGAAGACCCTGATTTGAAAACCCTGGGACTTGGACATGCAAGAGCAGCCAGACTTTAAGGATATAAATTCAACCAACTACACCTCAGGATCCCAGCCAGGAGGACTGAGTTCTCCACAAAGGAAACTGATTTGAACTTGAGGCCCCTGGGAAAGGTGGAGGCCCAGGCATCCTGTGGTCTGATTTTCTTGACTGTGATCCAGAAGTATTAGCCATAGGATAGATAGCTCTCTAAGACTTCTAGAGAGGCCCTGAAGCCTGGAGAAACCCCACTCTACTGAAGGTCTGGACCCACCATCCCCTCCTTCTGGCAGGTGATCTGAAGGCGGGCACAGCTCTCTTAACATTTGAGTATGCGAGGACCTCTCTTTCTCCAGTCCTCCTGGCTATTAAGAGGTTTACCCCAAGGGAGCCGTGGTGTGTGTGTGTGTGTGTGTGTGTGTGTGTGTGTGTGTGTGTGTGTGTGTGTGTTTTGGGGGAGATGCTCATTGAGAAGGTTTTTCCTGCTTTTCCAAAGGGACTCACGATAAGGACCATATCGACCAGGGTCTAGCCAGGGAAGCAGTGTATATGAGAATAGGGGTTTATTATGGGCATTACACCTACCCAAATGTGGGAGGAGCTGGGGAAATGACATTCTAAAAGGGGATTTAGATGATCAAAGAAAGTGTCATTGACAAGTCTTGCCATAGGTGACCAGTCAGAACTTGTAGAGACATTTGAGATACCAAGTGCAGCCAGCTGCCCAAAAGGAGCCAAGAGGGAGCTCATGGGGAGGTCTGTAGGGAGCCATTGCTCAGCAAGGCCAACAGGCAGGACACCTCTGCCTCTGTCCCTCACAGCATCAGACAGTGACAGCCCCCCCTGGGAGTCATGATGTTGCTTCACTTTCATTTTCCAAGTCTCCTGTAAATTTCTCTTTCCACCAACTCTACCCCAAACCCATAAGGAAAAGGGGCTTCTGGAAAGCGTTAGTCCCAGATTAACCAAGGTAACACACCCAAACCAGCCCCACTCAATTTCTCCAGCCTCTTCTCCACCCCCCCTACCTGCAGGTCCATCAAGTTATATCTTCTGCCTGATGACATAGCATTTTCCATGTTGCTGCAGAGTCTTCATGACCATTATTCCTAAAGGCTGCCCGGGCCATTGAGATGATGGGTCACCGTTTCCTTAAGGGTTGTCTGTCGTCTTCTGACACACCCATTAGAGTGCTATGTCCTATCCTGGGGCCAGGCTCCTGCCCCGTGGACCCAGCCCAGCCAGCCCCTTTCCCCTCTCTGTCTTCACCCCCACTGGATACGGAGCCTTCGAACATCAACTCATCAGAGCGAAACGCCGAGAATCCACCCTAACCAGGGACGCTGATTATGTCAAGGGTGCTCCACTCAGAGGGTGGGGAAGGCAGGGCAGGGAGCCTGTACCTGCCTTGGGCACAAGGGTCACAAGGACAACCCAGGTTTGCTGGCTCCTGATCAAAGTGGATGAAGCTGGTTTTCGAAGAGAGGAATGTTAGAAAAGGAAGGGGGAGGAAAGGGAGACCGAGGCACATGGAGGTTGTTTGGCGTCATGGAACTGCTCTCTGGAAGGCAACCCAACCGAAAGCACTACATCCTGAGTGGTGCTTGTTGGTGCTGGATTGAGCCTGTATCTACTTTTGGGCATTCAACGTCGTTGCCCAAACAGAGTTTTCTGTATTTAGGATTACTTATTTTTTCAGAAGGGGGCTGTTTCTGTGGTGCCTGATTGCCTTCCAGAAGATAAGCACCACTTTACAGTCCCATGGCCCAAACAGGCTGAGAGAGGGGCCCCTTTCTGGTGCATAAAAATATGCAATAGATAAATGTTTAATAGCAAGCAGAACGGAAAATCTGAGGGGCCGCGGTGCTGTTGCTGGGGAGAGAACATCCAGGTTTTTAATCCCTGGGGGCCACTTCAAATACATTTGCACAGGATTTAAAGGTCATTACTAGATGTTGCCAAACTGAATCGATAAATGGAAATGGCAAAGGCTGTCTTTGCATGTTAGAGCAGGGTAGATGGAGTGTGATTCTCAAAAATCCCACAAGGCCGAGATGGACATCACAGTGTGATCCTTGTGGCAGGAATTAACTCGGGCCCCATCATCAGAGGGTTTCTGCAGCCCCTGCTCTCTCCCACTGATGGCTGGGGTGAGAGGAACTGCATGAAACAGGAGAGAGGTAATAGATCAAAGAAAAGCCAGGGTGGAGGCAAAGGCAACTGCTCCCTACTAGCCACGCTGCTAGAACAATGGAGGTTGCTTGTGCTGGGATGGGGTTGCCAGAGTTTGGCCTGGGGGCCAATCCAGCCCTCTGCCCTTTTTTTTTTTTTTTTTTTTTTACAGCCTGTAAGCTAGGAATGGTTTTACAGATGAACATTTGCAATCAATTTTATGAATGCAATGAAGCGAAATGTTATATAAAAAAAAATCCATTATTTTCATTAGTAAGCTTGTGTAACAAAAAATTGTCCCAAATATTATGATTACATTTAAAATTTTGTCAGTAACCACTTTGTGAACATTTGTTTATCCTAAGTACCTATATAACATTCTCAAATTTGCTTCTTGGCCCACAAAGCCCAAAATATTTACCATCTGACTCAATCAATTGTCTGACTCTCAGCAGGAAAAGTTCGCTGCCCCTGCTCCAGGGCAGTGCTTCTCAAATTTGGTGACCATAGCTCATCCCCTGGAGAGCTGTTAAAACACAGATTCCTGGACCCCCCCCTACCCCCCACCCTCACCCCAGAGAGTCTGATTCAGTAGGTGAAGGGTGGGCCAAAGATATTTTAGCAAAAGCCCTGGTGAGGCTAATGCTGCCCACCTGGAAACCACACTTTAAGCAGATACACCTTGGGAAACAGACAAGAATGTAACCCTGAAAGTGAAGTTCTAGAAAGTACCATCACAGTTCTGGAGCTTCACTTAAAGATGCTTTCTTGTGACTTATTTTGAACCAAGGACAGCATATTCTTTGTGCATCTCAAAGATTATTTAAAATTATTTTTAAAAAGCTTCTACAAACCCATATGTGCCTCGTCCATCGATTTAATTTTTTTTAACTTATAGTCAAATGCATATAAAATAAAATTTACCATCCCAATCATTTTTCAGTGTAGAGTTCAAAGGCATTAAGTACATTCACACTGTTGTGCAACCGCAATTGCCAGCCATCCCCAAAACTCCTTTTATCTTGCAAAACTGAAACTCTACACCTATTAAAAATTAACTCTCCATTTCTCTAAGCCCCTAGCAACCACCCTCCTGAAAAAAGAAAAAAGACTGCTGTTTCCTTGAGTGCAATTAAACTTTTTCGTTAGTATTTCTCTCGATTTTTTCTCTCATCAAAGTCAATGGAAAAAGAGATCATGAGAAGGAACAGCTGCAAACAATTAAGACCTAACACTTCAGTAATTCAAAGGCGGAGGATGGGCTCTTGGGATCGTGCCAGCCCTGGACTGGCTATTTTGACTGGCTGACTTATCAAGAAATGAATGGTGCCAGAAACAATCAAATACCGCATGGAAAAAAATTTATGGCACCTTTTGTGTTTGTGGTTGGAATGACCGCGGATGTGGTGAAGTCAGAATGTGTATTGGCAGCCGCAAAATAGATTTAGGTTTTTGTCTTGCAAAATCCATCTGAACCTCGAGGCGCTGCTCGCTGGGCCCAGAGATGTCATCACCCCGTGCAGGGTTCCAGTGACAGCCGGATCAGATCCAGTGAGGGGAGCACACAGCAGAGTGCCCAGGGCCCAGGGGTGTTCAAGAAATGCTGAAATACAATTGCCAGTGTTTAGCTGTTGCTGGAAATATGCAAGCTGGAGGGCACAGGAAGGCTCTCCAAACCCCCAAAGGGAAGCTGTACCCGGTCCTGCTCCCACACCCCTTGTGCTTTAAAGAGAAGGCTGGGCTGGGTGCATCCAAGCCTCTTACCTGAATTCTGCAGCTGGAAGAACCCGCTGACCTTCTGCTCCCAGGAGCGAGCGTTTTCTGCAGCTCTTTGGCTGGCCTACCTGGGGGTGGCTCCAACCCCACCAATATACAGGGTGGGGCAAAAGCAGGTTTACCGTTGTTAGAATGGAAGTTAACACAAGAATTAAGAAATAATAATACAGGAATCAACTCTGTGTTTCGCACACTCTCAACTGTAAACCTATGTGGGCTGCTTTCTAGCTGCTCTTTAGTTTTTGAAGGGAAGCATCTTTGGTGACCAGCATTACATGTCAAAATTGAGACTGTGTGACCAAGGGGGCCTGGGACGCAGGGAGAATTCTGGCCAGCCTCAGTCTCTGGCAGATTCTTTTTCCAAAATCCCGGTTACTAATCCTGTCACTCATCTTCTCATAAAATTCCTGTGACTTCCAGCCACCAACCAAATAAAGTTCAGCTCTTGAATCAGGCATCCACAAATCTGGCTCTACAATACTCCGATGCCATTTGACACAACCCAGAGTTCGTGCAGACTCTACAGGTTAAGGGCACTGTCCCCAACTAGACTGCTCTCACTTCACACGCTAGCCACAATTTTGGAGGGTCCTCAGGTCACCTGAGCTTCTGACCAACTGGCTATAAATTTGGGGCTTCCCATGACCCCCTCAGGTTTGATAATTTGCTAGAATGATTCACAGGACTCAGGGAGGTGCTATACTTACAGTTACAGTTTTATTATAAAGGGTACAAATCAGAACAAGACAAATGAAGAGGCCCGTAGGGTGCGGTCTGGGAGCTTCTTTGCCCTCCCCTGTGGAATCAGGATAGTCACCCTCTGGGCACATTGATGTGCTGGCCAGTCAGGAAGCTCAACCATGCTTTTTTTTTTTTTTTTTACCCCCCAGAGATTTTATTGGAGTTTTATGACATAGGCGTTAGTGATTGAATCACCGGCCATGTGATTGAACTCAATCTCCAGCCCCTTCCCTCCCCAGAGGTCAGGCTGATATCTCGTGGCTCAAAGCCCCAAACTTCTAATCACCTGGTTGGACGCTGATGGACAGGCCCTGCACTGAGACTATCGCAGGGCCTGCCATGAATCATTTGTGAGCATAAACTCTGGGTGGTCCCAGGGATCTCTCTTGAGTAATAAAGCTACTCCTATCACCAGGGACATTCCAAGGGGTTAGAAGCTCCCTCCCAGGAACCTAGGACGAAGACCAGACAAAGTCTTTTTTTTTTTTTTTAAATAATTCTTTATTGATTTCAGAGAGAGGAAGGGAGAGGGGGAGAGAGAGAGAGAGACAGAAATATCAACGATGAGAGAGTCACTGATCAGCTGCCTCCTGCACGTGCCCTACTGAGGATCGAGCCCACAACCCGGGCATGTGCCCTGACTGGGAATCGAACCTCCATCTCTTGGCTCCTAGGTCAATGCTCAACCACTGAGCCACGTCCGGCCGGGCCAGACAAAGTCTGGATTAGACAACAAACCTTTACCACGGTGCACTCCACGGCCCCTCTCCCCCTAACTCACAAAATTCTTATGTTGAAGCCCTAACCCCCAATGTGACTGTATTTGAAGATGGGGTCTCTAAGGAAGTAATTAAGATTAAATGAGGTTATAAAGGTGGGACCCTGATCCCATAGGATTAGTGTCCGTATTATAAGAAGTGACATCAGACCCCTGGCCAGGTGGCTCAGTTGGTTGGGGTGTCGTCCAGTACACCAAAAGGTGGCAGGTTTAATCCCCAGTCGGGGCACCTGCAGGAGGCAGCCAGTCGATGTTTCTCTCTCTCTTCCTCTCTCTCTCTAAAAGAAAAAAAGACTTGACATCAGAAAGTTTGCACTCTCCTTCTCTCTCATTCTCTCTCTTTCTCCCCTTCCTCCCCCCGCTCCACCATGTGAGGACATATCAAGAAGGTGGCCATCTGCAAGCCAGGGAGAGGGATCTCCCCAGACACCGACCTGCCTAGTCTGTCATAAGACTTTCAGCCTCCAGAACTGTAAGAAATGGAATTCCTGTTGTGTAGGCCACCCAGTCTATGGTATTTTGTTATGGCATCCCCAGCAGACTAAGATAGTTCCTTTGCCAGCACTGATTCCTTTGTCTGAAATTCCCTCCATAATCCTACCCATCCTTCACATAAATATAATTGTCCTGCTTTAGATAAGAAAGTTGAAGACTAGAGGATTAAGTTACTTTTCACAGGCAATTGGTTCTATCCAGGTCTGTGTAAATCCAGGTCTGTCTGCAGTCCCTCCCTGTGTGATTCTGCACCACCCAGGGTCCCCATGGCAAGTGGGATTGGATGTTATTATTAAATCCCTGAAAGATCATCCTGTGATAATTCTCTCCTAAAAAATGGCTTAAAGAGAGCAAAGCTTGCCATCACTAATAATGCCATGCTGGGGAAGCTAAACTCCCAAATGACAGATGCCCTCAGCTCCAAGTAATAAAAAAACACACAAAAACCCACCTGAAGACATTTAAACCAGGAATCAGCAAACGTTTTCTGTAAAAGGTCAAATAGTAAATACTTTAAGCTTTATAAGCCATAAGGTCTCTGTCACAGCACACCCCTGCTATTGTAGTGCTAAGCAATGTGTAGACAATATGTAAATGAATGGGCCTGACTGTAGGCCAATGAAACTTTATTTACAAAATCAAGCAGTGGCCTGGATTTGGCCCCTGGGCCATAGTTTGACAGCTCCTGTCCTAAATCAGGACAACATGCATTCCTCATAAACCAATAAGTCTAGAAATAGAGTCCTTCCAGGTGAGCTAATGTAGCTGCTCAGCAGTACCTTTCTTCTTGTTCATGGGGCCAAGATATGTGGGAGGATGTCCAGTGAGGCTTGGCCTTCCTCAGGGACCCACCATTGAGTGCTAGGGTGGCCTTGTCCCAAGAACAGGGCTTAGGGCAGGAAATGGATGGGAGGGAGACAGACTTTGATTATCTGGCCGATGGTGCTTAACGTTCTGGAGGCCCCTGACCCTCCTGAGAACCTGATGAAAGTCGCTGGTCTTTTCTCACATGTGGGGCCCAGGTACAGACAGCTGGACCCTGTGGCCACCTCCAGAAAGAAGGGAGGAAGCTGTAGCCCCCGGCCAGACCAAGGTCCAGCGTGTCCCTCTCACTGGCTTCACTATAAGCAAGAATGAAAAAAACAGAAAGAAGTCCAACTGTCCAAGCTCCAGGCCACGAAAATGAGAGCTTGGTGTGAGCACAGCCCCCATGCCGGGGCCCCTGGGCTGGTGTCAGGGGAGCTTCTGGGCCCTAGGGCCTGCAAAGCCCCCAGGCCTGCTATTTAATGAATGGGAAGATTCTCCTTCCCTCCCTCTGAGATATTCCAGGCTTTTCCAGAGCCCACCCGGAACTTAAATAAGCATCCCATGGGGATGGTGAGACTCCAGAACGAAAATAAACTTAAATAATATCCCAGAAAATTGTAAATTGTGTATTTAGGAATTGGAATGTACTAGGAAGGGTTTTCTCTCCCTCTATTATAGCTTTCGTGAAAAGGAAACAAATAATAAAGCTCCCCCAGGCTAAAGTTAGAGTCGACATATAGTTTACACCAGAAAATATACAGGTAGGTATCCATCTGGAATGCGTGTACTTCCAGTGTGAAATCCTCTCAGTGACCACAGCTCCTTAAAGCCAAAGCCAAGAGCAGGGGACGCTTCTGTGTGGTCCAAATACTCAGGAAGGGAGGGAAGGCAAACTTATTGAATGTTTACCATCTACCTGGCGCGAAGCCCACACCAGCTTACAGTGTCCTTACAACACTGTGAAATAGGTGTTATTAGCCCCATTTCACGGAGGGGAGGACTGAGGTTTGAAATGGACGGATAATTTCCCCAATATCATGGATGGAGGGGAGCCATTAGCTTGATGCCAATTTATCTAATGATGTGTTTGCCCAATCACTTGTTTGCATCTTTTAGTGTACTATCTTCCCCTCTTCTCTTGAGTACTCTAAGGACTTTTTAAGAGGTTCATCCAAGGATGTGTTTTTTTAAATGGTTTACTGATTATCAAAGTTGCTGGGTGGGACTGCTAGTGAGTGGCAGAGCTGGAATTCACACCCATCTGACTCCCCTGCCCATGACTTTGAGCTCCTCACTTCAATGGGGGGAGAAAGACAGGCTTGCCCTGGAATTCGAGAAGGCTGGAGAAGGGGGTCTGAGGCAGAGGTTGGCGGTCCACACTGGACCCTCCCATCTGCCCTGCCAAGGGGAGGGAAGCTTTGAGCCTGTGCTGACAGATATGGCTTAATTGGTGGCAGAAGCATGGATATCAGAGGCTGCAGGATCCCAGCAGGCCAAGATGGCACATAGTTCCAGTTATCTAAGGCTGTGCAAAAAAACCACCCCAAACTTGATGGCATAAAACAATAGCCATTTTATGAGGCTCATGGATTCAGGGGGTTAGGAATTTGATGGGGGCCCAAAGAGGTGGCTTGTCTCAGCTCTACAATGTCTATAGTCTCAGTTGGGGACACTTGAATGGTTGGGGTGGCTTGATAGGCAGAGGGATGAAATCACCTGGGGGCTTCTTTTCTCACCTGTCCAGTGCCTGAGCTGGGCTGGGCTGGCTCAACAGGGACTGTCAGCCAGAGTCCCTGCACATGGCCTCTCTATGTGGTTTGGGTTTCCTCACAGCACGGTGGCCACAGGTTAATTGCACTTCTCACATGGAGCAGGACTTCAAAGACAAATATTCCAGCTACCAAGGCAGGAACTGATGCTCCTGTGATGGCCTAGAGGTGGAAGTCACCTGGTGTCATTTCTTTCTATGCTGTTGATTAAAGCAGTTGCTAGCCTGCCAGTATTCGAAGAAAGAAGACATAGACCACATCTCAAGAGGAAGAGCCAAAGGATTTGTGGCCATGTTTTAAAATGTCACACATACCCTCTTGGTTGTAGTCATGTGTGCTAGAACCTGGGACAGGGCCTGGTTCAGGAGGAGGACTGGTGAGTGATTTACAAGTCCCAGGCTCTTGGCCCAGCACTGCCACTCACTCATGCTATGCGGAATTGGGTGAGTCCTTTCTGCTTTTTTGACCTCCATTCCCTATGGGGCATTCAGGGCATAAACTGCTGCAAGATCAACAGGGTTCCCTCCCCCCCCATTTCCTTGTTGCTGGTGACCATCTACGCAGTTTGGAGGATCCATAGCTCACAACAGAGACAGTGGTCAAAATGGGGTGAGGACTCCTACAGAATCTACTCAACCAGTTTGGGAAATACCAGAACAGAAGGGACTGTGTCCCCAGTGTCCGTCAGAAACCCTGAGTGGGTGGGAACCCTGCTCTGTCTTGGCAGCCAGGGGCAATGAGGCCCTGGGCCCTGGTTTTCCCACACTCCCAAGGAGGCCATGGAAGGTGCTAGGCAAGGGTGAAGAAAATGCAGAGCAGGTGGATTGATGGCCATTGAAAAAAGGACACGGATTTAGCAGACACCAATGAGGTGGGGTGACCATGCCAAGAGGCTCGTGAAGACAGATACCAATGAACATGGCTTAGAGCCCCTGTCCTCCAGCTGCTGCTCCTCCTTTGCCACAGAAGCCCCTAGAACTAAGGAGTCGCCCTGGGAGGGAGATGAGAAAATCCTGAATAGACTGAATTTAAACCTGAAATTTCTGAGTTCAGCTGAAATTAAGTTTTCTGCTACTAGACAGAATAGGGGTCTCAAAGAGAGATATAGGGAAATTAAGTTGCATTTTTTAGAAACCCCAAATTGTAACTAATTCATTTTTCTTTCTGATCCAGTTAGGGGCTGGCTGAGATCTTGGGCTTTTCCAGCTGTGACATCCAGCTGTGCGTTTGACCCCTGGGCTCCTTGACCTTGTTGTTGCCATGGCTGCTGCTGCAGCTCAAGGGACTGTCTAAATATACACAGGTCACATCCCAGTGGGGCTCTGCTAGACTGGGACGGGCTGTGGTTTGCCCCTGAAGCCTTAAGTCAACAGATACTATTAAGAAACCACTGTGTACAGGCCCTGGGCTGGGCATTGTGCCTGGTTCTGGGGACAGCCAGTTGAACAACACACTGGCCTCGTCCTCAACACATGTACAATCTGGCGGCAACAACTAGAAACCACTGGTTCTAGAACTTTAATTGGGAATTGCTCCTGATTGTTGCTTTCAAAAATTGGCATGAGGCCATCTCCTGCTGACCAGTGAACACCTACTATGTGCCAGGCTCTGTTCAGGTACTTGGGGTAAATCAGTAAACAAACAATATAAGTAAAGGGGCCTTGAAGGTCTGTTTTTATCTCTCTGCCCATCTTGGTCCTGGGGAAGCAGTTATTGGTGCTTCAAGCTGAACAACAAAATGATAAATTTAATTATAAGACATTTCCCACCCTTGTATTTACCCCCTGATTCCCATCCCCTTTTGATCCCCAGTCAAGGCCAACTTCAAAAATCCCTTGGTAATCAGCTGGGAGCTTGCAGGCCCCAGACAGTCCTTCAGCAGCCTGTGGGAATGTCCCAAGAGGAACATTTTTTGTCAAAAGAATGACAGGAGTTTAATTACTGTGTGGCCCATATTGGTGATTTCCATTTGACAGAGCGGAGCCCAGACAGTTCCTAGGAAGCCCCGTTGTGTGAGGTTGTGGCCGCTGGGCCCTGCACCAGCCAGGGCAGGAGAGAGCCTGGGGCCTGCGCCCTGGGTGGGGGCAGCAGGAATGCTTTGAATGCCTCGTCTGCATGTGGCCTTGGGTCTTACTACTGACTACTGGGGGCACTTTAATTAATAACGTCCACTGCTTGTCATTTATCATTAGCAAAACAGGCGGGGCCAGGGTAAGGGCAGCCAAGAGGGCAGGGGAGGCTCTCTCAAAACAAGGTGGATTAATGGATTAAAGTTTTACCTTTCAGTCTCAGCGGCCGCCCCACGTTGTCTGATTCTCATGCAGAAGCCAGCCCGTCCTTCTGCCAGGGCTTTGCAGCGGCGTGCAAGAGGTTGAATCAGTGATTGTATTTTCCCCATCAAATGCGAGTGAAGGGATGGGTTGTGTGTTGAACTCTAGGGTGGATCCTGTCTGGTTATTGTTTGGCCTCAGTAGTATTTGACAAATTGGAAAATTTTACATTAAAATCAGAGTCTGGCTTTTCTTTAAAAAGCAAGATGTGTGCCCGGCCAGCATGGCTCAGCGGTTGAGCATCCACCTAGGATCCATGAGACCGCGGTTCAACTCCCGGTCAGGGCACAAGCCCGGGTGTGTGGGCTTGATCCCCAGCCGGGGGTGTGCAGGAGGCAGCCGATCAATGACTCTTGTCATTGATGTTTCTATCTCTCTCTCTTTCCCTTCCTCTCTCTAAAATCAATAACGATATATTTTAAAAATAAAAAGCAAGATGTGGCCAAAAACAACTCCTCTTCAGCAACACGGCAATACGCAGCTGATGGTGGGCTTAGGCAGACAGGCTACCCAGGTGAGGTTGTGGAGGCTGTGCCCTGCACAGAGGCGCCTGGCAGGTGGGGCAAACGGAGGGTGAATCCAGACCTGGCTGCCGGCCCTGCAGAGGCCCTGCTGGCAGGATGCGGGCCTTCTAGTTCACAGCCTCCAACAATCCCTGCTGCCTCACCCCCACCAGCCCCACTCACTTACATTGCCTACGTGAGTTTTGGCTCCTGGCATATTCAGGACACTGCTCCATCTCCTCTGTGTGAGGACTCCTCTTAATCCTCTAAGGCTCAGCTGCCTCTCACAGCTCCACTCCCGCTTCCTCCAGGCACCTTCCTGGGCTTCCCACAGAGCTGGGGGTTCCCTCCTCTGTGTTTTCTCACCAGCCCACGCACACATGACTACCACGGCACTCGGAACAACCATCATGCTCCAATCTGTTAACAGGTCCTTGTTCCCCATAGACATTGATCCTCTTGAAGACACCCTACTCATTTCTACTTTCCCTTACCTGGCACAGAGCACTTAATGACTCAAATCTGAACGGATGACTTTGTGGCCAAGGTTACATCATGGAAGGGAGGCCCTCAAGAAGCTGCCAAAATTCCCAAGCCAAGAAGGTCAAGAAGAGGTAAAAAGTTTTAGCTCTGGGGTTTTGAAATGACCTTGGACTCCTAGTTCCTTCTCTTGGATGGTCTATAGGGCACTTGAAATCTTTATATGTGGGTGTGTGGGTGTGTGTGTATAAAATATCTTTTCCCCCAACATTATTGAGGTATGATTGACATATAACACCATGTAAGTTTACAATATACAGTGTGATGATTCGATACACAGATATATTGCAAAATGATTAACACAATAAGGTCAGTTAACACCTGTATCACTTCATATAATTACCATTTTTGTGCACGTGGTGAGAACATTTAAGATTATTCTCTTAGCAACTTTCAAGTATACAATACAGTATTGTTAACTATAGTCCCCATGCTATACATTAACCCCCCAGAACTTACTTATCTTATAACTGGAAGTTTTTAGCCTTTGACCAACATCTCCTCATTCTCCCCAACTCCCTGCCCCAGGAAACCACCATTCTACTCTCCATTTCTATGAGCTTGACTTTTTTTAGATTCCACATATAAGAGATCATACAGTATTTGTCTTTCTCTGTCTGACTTATTTCATTTAGCATAAGGCTCTCAAGGTCCATCCATGTTGTTGCAAATGGCTGGATTTCTTCCTTTTTTATTGCAGAATAATATTCCATTGTGTATGCATACGCCACAGAGCCTTTGTCCATTCATCTGGCCATGGGCATTTAGGGTGTTTCCATGTCTTGGCTACTGAGAACAATTCTGCAATGAACAAGGGTGTGCAGATACCTCTTCAAGACAGTGATTTCATTTCCTTCAGATATATACCCAGAAGTGGAATTGCTGAATTATATGGTAATTCTATTTTTGATTTTTTGAGGAACCTCCATAGTGTTTTCCACAATAGCTGCACCAGTTTGCATTCCCACCAGTAGTGCACAAGGTTCCCTGTCTTCTGCATCCTCCCCAACACTTGTTCTCTCTTGTCGGCTGGAAGAGCACTTTGAGCCATGTTGATTTGGGGGTTTCCTCTGATCAGACAGCTGAGTGTCTGGGATTGTTCACATTTTGCTTGTAAGAGGGAAAAGAAAGCATGGCTTTGGGAGCTTCTGCTCTCCACTGACTCATGTCCCACTTCACTGGCCAGAGCAGGACACATGGCCAAGCCTGAGTGAGGCCAATGGGCAAGGAAAGTAGCACCCTTTTCCAGAGAGGAGGAGGGACATCTGTATGGCACTGGCATTCAAGCAAGTAATTACAGGATGGGAGAGGTACCACAGGCTCCTGCACAGCACTAGGAAAGGAAAGGGGTTGACTCTGCCTAGAAGGCAGGGAAAGCTTCATGGAGGAGGTGACATGAGTTGGGTCTTGAAGAATCCGCAAGAGTTCACCAGGCAGAGAAACCAGGAAACATTTAGGAGGAGTGGAAAGGCAAATGGCAAGGCACCAAATTGTGAAGAAGCCTTGTGTGCTCTCGGTGGCTAGAGCATGAGTGGGGCAGGGGGGTGGGCTGGGCCAGGACATGGGTGGCTTTGACCATCAGGCTAGGGACTCAGGGCTTTTCTCTAAGTTTGAGAGAGAGGGTTAGAAGTACAGAGGTTTCTGCGCAAGAAGATGCAGTTCTGAACCCTGGAGGTGGCTGGATGTCGGGATGTTTTCATCCTAAGTGCAGAGAAGCAGCCAAATAAAAGGGGGCCCTCCATCAGGGAGAACCCGGGAAGAGGCAAGGTTTTCAGCACTGGAGTCCATATAGGAACCATCTCCAGGAGCCCCCTTCCTGATGCAGGGAGCGCGCACAGCTCGCAGACAGCCGGGGACGGGGGCGCCGCGCGGACTTGGGGCGTGGCGGGGCTGAGCCCCTCGGACCGCCTGACCCCGCGCCACCGCCTGCGCGGGGAGAGAGGCCCCTCCCCGGCCTCCGGAGGCCTGGCGTGGCGGATATTTGTCTGTGATACGATTGTAATTTGGGCGCCTTTTGGCCGCAGTAAATTGTCCTGTTTGCACAGCGCCAGGCTGAAATAGCCCCGCGCGCGCCCCAGGAAATGAGCTCACGGCCGCCGCGAGCGCCCTGCAGCCTCCCCGGCGCTGCGGCGCCCCCGCCGCCCCCTGCGGGCGGGCGGAGCTGCTATTTTTTCATTCGACCGACTTAAACAGGTAATTTGAATTATGATCATGAAAAAATACCCCAAAGTGCTCTGTCTGCCACCGAAAGCTCAGAGCGAAGCGACAGGCGCTGCGATGGAGATTGGGGAGGCCGCAGCATCTTCTTTCGGGGGCCAGGACGGCGGAGAACCGAGGCTCGGTCTGAGATGCTCTTCCTGGGCCACCTCCCAAGGGTCCATAAAGACAGCCCGAACCCGCGGTGACACGCTGCGATTTCACAAAAATGAGTTCTCGAGAGGGCCCTGCAGCCAGGGGAGAGCGCGGCTGAGGCGCGTTCCGCCCACCTTCCAGCCCCTGCGCGCCACGCGCGGCTATTTTCATTTCTCCAGCGCTGGCGGCGCTTCGCCCCAACACAGACACAGGCTTGCCAGCCTTGTAATAATCGTGGCATAGGTACAATTCTGTGTCTTTTTTTTTCCTCTCTCTCCATGCTTTTAATTTCTAAAGACTGTCCCTCGTTACACAGTTTTCCAATGCACCATTTTGCTAGTGGCAGAGTCCTTCTTTGGAGGCATGTGCCATCATTTATTGGACCATCCCCCCTATGTTGGCGGGAGAAGGCGTCTTTAGTTTTTCCCTGTCATAAATAACATCGCAGTAAATGTCTCTGTAGATATAGAATTGCTCCCTCTTCCTGATGAATTATTTCCTTAGGATTAATTCCCAGGAGGAAGATTATTGGGCCAAAGGCTATGAACGTTTTTATGTCACTTGGTATTACTGCCAAATTGCTTTCCAAAAAGGCTGTGGCTGATAATTTACAGTATTAAAAGGAGGAGCTAACCAAATGTGTACACTGCACTTTTCTATCCACACACAAAGGCCATGACTTTGGGGATCAGCAGAGCAGGTGCCTGTGGGCAGCTCCAGGTGGGGGCAGAGGTACAGGTGAAAAGTGACTCAGAGGGGTGGGTGCTGGGAGAGCTCCCCCCACCCGTGTCAGTACTTTCTGCCAGGGCAGGCTTCCTGGGTTTTGGACTCCTCTTGCCCTTTCTGTCCTCTCTGTCAGATGTTCAGCCCTGTCACTCCCAATCCCCCACCTTACTGTCCACTCCTCAGAGTCTCTTCTGCCAAGGCCAGCTTCTGACCACTTCTCCATGGCACAGCCATGGGAGGAAGACTTGTGAACATAAATGAGACTTGGTGAAGGGCTTCTGGGTCCCAGGACAGCACTGATGCGGCCGATCCACCCAGAACTTCATTTTGTGCATAGTTGGGGCCCACGTTCCTTGAGCGGCTACAGAGTAGAAACCAAGCCTGCCTTCCCTTAGCTCAGTCATCCCTTTCAAGTGCTTTCTTCCTACAGTGTTGCCAGGTCCATGATGTCAGCTGGGGTGACACCAAAACAATTGTGGGAAATAAGACATCAGCAAATTGAATGGTTGGGACAGATGTTTTGTCTTTAGTTGCATCTCCCCTGGATCTAACACGGAGCTATGGCTGAGGTGGGTGAGACCTCTCATACTTGCTGCCAGGGTGACAGATGTGAAAACAAGCTCCCGGCCACACACAGCATGGCCAGGGCAATGAGAGCGAACTCTGTAAGGGCCAGGGAAAAGAGCGGTTTGCCCTGGCTGGGGAGTTAGGAAAGCTTCTTTGATAAAGTGAATTTGGGTCCAGCTTTCAAGAATATGTAGGATTGAAAAAAAAAAACCAAACCTTGATGGGGAGACATCATTCCAGGTGGAAGAAACAGCAGAAACCAAGGTACGGAGGTAGGGAGCGGGGGAAGGGTTTCCACCCATGGAAACAACCCCTGAACATCTGACAGCCTCTAAAACTCTTCAATGTCACGACAACCAGCCTTCCCTCCCAGCTCATCCTGATAGCTGTGTAAAAGTTCAGAGGAGCTCTCCACGTCGATCAGCTGGTCCGTGAGTTGGGTGAGGGTAGCTGCCCCTCCATCCCGAGGCTTTCCCACCCCAGCTGGGCACCACCCACCCCCATGACCAGACATCTGCGCAAGACCCCACAGCAGAGCCCTGGATGCTGACATCAGGTCCTGCCCTGGAAAAGTCCAGATTGGGGCTGAAGGAAGGAAGCTATTTTCTAGGAGAGGCGTGGATTTAAGTCCCAACTCTGCTCCCTACTGGTTGTGTGCACTTAGGCAAGTGGCTAACAGTCCTGACCCTTGGTTTTCTGGTCTATAAAAGGGGAATAATTGTGCCCAGTATCCATTCCTCCAGTTTGCCCTCACCACTGTTTGTGTTTTCTTGAGGAATAAGAAATCCAGGTGCCTGCCCTTTGGGAAGTTCCTCTTGCTGCCCCCCATTGTAGGGCCAAGGGGGCTCTAGAACACAACCAGGGTCTTGGGGGGCAGGGATGGGTGAGGTAATAGAGCTTGTTTGTTTCACTGGGTACCTGGGAGAACATGATGAGCAGTTGAATTTTCTGAGGCCTGCTGAAGCTCCCTGGGTCCTCTCCAGCCTGAATCTCCTCCAGCCTCCCTTTCCATTCTGTGAGTGCCCCTTTGCCCTTCCAATAAATTCCCAGGTTGCCTAAATGAGATGGAATCGAGGTTTATGACTTGCCCTCAAAGAATCCTCCCAATCCAGCTCTTCTATCCAATTCATGGGATTGCCGTAGAGATTAAAGATGAATGCTTGTTGCCCTAGTCGGTTCAGCTCAGTGGTTAGAGCATTGGCCCTTGAACTGTAGGGTCCCAGGTTCGATTCTGGTGGGTTGCAGGCTTGATCTCTGGCCCCAGTCAGGGTGAGTGCAGGAGGCAACCGATGTGTCTCTCTCACATCGATGTTTTTCTCTCTCTCCCTTCCACTCTCTCTGAAAAGCAATGGAAAAAATATCTTTGGGTGAGAGGAAAAATAAGATGAATGCGCTTGATGGGCACATTGCAAGGGTGCCAGAGACAGTTGTCACTATTGTTACTCTCAGTTAATCTTCCCAGTAACCCACACATGAGGCAGGTGACATTCCCACTTGTCAGATGAGGAAACAGAGGCTCAAAGAAATCAAGTGGCTCTCCTGAGTTTCTTTTCTAAATGGCACAGCAGACACTCAATCCCAGATACTTATGATTGCAATGTCCCCGAGCCATACACTGCCCCTCACTGCCCCAGGCTCCTTCTGTGGGTAGACTTCGCTGAAGCATCGCCCATCAGCTGAAACCACATTGCCTTCCAGAATGCCCTCGGCAGCTCAGGTATTGGCCCAGCAAAGCAGGGCAGGATCCAGGAACATTGTTCTGGAGAGTGGGGGTGGGGAAGGGGAGCGTCCAAGCTCTCCACGTGAGCATCTTGCAGCCTAGGGCTTGTCCCTGCTGTCTCAGGTAAAACTTTGGAAACCTCAACCCCTAATTACCGCCTGGCACAGGGCACCCAGTGGTTTCCGGGTGGCTTGTATTGACTCGCGCAGTCTTCATAAGACATGGGTCTGGGCTAAATTTAAGCGCCGTCACAGACAATTTAACAGTTTTCTGTGGGGGGGTAATTTAATGGTAAACCATAATTACTGATACAACTGATACCTTAATTCCCAAAACAATCTGTGGAGGTGTGTGGAATTCAAATCAGTCCAATTAGAATTCCATCTTCTCATAATAAAATACAGCATAATTGCTAATTGCCCCCCTGGCTCACAATATTTTAAGGCAGAAAGTTGAGTTTGTTTTTTAATATGGCTTTTATTTTAAAGTGTTTGTTTTCAATTTTGGACCACTGCCCACGAGAGGGAAAAGATCCAGGTCTCTGCACTCAGGGCTCCCGTGGGGCCTCGGTGCTTCTCCCCTTGGCAAGAACAAGAGGCCTGGGAGAGGCCAGCTGCGCACAGGCTCCACTCACATCGGAGGTGCAGCTCTTAGCAAGAGCAGAAGCTCTGTTAATATAAGGGCGCTTATATTAGGGCTTATTTTAGGGCGCTTTGAAGTTGCCAAAGTATTCTGATGGGGATTGGAGTCAGACAGGCAGAGGTTGAAAGCCAGATCTTGTAGGATGTGGGGCAAGTTATCTAACTGCCACATGACTCAGTATCCTGATCTGTAAAATGGGTATAATAATTGACCTTCCTCATGGGGTTGTTATGAAGATTGGCACCGTGCTTGGCTCATACTAAACACTCCAGAAATGGTAGCTGTGTTATGTCATAAATTCATTTATTTGTACTTCACGCCATACTGAGAAACATATACATATAGGCGTGGTTTTAGGTGCTGGTTCCAGGTGCTAGGGATAAAACAGTGAACACATCAGATCAAGCGCCTGCCTTTGTGTAACTTCCATTCTAATGGGAAACAGATGGTGATAAATAAGTGAAGATGTAAGATAATCTCACCCCTTCGAGAATGAGGGGCTGTGGTTCATGTGTGGTCAGGGACAACCTCCCTGAGGAAGCACTAGGTGGTCAGGCAGCAAATGCACAGAGAAGGAATGAGGACCTGAGGGGCTGTGATTAGAGCTCTCTTTACCTCTAGTTGGGAAGCCATCCTCAAGATCACCTGGAGGTCACAGCAGAGGAGAAAGCGCTCAGGCAGTGGATAGGAGAGACCTGGCTTCAGATCTGGCCCTGAACCCACTTGCTGTGAGGCCTGAGCCAACTGCTTCACTTCCCCCAGGCAGCATCTTCTCCCTTGTAAAATGAGAACAAGACACATGTGTCGCAGGGTCCTTGGCAAGGGGTGTACTGGATTATGCGTCTCAAGAACTGGGCCCTCAAGAAGTTCCAGGTCTGTCGTCCTACTGACACTGAGGCCCAGAGAGAGGAGTGACTTGCCCAAGGTCACACAGCAAGTTGTGACAGAGAGGAGGCAGGTTTTGGCCCAGCGTCCTTCTCATCCTTCCTGACAGCCAGGAGGCAGCTTCTTCAGTGGCCAGGTAGAGGGTTTTTGCAGGACAGTTGTTGATAGGCAGCAGGCCAGAGAGGGAGTTTCAGAGAGGGGAGAATGTGTCAAACCAAGGGGCACCCCAAATCGATGAGCACCTGAGTTAGTACAAAATACTCCATCCTGATTCCAAATCCAGGCTTTCATTTACTTCTAGCTGCCGGGCATGTTGAAGACACTGGGAAGAGGAGAGCTGTTTTCAGGGACTGGGGGAGGTTGGAGAGATGGCAGGGACTGGTCTGGAATGGAGACCTATTGCTCCAGGACAACCCCCTTCTGCTGAGAAGCCCTCTGGCATTCCCAGACAGGCTCTCCCCTCCCCATTTGACAAATCCCACTTCCCAGCTGAGATCCAAGGGGCCTCCAAGATTAAAAACCTGGTCACCCACTGGTTATGGGGCAAATGGCTCCTATTACAAGAGGGCTCCAGGGGCCTGGGAACCCAGCAAGGGGTGGGCAGGCGCCTGCTGACACCATCTTATCCAAGGCCAGGGCCATTCACTGCCTACATGGAGGTGGGGGTGTGGGGGCCCACCTGAGCGCCCTGCACCTCACAGTAATTACCACTCTTTGGCTGGCCACTGCCCAGACCACCCCACAGATGGGAATCTGGGTCCAGGCAGAACGGGGCTTGGCTTGCTGCTCAGGAGCTCCCCTTCCCACGACAGGGGCCAGGGGGAGGGGGCTTGGAGGATGGATTCAGCCTTCTAGCAGCCTGTGGGAGAGGCAGTGATAGTCAAGGGCAGAGTCCCCAAAAATGAGGCTAGCAGGCTGGGAAGGCCGTTGGGGTTTAATTCATACTTTTAGCCAACGAACCGCATTGCTCCCATGTCCTCAGGGGCCTTCTGGATGTCATTTTAGACTCCTGGGTTCCCTAACTCATAACTTCTGTGATGGCAGATGTAACTGGAACATGAACAAGCACAACTCTTGGTATCATCAAAACCCACCTTTATTTTTGTCTCCCACCTTCCTTTACATTTTCTTCAGTGAGAGTAATCTCCCCTGTTTCTGAATGAAAACTCCCACAGGCCCATGACTTTCTGCGTGCTCTTAGGTACAAGAGAGTCCTGACATCACTTTAAGTCACAAACACCATCAGTTCAGACACTGGCATTACTGGGTTCTGTGCAATATTACTGTAGCAAGAATGGTCCCTTTGAGTAAAAACTAAAATAAGACAACGTCTACCTTTGTATTCTGACACCTTCTCACTCACTCATTCTGCAAACCGATAGGGTCCATGTGCGGTGGGTGCTGGCTGGGAAAGCTCCGCAGGTACAGAAGCCGGCCTTGTCTGGGTGTGTGCAGACCTGCACTCAGCCACCGGTCTCACAGTCACCAGAATCTCAGTGACATCCTGGGTAAGAAGAAACCCATTTATATCTCTTTTTTGGCAGCAATCAGGAGGCATGGTGCTCTACAGTCTAGAGAACACTTCTAAAGACCACGTCTCATTTAACCTTCAGCAGTACCCATTTTACTGATGGGGAAACTGAGCCTGAGAGAGGTTCACTAACCTGCTGGACCATGCTCAGTAAATGGCAAAGTTTAGGATCTAACCAGTCTTCTAGCCCCAACTTTGGAGCTCTCTCTGCTTCGCCACCAGCAGCTTGGGCATTTAGGGCCACGATCTGACTCCCCCTTTTGTTGCCTGTGTGTGAGAAGAACCGGGCAGGGACGATGTACTCGAGAAATAGCCAGGGAGGGAGGGCAGGCAGGCTAAATCCTCCCCCACCATCAGCTTTAGAAAGCTGCCAGGCTCAGACCAGGGAAGCTGCAAAGTAAATGGCAATTTTTAACTCCAAAATTTTGAGAAACCTATAAGCCCTCAAGTGCTGTGATATTATTGGTGAGAGGAAGAACCTCAGGAAAAATTAAGATTTGGGATTATTGGAAGGAATGAAAGGGAACTATTTGGAAGTTGTAGGGAACAGCATGAAGGCTGCCAGCAGCTCCTGGCTCACATTCCTTCTCTCAGCCACCCCAACATTAGGAGAGATTTTCTTTTCCCAAGAGTTCAGGGGGAAAAATCACAGAATAGTCATTGGTTCTGGTGGGTCATGCGACCCTCCTTAAATCAATCACTATAGCTGGGGCATTTGGTGACCTGATTGGCCGGTCCTGGGTCCCGTGATTGGTCTGATGTGAGGCAAGCTTGCAGTTAGGGAAAGGCTGTTACCAGAAGGGGGAATTGGAAAATCAGAAATTAGAGAGGCAAGAGGGCTCTGTACAGGTTAAGGATTTCTGCTTTATAAACTGGCAGCAGGAGCTAATGGATGCTTTTACACAGGGAAAAATGATCCACACGGGGTTCGGAGAGGTGAACCAGGCAGCAGTGAAATTGTTGCTTTTTGTGACTTTTAATCATTAGATGCCAATTAAACATACATTGAATGTATTAATATAAATTACTTAGCAATGTGGCATGATGCTAGGAGTGTAAAACCTGATTCTGTCTCTTACCAGTGATTTTGAGAAAGTTACTTAACTTCTCCATGACTCAGTTTCCTCATCTGCAAAATGGGTATAATAATAACTGTTCCCAGGGTTTTCTTGTGTGCACATTAAATGAGTTTATACACATAAGGCACCTAACGCAGGGCTAGCCCGAGTATTTGCTTCAGTTCCCAGGAGTTGGGACACCTCAGGTCCTGGGGGAGCCTCCAGCTCTGGCTGCATAGACCTGACCAGGCTCCCCGGCAGCAGTAGCCGGCCTGAGCAGTGACCCAGTTGCCTGCTGTCCCCTGCAGCCTCTCTTGGCTGACAAACAGGAAGGTGGCAGGGCTGCCTGGGTGC
Organism: Miniopterus natalensis; assembly: GCF_054644295.1. Classification (NCBI taxonomy): domain Eukaryota; kingdom Metazoa; phylum Chordata; class Mammalia; order Chiroptera; family Miniopteridae; genus Miniopterus; species Miniopterus natalensis. Next base: position 22,338,282 of record NC_142097.1, read on the forward strand.
CCATGCCACCCCCACAGCCCTGTGTCTGGCCCCAACCCTCGTCTCTACTCGAGGCTGCGGTGAACTTGGATGTGCTGCTCTGAGAGCAAGCCACAGTCCGTCACAAATTGCCTTGTGGTGAGTAGCGAGCACATTTATAACTGATGAAATCAGGGGGTGAGAGCTCCTGGCCGAGATGTTTAGTAAACAAAACCCTGGCTCTTGAGAGGGGGCAGGGACAGAAAAGGGGGAGGGGGGCAGCTGCCTCTGAGAGTGCTTAAAAGGTCCCACCTGTCAGCTTTTGTTTTTATTATCAAACTTATTCTGAAAATTTTCAGTCCTGCAGAAAAGTTACAAGAATATCATAAACTGCCTTCTACCTGTCACCTAGTCACCCATTCTTCACGTTTTGCCACATCTGCCTTAGTTCTTTCTCTCTATGAGTGTCTATATTTAATATAACAATATGCACACTATGATTTTTACTCTTTTATTTTTGCTGCACCGTTTGAGAGTAAGTTGCAGAGACCATGACCATCCCCCTTAAATATTTCAAGGACATCCTTTTATATATTTTCAGGAGAAGGTCAACATCAGGAAATTGAATATCAGCGGAATACTATGATTTAATACATAGTGCAGTCCATTTTCAAACCCCACTGATTGTCTAACACCCTCCTTCATAACAACTTTTTTTAAAAATCCAGCCCGACAAGCCCTTCAATAGTCAGGGTCTCAGGGAATTGGCTCCCGTGGCCTCCTGCCCCACTGCACCAGGACGCCAGAGGCAGGTCAGAGGGATGAAGTCGTAAGTTCAGAGAACAAGGCCAAGTGCATGACCAGTGGGGCCAGGCTTAAGAGCTGGCTAAGCTTGGGGAGCCCTGGAAGCTTTTTCCAGAGGTTCCCAGGAGATGGGAGCTCAGGTGAGGTGGCGCTGGGGTTGCACACAGGTTCTTGAAGGTGCTGGGAGCCCAAGGGAGACAGGAGGCCCCCACACCTCCTGTCACAGCATCCAATCCCTGGGCCCAGATAGGTGGGGGCAGGAGAGTTGTGTTAGGGAGATGGGGACCCAACCAACATTTTAGACTCAGATACTGGGAGGAGAAAGACAAACTTGTCATCCGAATATTAAGTGGCTAATTTGTATATTCACTTAACAAATTCACTTAATTTGTATATTGCATCTTTGCTATGAACTGTTCTAGGTATTGGAGATAAGGCTGGATGGAGCCCAGTCCTAGTCTCATGGTGTTTATGTGCCACTGGGGGATAGGACAGTTTGGATGTTGTTATGAAAACAGTGGCTCCTCTACCCACCCCACCTTCCCCCGCCCACACGGTTACACACCTGCTGGGGGTGGGTGTGCACTTCCCCACGCCGCTGACATTGGACTTGGCCGTGACTCTTCACGGGCCCGCAGAATGTCAGCGGCATGTCATGAGCATCCTTAAACGTGCCGCGAGGTTCAGTTTGGCGGTTCAGTTCCTGCCATTCTCTCTGAGGACACGCCCTGGCGCTGCTGGTCCAAGGAGAATGAAGAAAGACTTGCAGCAGCCTTGGCCGGTTTGGCTCAGTGGATAGAGCATCGGCATGGGGACTGAGGGGTCCTGGGTTCGATTCCGGCCAAGGGCACGTACCTCGGCTACAGGCTCGATCCTTGCATGCGGGAGGCAACCAATCGATGTGCCTCTCTCACATCTCTCTCTCTCTCCCTCCCTCTCTCTCTATCCACCCCCTTCCACTCTCTCTGAAAAACAATGGAAAAAATATCCTCGAGTGAGAAAGAAAGAAATACTTGGAGCAGCCCGGAGGCTGGAGGCACAGTGCCCCGGCTGACCCGCAGGCTCACAAATGAGGATACGTGCTTGTTGCTTTAAGGCCCTGAGTATCGGGGTGATTTGTTACGCAGCATTATTTCAGCAGTAGCTGACTGAGATGGGCAGAGATGGAATAAAAACAAGCGCGCTAGTCAATATATGGTGTCAGGTGGTGATAAGAACAGGCAGACAAAAGCTGGAGAAGGGGAAGAGTGGCGAGTGCTCTTCTAGATAGGGCAGCCGGGGAAGGCGGTGAGATAAGGGAGCAGGGATCCCAAGGAAGTGGGGGCGTGAGTCATGTGGTTATCAGGGAAGGAATTTCAGGCAGAGGAAACAGCAAGTGCAAAGGTCCCGAGGCAGGAATGAGCTTCGTGTAGGAGCAAGACTGTGACTGGAGCAGAAGCAGCCAGCCAGGGGCAGGGTGGGGGTGACAGGAGATGGCTCAGGAAGGAGGCTGGGGACAGATCTTGTGGGAAGGACATGGAATTTTATTCACATCATCTAGTATAACTTGTTTCTAGCTATCTGCTGGAAGAGCCAGAGGACATGTGAAACAGCAGCGTTGGGGACAGTGTGGGCGTCACTGGCGTAGGACCCCTCCCCTTTCCGGGTTTGGGATCAGTAGGGACAGTGGGAGCCAGGGCCACACCAGTGTCCTGGGCCTTTTCCCAGCCCTCATTATGCTGCTTTTTCTTGAGGTTCCCCCTCCTATATCTCTGTGGCTTTTCTCCCCCTTCCTCTCCTATTACCTCTCTGTCACTCCCCCTGCCTTCTCTTGCCCCCAGCTGGACCTCCTCTAACACCCAGCTCTTGCCGTTTTGCTCCTCTCAGTCTGCCCCATCTCGTCTCTCAAGGTGGGGAAGGCTCCCAGCTCCCCAGCCCCACCCTGTCTCTGGGACCTTGGGACATTCTGTCCCTGTCTAGACATGTCCCCCTGGTGGCCTGTGGTCCTCTCACACTGGGCGTGGTTTAAGCTGGCCCATCACCAGGGGAGGGGTTCTCAGGGGACTGCCTGGAACCTAGGAGCTTCACAGACCCCTCCCGGAGTCCATTCAAGTCCACAGGTCAGCACTGGTTGGGCTACTGGCTTCATTTTTCTAAAATGCTGATTTCAAATGTCACTCCTCAGCCCTCACCTTGGGTGGCTGGCCTTGCCTGTGGGATGAAGGAGCCCTCCTGGGCTGGCACTGAAGGGCTTCTCCAGTTGGGTCTCAGTTTACCTTTGCTCCCAGGTACACTCTCCCCTGCAGCCAAGTGGGACCCCCAACCCCCCTGCCCTGGCCTCAAGCACACTTTGCATCCAAACCTTTGCCTTACCTTGTGATCAACAGGTATTTACTGAGGACCTACTGTGTGCACAGCACTGTCCAAGGTGCTAAGGAGCAGGGGACTTTGTCCTCATGGAGCCTATAGTCCCTTGAGCCTCCTGGGCACCCTCCACCCTCCCTGCACTTCTCCTTCCTGCTCCTCCCTCCAGGCGGGGCCACTTCGCCTCAGTGACCAATGCCTCTCCTGCCGCTGGGCTGTTAGGCACATAAGTATATCTCACCTTGTGTCTGAATGTTCTTTTAGATGTTTTCTTTTTTTTTTTTTTTAATTATTAAAGTAATGTGTGCACCCTTTCCTTAAAAAAAAAAAAAAAGTGTCTTCAGCTGCTGGCCTCCATCCCCCTTCCCTAGCAGAGAAGGGCAGCCTTGATTTCCCCAGTGGCAGATGAGGCCAGCACAGGGGAACCCCCAGCAATTTGGGCTGCAAACAACCAAATCAAAGCCTTTTCTGAGAGCTGGAAGTTTCCCAGAGGTGGGGAAGAGAGAAGAGGGAACACAGAGAATCGAGTTCTTGATGGAAATTGGGCCCCAGAGAGGGGAGACCCAGAGTCCGGGAAGCCCAAGAGAGCATGTTAAAATGCAGAGCTCTGAAAAGATGCCAGGAACCCCTACTACTGACTGCATGACCTCAGCCTCTCAGAGATGCTGTTTCCCCATGAGGATGGGCATCGCCACACTTTGTAGGGAGCAGCAAAGGCCACAAAAACCCTTTGTCAGCTGACATAGGCACATGTGTGAGGCCTGCTGCTTTCCTGGGCAAGGGCCTGGTCTGCGTGCCACATCCCGCACTGGGTCCTGAGCCACTCGAGGACAAGGACCACATTTACCCGTATTTCTCCTCTGTGTGCCGTTGCTCAGCACTGGGCAGGTGGAAACACGACACATTTATTACGCACCTGCTGTATACTAGACACCCTGCCGGAGTCCCACACCTATGGCTAGAAGGAACCTCAGAGCTCAGATCCACCCTCTACACAGATGGGAAAATCAAGGCTTGCAAAGGTGACTTGACACCCCAAGTAGTGACGGAGCCAGCACTCGTACCCCAAGGAGTGAGTGAGAGAGGGAATGAATGAAATGAAATGGGGCAGTGGTCCGTGTGAACAAGAGCTGATCTACGGTGAGTCTTAGCCTTGACTCTGCCCAGTGGCCATATCAGTCCTGCTGGCTCTCAAGGAGCCCCCTGAGGTGCAGGATGGAGGGCAGACCCCAGGGCCCTAGCCGCGGACTGCCCAGCTTTGCCACCCTGCTCCAGAAGCGCCAACTTCTCCCCGGGGCACAGGCCGCCGCTCCCGGCTGCTCTGGCCCAGTTTCTTACAGGCTGCTCGGCACTGGCAGCGGCCCAGCTCCACTATAAATAGCATCTCTCCTGGGCTCCAGACGGCCAGTTGGCAAACACTGTAATTTGCTGAAAAGTTTGGAATGTGTCTAAAAATGAAGAAGGCAGATGAGACCAGCCTTGAGGGGGTGCGACCGGCATATCCATTTCAGAGCAGGCCTGAGCCACTGTCCTGCTCCTCGCCAGCGTCTTTACGAGGACACTGCAGGCAAGGCTTCAGAGAGAGTGGACAAATGTGAGCCTAGGAAGTAAATATTATCATTTCCACCAACAGAGGCCACCTCCTGTATTGGCCTCACCCCTGACCTTCCTGTTCCAAGGAGAGGGGCTGCCACCACTGGGAGGGGGCTGCCACTGCTTAACCCTTTCTTGGGCTATGCTAGCTACATCAAAGAGGACTTGGTGAGCACATAAGGATTATGAGAGCCAGAAGGAAACCCCTCAAATAATTTCCTCCAATTCCTCCAGTTTGCAAATGAGGAAGTGATTTGACAAAAGCCAAATAGAAAGTTGCTTTGGAACTAGATTTAAGTCAAGTCCCCTGGGCTCCCAGCTTAGTGCCCACCAGGCCTTGGACTCACAGCCTCCCGTGAGCGGTCACCTCTCATAGGGACGGGGGAAGGGCTCCGTGGCTCTGCTGACTTGACATAGGAGAAGGCACTGAGTCTTTCTGATGCTCTGGTCTGACCCTCACTGCACTCCTGGGAGGCTCAGCCTTTGTTCTCCTGGCCCCAGGGGAAGACTGAAGTGTGACTCACTATTCTGTCCCCAAGCCAGGACCAGGGCTTTTCCCAACTCCAGGTAGAGCTTGCTGATTAAAAAGCCATCTCTTACTATTCTTTGTGGTATCCTCAGGGGTTTGGTTTTTCTCTAAAGGAATAATTGGAGCTCTAAAAATTGTGATAGACTGGGGATCAGGAATGCCGAGATGGAACCCCAGATGCAGCACTATCCCACTATATGACCTTAAGCAAGTCACTCCCCTTCAAAGAGCCTCAGTTTGCCCATATGTAAAACTGTTATGACAAAAGCTTCCATTTATAGAGAGCATAACCATTCTTGTTTGTCCTCATGACAAGATATATTTTTATCCCATTTTACAGATGAAGAAATTGAGGCAGAGAGAGTAGATAAGTTGTCCAAGACCACACCGTTTTTTTAAAAAAGCTTGAAACCCACTGCACTGGGTGTTCTGAAGTTCCTTTCAGCCCTACTAATTCTGCTTTGGGTGGCTCCAAGCACAACTGGGACTAGTAATAGTTGTTGGTAGCTCCCAGCTCTTGTCTGGTGTTGTCCGAGGCAGGGGCAGGCAGGGAGCAGGGACAGCTAACATCCATGGAGAGGCTGTACAACAAGAAGGAGCCTCGGTGCCCTGGTCTTGGCCTCAGCTGTGGCCGTGTTTCTCTCTGCAGAAGGCACCCAGCTTCCTGCGGGTCTGCCAGCCGGGAATTGTAGCTGAAAAGCGACATCTCGTGGCCAGTTATAGAACTGCACCTCAGCAGAACTTGCATTTTTCTGGGCAGCTCTAGAGGACAATGAAGAATGGGGGGAAATATTATAAATATTATAGACTTGGATGGCCATCTAAATTATTTGCAGAGTTTTTAAAGCACAAAGGCACCAGGACATCACCCCAGATCTAGAAAACCAGAACTCAAGGAGAGAATCTGTTTTTTAGGCCCAGGCAATTCTGTTGTAGCCTAGCTGAGAACCCAAAATAGAGATGGCTTTTAAGGGGTCCCTGTGCTGGTCAGAATAACTCAGTTGTAGCACTTCTAACTGGTATTTCACTTCTGTCTGACCTACTGGAACTTTCTGGGCAGCCGACAAAACTAAATCCATCAGGCATTATTTACAAAAGGAAATCTAGCTGCACCTTAAATTTTATTTGTGCATTATTAGGAAGTAAAACCGCAGAAAAAAATGTATGGAAATGGAATCAGTCATTTTAGATCAATGACAATGAAATTTAGTCCATGGGTAGAGGATACAGAAGTCTTTTTTTCCTCTTTAATGTAGTAGTTTTCAACTTGGGCAATTTTGCCTCCAGGGGGCATTTGGCAATGTCTCAAGATATTTTTGGTTGTCACAACAGGGTTGGTGCTGGCATTTAATGAGCAGAGGCCAGAGATACTGTTGAACATCCTACAATGCACAGGGCAGGCCCCAGGAAAAGAATGACCCATTCAAAATGTCAATATTGCTGAGGCTCAGAGCCCTGCTTGAACGAGCACCAAGGGCTCCTATCTTTAGGGCCCCTGAGGATAGGAACTCTGGCTCCTTCCTTCACGCTCCCCACCAGGACCTGGCAAGGGGCAACTTCTCAGTCCACACTGAATGACAGGAGTGCAGGGAGAGGTACTTTGAGGGAAAATATTTAATGTGGATGCATTTGAAAAACTGCTGAACCTGCACACAGTTCTGGGTGCGTTTCTATGTGACACAGGCTGCCACAGCTGAAAAATCCCATTCTCCAGCTGGACAGTGCCCAACTAGGTCAAATACCACCTGGGAAATGGGGTAGAGCGGAGTGACAAGGAGAGGTCAGACTCAGGACAAAACAGATTAAATCTCAGGTCTTCCAAGCTGTGTAACCCTGGGCAAGTCACACAACTTCTTGGGGTCTTATTCTGCCTCTGCAAAGTGAGGCTAACACACCTCCTCACCGGTTGTTGAGGGTTAAATGACATTGTGTGCACAGAACGCTTAGCCTAGAACCTGGTCCTGCACGCACTCGTTAAATGTTAGCTATTATTGGTGTCACTACTATTCGTGTCTGGGCCCGGTTGTGTGTGGCTGCTGCCCCGGCGGAGACAAGCTATCACCCACATTGTGTCTGAACGTGAGTAATAATGAAGCATAACTGGCGGGTGCAGCAGACAGAGGCAGAGGCTCCTAGGCCCGCTGACTCAGGGCCTCTGAGGGAGGGGCCTGGGAATGTACAATTGTAATAAACTCCCAGGTAAATCTGGGCAATCTGCTTTAATAGGAAGGCTTTGGAGTTAGGCTGCCTGGGTTCAAAGGCAGACCTGCTACTTACTGATTGGGTGAGCTTAGCCAAGTTACTTAACCGCGCTGTGCCTAGGTTTCCTCACCTGTTAGGAACCTGCCCGGCACTGCTCTAATCGATCCTTCCTAACCATCCTGAATGAGCAGCAGGAACTCCTTTGAACAAACAGGCCTCTAAGAAGTGTTATTGGTATCGCTGTTGTTGCTGTGGTTGTGTCCACAGCCTTTGAATGGGAACTGCTCGTATTCTGAGCTACTTGCAGACCTAAGGCCATCCAAAGTCAAGTTCATTGCTCCTCCCCGTGGAAACAGGCTCTGTGCCCCACTCCTTGGGGCTCCCCTACTCTGCCAGCTCCCCCTGGCCACACGGTGCCCAGGCACCAGCAGGGAGAAGCGGCAAAGTTTCAAGATTTCATTTGTAATTCTTTGCAGATGAAATGTCAGAAATATTGGAAAGACAGAGTCATAAATCTGATCCTAATATAGCATAGAGCTTATTAATGAAGAATAAATCACCAAAGGGAACCTCCCTGGAGTGCTCCGCTGGGGCCCGCCGAGCGGATGGCATATTTATGTGCAAGTGGATCGGGTCTTTTACTTTCTCAGATATATGGCCAAGGCGGATTTGTCAGGGCAGTAGCCTTAACATCAACCAATTATATTTTTTTTCTAGTAAAAATTAATCTAATCTATAGAAATCTCCTAAGCATTTATTGGATTAGGACCACATCCAAATGTAGGAAATTAAACACACACACACACTCCCCACTGTGGGACTCGGCAGGCTCTGAAATAAAGCAGCTATACACCCCACCCCACCCCCAGATGCTCCCTGGCAGAAATTCAGATTGAAGGGACTGGAGGAGCCCACCCTCACCACACAGGTGGGGAAACCAAGGCCCAGAAAGGAGACGGCCTTACAGTCACCCGGGTTGCTATGGCTGATGTAAAACAAACGGCACAGGCCCTTTTCCCACCCCCAAAACGTCTCTGTCCTTGGCCCCGGATTGCTCGAATGTGAAATAGTTACCCTACACGGCGAAAGGGACTTCCAGGTGTAATCATGTGAAGGACACTAAAATGGGGAGAGTATCCTGGATGGGGCCGATGTAACCAAAAGGGTCCTTAGGAAGGAAAGAGGGGGAGATGCGGAAGAGCCAGGGAAGGAGAAGTGAGGACAGAACAGAGGCCAAAGGATGTAGGGCCAGAGCCGAGGACTGTGGCGGCCTCTAGAAGCGGGAGAAACAAGGAGACATCGCGTCCCTCAGCCTCCAGAAGGAAGGCAGCCTGGCTGACGCCTTGCTTTGGGGACCGCTTACTGTCAGAAACGGAAGATATTTGTGTTGCTTGAAGACACTGGACTTGTAGCTTGTTATAGCAGCAAGACACAGCTAACATAGTGTTAGGGAGAAGCTTTGTCACAGCAAACTACACTGGCAGTGTCTGCAAACAGTGCTAGGGAGGACCCCAACCCCCGAGGGTCACCCCAGGTCACCCTTGGTGTCAAGGGTCTCCTCCTGCCCAGAGGCCACTGGGCCATCGCCTCTGCCCGCTCTTTCCTAGCTGGTGACTCTCACCCTTGCGTGCTGGCTGCAGTGGGGCCTTCTCCTGTTTTCTTGGTCCCTCCGCTGCAGCCTGGCCACCTCAGTCCAGGGAGAGACTGTCGCTCCCCTGCAAGGGTTAGCACTACACCCTCCCCTCTCCCATCCGCTGCTCTCAAGGACTTTTCTTACCTCTGAGAAGCTAAGGAAACAGTGACCTTGTCCGAGGCATTTCCCCTGCAGCTTCTCCTGTTCTCCGCCACCATCCCCACCAGCTTCGGGAGCCAAAGAGCGAGTCATCCCTTCTCTATGCCACTTTGGGGGCTTATTCCATCCCCGGACCCTCAGGGACAGAGATGTGGCTCAGGAGCTCCCAGGGGGAGCACCTGGGGACAGACCTAATCAGAGGCAGGAAGGTGGGGAGTTGCGAAAGAGGCGGCTGCTGTTCTCGAAGCCTGGCCAGTGGCCTGCCTAGCCTGGCTGGTGGCTTACTAAAGTGCTTATTCCTGGCACCCCACAAATGCCCCCTTGCCAGGGCAGTCTTGAGGGTGGACCCAGGAACCTGCAGTTTAACACGCTCCCTGGATGTGTCTTATCACACGGGAATTATGGAGTAGAAAGGGCTGGGATGCCAGCAACCCTGGCTGAACCCTCCTAGATCAGCTGGGAGAGTAACTTAACCTCCCCAAGCCCCAGTGTCTCTTCCATAAAGTGGGGCTTCTGATATGCACTTGACGGGAATTATGAGGATTAACATAAATATATAATATAGCACAGAGGCAGAGGCCATGGGTGCCCTGACCATACCCCCTGGGGCCCCATCATCTTGGGACCCAAAAGATCTAACTTCTGGCTGTCTGGGGCCCAGAGGATGAGTGCCCCCATCCCAGCAGCAGGCTCACCGATGACAGTGGAGTTGGTGTGTCAACACCCCAGCTCCCTCATTCTTTAGGCAGGATCCCTCTGAGGTGTGGCTCCCACACTGGACCTCCAAGTCCCCCAGCGAGATTACGCCCTAGTCACCCACAGGGCAACTTGCCTGGTGACAACACCCTTTGCAAACCACCTTCCTGCCTCACTGCCCCACTCTCCTCCTGGAGTTTACAGTGAGCACCTCTCAAATAAACACCTCGCCCTGGAATCCCTGTCTCAGGCCGGCTTCTGGAGGACCAGGCGAGGATGAGCCCCGGCACCAGGCCTGGCAGCCAGGAAGCGAGTCCTCTTTTGCCCTCAGTGGGGAGGCCAGGTTAGCCCAGGCCAGGCCAAGTCACCGCAGGGCCTTGGGCGGTGCTGGCCCGGAGGGGAGTGTGTGCATCCACTGCTGTCCCGGGACCAGCGAAGATGGCCCGCCTGGCTGGAAGAGGCCATGGTGGTCCCAGGGAAGCCAGCTCACCCTTTCCTTTCCCAGATCCCCAATATCTGCCAGCTGGGAGCAGAGCTGCATTCCCGACTCCAACACTCTCATCTCCCCTGACCCCAGATCCCCCAAATCTGGAATCGCTCCTACCCACTATCATCTCCAGGCCCATCTCCTTTCCCTGCTTCCTCCAACAAAGCGAACACTCCTTGGCGACAGCTCATGTCTAAATCTTGAAGCGGCCGTGCCAGGCCCCAGCTGCCGCATGAATTCTAGCCCCCAGGGGCATTGAAGTCACCTCCCGGAGAAATCCCTATGATTTCATCTTCTATTTAATCTTTATTTCTCCTCATACTTTTTAGAACTTCAAATAATTTCTCATTTGTAGTAACTAGGAAGCCATAAATCTCCCCTTTATGTCTGAGGAAAATCAATTGTTATTTGACACTTTACCTTAATATTCCTGACTTCCTTCAACTGTAATAAAGCTTCCATCTGCCTTTTATTTTACAGGCAATTAGTAAGTCACCTTTTAAAAATTTCTCCACATTTTCTATCAAATGAATGCCAGGATCGAAAGGGGAGAGCTGTTTTATGGGATTGAACTCACTGAGTAGAAGGGGTTTATCTGTAGCCTTCAAGGTACCAACACTCATTACTGGCTCTTATTGATTCGGGGGCTTTTTAACCCTTAGCAATAATACAGGTGTCACCTGCCTGCGGCACTCAGGAGGGGGCGGGGATGCTGGGAGGGGCAGGGAGAAGCCTGTTCCTTTCTGAGCTCTTGGGCCCAGGCTGGGAAGGTAGAGAAAAGAGTTCTAACCCTTTGAAATGTGATCACTCCGGGCCCAACCACACTCTCAGAGCTAAATCACAGCCCAGATACCACCCTTTTGTCCTAGAGAGAAAGTTTGGGGTTTTCCCTCAAATTACCCAGGGGAATGTGACACTGTTGCCCTTCCCCCACAAGATCAAAAGAAAGAGAACTGTTCTTGGGGACCTGCGTGTGATTCCTGGGTCTGCCTCTTTGAGCCCTGGGACCTGGGGCAGGCAAGTGAAGGAACCTCTGAGGCTCAGTTTCCCCAGCTGCAAAGTGGGGAGAAGACTCTCCTCCAGGTCCCCTCACAGGGCTGCTGGGGTCTGCCCACGGGCCCCCATTTGTGAGAAATGCTTGGGAGGCTATCTTAAGAAACTACTTGAGGGACTTAAAGAACTATGGTTACGAGTAGGAATCTTAGACCACAAACTCCAGAATGCCACCGTCCTTGTGTTTCTAGAATGCATTCTCACCCGTCCTGCAGCTCCATGCTGCGGGGCTCGTGGAACTTTGTCCCCAGCCCTTCCCCAGCAGGTTTTCCAGAACTTCCAGGAGCCTTGCCCCCTCACCCACTGTGCCCCTTCCTACAGGCCACCATCTGAGCCCAAAGCCCAGAGGCCTTTCTTGGTCTAGGCTGCAGGGCTCGAAGCTTCAGAGCTGTCAGCAAGAGACGAGAGTCCAGGAGCTGAGGACAGAGGCCAAGGTGGGTGTAGCTAAGGTGGCAAAAACCTCCCCGTAGATACGCGATGAAGCAAATGCAGGAAAAGTTCTTGGTAGGATCTGGGTGGCAGATGCACAGTGTTCACTCTAAAATTCTTTCAACATTGCTATATGCTTGACCTTTTCCATTAAAATGTTGAAAGGGAGGGAGAAATCTCCATCTGTGGCAAATCTCCTAGGTGGAGGGCCTGCCTGTGATGGAGAAGGGAACTGGCGTCAGCAGAGGAGGAAGGCAAGGGGCCTTCATCACCCAGAGGCGTCTGCTTGTGGGAACTGCTATACCCTTTGGGGGCTCAGTGCACAATGAAAACGCAGGGTCCCTTCTTCATACATCGTTAAGAATATCATGATGGCAACAGCAGACAGCAGAGCAGTAAGCTAAGGGCCAGGGCCTTCCAAGATGGGGCCCTGTGTGCCTGCATAGGTCACCCGCCCATGAAGCCAGCCAGCCCTGTCTGCTTGGATGAGAGGTCTGTTTTAACCAACTCCTTCCCACCCATCTCTCCATGTCTGATCTTTAAAAAAATAAAAAAACAATACTCTGCTCTGGCCGAGTGGCCAGTTGGTTGGAGTGGCATCCTGTACACTAAAAAGTTGTGGATTCGATTCCTGGTCAGGGTGCATACAGAAGGCAACTGATTGATGTCTCTCTCTCACATTGATCTCTCTCTCTCTAAAAATCAATTTAAAAAATCCTCAGGTGAGGATTGAAAAAACACACAATACTCTGAACCTAGCATCTGATACAAGTGAAAAATAATTGGGTAGGTTGGGGTCTTTTCTAATAATAAGAGTTAATTAATGCTCATGTAGCCCTGGCCATGTGCTGGGGACTGATTCAGCACTTGACATTGCATTAACTCATTTAATTCTCCCAACACTCTATGAGGTAGGACTATTATTACTCCCACTTCACAGATGGGAAAACTAAGGCAATGACAGGGTAAGTCTTGCCTAAGTTCTCAGAGCTGATAAGTGGTAGAGACAGGCTTTGGTCCCAGGCAGTTTGGATCTGGAGTTGTACTTTTAATCTCTGCACTCTGCTGCATCTGAAGAGATAGCCAGGAAAAGCCCGACAGTTACAGCCCCTGGCTGGAATTTTTTTCATCCCAGGAGTGCAATCTTCTCAGCATTTCTAGCTCAGAGCTTTTCAACTACTATGTCAACACACATCATCTTAAAATATGTCATAGTTATCATATTACTAGCTTTAAAGTAGCAGAGTCTGTGAATAATTGAACTTTAAAAAAAAAATTGGGGCAGATTTAAGTAGTGTCACTCCCACTCATTTGCCTTGCGACTGGTTTTCCTGACTGCAGGAGAAAGAGCTGCGGGAAGAGCCAGTGCCAGAGCCCTGCACGGTCCCAAAGTAGATTCTCAGGGTAGTGGGGCACCAATGAATATCATCACAAGGCATGGCGGGGCAGGAGAAGCAAGAACTGCAGCCCTAACTTTATTAATATGGGAGTAGATGAGTCCTGGATTTTTAAAAAACCAATGCTTTCTGTTTCATGGGCTCCCTCCCTCATACAGCTGCCCTAGGGACACCACTG